>NC_071500.1:46250000-46875000 GCF_028408465.1 Anastrepha ludens | reverse complement strand
AAACAACTCATTTTAGCTACTGGGTATTCAGCTGAATTGAAGTTTGAGGTGTCCTCTTGATTTGGAAAAAGTTATAAAAAAAAAAAAAACATTCTGAACCCAGAATTATTAAAATCGGTTCATTTTTGACTAAGTTATGGCCATTTAAAAAAAAATTTTTCTTATATAAATAAAAAAAATCGATTTTGAGCCGAAAAACAAAATTGCCAATAACTCTTGGAAAAAAATTTTTTCGGGCGAACAAAAAAATACGTGTCTCATTATTTTGACCAGAGAGCAACATATTTGAGTTACATCGAAATCGAAGAACATGACCCGAATAGCCCGGTTGAATTGAAATGGAAAGCATTTAGGTGTTTTGAAGATTTGTGTAGAGTGCCCTAAGAATAGCACGCCTGTGAGCATCTGCTTCAAATGTCTATAGCAATAAAACTATTTGATCAGTCGAAAAACTAAGAAGATTTCTTAAAAAAGTATCGTTTTGTCCAGCATTACAATATTCTAAACAAATTTTGAGTTGTAAATTTTATCATTGTGTGACTAGAAACATGCGCTGAGTATAAGAAATAAGTTTGTGGCCATACGTAGATACTTTAATTAAATTTGATTAAATTTGATAGGTAAAGATTATTTTCCGTCACTGCTATTACGGAAAAAATGTTTTCGTCTAGGGCTATTATCATAGTCCCAACAGAATTGACGTTTCCTAGGGCGACTTTTTGCCTGGTTGAACTTCAGAGACTTCGGAAACGTTAGGAGAGCCCGTTGAAGAATGCTAATGAATCACAATCCAATCTACACAAACAAATGAAAGTGTGTGCTAGTGTGAGTATTTAAATATAAGGTGGCGCAAAATTAATCATCAAATTTTGTTTGGAATAATATTTCTACTACACAAAAAAATGATTTTGTTCTTTACGAGATCCATTGCTTGTCTGTTTGTATACCGCAGCTGTCTAATTCACAACTGTCAAATATTATTGAAGTAAGACGTTATTTGCAAAAAGGATAAAACTTTTGTTGACTTACATAAAGCATCAAACATTGATGGAATATTTAATACTGCAGTATCTCTTCGGCGTTATGTAGAGTATACCGTTTCTTTTTAATAAAATAAACGTTAATGCTGAAAATTCCACTTTTCACAGAATGTACTATTTCAGAATGTACTGGAAATTCGGTTCTGATCCTGAGCCAAAACTCATTTATCAAGGCTTTATCATTGGATAAGTCAGAAGATTTTTCTTGAGCCTTTGTTGATAATTGACGCACAATATTTCTTTCAATTGAGTATGATTTATGAACTAAACTTTTGTTTTCAACATCAAAAGCCTGAAAGGAATTGACGAAACCAAAATTGCACATAATTAGCTGTTGCAGTATCGGTACCATAAGCACCATTTACAGTTTCAGCGGCTTGGCTTAGATTTTCGCCTTTATCAAAGAAAAACTGTGAAACTGTAACTAAAACCGAATTTTCTCTTTGTTGACTTCCTCTTGTTAAAATCCAGTATCTCGCCACTGAATAGAACAAACAAAAAACAGCAAACGATTTTTCTTATTGTGAAATGTCACCTTGATAACTAGCATACATTTTAAATTGCTTGATTGATACTTTATGAGATATCTATCGGGAGGTCTATAGCGATCTATGAGATCTACAGCGATCTACCGGGAAAATAATGGGTTACTTTCGGAGACTCCTCCATTGCTTTTTGTCATACGAACCCACGCTCAATAGGAACAAATGAATCGAACCAGTATCGGCAGTACTGCCAACCTTAGACAAGTGAAGTGGCTATACCGTAGATGACTACGTAGTGCCGGATCTTGTGTACATATTCGCATTGCAGAATTTTGAAGCGCTTTGTGTTAAAAAAGCTGCTCTTGATTCTGCAAGACGGCGTAACGTCGTCTTATGTAACGTCGGCTCTTAACAATTATATGTTAAAAATGGCATCATTGCGATATAAATCGAAAATCTTTAAATTAAATTTTCGTATAATTAAATATTTCCAATTTTTTTTCTTGGTTCATGGGGCGCGGAGGCCGCTGCCTTATAGATAATCCGACCCTGCAATGTATGCAATTCAAAATATTCTATATTGTGTTTATATCAAAACCACGGGCAATTGAAATTCTGGAACCTTGAACTCTAGAATGGTAATACCAAAAAATCCTGTTATGCGTTTATTTTGATTTCTATTATTAAACGAATTCGAAATTCTTTAATCATTGTGTCTGAATGAATGGCAGTGTAAATTAATAAATATTTAGGTATACCAACTTGATTTTTTAACAATTTTTTTAATCAAAATTCAAGTCATAAGTATAGATGTGACAGAAACCGTTTGTTTATTTCAGTTTAGCTCATAAATTGGCGGTGAAAAAAAAAACATAAAAAATAAAAGTGGCCTGATTCAAAAGTAAAGTACAAAATATGCATATTAATTGTTTTGGAATTGTGAACATTTAGCTTAAGTACGAGTCAGTATATATTGCACATTTTTCATTTACTTTCTTTAAATTTGCATTAAAATGTGTTGTTTACGGTTGAACTGGCATCGCATCAAAATATCAAGCTAATTCACTTTGCTATTCGCATTTCGTAATTATATTCTCCTGCATTAAGTTAAGAGGGTGCCTTGCCTAATGCCCTGCAAATAGTATTGCCACTCAAAGTATGTTAAAGTTTTACCCAGCTGCAATGCATGTATACAAAAACCTGTTACATAGAAGGAGCGAATGAAGTAATTTTTGTATATTTCTTGATCTGCAATCACACAAATGTAGTTCAGAGAGTTTTTTGATTTTGGATAGTTGTCGTAGTTTGTCGTCAACATGTTTCTCTCTTGAATATGTGAGCAGGCAACAGGTTTAAGAGTACATTCTCACGGACACTGCCAATGACGTACGACGGTGTTCTCCATGTTAGCTTCGCCGAATACATTGCGGTCGTGGTGACGGCAATCCTGGCTAGCACAAAATAACTTAGAGTAAGAACTGTATCGATACAGGCTGGTCGGTGTAAGAGGCGGAAGATGGAATCCGCAGGATTCTACAAGGTGAAGTCCAAAAGTCTGGCCTCGATATACTGTTTTGGGCGATCTAAAAGCTTTTCCAAAGACTGTTTCAGGTCATTGACCGGAATGTCCTTCATAATGTCGGTGAAAGCCTTTTGGGTGGCCTCTACAGACGCAAACGTTTTCCCTTCATGGGATCACATCACGTTTCATCACCAGTTACAGGGTTGTAAAGGAAGTTCTCGTCTCTTTAATGAGGTCTTTCGAATGTTGAATTCTGAGCAAGACCTTTCGTAAGCCCAAATGATAAAAATGCGATAAATCGATGTTTTGAAGATATTCAACTCCGACTTCATGAATTTCAACTATTTTTTCGGTTCATTTGTGATAAATTTACGAACAATTTCGATGTAATTTTCGGTGATTACTGATTTTGGGCTGTCCGTATGTTCATTGTCATCTATGTCCTCACAACCATCTCTGAAACGTGTAAACCACTCATGAACTCAGGCACGAGATAGACAATCACCGCCATACATTTTTTTGATCACTTCAAATGTTTCGGTAAACGTTTTACCGATTTTAAAACACAATTTCATATTAGCTCTTTGTTCGAAACTCGTTTTTGTACCGTTGACACAGACTTACTGACACTTATAATAGACGCAATAACTTTGCTAGGGATGTACCTTCTAACGCACTAGCTCATTATAAAGATGGCGCCATCAAAAACATTTAATATGACGCCAGTCTTGTTTATTTTTGACTTCACCTTGTATAAGAGCTGGCGCACCAGCGAACATTTGATAGAAAACTCGATACTGCAAACTGTAACTGGAAGGACATCTGCCGTGCAGCACCTAACAGAGTGACATTTCGATCTACGAGTATTATATGGACCCAATGAGGAGGAGTGAGAAATTTTCAACAACCTACTTTACCTAAGTTAGTGATAATGTCATCCTTCGAATAAGATACTACATATTACTTCAAGGACCGTAACTGCTTCTGCTGGAGTTCCAATAGTTCATCTGATTAAAATTTGTTTTAACCGTAGATTTTGAAGTATTCAATAGTTCTCTTAGTTCATTTTTTTCTTTTTGATTTCCATTATGTAAAAATTATTTTAAACTTCCTCAGTACTCACTTTTGGTAATTTGTTCTGAATAACTCTATTCATTCTTATTTTAGCTTCACAACACCTTTTCGTAGTTACCGTGGAATTAAAATACAACACCTGTCACCATCCACATAATTAAAGACTTAATCGTATTAAAATATACAATGTCAGAGGCATCCTCAATTTCATTTTAAATATTTTCGCAGATGATTTCTTATAATTTTTAATGAAGTCACGTATTTTTTTGTTGTTTTCTAGGGATATGTTGCTATGTTGGGGTACGAGATAATCAACAAACGTCGTCTATTTTTTGAGCCATATGGTGTGTTTCGGTAAAAGATTTACCTAATTTAACACAGAAGTCTATCGCAGATCTTTGTTTAGAACTATTTCACTTTTTTTTTCAAGTTGAAGGTCATTAAATTTTATTAAATGTAGCTTAAGTAGTTTTAAAAATAATTGAATTTAAATGCCCCCCATGCTCGTTGACACAAGTGCGGCATCTTAGTAAAAATTTGTTCATTGCTGCTTTGAGAGTTGCGACAGGAATAGCCGCAATTGTTGCCCGAATGGATTGTTTTAGTTCATCCAAATTTGTTGGCTTTGTTTTATAAACTTCTTGTTTACATAAACCCCACAAGAAAAAGTCAGGTGCAGTAAGGTCAGGCGACCTGGGGGGCCAACGAAATTCGGAGTTTCTTGAAATCAGTTTATTGGGAAATTTTCGTCGCAACTCTGTCATAACAGTCTGGGCTATGTGAGACGTTGCCCCATCTTGTTGAAACCACACAGAGTTGAAAGGAATTCTCTTTCGGCGTAGTTCTGGATAGAAAAATTCTTTCAGCATTTTCAAATAACGGTCTCCAGTAACGGTAACGGTGTGACCATTTTCTTCAAAAAAATAAGGCCCGACAATACAGCGTGAAGAAACCGCACACCACACTGTCACGCGAAGAGGATGCAATTCCGTCTCGTGGAGTATCTGTGGGTTAGAAGTACTCCATATTCGACAATTTTGTTTGTTCACATTGCCGTTTAAATCGAAATGGGCCTCATCAGACATGAAAAGGCAGTTTAACATGTTTTGGTCTTCTTCCACCATTTGCAGGATCTTCTGGCAAAATTCCAAGCGAATCGGCAAGTCTGCTGCATTCAGTTTGTTAACCATTTGAATTTTGTAGGGAAATAAGTCTAAATCTTTGTGCATTATTGTTTGCAAAGACCCAGTTATCCATTTTAATAAATTTTAAAGATCAATCTGCAAATTAAAATAAAAATGGAACAGATAACTTAAAAAGAAAAAAAGTTATTCAATTTTTTTTTTGGTAGCGGCTTTCCTCAGCCACCCTGTAGTACATTATTTTCACGTTATTATCGAATATTTTTTGTGAAGTATCTACGAATTATTCGAAATACTTACGTAGGTACATATGTTTCAACTGTGTTACTTTCTAGCAGTAGCAGATGCAGAGGAGCGTCTCCTCTAGCACTTAGAAAAAAGAAAAAAGAAGAGCAAGATGGTTGAGAAAACAAGAAGGCGAACTAATGTTCTGGCGGTCTTATAAGTATAAATATAGCGACGTTTTCTGCATATCAGAAATGATACTGAATTTTTATTGTGAAACGTGTAGAGTAACTCGGAGCGATATTGAATACCTAATTAGTTTTGATTACGAATCGTTTGCTAAATCGATGTTTATTATTCCAGAATCAATAATTTTACTGTTACTTCTTGGAGCATAAAAACCCAACTTATTATTCCCGCTACGATTTGCTGCTTTATTAACTGAAAAGTTAATGAAATTGCAAAACCTGATAAAAAGTGGAATAATTTTTTGCCTCGGATGAATAGGTGCATAATTTGAGAGCAATTAAAATGTAATATTTGAATTTTAAAAGCAAAAATGTCGCTCATACATACACATATACTGTTGAAAAATATAATAGAAACAGTGTATGCACTTCAATTTTTCTAATGATCTGTATCACTTAGATACGAATTGTTGGTGAGATTAATTAACTAAACTTTAGGTTACTTAATATTGAATAAAATAAGCAAAATGGACAACGGTAAGCATTGTACGTAGGAAAAAGTCAGATGAAAAATTTAAGAAAACAAAAGAAAACGATGGATCGATGAATTAATGAAATGTTGAAAGAAAAAAGTTTTTAGTGCTGAAACTCAAGGAAGAAGATCTAAAATTTTATGAAGAGAAACTAAAACATTATATTTTATAGCAAAATTAAATATTTTCTTGTCATCAAAAGAGCTTAAAACTAAACTAAATTTACATGTTGGACAGGTTATTAAAAAGTTATTAGAAGTCGTAGCAAGTCGTATTAGTAGAAGAATAGCAAGAACATCTAGAAGTGTACCGTTGTTGAGTTTACAACTGCTTTAATTTGCAAGAAAAGACCTCCTCAGTTGAAATTGGAAAAAATGTGCTATAGACAAACTAAACAAAAATAAATATTTTAGGATTTGACGGAAAACAACAACCCAAAAGTGCAGGAGTTGATCCCAGATATACAAAAAAAAAACAGTAAAGCACAAATTAATTTTGGTATAGGGATGGATGCCCTTCCGGGGAAGGAGTAGGTCCAGAATTTTGGATGAAAAATGAAATATGTGCGATGGACTATGCGGGAATATTGGATATGGTTACACTTCCCTATGCTTGAGAAGAAATTCTCTTAAGATGGGAGCTTGTGCAGGATATCCATCCCAAGCATTCATCAAAACTAACAAAGGAGGGGTTAAAAAGGAAAAGGCGAATCTTTTAGAATAGCCGCCGCAGTCTCGTGGCGTAAACCCAATGGAGCATCTTTGGGCAGAACTGAAAAATATAATTGAGCATTTCAAAGCCACAAATGGGGAAGATATGTAGAATCAAATTTAAAAGTCTTAGTACTCTATTTCTTCGCATAAATGTGAAGATTTAGTAAATTCAATGTATCAAATATGTGTAGCAGGCATAAAAGAAGCAAGAAGTGCGATGAAATACTTAATTAATTCCTTACACATGGAGAAATATTAAATCATAGTACTAAATTAATACCTTACATTTTGTTTAACACTAATTTTTATGGCAAAACTTTTGCTTCTATTATTTTTTCCAGTGAACGTCAAAAATTTCAGGAATATGTGCATATGTTTCTATTATATTTGCCAACAGTGTACATAGAGTATATATTGGAATTTAAATAGTTATAAACGAGAACATTCCGTGGTTGAAATAAAGTAATTAAGAATATTGGAAAGTGAAAGTACTAAACTTTCACTTTTTTGAAGGTAACACCAGTTTGCAGCCAAAAAACACTAAGACGCGGACCATCCAATTTATATTTAGTTTTCGAATTTAAATTTATTAAGAGAATTAGCTTGTAACTAGGAAGCCCAACTAAAGTTATCACAAAAATTAATTCCATGTTGGCTACTTATTAAACTTTACTTAAGGCCGGCGGGCCAATTAAAAGGTGAAAAAAATCGATTTTTTTTTTCCTGAAATCAATAGCTTAGATATTCAAGAACATGAGACACAAATTTTCAGAGTTAAATTCCAAGTATTTGCAGAGCTACAGAGCCGAGCGTAGTGCGGCGTCGAGCAACCGTGCGCTTATTGTTGTAACTTTGAAGCGCGTTTTCTCGGCTTTACATTTTCACGATTTTACCTAATTTATGTACACGATTGCAAAAAAACTAAACGAGCTATCCATTTCATACAAAATGCGTTATCTTCAGTATTGTTTTCTCTTCTATGTGAACTAAAAAAACATCCAAAAACTTTTTTTAAGCGACTTTTTTACCCAGTTGAAGAGTTTTTTTTTTCCTTGAAAAACCACTTTTTTTCTACCTTCCCCAAAAATTCGAATTTTACGTGTTTCTCCCAATTGTCTTAGTTCACATCGAAGATAATTACATCAAAATTAATAATCTTTTTTTTTTTTGTTTTCAGATGAAAATTGCAAGTTGTATCTTGTACAGAAGTTGGATACTTCAGTGGCAAGGCGCTCTGGGAATCTATTGATAACTCGGCTTACAATATATTGTTGGAGATTGTACAATTTTTTTTTTTTAGTTCAAATATATATTAAACTATCCCCAAAACTTCATTTGGCTAATTGTTTTTTTTTCTCATCCTACAACGCTTCGCGAAAACTACTGAATTTAGGACATCTAATTGGCCCGCCGGCCTTAAGACAGGCAGCTCCTCCAGCACTTTACAATTCTCCACTTTTTTAATTTTTCCCTTTAAAAATCAATTTAAAATCTAAAGAATATCAGTTTACAATCTACTCATTCGTACTCAAAGTAATGAATGACCTGAATTTAGCAATAGGCTCAGAATGAAAGACTCTCGCAGACACGTACGATGGATATCGAATGAAGAGACAGGAGCGATGTTCATTAAATTCAACAAAAAAGGCCAGAACTGTACTGAAAGAAAAACAAGAATACAGATACTACATATAAATGATTTTTTCGAAGAAGAATGCTTTGTTTGTGGTACTGGTATAGCAGATTTAGGTTGGGTAGCTATAAATTGCTTTTAGCTCTACTTTATAGAAACGAAAACTTTAATCGCGTTCTTCTCGAAATACGTTTTTTTCGGCGCTGTCGAATATAACTCAAAAAGTAATCAAGATATGAACTAAAAATTGCATAGGGATATTCTTCAACATATTGACCTTTGCATGTACCCCAAATTTTATATGAATTATCACTAAAAATATTGTTTTAATCAATTTGTTTATAAAAACAATTTAATTTGTTTATTTTTTATTTCAAATTTTTATTTATCTTTTCTCTAAAAGTAAGTTAGTGTAAGCGGAATAACGAAAACATTGTATCTACTTGATTTTAATTTTTTACAAGACGCTGTGAATTCCACGGCGTAAATTAAAGGAGCCACGTTTGAGTTGCTGTAACGCTGCCATTTTATTTTTATTTTTTTGATAATAAATATTCCTAGTTTTTCGGAAAAATTATTGAAAAACTCGTTGTCTGGAGAAGCTATCCCCCATAAGTGTGACCAGTGCAGAAATTTTATTTTTTATGCTCAAGCCAACAAGTTTTATATTTAGTGGAGAATATTTTTCATTTCTATCTTAAATTCTTTCAGCATACGTTTGGTTGAACCAATAATTAAAAAAAATCGAAAATCGTTTCCATATATTCCTTACAATATAAACCAAAAATTTTCATCTCTTTAAATATGCCGAAAATGGTTAATTTGAATGAGAAATAAAGCAGAAAAGAAAAGCACAAATGTTTGTTGCCTTTAATTTATTATATTACTTGCTTTGATCGGATTCTCCTGATATTAGAAATTTTTACGACCTAACTTTTTTTCTTAAACCCTGAAAACTAAACAGGAAAAAAAACTATTTGAATTTTCGAACTTCGCTACTGGTTTTACAAAGAAATTATTGTAGATGGCCTGCTTCTTGAGTAAAAAATCATTAATTATTTGTAAACCTGTGTATTGTAAAGTGTTACTTTTTTATTTGGCGGTTGTTGTGTGAAAAGGAAACATTTACATGTTTGCTGACACCGAGCTAAAAATATTTTGACCTTTTCAAACGGAACTCGTGTTAATAAACTTCATAGAATTTATTTGCTTAAAGAAGTTGCTATGCTAACCAATTATTAATACATGTGCATATTGGCTTTGACGCATGTACATACATATATGCCTTCTTACATGTATATGGCTGTATGTAGCAATCTTGGCTATACAGTGCTAGTTAACACATACAATGCTATTGCTGATTTACAGAAACCGGAATTCTTTGTTAGGCATACATTTGCATAATCATTTAATCTAATCGAAGAGGCTACAAAAGTCTATGTATGACGCAAGATGATACCATACTTTTGTCAATTTTGAGATTTCCAAAAAATAACACCAGAATTATTTAGCATAACACAAAAGCAAAGCCATTATAAAAAACTATGCTCGATGACAATAGCCTCACATACAGACTGATGCAAATACAAGTATGTTTTTGAGAAAGAAATAATAGAAAAAACTCAAATTTGTTATACATATATATTATTTCTTTATTTGGAAGAACAAACACTTTTATTATAAATGCCATACGATTTCATTCACGCGGGTGCCTCGGATGACACTATGATATCACATCTCAGTAGCTCAATTTTCGAAGAGCATGTTGAAGGTTTTCGGCTCTAACTCGCAATGGGCAACATAGGAACTGGATTGTTAGTGAAATATCCGTATAATATTGAATATCTGCAGATAATGCGATTACCGAAGTTTAAGCTCCAGAGTTCAACTTCTTCATGCACTGTGGATCATATATTCAATTTCTTCTTTATTTAATTAAATGCGTCAAGTTAAGCCCAGTCCTTCTCCGCATGGATTTTCTTACACAGGTTGGATCTTTCTATTCCTCCACGACATCAGGCCGGTACCGCATCGCATGGCTGTAGTGTTGTATCCATTCGTATGGCATGATTTGGTAAGTGAAGTACTATGTTCATGTTAGCATAGATGAGACGGCGGACCACTTTCTGTGCGTCTGTCCAGCCTTCGCTCGAATCAGTCGTGAGGTCTTTGGCACAGACAACAAAAAACTATGTTTTTGGCACTGTTAAGCTCATACAAGTCTTCGTACTATCGAAAACTTCATCGTTCAGCTCACCTTCTTATCGTCCATTCTTCGTCGCTATACAATAGAATGTACATGATGATTTATGTATTTATAAAGTGAGAAATTCACATCTCAATTGGCCACTCTGTCCTTAGTAAATTACTAAGGCCGCTAATGTGGGTTCCCAAATGAACCACGCCCTCAAAAATGCCATAATACAACGACCACTAGAAGTGCGGGTGCTTAAATGCGAGTGCACCTCTTGCTTGTTAGCTAACAGGAAATACTTTGTCTTGCCTTTCTCCAATTTCAGAGCCAATATCAATATCGTTTATATACATTTATTTATTTATTTATCTACTGCTCGAACAATCTTCTGGCACCCTGTCTGAAATGTCGCTTGTGATCAAGATGGTTAGCCGACCATTTTCTCAACTCTGACTGAGCTGAAGGATTTGCTTAACATACGTTTTTACCGTCTTATTAGCTTTGTGGTGATGCCAAATTCGCACGTTATAGATAACTATAATACTTTTCGTACAGTTGAAAGTAGCTTTAAAGTCGACGTATATGGTTCGCGGCCTTTTCTTTAGACCTCCATTTGTGGGAAAAAATTATACAAAACAGATCAGTCTTAGCAATGCTTGAAAACTTATTTGCCACATTTAGAATTCTAATTAATATCATAGATGATGGGCATTGCAAATTGCAAGACTTCTCTTTTTGCTTAAATTCACACTAGTGGTAGGCACTTCCTGTTGTTAATTAAAAAAATCCAAACTTTGTCTTGAAAAGTCAATGTAGTGGTCCTCCTCCTCACCTACGACCACCATAAATCATATTAAAATACTTTTCCGCTTCAATAAGCACCACAATTATTATTATTCTTTCAATAGGTTTTATTTGTAATTACATAAAGACTTTTCATTTTTTAATTCACAGCGCAGCCAACAAAAATCTCACCATAATATTTGTTTCACGACAAAAAAATCTATGTTCTTTGTACGGTACGTTGGATTGCTGAAACAAATACAACGGACCTATTACGTCAGGCCTTTAAATGCTACGTTACGTTTTTCTTATATGACCAATACAATCGCTTTTTATGCCGTCCTCTGTCAATCTCACTTACTACGTCAGCAAATCAGCTGGCCACATCTAAGCATTCTGCACATAGTGAAAGTTGTCAGTATCAAACTCACATACTCGTAAGCTTTAAAAGGATACCTGTAATATTACCACCCTGTACATATATATAATTACGAGTACCCATTAAGACAATGGTGCCGCATCAACTAATTTGCATTCATCAATTTCGCTTGCCAGCAAAAGTTTTCGAAAGAGTCTCGATGAGAGTAATGGTAGATCAGCAGCTACATAGTTGTGGTCGTGGGTCAACATTTGTCGATGCAGATTCTAAGCATTTGGCGAGTTTTAAATGGGCAAACATTTTATGCTGAGTAGCAAATAAAAAAATAAAACATCCGAAATATCTCACAGTAGTTAACAACAAAAACATATAATACATATGTAAATCTAACTAATGTACACCACAGGAAAAAACGCTATATTTATTGTATATAGCTAAGACTATGTGATTGCGTGAGAAACCAGTTGATAAATTTAGAATTTTTATAATAGACTTTATAGGTGATTTAAATTTCTAATAAGTTTATTCGATCTGTTTGTTGTTGTTTTTTTTTGCTCTAACTTGACGTTTATTTTTTAATGCCTAAAATTTATTTGCTTCGATAAAAAGTTTATAATTTTCATATACGAGCTGGTTTGTGGTGACTTTACTTTTTATAGCCTAAGAAGACATTGTATCGCGTATTATTTTATTTTTTTTACATATATTTTTCAAATACGAAAAAAATTATCTGTTGAGGTTTTAAATTGAATTTTAACCTGTCTTAGTCGATAAACAGAACCAGTCTCATGAACAGGATTTACATTTTTTTTAGAAAATTTAATAAGTGCAAGTTTCGTTTTAAAGATTAAAAGAGGGAATAAAAATAAATGTTCTTAGTACATCATTTTGTAGTTTATTAGAAAGCATAAACATTTCCACGACTCTTACAATTTCATTATGTGATTGGCTCGGATAGTTTTGAGGGCACTATTTCAAAACTGAAACTCGGCGGCTAAATTTTCCAATGTCTGATTTTTTCTTGTACCAGACGACCTTCTTCTTAGTGGCTTTTAATACGATTCCGAACTCAGTGCGCAAAATATTGATTTGTTGATGGGATGTGCATTATAAAGGTCCAGCCTTTTGAAACCAATGGCTACCAAAACTCACGTCTCCTCTCTCATAAAGCAGCATCTCCCAAATACGTATAATTCTTTTTGTATGCACTGGATTAATTCAAAACAAATTCAGTAAAATATCTTTATATTTTGAATGGATATATGCGGTTCAGTCTATATTTTTTCAGCTGAAAATCGAAATAAAATTGTTCGGAACCTATTCAAGCAATTAGTTAGAAAATTATACTTCACACATTTTTTTCGCAGCAGAATAAAAAGCAATTTTTTTAAATTGGTTCTATAATCGCTTGTCCGGAAAATGGTCTTTGAAAAATCCTTCAAGTACTCCCCCTCCACTGCAAAGAATTTCTGCTAGCGTTTGATCCAGCTCCAAAAATATTTCTGCAACACTATTTTCACTACAGCCATCAGAGGCGTTTCCGACTGTTTTTTGGACTCGATTAATCATGAAAATATAATAGAGAGTCGTATAAGGCTATGACTCGATATCCAACAGTGGTATTCGAGACGTTCTTATGCAAAAGTTCTCATATAATGATGGTTCTGGGCAACGGTGCGTTATCATGGTGCAAAAACCTCGAGCTTTTGTCCCAAAAGTAATTACTTTTTTGGCGAATCGCCTTACGAAAACATCTCATAATGCCCAAATAGTAGTCCTTATTGAATTTCTAACAAAAATTCGTGGTGTAAAATACCATTGCAATCCATAAACACTGAGAGCATCGTTTTCTCTTTTGACTGCAAACGAGATGGTTTTTTTGGAGCTGTCCACTCACTCGCCTGATGTCTGGATTGTGTGTCATACTCATGAATCAACGTCTCGTTTTTAGTAATGATGCAGTTGAGATCGGATTCCACCTTAAAAATCAGGCCTTTGGCGATATCAACGCGGTCCCTTTTCTGGGTGAAATTCAAGTCCTTTGGAAACAACTTTACAGTAACACTGCGCAAACCCAAAGCATTACCTGCAAAGCATTACTCATAAGCAATGTTCAAGTCCTCTGTCAGCTCTCTGATGGTTAAATTGTTGGTTATTGATAAACTTTTCACTCCACGTGCACTTTATTTATGTTTTCATCAGTTTTCGATGTCGCCGCCCTGCCACTACGTTCGTCATCCTCGATGAGCTCAAGACCTTTTCTGAAGCGTTCATGCCACTCGTAAACTATTGTTTTCTTTAAAGTATTTCAAAGCTTTCTCAACATTTCCAAGGTTTTGGCGCCAGTGTATCCATTTGTAACGCAAAATTTTATGCAAACTCGTCGTTGCAAATTCAAATTAATTTTTAAAACTGTAAAAAATCGAAAACACGTGCAAAGGTAGAATTAGAATTTTGGTATGAATGCTGACCACAGATCTTGCAATCCACCAAAAAAAAACAGCTCAAACGTTTTACTTTTTGCAATAGCTAAGAAAATACTTCCACGTGACGGGAGGCCCAAAGCTGTTTAGTAACACAGCAATTTTTTGTATTGGGTACGGCTTGTGGATGGATTTGGCCAGTTTATAAATATGCCATATTTCAGAGGAGCACCTATTTGATGGCGATAAAATAAATTGGAATGAATAATAAATATTTTTAGCAAAATTTAATTCATTGTTTACCAGTGTTAAATTAATTGGCTTGATTTTGTCTATTCGTAAAAATTTAACAGTTTTGCTTCTTTCGAATTTGAAAGTAGTTATGCGCTAACATTTGATTGGATATTATTATGAAGAGAAAACAATAGAAGAATCGCATACACATTAAATAATATATCTGTTAAAAAAAAAATCTTTTAAGTATTACTTAAATAAGAAAAACGGGATAGTATTGAGGAGGTATTGTCTCACTTCTTCCTTTCAGATGCTATATTGATCACCAACATTTTATAAAGTATAAGAAAATAAGCCATATGCAGAAGCCGGTACAAATGACAAGTAGCAAATGGCTCGCACGATTCGTTCATTGTGCCGTATGTAATACAAACATGTCGAAGCCTGCGAGCAGCACTGGGGTCGTTGCGTTGGAGCATGCCCACCGCATGCCCATACTTTTAAAACGCAAAGTACTCTTCACTCTATTCCGTTATTGATCCAGCCTTTTTTCTGACAGAATTGAAAGAAGTAGAGGATTAGTACCTATGCTCCCAAAAATTATTATCAGACCATTCCATTTAAAATTGTTGAAAATGTTTTTAACCTAAGAGTTAAGGGATGTCACTATGGAACACTGGTGTTATGAGGCATAACGTTTGCCATTTCGTCCTAAAAAATTTCGAAGTTTATTTCAAATGCAGTGTATGGCAGATGTTATGTATTTATTGTCCTTTTTATAGTAGGCTGTTTTTAGAACGTTTGTTACTTTTGCTTTTGGTATTGCACATTGTAAATATAGTTGTTGTTCTTCTTTTTCATTTTTATTTTTCTCTTTACTTTCTTCTTCTTCTTTTTCTTTTTCTATTTTCAGCTTATGTTTTAGTTGTTTGTTATCTGCTTATTTTTGTGTATATATTTTTGTTTTCCCTGTTTTCTTCAAGGGTTTTTCCCTTATTTATATTTTTATTCCTATTTCTTTTTTCTTTTTTCTTTTACACTTTTATTTTTCTTGTTTTCTGTCCCTTCGGCTTATTTTTGTGTGTGTTTTTTTTTTTGTTTTTGTCTTGCGCTTTTTTCTTACCTTTGTTTGGCTGTTTTTGTTTGTATTCTTCTTAATTTATATTTTGTTTTATACTTTTATTTTTTATATTTTTTATTTTCATTTTTTGTTTTACATTTTGTTTCCTGTTTATTTTTGTACATCTATTTTTTATATTTTCTTCTTGCGTTTTTTTCTTATTTTTTTAAATTTTATTTCCTCTTTTATTTTTATTCTTATTCTTACGTTTTTTGTTTATCTAGTGATCTTCTCGTCTATCTCGTTCTATCCAGTGATCTTAATTGTCTAGCTTCCAAGCCCGGGCATTTACAGAGAAAGTGCTCAACAGTCTCCTTCTCTGGAAAGGCCCCACAGCTTCTGCAATGGGGGATAAATGGTAACCCTAGCCCTTACGCGTGTATGTCGATCGTTCAGTGACCGGTAAACACAGATACGAGTTTGGAAATTGAATGGCGAGGAGTCCAAAGGACTTTTTGAGTCCTTCGTATATTGTACTGGGGCCGAAGGGTTTTCCAAATAGCACACGAAGAGCTCCATCTCTTCTGCGCTTTCCTGAGAAATAATTTATGCAGTGCCCCTTTAACAACTGTCAGGAGGATGGCGATGCTCGGGTAGGAGGTCTCTTAGGCCAATTCAGTCCCCTGGCAAGCTCATCAGCAATTTTATTTCCCTCTATGTTCCTAGGTGCTGGAACACAGATCAGAGAAATGTTACCTGCACACCCAAGAGATTTGATATCCTCCTTACAGGAGTTTACTAATTTCGTTTTGTACTGTGGCGTCGTCAAAGCCTTGATCTCGGCTTATGCTCCCAGATTCCCTAGGTATTTTGCATGCCTGCAGCATCGCAATGACTTCTGCCTGAAAAACACTAGCCGTATTCGGCAGTTTGAAGGAGACAAATGAATGGGATGATTTAGAGAAAACTCCTTCTCTGACTCCCGAATCGATCTTGGAACCGTCAGCGAAGACAGAGGTTCAAGCTTCGGTGCAGATTTTCCCCTCGATCCAATATTGCCTATTTGGAAAGTTTGTCCTAGCACGACCCTCAAACTCTAGTTTGCGGATAGAGAGGTCTGTTCGAAGTTCAGAGAAATACGGTGTTAACTGTCCGAAAATTCTACCATGTCCCTTGAGTGATTGCCTTAAGGGGCGAAGTAAAAGTCGATAGGAAGTAAGTGCAAAACGACATTCAGGGCAGCGCTGGGACAAGTTTTACATGCATGTGATGCCAATGCTCCGGTGATGCCAATGCACCCAGTCCAGTTTAGTGATATTAAAGCCCTTCCGAAGAGCTGCCGACCAAAACAGCGTTAAAAATGGCAAAACCACTGCATTGTACATCCACAGGACGGCCTGTGGCTTGAGTTCCCTTTTTTTACCGAACATAGATTTGCATGAGTAGAAGACTATACTGGCACCATGGACGTATGCTACTACCTTAACCCTACCCTTAGCATTATCAGATCTTCGTCAATAGCAAGTAGGCGCGAAAGAACATCACCCTGCGGCGTCCCCTTGTGAATGAATCTAATGACTTAAGCCCCTATTGTGACCGCACTAACTTCCCTGCAAGGATATGTACATATATCTACTTCGATTTCATTTTATACTTTTTTTATTTCATTTTCGTTTTTCATTTTTTCATTTTTAATTTTCATTTTTTTTTGTGTTTTTTACTCTCATAGTTTTCTTTTATTTGCTTTAGCGACATATTTCACCTTACAATTATTTAAAATTTTATAAGGACTTTCCAGCGTAAGTATTCTGGCTATACTTTCCTAATCCGATTTGATGCCAATTATTACAACGTCCCACCTAAATATTCCAAAAACTAATAGACCACTGAAATTATTTAGTAATTTTGAGTAGATATGCCCATCAAATACTCCCATAAATGATGTACTAGTATATTACAACTCAAACTTTAGTGATTTACCTAAGCTTATATTACCTTTTAGAACAAAAAACAAAGAAACAAACAATCAAATTCTAGTCATTAATTTGAATTTTAGTGTTGGTAAATCCAATTACCGTTAACATAATTACGAGATATAAAATTGATCATAAAATACCCACTGATTCT
This sequence comes from Anastrepha ludens, assembly GCF_028408465.1. Taxonomy (NCBI): domain Eukaryota; kingdom Metazoa; phylum Arthropoda; class Insecta; order Diptera; family Tephritidae; genus Anastrepha; species Anastrepha ludens. The sequence continues at coordinate 46,857,245 of NC_071500.1, read as the reverse complement.
TTCGTAGTTTCTCCAATAAATATATGTAAATAAATAAATACAAACATATGTACATATAAGAGTACTATATATGTATGCACATACATTTATTAGCACTTGCGGGCGTGCTCATCACAATTTGACTCAAGAGCGCACTTCGCATCTAATTCGACAGCACTTTAACTTCGTGTTCAACAACACTTCGGATGCAGGTTAATTGTTAAATCATCTTAATTGAACCGTTACAACACTTTGAGGCGCATTTGTGCGAAGGCAAAGCGGCGTTGACACGCCGAATTGGCTTACTCTCGAACCACTTAAATAAATTCGTTAACACAATATTTGTTAATTCGAATTTCCAATTTCCCAGCAGGGAAATTTCGCTGTTTCGAGTTGTTGTATTTCTTGTGAACGTAACAATTCATTGAAAGTTAATTTTTATCAAAGAAAATTCATGTTCGAACATTCAATATTTCGACATACGAGTACATAACACATAATCCCGTTCCCTTATCTACAATATAAGAGTAGAAAAACATCAGAACAGAGGGCATTCTTTTTGGTGAGGCCTTGAAGTTTCACAAGGGTTAGTGATAAGCGTACAAGACGAAAAATAGTTTTATGATAAACTTCACGTAAGTTATTTTTCTTCAAATTTTATTTTAGGAATAAATCTGGGTTTACAACAATTTACAGATTAAAAATGCATACAACCTAACTTATCTAAATCTATAAATATCTGTACTATATTAAAATCATGTATCGGTTGAGCTTGAATACCAACATTCTCGCCATTGTTCACTTTTCTATAATTGATATTTTTGCAAGTCGTTGGTCGGCATTTCTCTGCATATGCTTATGTTGTATCATTCCTTCCGCCTCTTTCTGCACCATCTTGGACGTCGCATATTTGTTGTATCAATTCATGTGGCATTTCGATTCTTCATACTGCGTGCTCGGTTGTTTTCATATTCGCTCTCATCTCAATAGCATAAACGTTTATCAGTATAGGCCTCACGAATTGCTATAGAAAAACGATGTAAAGTTAGAGTTTAGAAGTTCGTAGAATATTATATATTACACCAAAATTAAAATTTGGTCGCACCGTATAATCAACACCAACAAAAAACAATAACTGTACATATGCGCCTAATTCTATGCAGCTCTGATTTTTCTGCTGGGTATGTTTGCGGTTATGTGCGGAGTAACAAAAATCAAATGACCTTTACATTTTTTGTTGCAATTAAAATTTGTATTATACAAAAATAAAAACAAGTATTAAAAATAACAACAAGATCGTCAAACATAACAACAGCTTTATTGTATTTTATACAATACATATATTTTTCCCACACCCTAAATGACCAACATATGGTAAATAAGCACAGGCTCGCACATACACACACATATGCTTACATATTTATTTATATAGGGTGAAGTGTCACGTTTCAAATCGTTATATTTGTTTTTTTATTCTTTTTGGCATTCAGCTGATCAGAGATATCAATTCTAACATTTGTTTGAATCTGAACCTCAATACCTTGTGAAGTTGACTTTTCCTCTTCAAAGTAAGTGCTTTTATTTTGGACGGCATACTGTTGTTCTCGTGTTGGCAAGTCTCTGGTACCATATTGCTTCCTCTTGTTTGCATAGTTCATCGAAACTGCGACAAGCAGTATCTCTTGCGGTCAATAATCTATTTAGCTTGGTAGCTCCGTAGTTGTTTTCTGAAGTTATATTACGGGGGATTCGAAAGTCAGTCGAGTACTTAACGCTTTTCGTGAAATCACTTTTTCGTGACCCTTACGGTATATTTGGGGTCATTACCCTTTCCATAGGAGGACCTCGCTCAAATAGTGGACCACAAGGTGATACTGGATCAAAATGTGCGCTACGCAAATTTCCGTCCTTTTGAACCAAATCTGAATTAGATTCCAAACATAAGGCAAGGCCGTTTAAAATAAAAATAAATTATCATCAACTAGCTGCCGTCAAGGGCTCATCAGATGTACAGGTGTGAGCTAAATTGCAGTTCAGCTGATTCACCCTGTAATTGTACATACGTATACAGTTAATCGTTTAAATGCATGCAAGTTTCGGATAATCTTTAGTTTTTTGCTTTTTATACCCGAGCGCACTTGCGGCCAAGGGTATTATAATTTTAATCGCAAAACGGTTGTATGTAACAACTTAAGGGGGACAGCTTCTCCAGTACTTTAAAATTTTCCATTTTTTTGTCCTTTATTTACAATCTAAAGAATATTTTTTCAATATCTTAAGTTTAATAGAGAATCTAAAAAGTCCGTATAAGATCATTGAAGTGATGAGCGTCGAACGAAAACTTTAATCGCGTTTTTCTCGAAATACGTTTTTTCCGAATAAAACTCAAAAATCAATCAAAATATCACCTTAAAATGGTACAGGGATATTCTTCAACGCATTGACCTTTGCATGTATCTCAAATTTTATAGTAATTATCACTAAAAATATTGTTTTGATCAATTAGGATTAAAAAAAGTGTTTTTTTTTCCTTTCACTTGGAATTTTAATTTTTTTCGTTAAAAATATTGTAGGTAAGTGCAAATCGGAATAACTTATTTTAACGAAAATTTTTTGTTTGATTGATGTCAGTTGATTGCAGATGGCTGTGCATTCCACGGCGCAAATTAAAGGAGCCACGTTTGAGCAGCTGTAACGCCGCTATTTCTTTTTTTTCCAACAAAATTTTTATATATTCATTTAGCATGAATATTAATATGGAATTTTTTTTAAGATAATAGATAGTGTTCGGTTTTTGGAAAAAAATATTGAAAAACTAGTTGAGGAGCTGCCTTCTTTAAAGGAATAGAGAAGCTATAGGCAGATATGTGTAAGTATACAAAAAAATTCTCATAATGATGACAGCAGTCTGTTTGGTTTGGGCCGAATCTAGCACTTCCTTACTTGTTTCGCCAAACTTTAATACGCGTTTTACTTTACTGAGTCGGTTAGTTCATTTATAGATTTTTTTACATTTTTATATATCAATCAAAAAAGTTGTTAATTTGAAATCAAGAGTTAATTTTTTATACTTGCAGTGCCGGTCGGTCATGAGTTCGATTTCTTGCTTGTCAATATTGATGTTCCTTTTAAGTATTTGACGAATAATATCGAGCGGTTCAAAGTAAGGAGGTTGCCAGTTCAGTGATTTTAGAGAACAGTTTTGGGTAGGGCATGTAGGGGTTTGCTGTTTAAACCACACTGGCGATTTCCAATTGCTCCAACAATTTGAACGTTAATTCAAGAAGTTTAACCACTGTCAAATGCTCTTGCACGGTGCATTGCAAATTTTTCACGAATTTTTTGCTTGTGCTTCAGTCTAACAGGTTACAATAATATTCAGATTTTATTGCTTACGCCAAACAAAATTCCTTTCGTATCCTAAAAAACTGATACCAACACCTTCTTGGCCGATTTTTGGACACGAACTCGTTTCGGATCCTAAGAATCAGGTTCACACCATGCTTAAGCCTATTAATTTGATTTGAGATCATGTTGATATACCCAAGTCTCATGTGTCTCGAGTGATGAATCAATGCACAAAATTAATTTTATCCTTTCGAAAACGCTCTAAATGTTGCTTAGAAAGTCGTATTCGAATGTGTCCATTGTTGGCGAATGCGGCACGCATTGTGCACGCAGCTTTCTGAAACCAAATACTGCAGTCGAAATATTGCTTACACTGCCCAGTAAAATGCCTAGGATTTCTGCTATATGTCTTTCAGTCCCTCAACGATTTTCCAAAACTATATCCAGTATTTTTGCTACGTTTTCTGTTTTGTTGCTCTTTAAAATTTCAATCCCTGCACGATACTTGATTTTTTAATTGTAGAAAATATTGTGGCACGTCAAAATTAAACGGCTTGCAAAAAAAGAATGAATGGACAGATTGAAATAAAACTTCACATACGTTCATATCACGAGTGTGCCAATATTGCAAAAAAGAAAAATTTAGACTAGTAGCAACGCCTTTTTTTATCGACCCGGAAAACTTATTAAACAACCTGGTTCGAGTACGAGATAAAGAAGATGGTATGGATCAGTTATTTACGAAAAGGTTCAGCAAAGCTTTATTATTTATTTATATTGGCCTAAGGACTGTCACTTCGGCAGCATTTCCCAAATTTTTATTGGGAATGCTTTGCTGTTATAATAAGAACAACAAGAAATCAATATTGAGTGCCTTGCTATTCTTTAGATCATATTTTCAATTTCTAAATCCATAAATATTTTAAGTTTTTAAACTTATGTTTGTTTAAAATGGAAAGAAAAAAAAAATTTTGTACGTAGCTAAATATTATTGTATTTGTTCTGTTTTTTTTTTATGGGGTGCTGAAATTATTATAGAATTTTGTTAAAGTGTTTTTTAAGTGGGTATTATGAATGTAATTCTGAAATCAACAATTACCGCTAATATGGGCATCCTTATTATATGTACGAATCTCCGCAAAATATTTTCGGATTTGTTCTCTGATGAAATATTGTGTAAAAATTTGAAAGATTCGAAAATATATATGTATGTACGTTTGAGGAAATATAGAAGGTTTGCGCATATTGCGGTTTTTGTCATTGAGATAGCATAAACCATTCTTCCTCATACGAATTCGGGGTGTGCTGCTGAAGTGTCATTCCTCGTTATATATATTACTTTACTGCCAATCGGTTCTCAGCCAAATTGACAGAATCAGCTGTTGAGCTGACGCAACTGAAGGGCCTTATTTATATTTTTTTGTTTACAAACAACTTTTTACCGTCTATTCTCTTTCCTAATTTTAATTTTTGGTTCAAATGCTAGATGTCATAACCCCTTCGTTTTGTACTCTCATCCAACTTATTTTTCGAAATCATACGCTCGTATAAGCTTTCGCTCTTCTATGTGCGAGGGTGCGTACAGTAAAACTTATTTGCTGTTATTTTGAAAAAAATCGAATGCAACTTCACGCATTTTTTAGACAACATTAACTTATAAGGTATAAAATCATTCAATAAAATTTCCATTATCTTGTGTCGCCATTGCTTTGTACGAAGGAACAGAGTCTCGCATTGCTAATCCAGGGTTTCACTACTGTATCTAGAGTCGATAGAGGAGGTGGAATTCACTCGAAAGGGAGTAAAGAAGTATTGTGTCATGACATCTTCTTTGCTGCTCACAGCCCCTTATACCATAACAGTGGCCGGAAGCTTCGTGTCCATGACAACATAAACCTCCAATTTTTTCATCAAAAAGAAACCATAACATCTCCGGCATTTCAAGGAGTTTAATTTTGTTTAGAAAGCGTTTTGATAGCTTAACTTACTGTTCCCGTTTTTGCTCCGACATAACACACGATTTATTCTGAAGATCTTCATGGACAACTCAACGGCTCAGAAACTCTACAACCCTCCCTCGCAAGGCCCCTCATTGCTTTTGAAGGGTTCCCGTCAACTTCGACAAATCGGACAGTGTCAGAACGTTCCTTGAGTTTTTTGAGGTATGCAACTTTGATACTTTCAATTCACGGCGAACCTTATGAACGTTTGAATTGGCACACTTAAGAAAATTAGAGATTTCTGAAGAGGTGTGATTTGCGCATTTAGCGACATGTCTTAAGTTGTAGTCCTCGATGCCTCCTACAGCCATATACATATATGCACCGTATGCACCTTATATATGTCTATTATTTAGATATACATACTTTCCCGCGAACTTTTGTATATTTTTTTATCATATGTTAGTTTTAAGTCTATTCAAATCTTGTGAAAAGTTTGTTTAAAAATTGCAATATTTATGACTATTATCAGAAAATACCTGGCATGTTTATTAACTATCTAAAATAAATGGTTTGGAAATGCGCAAGGTGGCGCTCCGGTCGATATGTTCCAAAAACTTACATTTCTAGCTCAATTAAGTTCATATTCAGATATCAGAGGGTGATACACAAAATTACAATAGAATAGAGCAGAGCTCATTCTCACTTGGGCACGATCTGTGTTCGAGAAAGGGGAGCGTTGAGGGTGTAACAAATAACAAACCTTTTTGGATCAACCAAAACTGTAACGCCAATTGAGCCATTCCCGACCCTTGAAATTAGTACATAAAATAAACACAGAAGAAACGAAAGTAAATGGAAAGCCAGGAATGAAAGAATACGTGAGATAAAGCATGGAAAAAAACTGAACTTGCCGTCTTTATTATCAGCCTTACTTTCATAATTTAACTCGAGGCACTTCATTTTTATTATTTTGATTAATTTAAATATCAAAATATTCACGACTGATTTAAATTTTTTCTATACTTACCCTGTGATCAGAAAGTACTGGGAATGTCTAAATAAAACAAAATATAGTTCAATTTCAAGCACATTTATTTTATCTCCTTCAAAATATGACCCGTCTGAAGCAACACCCATGTGCCAAGGTTTCACCCAGTCCTCCATGCACCCCTGGTAGGTCGACGAAGGGATAGCCTTCAGCTCCTCCGATGGTATTAGCTTGGTGTTTGGTCGAATAATCCAGCACAATTTGGGCTCGGCGCGATTGCGCGTTATCATCATGCAAAATCCAAGAGTTGTTTGCCCACATTTCCGGCCATTTGCTACGTACAGAATCTCTTAAACGCTTTAAAACGGATTACTAATATTCTTTATTGACTGTTTGGCCTGAAAACATAAGAAAAAAATATGGGCCGGTTCCCACGTGCCCGGTTCGTTTAAATAAACATTCCCGATACTTTTTGATTATAGCGCACGTCAATCAATTATCAAATTCGCCAAGAACAAAGTAGCGGTTTGAAGAGAGCTTACCTTTATATTTTCGGGAAGTATAAATTTATGTATAAATTCAACAGATGATCTTCATGTTAATGAAGCAAAAGACGAAGCTTCATGTAAAGGATCTTCACATTCAAATCAGTAACATCGTCATGAGTTATTCAACTGTTTTAAAGTTGGATATTATTTCTTGTTCACAAGGGTTTATCTTTGCTACTTTGTTTTGGGCATGTTATTAGTGATTTTAATGTGACTCTTAACTGTTCGGATGGTTAATTGCTACAACTATGGCTACTAGCTTTGGAAATGCTGCTATTGTTAACAGAAGCCATGGACGCCAAGTGCGTTAAATAAACAAATCAAGTTTGTTTTCAGCGTATACTCACATATTGTTTTTTAATTGTTCTGAGCGATTTATGCCAGGTATGTATGTATGTAAATGAAATGAATCTGAAAACTAGCAAGAGCTCTGGTTGGAACGAATCAAAAGTGTGCATTTAAGCTAATAAAAATACAAATGATAGCATAATTTTCACGAAATAATTAACTATAGAAATAAATTAAATATTATATTACTAAAGTCGCTCTAGTTATTTCTTCGCGCTAAAAACAATTTCCGGTTTATTTCAATCAAATCTAATAATCAGGCAAGGATTAGTACTTAAAAATTTGAATAGAGGTTTTCATATTATTTCGCTTTTGGGCATCGTTTTCATAAATATTTTTATCGGTAGGGCAACTGCATAATAAAATGTTTTGTTTTTGGTATGAACGATCTCTTCAAAAACTCCATTTATGAAAGTGCATTCTTCTTCTTGATTGGCGCGGTAGCCGCTTTCGCGATTTTGACCGAGTTTAACAACGTTTCTTTCTCGTGCTAACCACCGCCAGTTGGAAATACCAAGTGAAGCCAAGTCCTTCTGCACCTGATCTTTCTAACGTAGAGGAAGTCTTTTTTTTCCTCTGCGACCACCAGCTGGTCCGCAGCAAATACTTTCAGAGCCGGAGCGTTTCTATCCATTCGGACGACATGACCCAGCCATGACCCTATGTCGTGGAAGTCTCATTCAGCTCATTATTCCTTCGACTGCGATATTCTCCGTTGCCAATGTGCAAAGGTTCAAAAATCATTGACTCATAGAATATACCTTGATCATTATAACACAAAAAAACCCTATTACGTGATAAGGCTGAACCCTGAAAATAATCTGTAAATATTGTATTATCTATTAAAATCCAGCGACTGGAATCATTATGTTTTCAATAAAAAAAAATTGATATTTAATAATGTTTTCAGATTTCAAAATTTGCGATCCATATTATTGATACATTTTTTGGTTTTCTTGAACTAAACCGAAAATCGAGTAATATTTGTTGATTAAAAACAAAACTTATTGTTTTTTCAACTGATTAATGTTCACCCTCGGCAAGTGTGGGTAACATGTATCATTTGGGGACAAAGCCTGGTAAGCCCGTTCACGGATGTATGACGCAAATGTTGACGGTGAAACATTCTGCGAGGAACTCCCCATCAGACTCAAGATGAGGCTACCAGACGACTACAGTGTGTGGTAGCGGCAATGAAAGAGGCAGGTGATTGGTTGCTCACTTGTTTTATAACACGGAAGTAAATATTTAATCCGGAAATCAGGGCCATGGGTTCGATCGCGTCATTATTGAATTATTTGATATTAGGCGAATGAGCTGGCTGGGCGAGGGGCCTCTAAGGCAGTTTTCCCTCGCAGCGATAGAATATGGATCTCCTTAACAACTTGCGGTCTCCTCGTGAAAAGGTGGGCTTCGCCTGTCAACTCAGCGAGGGCTGGGTAAGTAAAAAAACCGCGAAATCCTTCTGGGTACGTATGGATCGGAGGGTTCTTCAAAGGTTAACGAAATCTCGGTTCTCGGATTTCGTGTGTGTCCTTACAGGGCACTGTCCGCGAAGTATGCATACTGTGAGACTCGACATCACTTCCAGTCTTTTATCCATCTCTGCACCATCTTCTTAGCTGTTCTGCTCTCGTAGGGATAAGAGTCATTCCTTGCTATGCCTGCTTAATATAACATTAAACACCTGATGAACTTTATCAGCAGTATGATAATGGATGAATAACAACCACAATACAGGCATAGTTCGGTCTGCACGCATGATGAAAATAAATAATCTTAATTTTTGGTAAAAAAATATCAACTCACCAACTCACTATTGCAAAGCGGAAAATAGGTTTCTCTTTTGAGCGATGAACTAAAAATCGAAAAGTTATTCTAAGTAATATAATATAAGTAGATATAGCTTTAATATTTTTAAATCGTAAAGGATTTATAAAGAGCCTCAAAAATTATGCGCATTAACATATTCGAAACTGTTCTACGATACCTGGAAGCAGGCCCGTGCGCAGAAAATTTCCGAGGGGGGGTTTTAACTCAAGTTACATAATCAATGAAAAAAGAGGTTGTCTGTAAAGTCGGTTTACTGACGATAGTTTAGCGTGATAACGTCATAAGAAAATACTGATTGAATGGTTGCATTTTCAAAAGAAAATTTTAATTTTATTTGTTTGATAGATATTTTGTATGGATATAGAGAATGAGTTAACATTTACATAACATAATATACTTTAACATACCATAACATAATATAACTTAACATAACACAACACAACACCACATAACATAACATAACATAACATAACATAACATAACATAACATAACATAACATAACATAGCATAACATAACATAACATAACATAACATAACATAACATAACATAACATAACATAACATAACATAACATAACATAACATTACATAACATAAAATAACATATATTAACATAACATAACATAACATAACATAACATAACATAACATAACATAACATAACATAACATAACATAACATCACATAACATAACATAACATAACATAACATAACATAACATAACATAACATAACATAACATAACATAACATAACATAACATAACATAACATAACATAACATAACATAACATAACATAACATAACATAACATAACATAACATAACATAACATAACATAACATAACATAACATAACATAACATAACATAACATAACATAACATAACATAACATAACATAACATAACATAACAAAACATAACATAACATAACATAACATAACATAACATAACATAACATAACATAACATAACATAACATAACATAACATAACATAACATTACATTACATTACATTACATTACATTACATTACATTACATAACATAACATAACATAACAAATTACCCCGTATTAAAGCACTTATCAACAGCTTTCATTTGATACCCATATTGTACATACACAACCAAAGGTTAGCCGGGTCCACGTTTTGACCTATATCTCGAGACCCCAGTCACGGAGCGGCATGAAAAATACTCTGTACTATAGCATTCACCAACAGCTTCCATTTGATACCCATATTGTACATACACGTCCGAAGGTTACCCGGGTCCACGTTTTGACCTATATCTTGAGACCCTATCTACCAATAGGTATTCAAACTATACGGAAATCATCTTCAATACCTACTTAACAATGTGTGTAAGTTTGGTTTAATTCGGTTCAAAGACACGGCGGGTCCACGTTTTGGCATATATTTCGAGACCCTAGTCATCAATAGGTATGACAACTACCCCGTATTAAAGCACTTATCAACAGCTTTCATTTGATACCCATATTGTACATACACAACCAAAGGTTACCCGGGTCCACGTTTTGACCTATATCTCGAGACCCCAGTCACGGAGCGGCATGAAAAATACTCTGTCCTAAAGCATTCACCAACAGCTTCAATTTGATATCCATATTGTACAAACACATTCTAGGCTCCACGTTTTGGTCTCTATCTCGAGACCCTAGTCACGGAGCAGCATGAAAAATACTCTGGACTAAAGCATTCACCAACAGCTTCCATTTGATACCCATATTGTACATACACATCCGAAGGTTACCCGGGTCCACGTTTTGACCTATATCTCGAGCCCTATTTCCAAAATAAAATATAATCCATGTTACTCGTGGATGATGTAGCTTTCGAATGGTGAAAGAATTTTTAAAATCGGTCCAGTAGTTTTGAGCTTATTCATTACAAACAAACAAAGTTTTCCTCTTTATAATATAGACAACATATCTTATAAGGTATATGGTAAATATTACCATACATTTTTTCCTTATATATAATAAAAAAATTAATAATTATAACTTTAAAACAACAAGTATTATTAACAAACTTGGTTTTATTTTAAATTCTTCAAGTGAATCAAATTAATAATAATCAATAAGAAGGCATATGCAAATACAAATACGTGAATTTATATATGTACATTTGCGCATATACATACATACATATATACGCTCACTTAAGTAGGAGAGAGCAAGATGTCGAACGTTGCCGTTCGTTTGCTTTGTTTGCTTTGTCGTTCGTTCCGCCCTTTCGCTTGCAGTTCATTCAATGCAATGAGCAAGGTAACGGCAATGAGCAAGGTAACACTAATATGAGCAAGGTAACACTAATGAGCAAGGTAACTACATATGAGCAAGGTAACACTAATGAGCAAGGTAACTACATATGAGCAAGGTAACGACACATTTTTTCGTGCGTGCAGCCTGTTAAATCGAAATATAAGACGTTATCACGTGAAAAGAAAAAAAAAAAATTTTTAGAGTACAGAAATTTTATTGTCAAAAGTAGGTAATAATTAGCTACATTTAGGTATGTAATAAATGAACTCTTCGAGGTACTGAAAAAACTCTTTCAAAATTATTTGCGGATCAATTTTGACATCGCGATGTACATTGAGTGAGGCTAAGCCGTTCAGGCGATCTTCAGACATTGTTGATCTCAAATACGTTTTCAGTCGACGCAAAGTTGAGAAGGATCGTTCATTCGTCGCTGTTGTCACAGGCAAAACTGCCATCACGCGAAGCATCTGGTTAACATTTGGAAACGCATCTTCATTACAAATATCGAGTGCTTCAAGTGGGACAATGTGAGAGAATGCACCGAGCTCAAAATATGCATGGATATCTGGAAATTTGCGGTTTTTATAGCTGAAAGCAGTTGAAAAGCTCCAGACGAAGTCGTTTGGTCTTTCCAGGTAGTAGAAATCACTTCAAGAGCGCGAATCACTGCTGGTTGCAAATGAAGATATGTTGCGACGGACTCGTGCTGCTCTACTCATCTGGTTTTACAAAATTGTTTCAATTTCTTTACTCGAGATTCCGATAGATGTTCGTTTTCATTTATCGCACCCTGAAGGGCATTTTGGCGTTTCGGATGAATGAATAAGGAATGGATATTCTCTAGAACTCCCAGACAATTTTTGGTTCCTGTTATATTGCACGCAGAGCTTACCGCCAAATTGAAGCTATGAGCAGCACAATGAGAGTAGAGCGCGAGGGGAAACGTTTTTCTGACAACAGCTTGGGCCCCTTGGAACTCTCCGCTAACCGCTCTCGCACCGTCATATCCTTGCCCGAAGAAATACTTGCAATCTAGTCCGGAAGATTTGAGGAAATCAAGGTAAGCACTTCCTATTCCCTTTCCAGTAAAATCGGTGATAGGAATAAAACACAAAAAATCTTCCTGAATGGTGAACTTTTTGCCGCATTTAGCCAAGTAGCGAATGCAAATTGAACTTTGTTCTACTCCTGCAATGTCTGGCGTGTTCTTCGGATCTTTGAGAATATCTAAACAATTTTATCTGAAGTGTATTTACAAATGGCCAGTAGGTCTACTAAATTTGTAATATTCTCAAGACATCTTGAACCTGGTCTATTTCACGAATAACCCCATGTAAAAGTAAAGTATCTTAGTGGAAGTCATAAAATTGATCACATAAATACGAGATTTTATAATTGGCTTGGAGAGGCATCACCACGTTTTATGGAATCCTATGTATTCCCTCCTCTTTCATTTGCTCTCAGCAGTCCGTCAATCAATCAATGTATTTAAGTTGTGCACAATTAAGGTTAATTTGACCTTTTCAACTTTATGGCTGCCAACTATGTATAAAAGCGGTTCTTTTTTCTGCAATTTTCTTCCTATTATATACGTAGACGTACATAAACTGCAAGTATCTAATGCTCTGTTGCCACTTCTTCACTTCACCTTTGCCGAACAAGTGATTTGTAAATATTTTGGCTCACCTTCGCAGCGCTGTCGAAATTAACACTTCAAACAACGACGGACATCGATCAGCAAGTTGTTGCAGCAATGCTCAGCATGATTTGGCAAATAGTTTTAAATAAAAAAATTTTGTTTTCTGGAAATGATGGATATTTAGCGTGTGATGTTTCTTATGATGCAGTTGTAAGTAAAAGTTTTTTACTTGACTTTTTGCTTTTGCAGTATTTTCCACATGTGCCCACATACAGTTGTTGACATAGCAATCTGGACAGGCAGACATAAAAAGGGTTATAATTACAAGAAAAGAACACAAATTGGCAAGACGAAATGTTTGGCCAGGAAAATATTTACGTTCCTGGATATTCTGGGTTGCCCATATTCGACGGACTCGACGGATTTCGATGACTCTTTGGGCCCAGTCCAATGGACGAGGCTTGTCCGCAGGCAACAATCTTTGCGTCAATTGCATCTTATACGGGAATAAATTCAAACCAATGCGGATAATTCGTTATAAAGTGGTCCGAGCAATGCCCAACTGCTGAGAACGGCGATTTTGGGATGTCCTTGGCGACGTCTCAACACTGGCCCGTACAAGAGCAATATTCTCATCCGATCGCCTTGGTCGGTTTTGATTTGGCCTTTTTGGATTAGAAAGAGCATCACCAGTCGAAAACATTTCTTACAAACCTTTAATGGTGTTCTTAGAAGGCGCAGTTTTCACATTATTTAATTTTTTTATACGCAAGTTAAGTTTTCACAATTGACTTCATTTGTTGAATGGGAATTTCAACAATTTGGTAAAAATCTGCTTGGACTGACGCTTCCAACGCGGTATGTCATTAAGCGATCTGACGTCTCTGTCAAAAGATACAGGGTTGCCAGATGGGTCCGTCGAATACGGGCAAACCCTGTAGTTGGAAAAGTTGAATTTGGCAAGTAAGCAAGACTGATATATTAGGAAGAGCTACGATAGCACCAGATGAGAGAAACCTATACCAATTGCAAAATGGTTTATTAAATGCTTTGAAATGACAAGAAAGAACATGCCAACAACGTAGAATCACCAACAACATCTTCACTGGGCTAGAGTCGGTAAGATTATATGGTTGTTACTAGAGAGGAAGGCTTAAACAACGTGGAATGATTGCATTTCGATTGGATTGGAATGGTAGCCATTTATATTTAGTTTTTTCGATTTGCGGGGGTTGGACAGGTCCAAGCACTCAGCCAGGAAGACAATTACTCTACACCTGGATAGATTATAGTGAAAGAAATGGGTGGTAAGCTGAAAATTGGTTACAGGTCATTGATGAATCTTAGTAGGTCCGGAAGAGGAAGAGTATGAACTTTATCCATACTTAGTTTATCGCACCCCAATATCCTAAGCCTCATTTTAAAAACGCCCGACGGCTGCAGAGAAAATGCTCTGCAGTGTCCTCATTTTCACCGCAGGATAGACATATTGGGTCGTCAATGATTCCCATTGCAGCCATATGCTAACCAAAGGCGTTGTACCTTGTGATTACACTCGCCAGTATTCTCAGGTCCTTCCTACTAAGTTTTAGGAGAAAGGTCGCTAGTTTCCTGTTTGGTTCTTTGTTCTGGTGGCATGTTTGCAGAGCACTCATTATCCAGTTTATCAGCCAACTCGTTCCCTGTAATACTACAATGTCCAGGCACCCAAAAAAGCTAACTTTTGTTATGTTTTGCCACGTAAACTTCATCGGACCTAGTCCTATGTTCGGATTCAACAAAAACAACCTGAAACAAAAAGTAAAATACTGGGCCAAAACTCTATTAAATCAGCATTGGAATAACGTAGAGGGTCGTAGACACTCCTAAAAGTTCTTAAGTTTCAACGCTAAAAGAGCTAACATGGCCCTCACGTGAAACAAAAAGAGCATTCGCACTCTCACAGGCGCCCTCACGGGTCACTTCACCTGCAACAAACACTTACATAAATTAGGCATAACTAACACCAGCACCTGCAGATTTTGCTGCGAAGATGAGGAGTTTATAGAACATCTCATTATCGAATGTCCGGGGTTGACGCATAGAAGGAAAAGGTTTTTAAACAAGTTCATGCTTACAGATGAAGACCTTCAATCACTCCCTCAGAAGTAGCTGGTACAATTCATAAGCATACTTAACAGTCAATAGACAGCATAGGGTGCACAATAGATCAATATGGTCGCAGTGCTAAAGGGCCATTCTTTAACCCTTTACAACCATTAACCATTAACCATTAACCATGTTTTGCCACACTGTTCAGTTTTGTCTTACATTCACCAACTAATTTCGAAGAGCAGCGTAGGCTACAAGCTTGGTATTCAAATAACCGTGATAGTGAAGTATCATCATGCGACCAAAGAAGATGCTAGACATCTACGCCTTGTGATGATTCACCGATAAATCGCAATCAGCGGACCATTTGAAAGCCAATTTATAGGTGAACGTGTATCGGCTCATGCGGAGTTCCCCTTTGCAATGGAGTAAACAATTCAATCCTTACTTAGGCTCCAAATAACATTACAACTTTTGGTACATTTTCAATATTCAGTTAAAAAATTAAACCCAGGTTTCTTACTTTTGCTAGATCAGAGCCTTGAAGCAATTTGGCCCTATGGAATTTCGGAAGGAATACTGCAAAAATTTATTTTACTTAGGACCGCATAAGAGCTGTTATCAAATCTAATGTTGGCTTAACACTGCTAAGAGAAGCTGCCGAAAATATCAGTAGATTATCTAATGTTACTAAGATGTCACAATGTAATACCTACAAGTTTTTTGGTAGGGACAAACTAAAGTGATGCTACACTTTTCGTTTCTCAACTAAACTTACACACAGGGTCGTCGAAGTCGTGGCTTCAACTCCTAAGCCCCTGATAAAGAATATAATTTTTGTATTGTTTCTTGATACGCAGCAGAGACTGGACTGCTATAAGCCGGAAAAAGCTCAAAAGAGATAATTGAGCGATTTCGCTATAAAACACAAAAAAAAACATAAGTTGACGGCAGTACCAAAGCTTTTCGGGAGACTACTTGTTCACAAAGCACAAAATCTGTGCACTTCTGGGAAGCACAGGTTAGGGTATAGCCTCATAACACTAAGAACGCTCTGAGGACTACCACCATGCGAGTAATGACCACAATATATAACGAAGAGTTGCCTTGGGTATGCAGGCTGGAGTAGGTTATTGCAACTGGCAGAACTTCCATTGACTACTTTGAAATTAGGACGGCAGTGCTCCCATTTCACCATGTTGCGTGCATATGGTATTATTTTTATATATCCATCAGTTTTATGTTTAAGTTACTTATTCCGGATTTATCGCCAACAAAGCCGAATAAGTAGGTTTACTACTACCATGAGAAAGGGCATGGGTTCGAAACGAAGGGCATGAAATATCAAATGAGAGGAAGAATAGTTTATAATAGCGGTCGCTCCTCGGCAGCAATTGCAAACTTCCAAGTGTATATCTGCCATTATAAATCACCTCATAAAAACCCTCTACCATTCGGAGGCAACTTAAAACTGTGGGTCCCTACATTTATGGAGATATATCACCACAAATTGGAGGAGGATCTATACTATGCCCAAAAAAGGGAGTAAGCGCCGGGCGTACATCACCGACTTTATGCAATTTTTTGGTTTTTGTTAAGTAAATTGTTTTTTACTAACTACTCGTATTTGAGATCAGTATTAGCTAAATGAATAAATTATGTATATAAAACAATCTTATGCAATGCAGGAAACGGAAATTTTTGGTGATCCGATTTTTATGAAAGCAACTGTTTTTTTATGTAAATATGATAAAATTACATCTGAAACATTTTATTTGAACAAAATCAAAATTGTGGTAGAATTCCAGCTAATGGAATAAAATGTAAGACTTAAATTTGAAGTCCATTTCCGCTGCCGATGTTTAGTCATTCACCCCAAATCTTCACACAATTCACACAAGTAATTTAACTAAAAGTTAATTAGACATTTAATTAAAATCGAATATATTTTATTATTGTTTTACATATTATGCCTACACTAACATTAACTAGAACTGCAGATTGCAGTAATTGGGACTAGGCTTGTTTTTAATTTATGAGCGACGAATAGTTTGCCCAAACTTTTTCACTAAAAAAATCTTTTCATCATTATTTTATCTGCGCTTTTATGTTGAGTTCAAGATGCATTCAGATTTAAATACAACGCAAATAAAAATCTGCCAGTCATGATGCAAACATTGCGCAAGTCGCAAAGGGCATTGAACGATGATGATTTGTATTGTTTGAGAGATGCTGAATAATAAAGGTACACTTGCATATATATAAGTAAGTGTATACACAGGCGCCGCAGAATATTAAATGTTTTTCCTATTTTCCAGCTGAAGCTAAACACGTTATCCAAGCTGGCGTTACAGCAACAGTTGCACATGCAGCTAACATGCATGAAGTCTTTCCCAATATTTTATACCCCATCCTTCTCTTTAAGGAGAAACATATGTAATATATTAGAGGTTGAAGGCTATGCAGTTGGACCAACTTCAGTGACTCGTTGCCTAGCAGTAATCTTTTAGCGAAGAGTTAAACGAAATATCAAAGTTGCAACTGATGGCGGGCAAATTAAGGCTCATTTGGAAACAAATCCCACCAGAAAAAATATAAAATATATAAATTGTTTGCCATATAAAAACACTCTCACTCTGCTTATTAAAGTAGTTAAACTATGATTTAAAAATTGTAATACGGTGCAAAGCAATGAGCTTGCGGTTTCATAGAGCTTTGTACAATTTGGATGCTACTACAAGGTGGCGCAAAAGTAATCCTCCTATCAGATAAAGCTATAAATTTTGCGATTGGCCCCTAATGTCAGTTCTGTTTTGATATTTGTGTAGTAAACACATGCGAAATACACGTTAATAAACAATGTTACGCTACACTGCTCCAGAACGCGGAATATTGCTGACTATTTATTTGACCAATAATCGGTCGGTGACTTTGGCACAACGTGAATTTCGTCGCAGATTTCCTCGCCGTCCAACGCCTACTGGTGAAACACTGCGACGTTTAGCCGCTCGCGTCGAAGAGACTGGCACAACACGAAATGCTGCCAGGCGTGGCAGACCCCGAAGTAGCCGATCTGCAGAGAATATTGCTGCTGTAGCCGAGGATGTCATGGAAGCGCCGTCGACATCGACTAGACGACGTGCCACGCAAATGGGTATCAGTCGACGGTCTTTGCAGCGAATTTTGGTACAAGATTTGAAGATGTTTCCGTACAAAGTCTAGACGGTGCCTCAGCTGTTAGCTGCTGACCGCCAATCGCGCCTAACATACGCTCAAGCCATCCTTAATCACCACCAAGAGGAAGATGATTTTTCATCAAAAATAATCATGAGTGATGAGGCCCATTTCTATCTTAGCGGGTACGTAAATAAGCAAAATTTGCGCCTCTGGGGCACTGAAAATCCGCGTGTAACCCACGAAGAGCCATTACACTCGCTCAAAGTCACTGTATGGTGTGCTGTTTTCGCTAGAGGAGTCATTGGACCTTTTTTCTTCGAAGACGTCGCGGGCCAAACGGTTACTGTGAATGGTAGGCGCTACAGAGCAATGATCAACGAGTTCTTTTTGCCGCAACTTGATGAATTGGGATTGGAAAACATGTGGTTTCAACAGGACGGTGCAACGGCACACACTGCACGTGCCACAACCGATATGCTGAAGGATGCATTTCCCGGGCGCCTAATCTCCGGTTTTGGCGATTTGCACTGGCCAGCAAGATCGCCTGATTTTACCGCTCCAGACTTCTTTTTGTGGGGCTTTTTGAAGTCGCGGGTTTATGTCAACAAGCTTCATACTCTTGCAGCTCTTAAAGACAATATCCGTCAAGAATGTGAGGACCTATCGCCGGAAGTTTTGGCCAAAGTGATGGGAAATGCCATAAAAAGGGCTCAAATGGCAATCAACTGTGGCGTCGGCCATTTACATGACATCATATTTTCGACTTGATGTAAAAAACTTAAAAGACAAAATAAAAATAATCCACAAGAAGAATCAAAGTTTTCCATTTTTTTTAAATTACAGCCAAAAAACATCGCAAGGTTACTTTTGCGCCACCTTGTACTATGAAAAATCTTGATAAGACTCATTTATTCCTGTTGCACATTTAATTAAGTTTTTGAGGTTGCGAAATTAACCACTTAAGAAATTGAGAGTGAAAGCCGAGACTCTCAAGCTTAGCTAATAATATTGGGTGAGATACCCTATCAAAAGCCTTAGAAAACTCTATACAGATTGCATCAATTTGAAAATCCTTCTGAAAAGTATCCAAACATATCTCCGTAAAGGCAGGTAAAATCGTTGACGTAGATCTGCCCGGCGCAAACCCATGTTTATTGGGACATAACAAATGTTGAACGGCAAAGTAAAGTTTTCCTTTGACTATACACTCAAATATAGTTAGCTTGAAAATCGGCCTTTAATTTTCAATATTATTTTTATTGCCGCTTTTAAGGATAGCCGTAATAAAAGTTAATTTCCAGTCATCAAGGAAGACTCCAGGAGAAAGTGACATGTTGAAAATATGCTTTGAAGGTGTAATCAAAGCGGGACAACTTTTAATTACAAGTAGAATAGCGAATAGGCCATCAACATCGATATTAGTGGATGGCTTCAACTAATTTATGCAAGCAATGACATCCTTATTTAAAAGAATTAGATGGAAATGATTATGACTGCAAAAAGTTCAATACTGAATTTGAGTCGAATAGTATAAAGGCTACTGTGGACCAAAGGCTACTGCGATGGTGCTTATTCCATTTCAGAAGGTAATGTGGATTAATTTCAATATCTGAATATCTGAAGATCCTTCAAGCTAATGTTAGTTAAAGTACCGAGCGGTTGGGTAAAAATATTGTACAGTTTTGGTTAGTTCAATAAAAAAAGTTTTTTCAAATAGCGGTCACTCCTCGGAAGACAATCACATACCTCCGGAATTATTTCTACCATCAAATAGTTCCTCATAAACTACCATCTGCCGTTCGGAGTTGGCTTAAAACTGTAGGTTCCCCCATTTGTGGAAGAACATCAAGGCGGACACCACAAATAATAGGGCGAACTCGACCAAATACCCAAAAAGAGTGCAAGTGCAGATTATATATATGTATATGAATTTATAAGAATACTCGTATATACATATATGATATATACAAAAGCTTAGCAACTAAATAGTCATCAGTGAGTACATACAATTTTGTACGATGTTGAATGTAAATGAAATTTGTTTATGCATTTCAATATATATGTACTTTAGGGCGGGCCGATTTAAAAATCGCTCATTGCTCTGTGAAAATCGTATTCTAGGGTTCGAAATAAGAAACTTTGCCGAAGGAACCGTACCTCTAAAACGAATTCTGATGTCCCCCACTTTCTGTCGAACGAAAAATCCAACGATGCCCCATTTAGAGTGCTCCAATCGAGTCCAAATGTATGACCGATCCCCACTAAACTTGGAAGGCCGATCCACCCATGCCAGTGGCCCACCCCCTGGAACTCTCCTGGGGGGTTCCCCATACAATCATTTCACAATATCACCATTTTTGGCCTTTACATGAGAAAAGAAACTAAAAAGTTCGACCCAATTTAAGGGACATCAGAATTCGTTTTAGAGGCATGGTTCCTTCGGCAAAGTTTCTTATTTTGATCCCTAGAATATGATTTTCACAGAGCAATGAGCGATTTTTTTGCATCCCCACAAAATACACTAATAGTTCGACCCAAATTGGGGTACATCAGAATTCGTTTTAGAGGTATGGTTCCTTCGGCAAAGTTTCTTATTTTGATCCCTAGAATATGATTTTCACAGAGCAATACATTCGACTTTCGATTATTTTTTTTATGTTGGTACAATCGTCTCGCAGATTAAATAATTAGAATATATACAATACTAAGAGTTTACACAGTGTGTATATTCGAAACAGAATTACCACAAATTCCCAAATGCGTTAGCCTTGATGTGCAGTTCACATACTGCAAATTAATCACTTGCTGCTGCAATTGTGCACAAACCAACCAGTTTACGACAACTAATAATTAGTTTATAATCATAAAACTTATTTCAAGGAGATTCAAAGCCACCATCCCAAAATAAAGAATCCGAGTTAAGGCGATAAAATTGGAAAACCAAATACCGAAAATTAAACATCAAATAATATACACAATAATAGCGGGCATAGCATTGCAAGAGATTAACACCTTTTTGGCAAATTACAAGGTTCGGATGAACATACACATGCGCGCGCACTGCCAGCACATGCTGTGCAAGTTGTATACCGACTGAAATGCATTAAAATTGTTAATGTACAGTTGCTTAAATTAAATTTGGACTTAAGCGAATTTGTATTACCCACTTGTTTTGGGTGTTACAACCCGTTTACTGGCAAACAATTTGTGGGTGTTAATTTACAGTATAATAAGTTTTTATTATACCTAAAGATAAAACATTGAAAATTGGTTGGTAGAGCAAACTCTCATTCCACAAATTGCGTGTGTGTGTGTGTGTAAGTAGCTGTAAGTATAAATTATTGTTTCTGTTATGCGAAAATAAATAATTTTTTTATGTCTATGCTTTATAAATAAATAAATAAATATTTATAAATAGTAAAATAACCGTTAGTGGCATTGCAAGTTTGTGTCTTCAGCCTTTCATTTTACAGCTAGCGCCAGCTGTTTGCTTTTTTATTTTTTTATTATATTTCTTTTACGTTATTTTACTAAATTTTATTTTCAATAATTGTTGTTTCATGCGTTTAAATGCAAATACTATAATTAAAATATTTGTCAAAGAGCGCGATTAACATCAGACGCAATGACAGTACCAGTACCGATATGTAAGAAGCGCAAAGAACTTGTCTGTGTGGTTCACTTGTCACAGTAATTATTTCGCCACTAGCTGCCGCAGGCAACACTACCTACCCACATTTACAATACGATTTTTTACATTTTTTTCCTTTGCTTAACTACAGTTTCTTTCGCGACTTAGATACATACATGGGTATGTTTGTAGAGCTGCGCCGACAGTTAGCCATTTGGTCGGTTAGTTGGTCAGCGACGTACTTTGCGCTCCAAAAAAAGTGAATCTTCTTATTCTCAGCAATACAGCTATTCTGGCAGCACAATGTTGCTGCAAAATAGCGTCCTAGCGGTCACTCGTCACACGGCTATTAGCGTTTAAAGGTCACTTGGACGAGTTGTTGTTGAACTTCGTTGAAATTTATTCACATCGTCTTAAATGTTATCTGCAGCTACTCTAGGTATTGAAGCGGTTTTATAATATTACTTTTTTTCGCTTATTTTCCAGCTTATTTAATATTTAAAGTAAACTTTTTTAATTTTTATTTTTTTTTTATTTTTGCCACAGTTACCGCTCACTACTCGTTTATCGTATGTGAGCAGGTATGTGCCCACCTTAACATTCAACTCGAAAGAGCACCGCAATCGTAATGGTATGTGGATGAGCGCATGTAACTGGTACCAGCAGACAGTGGCGCGGTTGCTACGCCTTCATTCGCTCGCGGTCGCTGTGCAATAAATGCCTACACACATACTTACCTAGTGTGAAAACGCATTTGCGCATACTGCTGGATTTAACACATCTATACCAATACGGGCATATCTACACACAGCAATCATCTCATCATTGGTTATATGAAACTGTAAAGCTTGTATGCGGTTGTCCACCCTGCGCTTGTCAAGTCATTATAAATATTTGTTTCTTTGTTGTTGTGTGGAGTCCGGCGTTTTTGACCGACTTCGATCGAACGTCGCGACTCATCCACGGATTAAACAACTACTCAACTGCGCTGTCCGCAGAAGATTTATTTCGTCCCACTCGCTGGCTTGCTGCCTCGCCACTTTTTCATCTACTTTTGTGTTGTGTTTTATGCGCATGCGTAAAGGTAACTTACGTACAATGAATGCTTGCAATTTTATTTACTTGCTACGTTCTAATGACGCATTTTGTTAAGGTTTTTTGTTTTTGTTTTTTAATTCAATAGTCTTTAGAAACATGCTTGTACATAGATAAATTTATGTTGCTGCCTTTTTAGTTTGCGTACAAGTTTTAATTATTCGTGGTAATTTAATAATTTATTGTCATTGGCTTCTTATGTGGCAACCCCAAGCAAAATTTATTTTACGAAGGCAAATTTCGTATATAATTTGATTTTTATTTTATTTTTAAATTCAAAATTATTCTGACAGACATTATTTACATAATGTACTTTGGTATAAAATAAATCTTTTTATATTATAATTATTTTTAATTTATGTTTTTAGAGAAACCAGATGCGACCCAAACCTAAGATGGCTCCAAACTATAAATGCCGGAAAATAATTACTGAGATTGATTTCTTACTAGCTAATATCCGGATGATAGGGATGCATATCACTTTTACTCTTGTTGGTATAGAACATAATAATACAGAGAGCATTCACGGTAAATTGAGGCATATCGAGGAGTCTTTAATACCTTGAATACGCAAACAATATCTGCCCTCTTTCACGTAAATACTCGTGCATGACTTCAGAGATTGTGGCAGTAAGGTGCTTTGCTTCACAAGCACAAAATTAATGCGTAATAGCAAAGATATCATATATCAACAACGCTGGGAGACGGGCAGAGATAAGTAACTGAGTTTCAAAATGTTGCGCTGTTTTTAGCTTTTGCTGAACAAAGAATGGCAATCATCACCCATATCTTGTTGTCTTTCAAATTCGCTGCCGCAAGTGGAGTTGCATCTGTCATTTACTTCATATTTCGTTTCATTGAGATTTATTCAGTCTATGACCCGGTAAATGTAGAGACCAGAGGTACACAATTTTACTTAAAACTAAATAATAATACAAATCGTCAATGTAAGACTCACGAATGGGAAGAAATACATGCAAAATTTAAGTACATATTTTCGAGATGAAAAAATCAATGCTTAGTTTTTTCAGATTTTATCAAACTCTGAAAACGCTCTGAATATTCATAAGTGCATGAGAAAAAAAATTAGCACACGGAGATAAAATGGATTTTGCGCACGAAGAGCTTTGCTGGATATAAATATTACAACTAATTAGCCGGAGAAGTTCAGAACACTTAATGGAACCACTAATTACGTCGCAAACAATCATAAGATATTGTGTTATTTTTCTGCTTTCAAGGGTGTTCAAACTAATTAGCATACAGCGTGAACTATAATAGGAGGAAACTATATAGGAGCTTCTCCCGACTGGAGGAGGGAAAATCAATGTACTCACATTGCATACTGTCAATTCAAGTAGCATGGCAATCACATATAAATCGAATTCCATATTATAGAGGCAAACTCGAGTTTTGAATGAACCATACTATTGTGCAGAAGTTTCCTGGTATATGGGTCTTTAAAATGATTTCATTCCGCTTTTTTACAATGTAAAGCAAGTCCTGGAAATTTTGTTTTTTTAAGGAGAAAATACGCAACGCTTTTAGGAAAGAAATATTATCAATAATCAACAATAATTTTGAGCTACTTCAAACTTGCCCTTTATTACATTTAAATTAAAATTAATTAAATAATTACCACAACACCACACTTTGGTAGCCACTCTGGAGTGGAGGGAAATGAAAAAGCGGATGGTTGTGCAAGGAAAGGCTTTGAGCTTGCGTAATCGCATGAGCCACTAGAAGGAGGTCTCTGACTACTAACTGCAGGGTTTCCAAAGCTCTCTGGGAAAAAAAGATAAAACTCTGAGTAGTACGGTAGATGGACAGCGAGATTAGTACCGGATTTAAAAAAGTGGGTGAAAAAAAAGCACGGTGACGATAATAATCATTTTGTTTGGTTCAAGTAGATTTGTTGACATCTCTTTTTGAATATGATACCTCTCAAATGTCCGCCTTGAGCCTGTACGGCGTATTGTGCCCGTTTTGCAGAATTTTCCATAGTTTTAGCTAACATTTCGGCTGGAATAGCGGCTATTTCCTCACGGATTCTGTTCTCGAGCTTTTCTATGGTCTTTGGCTTAATATAAACCTTTTATTTTAAATATCCCCACAAGAAGAAGTCAGGTGGCGTTAAATCGGGCGAACGCGGTGGCCAGTCAAAATCGCCATTTTTCGACATCAAACGACGAGGAAACAATTTCTTCAAAAAATCGATTGTGGTATGAGCTGTGTGTGGTGGAGCGCCGTCTTGTTGAAACCAGAACTGCCTCATACGCTTTCGACGAATAATTGGCATCACAATTTTCTTCTTTTCTTCTTCTTCTTCTTCTTTTCACATTTGACTTTTTTTCCTGAATGTAAATTTCAACAAGTTGGGAGCGCTCGCGTGGCGTGTACTGTTCCATGGTAAAAATCTGCTTAGACTGACGCTTCCAACGCGGTATGTCATTAAGCGATCAGACGTCTCTGTCAAATGATACAGGATTGCCAGATGGGTCAGTCGAATATGGGCAACCCTATATTATAGATTTTGTCCGGACATGGATCCTTTCGCAAGTATTTGTGGCGAATAGGGAAGGTTCTCCTACCAAATTGTATTTAAGGAGATACTGAGTATGAAAGTGCGGAACAGACCTTCTTCAAATGCGAGAGGTGGAATGCATAGTGAACAGCTCCGCAACGAGCTATTGGTGTATTTACATCTGAAGAAATAATTGAGAAAATTATGTAGGCGAAGAAAAATGGAATAACGTCGCAAATTTTGTGGAGGATATTATCCGAATAAAGAGGCATGAAATGTAAACTTATGCTGAGCTTATGGTTTCCAAAACAGGTGACCCTCAACACAAGGTGTGTAAGTAAGTGTCCTTCTTAGGGCATCGTTTTGAACCTGCGAAGGCATTTTTAACCCAAAAATAAAAAAACTCAAAGCAAAAAATAAACAAACAAAAAAAAAAAACAGAAAAACTTTCTGGCCAAAACTAAACCTTAAAAGGGCAAATTGTCTGCTTGAATTCAACAGGACAACTACCAGCGTTTTCACGGGTCACTGCACTATTGGCACCCTAGCCAGTAGAATGGGTATACCTCACAATGACTTTGGCAGGGGTTGTGAAGATGAAGAAGAACTTGAGTTAGTACAACACCTTTTTTGTGAATGTCCTGCACTTCAAAGACGCCGTGCCAAATATCTTGGCGAGTATTTCTTTTCAGACCTGGGAAATTTGCAAAATGTGTCCCTAGAGGGATTAGTTACCTTCATCAAAAAATTTAAGTGGTGTAAGCAACTTAACTAGGGGATGGAAATCAAATGCAAGTATCACAATGCGCCTTAGAGCCACCGAGTATCTTGTATGAAGCAAGCAACCTGACCTAACCTATTAAATATTTTGAAATTTTGATGAAAATTTTACTAATCTATTACAAAGTTTGAAAATTGGATTATAATAGTATTTATTATAGAATGAACCATGTTAAAAAAATAATAATAATAATATTTCAAATTTTAGGATGGTTTATTTTTTCACGAGCTGTATACATATTTCTCACGTGCTGCTCTTTTGTGTACTCCTGCCTGAAATTTGTTGAGCTCTCTTTTTTACTTTTCTAACACAAGTCCCATAGCATTGTAGCCTTTCAGCTATTTGTCTACCTGATATATAAGGAGTTTTCCTAAGAATACTGTTTTCGCTGTTGCTAAGAACACTGCTCAACTATTCCACTTGAAAAAATTACTTACTTATGACCAGCTTTTATGGATTAGGAATTATATATATTTTTATATAAAAGGCCCTTACACCATTTTTGGGTATTTGGCCAAGCTCCTCCTCGTATTTGTGGCGTGTGTCGTGATGTTGAGCCACATATGTAGGGAACTACTTTTTTAAGCTGACTCCGAACTGCAGATATTTTTGTATGAGGAGCTTTTTCATGGCAGAAATAAACTCGGAGGCTTGCCATTGCCTGCCGAAGGGCAACTAGAAAAAACGTTTTCTTAATTTTAGTGTTTCACGGAGACTTATTGCTTTGGTATTAGCGTTTAGGCTAGCAAGCTTTTTATTTTATTTTTTGTTTTATTTATCCTTTCAAATAAAAAACTTTTATTTCACTGTATTAACTAGTGCTGCCAGTAGATTTTTATGTATGATACTGGATTTGTGATTTTTTAGCTCGACTAAAGCAGCAGGTGGGGCAGGAGCAAGAATTTTTTTTTAATGAAACTCGACCCTTTTGGCGAGTTTATCAACTGCTTAGTTTTCTATGACATATTTCTGAGTTGAGTCCAAAAATAATTCGTAAGTTTGAAATGGTGCAATACAGGATAAGGCAGCCAAGAAAGTTCGTTAGGCCGTTTACAGCAAATTATGAAAACCATTTGCAAAATAACTTTGAAGTTTCAAATGTTTGCATAATTTTCTTGGCTGGACGAAGACATTTGCTAAAAATTAAGCTTCTTCTGTTCACTCAGTCGAATGGGAATAAAATTTCCAACGTTATGTGGGTTAACGATATCGCGAGGAGCACATTATTCAATATTCTTGGGTCATCGTTAAGCTGTGTTTTTTTTGTTTTCTTCTCTTTCGGCAGATGAGTCTACCTCTTGGTGGCTTTTACTGTTTGTATAGTCGCAGAGTGATTTGATTGGCACTAAAAATTGTTTCACCTGAATACAATAATACTCGTAAAATAGCACGGATAATAAGGTGAGGCACTCAATACTCGAGAGATACAGCGAAATAAAAAAACGAACGTGCCAGCATCGACTTAGTGGATTTTATTGAAATGGTTATAGCTGAAAGGTGAATTACATATTTCTATTCATTTTATATGAATTTAATTGAATGCATTTTATGGAAACGAACTAAGTGCAGTGCGCAGCTGTACCAATTCCAA
Source organism: Anastrepha ludens (assembly GCF_028408465.1). Classification (NCBI taxonomy): domain Eukaryota; kingdom Metazoa; phylum Arthropoda; class Insecta; order Diptera; family Tephritidae; genus Anastrepha; species Anastrepha ludens. The sequence continues at coordinate 46,829,454 of NC_071500.1, read as the reverse complement.
CTTCTTTAGTACGGCAAAAATAGTGTTGGTAGAAAAAATAACGGTATTACATAACGTAAACAGCACTTAAACTTAGATGCAAAGTTAATTGACAACAAATGCAATAGTTTCACACAAATGCTTGGTGATATGCAATCACAATCCTACCAAGTTTTGGGTCTTTTCGCTACAGTGAAAATATGAACTCATCACATAACAAAAGCTACAAAGGGACAAATAATTACTTTGAAATACTTAAGAGATCGAAAGTCCCGATGAGAAAATCTCACCAAAAAAAGTCAAGAGTAACATAAATCCAAGTGAAAGAAAATTTTAAATTACTTTTGATAGCCGGAGCCGAAGAAGGCGAAGGTATGTCTTGCCGAGCTCCTTCTTCTATAGGAGGGATTTAAAGTTTTTAGTCATGCATGCACCCATTCGGCTATGGCGGTTAGAAGAAAATAATCAGCAGTTATACAGAAGTCGGATTGAAATGTGTTTTTTTATTGAAATGTAGAAGCGATGGTGGAATTTTGTGATAAGAATTATACAATTTATGAACTTCGTCGCAGACGTCACACCACAGGAGCGAACTCTTACCAAGCAATTTCTACATACATCGGTTAAATTTTGAAAAAAACTGAAAATGGTAGTGGCAGATAATGAAGATATAGATACTCTTATTAGATCTTACAATGTATGACCGTCGAAGTTTTCTAGCTAAATTATTTACTAGTATATACCATACATATATGCATCATAATTGAACACCCGTAAATGCAAAGCCACTATAGGCAGTACTCATCAGCATCAAACAGGAAAGTAGTGGCACAGTGACGACAGACATAGAAACTCTCTTTTCTATAGTAGGTATGTTCAGGAACATATTGCGCGAAGGAGTACGGATGCGACAGAGGTGGCTCTCTCATCAAATGACCTAAACAGTGGCCGGTAACAAGCAGATGCCACTTTTAGCGTATTGCATCAGGACAGCAACGGATGATGAGTCAAGTGCTAAACCACCTCCCGACAAGTGGTACGGGGGATCGGTACTTTAGCGGTAGCAAGTTTTAGCTTGGGTTAAAGCCTCACACTGACAGGGTTAGACCTCGATGCTTCCTCCGTATTAAGTGAGAGCTGGTGCACAAAAAACAAGGATGTTGACTAATTCTCAAACCCATTTTAAAAGTTCATTTTACATTTTGTAATGAAACTGTAAACAAATTGTTTACTGAAAACAAATACTGACATTCAGAACCAATAACCAAGATTTCAACGTGTGAACTAAGCAGCCGCAGCATACAAACAGACAAGCAATGGAGCGCGTAAAGGTCAAAATAAAGATTTCCATCACTTAAATTTTTTTTATTTAGTATAAAAGTTATATAAAAAAAGCCTGGATGATTTATTTTGCGCCACCATAATTTAGTAGTTATTTAATATTTTGATCTTCTTGTTTTGATTATTTTTCATTGACGTTCGAGATAAGTGAAAAAGGTTTAATTCTTTTTATCAGGCTTGAAAAATAGTATCTGCCCATGAAAATATAAAAATTCGGTAAGTGATTCACTTTTTTTGTATAAATATAACGTTAAAACAGATGAATTAAATTTTTGTAGTAGTTTTTGAGTTAACTAATAGTTAATATTACTTAGTATAGATTTTTTTCCTTACACACTAACGCAAGATTCGTGTGGCAATTAGCACAACTACCATCCGGCCAACAACGTTGCTGCTACTGCGACATACCAGCAGTACCATTGTGGTCTGCCAGGTCATAATAACGCACTAAAATATCATCATGCAACAATTTTGTAGTTTCGACAATTCTGCGAGCATGACAAAATATTTAGCACCAAGCGAACGACAGGCAGCCAGTCAAGAAGCGATGATTGCCTGGCTGATCCGGTCAGCGCCAGCAGCAGATGAGCCAGCACCCAAAAATGCACCAAATTAGTTGGCGTTGCTGCCAACGTCAACTACGTTAATAACATACAGCACGGAGCGTCAAGACGAGATCTTCATTGCAATCTAGTTTCTTATGAAGTTGACAAAAAATGCGAAAAACGTATTAGTGCGTATGGATACTTTTTTTGAATGTTTCAGCATCTCAGTTGCCGAATATTAATATTGTATACCTACTATAAGTATAAATTTATTATAAATTCACATTATTAAAACATACTTGCATATGTATGTAGTTGTGGCCTTTGGTGTATATGTTTTTGTGAAAAGACACCCGAAAAAGACGTCATCGCAACCATTTGGCATAAAGCGATTTGTCTTTTTTGATACAAAGCTAATTTTAAAATTTTCTTGATTTGTTGGCAGAGCAGCAACATCGATAATAGCAACCTGATAATGCTAAACTTAACTGCTTGCTTAGCCGCTGAGCGGAGCGTTTGCTAGCATATATTACATGTGTGTGTGAGTAAGTGTTTTTTCTGTTTTTGTATTTTAGAAGATTGTAGCATCTTCTTTGCTCATGTTTGCCACCAATACACACAACAACAATGCGGATCGACGACAAAACATTAACTTGCTCAGCAACAAAGCAGCCATCAAACCAAGCGACCAAACGACCAACCTGAAAGCCAACTAGCCAGTCAGTCAGCCAACCAACCAACCAACCAAGCAGCCAGGCAGCTAGCCAGCATCCAGCGCTGAATGGAACTCTCAAGCATACCGATCTTCAATCGGTCAGAGTTTACTACCAGTTATCGCCCATGCGTTGACTTGCCGAAACATCTGCTCCGAGTATATATAGAAAATCTATAGGTTTTGATGGTTTAGTTGGTAACCCGCACTCAACCTAGAAGTGAACCAACAGAGATCGCATAGTTAGTAGCTTCTTCAACGGCATTGTGGTTGTCCGTTCATCGTTTTCCTGCCTGTATTGACAGTGTTAGATCGATCGATCGAATTCAATAGTAGCGTTGAATTCTGAATCGATACAACGAAGGGACTAATCGTCCGAAAAAAATTTTACCAAGAGACATACACACATACAAATTAAAGGATTACGCGCACACGACCGGGAGTTGTGATTGAATTGTGCTCAAAATGGTAAAGCGAGAATTATATATGTCATAAAAGTGAAAACAATTTAGTCAATAAATAAGGTTAAAATCAAATAAAATAAAATAAAATAAATGAAATAAATAAAAACAAAAAATTAATTAAAAAAGAAATAAAATATAATCAAATTATATTAACTTTAACTTAACTAAAAATATTACTAGCCTTAAAATAAAAAAAACGAAAGCAATTTGTGAATTTTTCATCAGCACTCATTAGAGTAGTAGATTGGTCAAAAGTCAAATATTGAATATTAAAACAAGTGAATTCAAAAACTGAAAGTGAGACGAATAAACAATGCAAAAACACGAAAAGACTTGTGAAATCCACATAAACTTATACAATGAACCCACAAAGACAAGATTTACGCAAAAGTAATTGCCAAAGTGCAAACTTTAATACCAAATACAGTAAACATTTCAATAAAATTTTAATATTTACTAAATGCAATTGAGCACACTGAAGAATGCAGTCTAATATCTGCCGGGCTTGTGAGCTTTTCTAAATGGCCCAAACTAAAACAAAAAAAAAAAACAAAAAAGGAAAAAATTAAAACAAAAATTCAACATTCATAGAAATGAGCAAACAAGCAAGCACAGCAATGTATATTGAATTATGTTGTAAATTGCGCAAAAATTGTTGTCAATTGCAAAGCACAATGCACACATATCGTACAAACACACTTAGATGACGAACATGATGCGCTAGCTGAGCTGAATTAGTGATGATATGGTTGATGGTGGCTGCTTATGATGCATTCAATTGATCATTAAAGTTTTTGCTGCTTTTACTGCAGCTAAGAGTAGCAATACAACGCTTATTCGTGATATTTCTGTGTCGTGTGAGAAATTCTTGAAAGAATTATATTCACCTTCGGCAGCGATGTGCAAGTCCAATTGATATTCTGTGCCTTGTACATATACAGCGCTAGCCATATGATTTGTTTATACCGCATACATACATATATCTGAGTACATTGGGGACATTTTGATCGCAATATTGCTGTTGCTCCCACTGTAGCTGCTGGCATGGCACTGTAATAAAAATAAAATAGTACCATTTGGCAGCTTGCTTTGCTTACTTTGCAGCAGCTACTCAGCAAACGCCATACTATGCCACAGCACAGCCCATCACAAATCACAAATCACATATCACTTTTTGCATTAAGCGATTAAATATTGTTCGTAATGGTCAGAGTCACGTTTGCCTTCATATTGCAAAATAGCGTCAGCTCCAAAACAAAACCATCATTATCAACAGCTACTGCTGCTGCTGATGTTACTATTGATCAGCAGACAGTAGTCGTCTTTAGCGTCAACTTAGTTGATTATCGTTTTAGTGTGGGCAATTTAAAGTATATTTTATGATCGCGCATTAGACATAGCAGCAGCCAATGGACAAATAAAGCGTTATGTGGCACATACATTTGTACTTGATTGTAATGCGCATTTTTTTCTGTGCAGCGCATCGAGTTCGTTGCTTAAGTCTTTTATTTGAATTGGATATTTACAAAGATTTGCTTTGTTTGACTTGTCTGGATGGAAGCGAGTTTTTAAGTTGAGTTTCAGAAATGTTGCTGATTTAATTTTTTTAAAACATAGAACAATTTTTTTTTTTCTTGTGAGATATGCTTTTGTTGCACGAGTTGTTCTGTTTGTTTATTTTTACGTGAATGAAAAATTGAGTTAATTGCTACAAGCAAAATTTGACAGCAAAAATTAGAAGACAAAAAACTGAAAATTATTAAAAAAATCTAGCAAACCTTTCAAGTACCCATATGTTGTTCGTTTTGTAAGCCGCAGCTATACATTATTTCTATAAATTTATACAAGTAGTTAGAGGTCAAATAAATTTATACGGGCTAAAATAGGCCAGAGAAGTCAATAGCCCAGGAACTCAAACTAACAAATCTGCATATTTAATTATCAAAATTTGTAAAGTTTTAGAGAATTTTTGCATTCAAACCTTAAGTCACTAGTTCTTCCAAGCCAGTATAAAAGTATAGGTGACACGAACGAAAAGCTACAAAAATCATATACGAAATTTCATTAGCTGTTCCTAAATTAAAAGCGAGGATAAGAACCGAATGTAGGCGCCATCATGGCTGTCGTTTTTCTTATAAAGGGCACAAATTTCAGTAACCAAAAATGTATTTTTGGATTATAGGTAATGACAATAGGGACTTTTATTGAGTTGATCTGTGAACATTTTGGCCGATCAACTAAACCCTCCATCGGGCACCCAGATCTGGTTTGACTTTGGACGTCAATTTAACATATTTTTATTATAGCCGAAGGTTCTAAAAGGATATCCAACGGAGAGTTAAAAAAATAAATACATTTTTTTTATTCTTTCACGTAGAAAGAAAAATAATTATTTTAAATACAACAACAATTTCCAGCCGATAATCTCTTTCTCTTAAATGAGGTCCAGAAAGATCCACCATTTTAAAAAAATAATTCTGATGGGACTAAAATGATGTTTATTATAGTTCGTACAGAAATAAAATAATATGATCAGACAATTTTCTCTAAATGAAATTTTTTTACATTTATAAAAAAGAATATATGTTAACTTGCCACTGTATATTACGAAGTACAGGTACTAGCGCACAAGTTAATGCAAACTTGTGTTGAATAAAATGCGAAATATCAAAATTTTGAATAGAGGAAATCTGAAAATAAATTCTGAAATTCAAAGTTATTTACTATCCAGAATGTAACGAAGTGTTGGGTTATATTAACGTTCCCTGAGCAAGTGAAAAATATAATAATATTCATAGAAATTATATTAGAAAAATCCTTTTTACAATAAAAATCGGAAAATTCTATGTTTCCAGGACTACTGTGCCTCACCTGGATTTGGCATAAAAAATGTTTCCGTTCTATTCTCGTTTCAACTGTATCCGCATCTGTGATGAATTATTCGTATTTATTTTTAGACAGTTTAAATTAACTCAGTATGTCCTTGAACTATTTACCCACTCTTATAGTTGTAATGTTAAAATGAGCATCTCGTAGTTGCGCACTGTGCCGCTCATCAATCAAAATGATGGTGATCCAAATGACATATTAAAAATTAAAATACCAATGATAATGAATATTTTGAAAATTACCTCTTAATTTATTCATTATTGCTCTCACACATGTTTTTGGCCTTCGAAAGAGCCTGTCATATCCATACATACAAACTTATATGCGAAGCACAAAAGGTGTAAAGAAAGTGAACAAGAGTTAAAATAAAAAAAGTAAATGAATAAATTAAATTTATTTGCATATGCTTTTGAAATTGCCAAATCATGTCAACCGCGTATATTTGATAAATATTATGTATGTATATGTAGTTTTAAAAACTATCAGCCGTATGCGAGTGCCAAGCAAATGCTAATATTTCTGATGCGATTTTTTTATTTCACCACTTAAAACACAGGCCAGAGACACGTGCCGATCACCTATAAAAATATTTACATAAGTATTGCAGAGATTGAGATTTCTAAATTTTAAACGCAATTAATTATGTTAGTTCTAGACTATAGTTCTTAGGTTAGGTAAGGTTATGGTAGCAAAGGAAGGGTAGCCGCTGAATACCCCGAAAAGGAGGGAGAGAGGTTAAAAAAGAAAGTATGTTAAAAGAAAAAATGAACGGTAATAATTGGAAAATAATAATTATTGAGCTGCTGTTTACTAAAACATGAAACAGGCTACTAATATTAAAGGGTTTGATATTTGATTTTACTTAGTGGAGGTTTTCTTAAGTCGTTGCCTTTATTCTTTTATTCAGATGGGCTCAAGTCTTCAAAGTAACAGTAATCTGATCTTGATTATTTTCGAAAATAAATGTGGTAAAACAAAAAGCATTCCGCACAAAATTTTGGCGGATAAGTTTTAAAACTTAAGGGTTTGTTTGGAAAAATGTTATAATTTAAAGAAATTCGCATTTTCCCCCCTTTCAATTATAAAATAAAAGTTAAGGTTTTTTACGAAAATTCTCCGTTGATAAAGATCTTCTTATTAACTACTGATATTTAGGTATCATTTTTGAATGATTCTTTACATATATATGCTAATTAAAATTTTAGTGATCTTCCACTTGAAATTTATGATCTAAATCATCTAAATGTGCTCTTGGTGGTCCCAAGCAAAAATTTTTGGTCCCCTCAATTAAGTAAGACCACCTGTCAAAACCTTTGTCCAAATTTTGAACTAGTACAGTACTTGCGGTTCTGATAAATCTGCAATTGCATTGATAAAGTGAAAATTAAGTGGTTTGAATTTTAGCCTCGCAAAAGCAGGTAACTGAAAGGAAAATGCGCCAATCACTCCAGGCCATTGTCTTGCAACCAGCTCACATCGTAGAGATTATTGAGCCCCAAAGAAGTCGGTTAAAGGATACATAATAGTCCGAAAATAGCCTCCTTGACCGTCAAACATTTTTTTTTTACATTCACTTACAAAGTTCTTACGATCTGCTCAAGAGCATGAAGTAGAAAACGGAAGTAAGCATCATACTCTAAAGCTTGGAAGGAAAGACGTTCAGTTGATGGTCGGTATCATTACAGGACACAACCCATGGGGTCAGCGCATATGACCACCATTGGAATCATTGAGGACCCAGTGTGCCTGCCATGCTTGGAGGAGGCGGATAGCACTAAGCACATTCTCTGTGAGTATCCTGCCTTTGCTAGAGCACGGCTACGAGTTTTGGGTTCCGATGTCGTGAGAATGAGTAATATTCGCTCTCTAAAACTGGAGGATATTTACAGATTTGCCAAAAAATCTGGAAAATTCTCGCAGGACTAACTATCTCTATCTCTGTCTCTATTCTTTCCTATCTCTTTCTCTGATACTTTTCTCCTTCCCTTCTTGACTATCTACTCCCTTTCCAGAGCTTTAAATACAATGGGCTTTATAGCCTGAGTGTTTTAGGAGCCACCAAATCTCCTGGTGCTCCTTGGCTCGGCATTTTCAAATTTCAATTTCAAGGATCATGCTTTGTTTGTTCGAAGAAATCGCTTCGACAGAATGCTGATTTTCGCTGAATTTCGAGTTATATGCCTCGAACTACCAATATTAGCTTGATATGAAAGTGAATAAAAGTAAAATTAGGAATTCGTCGACTAAATGCGAGCCCGAGCCACTAACACCGAATCGAAGACCTCCATTGCATTCGGTAGTAATATATAGACACACTTGGAACTTGTTTGAACAAGTTTCCTTACCAATTTTTCATTCTTAGTTATACATAATGCGTGATGTTATTCCACATTTGAAGTGGTTTTAAGTTGTATGACCCCTGAAAACGGAAGCTTGTTTTTCTATAAAGACATTGTTCATCTCATTCGGAGATCTGCTCTGTCAAGGAGCGATAGCTTTTAGAAAAACCAGCATTTGATGCGCATCGAATACAAAACATACAGCTTGCATATCACTAGACCACTGCGTACGCCGTGTTGCCTTCAGGTGGTATAATTTTTGTAAAAGTATTATTTTGGTATTACTTTAATGAAAGGGTCCAAGAGAATTGAAGAGAGTTCCATAGGAATCTGATAGAACTACTAATAGGGCACTATGTCTTTGCAGCGCTCACAAAATGTTACAAATTTTAATTAAATGAAAGCCAACCAAAGAGAAAAAAGCGGTATTCTCATGAACCTTTTCAATGAATGAAATATTATTACAAGCGCTGACAATTATTGATTACACGCTTTGTTAAGAAGCTTGCTCATATAACCAGATGCAAACCAGTTTGCATTAACCGTAATAATATTGTAATTAATTAATATTTTAGCAACATTATTGCCACAATTGCCAGTAATTAATATTTGAATACCTTTCACTTTCGTTAAAACGATATTAACCGCATAGATTCGCAACAGCATCTTCACTACTGATAAATCACATTTTAATTAAAACGAAAAGGCAAACATTAATTAAGTAAGACTTGCGAGGCCATACATCAACTGATCCATTGTCGCACTGCTGGTCGCTAACAAAAAGAACAATCAATTAGCATAAATTAAATTTAGTTTCTTTTTCTCAAAGCCAAAATTTACCACCTCCCGAGCAAAGGAACAAAATTGCAGAATTAAGTATTCTAAAATATTTAAAAACTCGTCTAAGAAGTAGTCTGTCGTGTTTAACCACAGCGATTTCGTTTAATACATATAAAGAGCAAAAACAAATATTCCATACTCATGTCCCTCATTGCAAATAAATTTGAGCGCATTATTTTTTAACCCTAAACAGTTAAATACTTGTTCTTCGTTTTGTACGCAAATGTGGTTATTGCTTTTGTATAGACTCTTTTTTTTCTGCAAATCCATTTATGCTAAAATATGGCAGTTGCAAATTGTAAGTTAATACAGATCCGGAATACCGTATAAATTAATAAAAAAAGTATAATAATTGTTGGCTTTCGTGAATAATTTTTGTAGATTAAAATAAAATATTAACTAGTTTGGCATAGAAGAGGCTTAAAAGCTTTGGAATGGCTAATGCTGACTGGTGAGTGGTGGTGGTGTGGCATCACTTCACTCCATCTGAATAACTACTATACAGAAAGTGAGTATGTATTTGCATGCTTAATGGAATTTGTATGCAAACAATGAGATTTCAGCTTTGTTTAATATTTGATTAATTACGGTACTAATTTCAATTCGAAGATGCTTCTATTGGTAACATTGAAGGTAAAAATTGAAATGTTTTAAGCACTTCTAGAAAAAAATGACTTGAAATACTTACTATGAATGCAATGCTGATGAGCTGCAGATTTTAGCCAAGGACTACTAGACTTGGACAAGAAAGACTATTCAAAGTATCACAAGGTCACTAAAGAACAGCAAGGAGTGTTTTTTACTAATTATATGAAGTTTAGGTAAAATAAAAATATCAGAAATGAAACAAATTGAGGAAGTTGGTTAAAATAAAATAAAATGAAAAATTAAATTAAATTATTGTAAAATTTCAATTAATATGATGAAATAAAGATTGAATTAATTGAATTAAATCAGTAAAATAAAATCCATAAAATAAATTGAATATTTTTAATTTAAATAAAATAAATTAACCCATCACAGCGTTATATCGAATTGCATAATATAAAACAACATAACATAACAAAACTATCATTTGCTATAAAAGTAAAAAAATCTTTTTAGATAAGCATGCCGAAATAACCCTAGGCTCCTCCTTTTCGCTTTGCAAAAAATGTGGGGCGATTTTAATTAACAGTTTATCATTAGATACAAATATGATTTTATTTTTATCTTGACGCCGTTATTCTCGCAATTTCGAATTTTGACACTGTAACAGCAAATGGGCGTTATGTAATTTAACAAAATAAAAGTCAATTTTCCATAACTGAATAAAATACAACGTGAAGCCACATACAACTTAACATCTCATAACATAACGTAACATAACATAAAACATAGAGATAACAAAACATAAAAGGCACCCAACTTAATAGAGGGGGCATTCATTTAGATCTGTTTGTCTGTATATACCAAATACTTATACTTATATACATATTTATATTAAGGAAACACTAATACTCTATAACTTTTTGCAGATATCTGTGTTTTTAAGTTACTTATAACGGTAGATTTCGCACAGATTTTAATTTTCTGAACTAATTTGTTTGTGTAAAACAATTAACGGCAATAGTCAGACTACAGCCAATTGATGCCAGAAATAAAAGTAAAGGGGGGGAGCTTGAGTTTTCATATATTTTACATTCACGAGTCTGTTAAATAAAAAAATATATTGTAACATAAAATTTAAAGCATAATATAACATGAAATGACATGACATTAAATAAAACGAAAATAGAAATTATACGAAAATGAGTGACGCTAATGCGATCTAGTAAAATATTATATAAATTAACTACAAAGAAAGTCGAAATAAATTTTATAACCTAATTTCAATTTATTTACAGAGGAGCGCTTTTATCATTTTGGCGCTTTGCGTCGCCGGTATTTTTGCGAATGCCAGCACGGATACACTTGTGGTAAGTAACTCATAACAACATTGAGCTTGAACCACAAATTAAATGGACGTACGTTCTAAAACACAAACATAAAATTGTTCTTCATTTCAGAGGAAAGAACGCGCAGCTGAGGGCTATGATTATCCTCCACCAGTTATTCCATTCCCCGAACCAACCAGAAGACCACCACCACAACCAACATACTTACCACCCACTAACAAACCACAGCCACCAGCACCTAAGCCAACGACGCGTGCTCCACCACCACCGGTGACACGCCCACCACCTCCACCAACTTATCTGCCACCAACCAACAAACCACAGCCACCAGCACCTAAGCCAACGACGCGTGCTCCACCACCACCGGTGACACGCCCACCACCTCCACCAACTTATCTGCCACCAACCAACAAACCACAGCCACCAGCACCTAAGCCAACAACGCGACCACCACCACCGCCGGTAACACGTCCGCCAGCACCGAAGACAACTCGTCCTCCTCCACCAGTGACAAGGCCACCTCCAACATACTTGCCGCCCACCAATAAGCCACAGCCACCAGCACCGAAACCAACTACTCGACCACCACCACCAGTAACTCGTCCACCACCAGTGGAGCGTACCACATACATTTACCCCACACCAGAAAATCCTCTAACTTATCCTCCACCAACGAACAAACCACAACCTCCAGCACCAAAACCAACCACTCGCCCACCTCCACCACCACCACCACCAGTGACAAGACCACCACCAACTTACTTGCCACCAACCAACAAACCTCAGCCACCAGCACCGAAACCAACGACGCGTCCACCACCACCACCTGTAACTCGTCCACCAGCACCGAAGACAACTCGTCCTCCTCCTCCGGTAACGAGACCACCACCAACATACTTGCCACCCACCAATAAACCACAGCCTCCAGCACCAAAACCAACTACTCGTCCACCCCCACCAGTGACTCGCCCTCCCCCACCGAAGACAACGCGTCCCCCTCCTCCACCAGTGACTAGACCACCACCACCACGTACTACTCCAGGACCAACTTACCTGCCACCAACTAACAAACCACAGCCTCCAGCACCAAAACCAACTACTCGTCCACCACCACCACCAGTAACTCGTCCACCAGCACCGAAGACAACTCGTCCTCCTCCTCCGGTAACGAGACCACCACCAACTTACTTGCCACCAACCAACAAACCACAACCTCCAGCACCAAAACCAACTACTCGTCCACCACCACCACCTGTAACTCGTCCACCAGCACCGAAGACGACTCGTCCTCCCCCTCCGGTAACGAGACCACCACCAACTTACTTGCCACCAACCAACAAACCTCAGCCACCAGCACCTAAGCCAACTACTCGTCCACCACCACCAGTCACACGTCCACCAGCACCGAAGACAACACGTCCTCCTCCTCCAGTGACGAGGCCACCACCAACCTACTTACCACCCACAAATAAACCACAACCACCAGCGCCTAAGCCAACTACTCGTCCACCACCACCAGTGACTCGTCCTCCACCACCCAAGACTACGCGTCCACCTCCTCCACCAGTAACAAGACCACCACCACCACGTACTACTCCAGGACCAACTTATCTGCCACCAACCAACAAACCGCAGCCTCCAGCACCAAAACCAACTACTCGTCCACCACCACCACCTGTAACTCGACCACCAGCACCGAAGACAACTCGTCCTCCTCCTCCGGTAACGAGACCACCACCAACTTACTTGCCACCAACCAACAAACCTCAGCCACCAGCGCCTAAGCCAACTACTCGTCCACCACCACCAGTCACTCGTCCACCAGCACCGAAGACAACACGTCCTCCTCCTCCAGTGACGAGACCACCACCAACCTACTTACCACCCACAAACAAACCTCAGCCACCAGCACCTAAGCCAACAACTCGTCCACCCCCACCAGTGACCCGTCCTCCCCCACCGAAGACTACGCGTCCACCTCCTCCACCAGTAACAAGACCACCACCACCACGTACTACTCCAGGACCAACTTACCTGCCACCAACCAACAAACCTCAGCCTCCAGCACCAAAACCAACTACTCGTCCACCACCACCACCTGTAACTCGTCCACCAGCACCGAAGACAACTCGTCCTCCTCCTCCAGTGACTAGGCCACCACCAACATACTTGCCTCCTACTAATAAACCACAACCTCCAGCACCGAAACCAACTACTCGTCCACCACCACCAGTAACTCGTCCACCAGCACCGAATACTACTCGTCCTCCTCCTCCAGTGACGAGACCACCCCCAACTTACTTGCCACCAACCAACAAACCACAACCACCAGCACCAAAACCAACTACTCGCCCACCCCCATCACCAGTAACTCGTCCACCAGCACCGAAAACAACACGTCCTCCACCTCCAGTAACGAGGCCACCACCAACCTACTTGCCACCCACAAACAAACCCCAACCACCAGCGCCTAAACCAACTACTCGTCCACCTCCACCAGTGACTCGTCCACCCCCACCCAGGACGACACGTCCACCAGTGCCAGTGACGAAACCACCTCCAACCTACTTGCCACCCACCAATAAACCACAGCCACCTGCGCCTAAGCCAACTACACGTCCACCACCACCAGTCACTCGTCCTCCACCACCACCAGTGACTCGTGTTCCACCCCCACCAGTGACACGCCCACCTCCACCACAGCCAAAACCAACCCCTAAGGATGAAGGCTACAAATACCCCGTGCCAAGCATTCCTTTTGAATACTAAGTGTCAACTGTAACAGTTGTCTTGCACAATTTTATGATAAGAGAGATAGCCTGCGATTTTTAAAAGTTATACAACAAAGTCGTGAAGCTCCTTAACGCCGAAAGCTAAAAATCTAGCGATGTGGTACCAAGATTCAAACTAGGGCTAGATTTATCTAGTCAAAACATTATGAGAAGGTTATTTTTGCTTTCGACTCCAAAAGAGCTCTAGCAAGAATTCCAAATGTGTTTTCTTTTTGTTTTATGCTTAAAAATACTCTTACAGTTAGAAATACTTATTTTATAAAAAAAAAATTACGATTTTGTTTTGTATTTTGGATGTAACTTTTCAATTTTTGTAAGCCAAAATGTCAATGTATGAAAGAGTTTATTGAAACCAATAAATTATGTATGTACCTAAATATGTTTTTAAATCTTTGGTATCGATTGAAACTCAAAAAATTTGCTCAACTCAAGTCTTGCCAGAAAAAAAATCTACTGACGAATCAATACAATTTAAAAAAATGTACTGAAAAGGTATGAGTTTTTATTTCAAAAATGAGAATTAGAAAGGAACTTAACACCTACTGAATGGAGTGAAAGAGAAAGTAATGAGCTAAAGTAAAAGATGCTGGCATATTTGACAATACATATGCAAATTTCGACTTACAATCTCCAGGTTGCGTCATTTAGCTTTGAGGTCATCCAAGGGATGTTTGGTTCTAGACCAGCTATGTCAGTTTACAAAGACGACCACTGCGGGAATGCAAAGAAAAATCTATTTAATTAGTCTACTTTTTCAATGAGGGCAAATACTTAGTGATAATTAGGTTGTACACACTAACCAATAACTAATCAATAGTTCCTAATAATATGAGGAAAAATAAGGTGTAAGAAAATATGCTTGCTTTTGAAAGTACTTATAGTTTTGCTGGTGGAATAAGAGAATGTTTTAATTAGCTTCCGAATAAAGAAATCTAAAACTAGCTAAATGATCCGACATCTATACTCGTTTCCAACGCCGGCCTTGATAACCAGAATATGTCCAAAAATATTACTAAAAACATAACGAATATTCTATACACGCCCTGCGACCACTGTAATCCTATCACATTTAGGTGTATAATTCTATGGCATTCTATGCCATTGGCTACCATGTGGGCTCTAATATTTCTCCTCCAACCTACAGAACCTAAACTCCTTTACATCAGAAATACTCCTCTAACCAAGCTGTTATCATCACTTGGAATTCCATCAGAGATTACAAGCAAGATTTCTTAAACTCGCTCTGTTAAGTTCCAGGTGTACTATATCTTCGAAGATCCGAATATGAATAACACTTTTTACTTTGATTGATGCAAGCATCATTCCATGAGATTCCACCATAATTTTTCCCGCCAACCAGCTATTTTGTCAAATCGTAATTGACGCAGAACAGTTTCAGAATGACTTACAAGCCTGGAATGCGCTACGTATGAGTATAAGTATTTCAAGTTGGCTTGAATAGCTTGAAACGTTTTGAGGTTTCATGTGCGCCTTTGCAATATAGTTGGGTGTGCACCCATTGTCAGACTTTTGTGAGGCATAGAGTAATACGTGACTTTCATTGCTGAATTAGATTATAAGTACTTATTTAATTATAGGGCTACTTTTAGAGCAGTCCGTAATGTATTATTCGTACTATTTTGGTAATAGGCCAGTTTGCTAATATTCGTCAAATGAATCCCAAGAAACTCAACATTGTGGTACATGTAAGTGCATCCTCAGTTTCCGTCGCACTACTCAAAGCACCGCTTAAACTCGATCTATGTAGATTTCCATAAATAACCGGTAGCGTTTCCATTACTTGTTTTGTAAGAAACTTGTATTTTTTTAATAACTAACAATATCAGTCATCGAACGAATGATTTTAACTTATCAAAATAACATCCAAATTATTTCCTCGCAATGGAAAAACTAACATAACTACACTAAGTTCCGGCAAACAGTTAATTTTTTATATCCAACAAATAGTTTCCGGCGAACTTTTTTAACTTTTGTAAATTGTACACTCAATTAAACGTAGGCGTAGTACAACTCAAATTTCAACTTAAAGTATTTCGTTAAAATGATTCAAATGGTTTATTGGAACTACAAACTAAAGGTATACAAAAAACTATAACAATTTCGATTACATGAAAAATAAAACTACAATTAAATACGTATATCTACATGTATGTGTATGTAGGTAGACATTAGGGTGCCCCACACAAAACGCATAGGACATCAGTACGAGTTTTAACTTAATCACTTAAGGGGGTGGTAGGGTTTGGCGCTAAAAAAAAAACACTTTTTTTTTTGAATTTTTTACAGAAATATGGCTTAAGATACTTTAATAAAATCAGTTGCATGTTATTGTACATCTTTTCAATAAGTTTTTAAAAAATATTAATAATAAAATATTGACAAATAAGCCCATGACAGAGTTTTTTTGGAGATATGTTTTTCGAGAGGTGCTCTGCGGTGCCAATCGGCATTCGTCGTAGAATCATCTGAAACTAAAAAAGTCGAATTTTTCAGTTAAAGTATGACGCAATGCTCCCCCCCACATTAATAAAACATTGTTTTTTCATTTTTGTATATTAGTTTTGGTGGCAAAAAAACGTAAAACGAGCATTTTTGGCGAAAAATTTCGCCATATTTGTAAGTGAAAAACAACCTTAAAAAAAAAAATAAAAAAAAAACAGTGTGGGGGGGAGGTATTTTTGATTTAGAAAACGTGTGCCAAATTTGAAAAGAATCGGTTGAATAGTTTCGGAGTTGTGATTGGCACCGACTTTTAAGAAGTCGTTTCGGGAAAAACGCGTTTGAAAAAATGACTCTGAGAAATTATCGATGCTCCGCATTCGAGGTAGAGTGCCTACAAAGGCTATAACTTTGAGAGTTCTGCTCCGATCCACTTAAAATTTTGACACAACATTCTTGAAATGATTTACTATAAGATGAGTGAAGAAAAAAAATTTCGATTTTGTGACCCTACCCCCCCCCCCCCAATACCCACAACAGATATCTTGGTGTGGCACCTATGCGTACTTTTTTACTTTCGAAAATAAATAGTACGTTAACCTCCGTTGCTAGTTGGCCTTAATTGTGTAGTAGAATCACATATTTTTCATCATCCGTCCGTAGCCGAATGGGTTGGTGCGTGACTACCATTCGCTAGTTTTTTCCAAAAGCGGTGGCCGCTCTAATAGTGTATTCCTGTCATAAAAAAGCTGCTCATAAAAAATCATCTGTCTTTTGGAGTCAGCTTATAACTGTAGGTTCCTTCATTTGTCGAACAACATCAAAGCGCACACAAGTAATTAGAAAAGGAACTCGGCAAAACTCCCAATAAATGATTATGTAGATAATAGATCATTTATAATTATAAAGGGTACTTCAAATGAGATACCTAGATGTCAGTAAGGACTAATTCTTAAACAACTTCCGGCAAGCAGCTTATTTTTTATGCCCAACAAATGTTTTCTGGCGAACTATTTTAATCAAATTTAGACAGCATAGCAACAAAATATTGAATTTGCGATGAGGGTTCCTTTCCTTATTTTCAACCTATTTCTTTACTTTTAAAAATCGGTTGAAAACTTATTGACGATTTTTCATGAAAACAAGCCCATATTTTCCCAAATTATTATGTATGAATAGCATCGCCACAACTAGGCTACGTGCTATAATGCTAACAGTCACACAAGCATCCCTGAGTTGTATAGCCAAACATTTTATTTTTGAATGAATTTTGTTTTCGTGAATAGTTCAAAAGTTCAGCATTTTTTTAATTGACTTTTAAAATTAAATTTTAATTTTACTCGCTTTTACATTATTACATATTACATTTACTCCTTTTGTATTGATTCAGAGCTAGTAAGCTTATTCATAAAATAGTGCCTAAAAATATGGCCAAAATTGAGAAACGACAAAAAACTAAAAACATTATGTATAAAGAAAAAATTAGCTCAGATATCTTAAGTTCTCCTAATAAACGTATACACCATTTTGTATGTTTTAAATTGGTAAAAAAATTGAAAATAAGTTGTTAATCAACTATCTTATAGGCTCATGGGTGCGAGGAACCGATTGTTTAACCATACGTCAAGATTTTGGTGGCGTTTGGCAAATTTCATATTTCACTTCCAAGACCTATGATACAAATTATACTTCTCAGGTATTTTCAAGCATCGTACCACGTAATTTGTTTGCATGCCATATAATTTTTCATGTATACGCTGGTGCAAAATTAATCACAATTAAATTAATAACTAAAATGACAAAATAAAGATTTCGATCACTCAAAATAATTTTTTTGGTAATTAGTAGAAACAAATATTGTATATTATCAAAACAAAAAAATACGAAATACGCCAAATCGTTTTTGAAGATAAGCCCATTTTTTAGTATATCGCTCTTAAATCCAAGGGAGCAATGCTGCCTGGTAATTAATGACATATATTATTCTAATAGCTTGCCGACCGCTAGGCAAACCTCCGAGTGTATTTTTGTCATAAAAAGCTACTTATAAAAAACCATTTGCCATTTTGAGTCGGCTTATTCGCCTATTATCTTGCTTAAGGCTATGCCGAACATACTTGTGGCTTTACCGCTCACTGGGTTTTCCGCCCAATTATGACATCTGGTTTTAATCAGAATAGTTACATTTTTTCGTCCTTTTGACTTATGAAATATAGATCATTTGAAAGGATTATGATAACTAATTTCTGAGACTGCCATAAGCTCATACATCTTCATCAATGCCCAATATGGTGATTTATGATTTGGTTATAAAAATCAAGATATTAACATGAGCCGGCTATATCATCTGTACAAACGAAACCTACTATGTTGCATAGGAGTCAAAACCTAGTGATGCAAGACCAAGAAGCAGGAGACAAAGATTCGATCTGAGTTGTATGGTGATGATTTATTTTATATGATGAATTTTAGATAGCGTTACTTATTCAATTTAAAATTTATTTCCTATAAACTCATAAATACATAATCATCCAATTTTGTTTTTGAATAACTTTTTTACTATATGAAATAATGATTTCGAGTGAAGGAAATCTTTATTTTGGCTTTTACGCGCTCCAATGTTTGTCTGCAGCTGTCTAGTACACCAGTGTCAAATATGATTGACGTAGGACGCCATTTCCAATAATTGTAAATCTTCAGATAAGGTGATTTATTTTGTGCAAGCTTACAACCTGTGCGAATTTTTATATCCATAACTGTAGGCATGAGTTCCTTGGGTGTAAAATTTTCACTGTTTAGTTTTAGTTAATGGCTATATTTAGTGCAAGCGTCTTTGCCATTGCTAAAAATGAAAAAGTAAAAGAAGAAGCCGGTGCGAATGGGCCTTTCTGCAATTTTACGGTTTCTAATTTTTATTTCAAGTGTGCGCCAAGAAATTAATAAATACGATCATTTACACTGCCTGCCATATGCAACAGTAACAATGTTTTTGAGTAATTTGGTTGTTGTAACATTTTATTTACTTGTAGGAATAATTATTGCATTCGTTGATTGAGATTAACCATGAAATCAAGTTATGAATTTAAGTGTTTACATACACATACATAAGTACATGGAGGCGTAGGTGTACATACATACATTTTATTTGTGAACAAGTGCGGAGGTAGGCACTTAACTGCTTCACAACAACACCTTCTAACTACCATTTTTCCAGCTCCAATTATAGCGATCACTATTTGACTAAACACACATGCACACACACATATGTGTATGTGCCTAAGTGTTTATGCATTTATTTATGCTAGATGCGTGTGAGCAAACATTGAAACGCGAGCAGTGCCGATTTGGTGGAACTTTCCTTTTAATCGCTACAGTCTTAACGCTTTTTCAGCGCAATTTTCCACACAGTTGTGTTTTGTGTTCGCAATGTTTCAGAAGTCGTACATTTTTGGCTGTGAATTATTGAATTACGGTTGAATTAATTTTAGTGAATGAGCTGTGGTTGGGGGTATAGCAACCGGGATATTGAGACAATGTTTTTCAAGGACCTTATACCATATGCAAAATTGGATACCTTCAAAGAGGAATTGCTGAAGCAGCGTAATTTTGTAAATGTGGGCGTATTCACGTGGATTATCGGAATGTTACTTATGTGCATAATATTTGTAAGTCTTTTATTGAAACAAAAATTAATATTTATATCCTACAATGGTTACTGAAAAGTTTAAGCTTGAAGCAGATTAAAATAAGAAAAATTTGAAACCTATGTACTTCTAAATGAAATCCTACCTCCTCTTAAGTACTTTCGTTTTGTACTACAAGTTTCGTATAGACATTTAACGTAGCAAAGCATTGTCTGGGACTACTTGGCTCATTTTGAGCTATCATATCAAATGACAGCTTTGAAGAGTGTAAACAGGCTTTGCACGTCACATTCATTTAGATTTCTACACTTTTTATTTAAAGGACGTCAAACACCCATTTTTTTTGAAGAATTACTTTACTAATTAAATAAAAAAATGATTTTGAGTGATGGAAACCTTTATTTTGACCTTTACTCGCTCCATTGCTTGTCTGTTCGTACGAGTATACTGCAGCTGTCTAATTTGCAAGTCTCAAATATGATTGACGTACGCCATTTGCAAAAATTATAAATCTTCCTAAAGTGTGATTAATTTTGCACCACTTCGTACTTGGACACACTTAAACCAAAAAATTATAGAAACTTTGAGATTGTAGAAACCCAGGTCGCCCTTGAGCTGCAAAGAGGAGGTTCATCCGGTGTTCCCCGAGAACCGGAACTAGTTCGTAGTTTTAGCTGGTATATTCCGAGAAAGCAAATTAAGGAGTACTGAGAACAAGGTTTGGGTGACCTCAACAAAAGCAAAACTTTTTGAATACGCTCTTAGTAAAAATAGATTGAACCGTCGGGGTCATGTGAAGCTCGCTCCCAAGTTATCTCAGCACTCGTATCGAACTGCGTTCACATTTGCACCGGATAGCGAACGTTGTTACGTCGCATAACATCTTGAGCGAATGTCCGGCTTTGGCGGAATCTTTCTGTATAGAAAGAATATATGTTCTTCAAGTGTATACCTAATATTGTTATGAAATGTTAGATAGGACACCCAATTCTGAGTCTAAGGACGATACTAGGATGATTGTGGAGTTATATTAGGTTACAAAAGATTAGACGTTGCGCTTTCTTTTCACTTCTGTGGGATCCAATTATTTTACAGTAAATTATACCTCAGTCGGGCGTAAGTAGTTCTTTCATACAGGCCATACCCCAGCATAATAATATATCTTTTTTAACCCAGTTATACAGGTTGTTGAAAAGAGAATGTAAAAGAATCCAGAAGCTAGTAAGTAGTATGAATGATGGAAAAAGGTTTTTTGTAAGGCGGTCACCTCTCGGCAAGCGATGTAGCCACCTCCGACTATGTTTCTGCAATGAAAAAGCATATGAGGATAGAAAAAAAATTCCTATCGGAATCCCCCCATTTGTGGAACAACACTAGGAAACACAAAAAAAATTGGAGAACGATGGATGTACGTTACGAGCTCATCAAAAAACTTAAATTCTCTCAATCGTTGTGTTTACTATACCTCAGACTATGTTAATTTGCTGCTTTTTGGGCTCTTTTAATTCATATGCATTAAATTACCGAATAAAGTTATATAAAAAAGAATTATTAAAAGCGCCTTCAATAAACTTAAAAGATTACAAGTAAAAATAATAGTAAAACTCTTGCAGGGAGCGTTTCAATTTCCAGTATTCCAAGTTATTTTTGTAAATCTGCGACTGTGTTCTAATGGTGAACGATCGAGATCCGGATAAAAATGTACTGCGACAACAACGATGTGACTCCAATAGAGATCTGATTCAATTTACGAACCGTTCGGCCCGTTTTGTTTTTCGTCATTAATTTAGCGCACAGCCTTTGATAATTGGTAGCACTGGCAAGTGAATATATACAAGGTGGTGCAAAACTAATCATCCTATCGGAAGGTTTATAATTTTTAGAAACGGCGCCGTACGTCAATCATATTGAACTAGACAGCTGCAGTATACAAATACACAAGAAATGGAGCGCGTAATGGTTAAAATAAAGATTTCCATCACTTAAAACATTTTTTTTATTTATTTAGTAAAAATTTATTGGAAAACCAAATTTCATGATTAATTTTGCGAACACTTTGCACATTAACACAAAGTTATATATGTATATATAATTGGCGCGTACACCATTTTTGGGTGTTTGTCCGAGCTCCTCCTCCTATTTATGGTGTGGGTCTTGATGTTGTTCCACAAATGGAGGGACCTACAGTTTCAAGCCGACTGCGGACAGCAGATATTTTTTATGAGGGTCTTTTTCATGGCAGAAATACACTCGGAGGCTTGCCGTTGCCTGCTGAGGGGCGACCGCTATTAGAATAAAAAGTTTTCTGAATTTTGATCTTTCACCGAGATTTGAACCGACATTCTCTCTCTGAATTCCGAATGGTAGTCACGCAACAAACCATTCGGCCACGTCGACCGAACACAAAATTATGTGAATTTAATTTGAAAAGCTTTTATTTCAGAGAAAACTTTCATGTCGAATGAAGTCTTTTACGGCAAATTGATAACATTTGAATTGATTAGTTCTTGAAAAACGCAAAACGTCAGTTGGGGTATCGTTTTCCTGAGAACATGCTTTACTTAGCGGCCCTTTGTCTTTTATTAATATTTCGTCTTCAATGCTGTCACGTTAAAAACAGCAAATGCTGTGTAGAATACGTCCACATAAAATTATTTTAACGATTGGGTCAAAGTCTGCATTTTCCTTGCAATGAGGTAACTGTCTGAATCTTGTTTTAAGTACTCCGAAGACATTTTCGAAGACAATCTAATGAGAGAATTCTACAAATTGCTTTTGTTTCTGCTTCTCCGTATTTATGTTTCTACTTCTATAATTGAAGCTTATGTGGATAGTTCCATTGGCAATTGGTCGTGCTAATGAGCTGGATACACAGGGAAACACGCTATATATCTTCCATTCTTCTTTCGCTGCCTATTTGTAGGCGCACAATATGCAAAGGTCACCTAGATATTATATGTAAAGATTTACGATAGCTATGCGATAACAACAATTTTATGTTTTCTGAGTAACTGTTTTA
The DNA here is from genome assembly GCF_028408465.1 of Anastrepha ludens. NCBI lineage: Eukaryota > Metazoa > Arthropoda > Insecta > Diptera > Tephritidae > Anastrepha > Anastrepha ludens. Next base: position 46,806,493 of record NC_071500.1, on the reverse strand, counting down.
ACTGCTTGTTGCAGTAAATTTCATTATTTTCCAGATGGTATTAATTTCATAATACGTACTCGTATGTATGCAAATTTGCTTCTTTTACTATATAAAATATAGAGTACACCATTTACATGTACTACTATAGTATCGGTGTATGACGATATGGACGTAACGCAGGCACGTTGGCTGGGCCATGTCGTCCGAATGGATACAAATGCTCCGGCTCCGAAAGTATTTGATGCGGTACCAGCTGGTGGGAGCAGAGGAAGGCCTCCTCTGCGTTTGAAATATTAGGTAGGTATTTGCTTCACTTGGTGTGTCCAACTGGCGCCGGTTACCATGAGAAAGAGTGATAAAATATGCCATTTTTCAAACCCTGGTAGCGATCCATAAACATGGTTTTAAGATTTGAAATTTTCCAATGACTCATACCTGATGCTTTTTGCCTTAATTACCGCATTCTTAATTTATATATTTCTATGAAATTGCAGTACCTTAGCATATGCGGTACCTGAGAAAAGCTATGTGAAAGTTTCAGTTTGGCTGGGCATAGCATACCTTTACCGTAAGACAGGTATTGGCAATGTATATAACTGTAAAATCGCATTGGCAAGAAAGATGTTCCAATATACTAAAAGTCTTCATCTGCTTTGATTTGGCTCCTATATCTCGAAAAGTTCTCTTATCTCTGTTTTTTTTTTCATTGGCAAAGGGTTAACAATTGTCGCAAAATACTATTAAAAAGGAGTGCTGCAGAATAGTTTGACGGCTAAGATTCTGAATACGCGGAAACCGTAAAAATTGTTCAAGGCTGGTGTAAACCAAATTTAGTTGATTCTATTCTCAAGGATGGCCCGAGCTCGTGTGATTGTAATCCCCTGGACTTTTCCATTCGGTGTTGTATGCTCCAAAAACTTAGGGATTGTATCCTTATCGATATTTTGAAGAAAATACCCTTGCCGCATGTTTTGGAAAAAAGTATTAAACGTCTTGTGGCAAATACAGTTCAAGCAATCGAGTAACTGACTTTTAAATAAAATCTTTATTCTGGATCTTATTATAGTTGAACTCTTCCAAATACTTTACAATATACAAATACAACTTTAGTACTTTAATATTCAATATTGAGTGAAATCGGTCTACCTCCCAAATACGGGTAATTTTCAAAAACAAAAAAAAAGTTGGTATTATACATCATTATATTACAAATACATCGAAGGTATTATAAAATTGAATTGGTCGAGCCAAGGAGCACCAAGAGATTTGATGGCTACTAAAACATTCAGGCTAAAAAGCTCATTGCATTTAGAAAAGTTATTATAAAGTTTTTTTTTTTGTTATTATATTATATTTCATAATAAAAAACGTTTTTCAAGGTATACAAAAATTTAGATAAAGTAAAAAAAAATATCCTAATATTTTCATGCGCATTTTCTTCCATCCGCAGATGTCGTTAATGATAGTGAAGGTCGCATCTACAGCGGAATATTATCAGAATCAAACAGCTGCTTTGCGCACCCGAAATATACAAAGCTATAATCCCACAAGCCAAGATACGACACTGCCAACCATTGTGCAGATTGATGGCCAAGAAGTGCAGCTGCGCACAGAGTTGCCAACAACGCATGCTGTTCAACAGCGTTCGCGGCCACTGAGAACACCAAATCACATCAAAATCGACGGCTTGGAGGAGATGCGTGCACAAGCGCAATTGCAGCAGCAACAACAATTACAGCAATACCAACAACAGCAGCAGCAGCAGCTGCATCAGCAAGCCAATCAACAACAATACGAGCCAGAGGAAAAGTTGCACGCTAGCGAACGCGCTGAAACAGCATATTTACTAGAGCGTGCCGATGTTGGTGTTGGTGGCGAGCCTGTTAGCAGCAGTAATTCGGTGTATGAGCAACCCATTTATGGAACATGGCGCACGAAAGCGAGACGACCTCAACCGCCACCGTTCGTCGGGGGTGGCGGCGGCGGTATTTTCAGCATGGGTGAAGGAAAGTCTAGCGCAACTGACAGTGATTACCAGCCAACCACAAATTTTGCAGAAGCACATCAGCGACAATCGTTGCATCTGTATGAACAATTGCCGCGACGTTCATCGACAATGACGCCAGTGCGTAGTGATCTACGTGATCAGATACCACGCCCACCGCGTCTCACGTCACGCCAACCTTCGATGATGCTCAGTAGACGTCAGTACTTGGATATACCGCTCAACTCGACATTTAGAAATGAGGAGAAACCGAAACCGTTTCACTTTCCACACGAGGGTCCGCTGCCGCAGGAATTTAAAAAAGCCGAGGAGGAGCGCGGCGATGTGAACAATATCCAAGACATACTGCACCGATTGCAATTGGGAGGTGGCGCCAGCAAAGTGCCGCCGATGGTAATGATGCCGACAGGGTTACATATAGCTGGGACTTTAAAGAATCTGAAATCTAGTGGCATCGCGAACTTCTTCCGTGGCAAAAGGAATAAGAAGCAGATGCAGTTCGCTATACCCATGCCAATGCCAATGAACCTGCAAATGTTGAAACCATATCCAGGACCCATAGTGAATATGGTGCCACATGCGCCCTATCAGCAACGCATTGCCATGGATCAGATTTATCCATTTAAGCCACGCTCACCGAACGAGGTTAATCTGCTCGCGTTACATCAGCAATTGCAAAGTAATCGCTCTAAAAATAAATCGAAAAGCAAGCAGAATCAACCCAACCTGAATACTAATATAATGCTACAACAGTTCAGTAATCAGCGCCCATTCATAACAGACCCATTCATGGCAAGCTATCAGCCTATGCTGGATATTAGCGGGGTGCAAAAGACGAAAATGACGCGCGTGCCCTTCAAAGTAAACCTCGATATCTATCCGGTAATGCCACCTACAAAAAATTTCAAGCCAACTGACTTTACCTATGATGAAGTCAAACACGCTTCATCGACACGTCGACCCCATATAGTACGTAATCCTTTTCTCGACTACTACACCATGCCCGTGATTCCTTCAACGGCAGCCTATGGCTTCCATCACACATATGATCAATCATCTTTCGCTCCATTTAGATTCCCTACCACATCCACTCAGCCCCAATTGCAATCGCATGTACCACAATCGAGCAATATGCAAGCGGTTTTCCCCGAACAAATGTCGAAGTCTCAATTCCAGACACCGTTTATGCCACTGGATATAGCACACATCAGCAGCGCAAATAGTGTGAGTGCTAGCGGCCCACCAGGTGCCAAAGCAAATCAAAATCAAATACTAGTCCATTTAAATGTTTTCCCCAAACACAAACAGAATGCACTGCCAGCACCAACATCGAACAATCCGTTTTATAATGCGGCTCAAAATATGAATCGTCATATCATCATGGAAGAAAGGGAGTCACTATCGCCGCTTGAACCGCATCATCAGGCGCACAATTCCAATTCAACAAATTCGCCCGAACAGCCGGTCTCGCGTAGTGACAGCTCTGAGCCGGAAGGACTGGTCGATTTTGAGCATCCTATTGTAGCAGCGGAAGTCACTGATCTGCCACACGCCGCGGCTTTGGTGGGTAATAAATTGGACGCGGCGGAGAATGCTATGCGTTACGATCGCAACGACGGATTGCCACGCAGTAACTTCCAACGTTACAATGAGTCATCCGCGAATATCGACCAGATGGCGTCGGAGGCGCAAGCTGCTTCACTCTTTCGCTTTCCTGTAGAGGATTTGATAAAATTTCAAGTAGACGACGCGTTGTAGGTGAGCAGAGGGTGGCGAAATAAGATCGTAAGGCGCTGAATGTTGGTGCTTAATAAATACTAGGGTATTTTCAACCAATATTGCCGTTAAATGGGAGATCGTTTCTATGAGTTCAACAAATTTGATTTTGATTACTCAAGTTTACTGTTTTAAAATTATAAGTACTTAAGTCTTGGAAAGAAATCACTTATTTATGACTTTGTTAGCTCTAGCTTGTAAATGATAATATTTTCGTTAAAAATTATGAAATCTATGTTTTTTATTATTATGTTTCAATTACACGTTTCATATGTGTGACTTGCTGAAAATAAAGAGATAAGTTTAATAAAAAATTTTAGTGTTTTTAAGCGAACAGTTTTTAATTAAGGCTCTTTCTAATTTAGACTAATATAGCTTTTGAACCGTTGGTTGTACTTCGCTCATATCCGCGAGAGTAATAAAAACGTTTTCTCTCAACGAACAAAAGTAACACTATAAGGCTCTCATCATATCCGTCCTTACGTATAGCGCAGAAGGTTGGACGATGAGAGTGTTTGGGAGAAAGATTATACGGAACATTTTTGGACCTTTGCACGTTAGCGACGGCGAATATCGAAGGCGATGGAAACATGGCGATGAGTTGTATGAGCTTTACGACGATATAGACATAGCGCAGCGAATAAAGATCCAGCGGCATCGTTGGCTGAGTCAGCTGTGTATGTGAAATATGAAAAATTACCTCGGGCTGTAGCTATGCAAATTGTAGAAAGTGCGTGATCTGATATCGGCCCAAGATGAAGTTAAATAATAGCTTTGCTTGGTCCAAAGTGAGGAGCTGTCGAATTTAATGCTTACAATAAGTCCCATTTGTAAATGCACAGGATATAAACAAGCAAAATGGACGAACTTACTAGTAAAAGAAGAAACCTGAAAATTCGATTATCTGAAGAACATTCTCAACTCGCTCAACATAGAAAACAATTTTGAATCCCGGGGCAGACAAACATTTTGACCGTGGTAATTGCATCATCTAACAATATCCCCAACAGTCGCACAAGGCTGCTTGATACTATAACTGTCCAATTCCCAAGATTCAAACCGACTGGAGTTTTGTGTGTTTGTGTGTCAGCGAGTGCTGACAACTTTAATTGAGATGAAATCAATTGCCCCGCCCTGTCAAGCAAAAAAAGCACTCTTATTATTTATAGAACACAATTTTATTCTTATGACAAATATTAATGGTTTAGGGTTTTATCTCGTAAGTAGCCCGGATGATATTTACCATAGGATCCTATATTACTCCTTTTTATTGGCACAAAATTTCTTATAATCTTGCCAGTGTCAAGTAGTAGGTAGTAAGTAAGACCTGCAAATATGTGACCAGAAAGTGGACAGAGGCGATTAAAAATCTCTAAACATTAAATATGCCATGAAAAAGCTCCTCATAAAAATATTGCCGTTCGGAATCGGCTTGAAACTGTAGGTCCCTCCATTTGTGGAACAACATCAAGACGCACACCACAAATAGAAGGAGGAGCTCGGCCAAACACCCAAAAAGGGTGTAATCGCCAATTATATATATATATAAACATTAAATATGAAGATTTGTATTTGAGTCATACACTTTGGCCCGATTCAATGAGACGAGATTACCCTATTTTTAGTCTAATCGACTTCGCGAGATGTCTTTTAAATGATTTTGTTGTTTTAGATAAAGGATTCGGCTCTTCTATACCGATATCTGCCGTCTTTCCGGTTTTCAATGAAGCCTCGTTAGGTGGAATTCAACCTGTTCAACAATTTCTTCGCACTCTGTGGATACCAAGTTCAGGGTGCATACGGTAGTTAGGGGCATACAAATATGTGGATATAACTTCCCGAAACCATAATTTTTTCTTTTCACTTTTCATTTCAGACATGCAGGACTACAACTTAACTCAATAAATGAAGAGAATTGCAATTATCATAGCTATATTTGCAAGTATCATCGATTTAGAAATCATCAATTTGATTAACCCCTTTGTTTGTTCATAGGTTCGCCGTGAATCGGAAGCATCCAGTGGCAACGAGGACGCTTGCGAGGTAGTAGAATGCAGGGTCTTATCCGTCTAGTCGTCCATGAATACCTCCAGAATGAACCCGCTTTCCAAACAAGATTAAATTCCCTGAAACGCCTGAGATGCTATGGTTTTTTCGACTAAACCAATTTTGGCCGAGACCGAAGACCCACCATGTTCGAGTCCTACAGAAACAGAAGTGCAACCATGGATTGATGCTGTACGTGGGGTCAGCCCTTATCTTCCAGATGACTCTGTTCCTTTACACAAAGCGATGGCGACACAAGAATGGATAACTCGAAACTTCCATTTCTCATAACACCGAATTTATGGTCGCCTAACTTCCCACACCTTACTCCCCAGGATTACTACGTATGGGGCTCAGTTGAGCGTGAAACCAAAGAGGGACCTTCATATCATCATATCTTCTTTGAAGGTTACAGTCAATACCGTTATGGTCAACATGAATAAGGAGCTTTTGATTCGACCATGCAATCGTTTTCGAACCCGGATCGGGGAGATTAGCACAGGTGATGGAAATTTTATTGAATGATTTGTTGAAAATTTGTTCAAAATAAGAGCTAATTAGTTTTACCCTCAAGTATTTGAGGGCATACCGTACGCACCAGTACATATACATATGTATATTCGTAGTTTCACTTAAACTTTTTTACTTGTTTGAACAAACTATTAAAAGCAATGTTCCCAGCCCAAAAGTATACTTTGTTATTATGCTTAAATCTGTTACTAAACTGAGCATTATCGCGTATCACCTGCGTATGAGATGCATTTCATGCTCTCTGACGACTACTCGCATCATCTGCTTATTTACTTCACATGCTCATTCTAAACAATCCGTAAACTGGTTGTTCTAATAAAGTAAAAAAAAAATAGCTGTGCAGAAAATACTGGTTAATGAATTCGTAATTTGGGTGGCACGGGTATGTATGTAAGTCACAAATTCGCAAAGGAAATAGTAGTCGAAAGAGTGTTAAAATTATGTTTATTTTTTTACGAGTATGCAAAAGCGGAAAAAATTTAAATTTGTCAAAGTATAGGTGGGTGGTCAAAGTGGGTATTTCGGGTATTTCGGCCATGAAAAAGCTGCTTATAAAAAAACATCTGCCGCTGGAAGACGGCGTAAAACTGTACTGACCTTTAATTGTGGAAAAACATCAAAACACACACCACAAATTAGCAGGCTAACATCCAAAAAAAGGGTGTATGTACCAATTATATATAACTAGATATGTATGTATATATAAAAAATATATAGGGGGGCATTTCTTGTCAAATTTCAAAATTGTATTCCATGATTTCACTGGGTTACCGATATTCAATGCCTTTTTTACCCAAGAGTCAACCTATTCAATTCCTATGTAAAATCGGTGGCGGCATCTGAAAGTTCACATTTTATTTCGCCATGCTTTTTCGGATGTTTTTGGAGAACCCGCACACCGTTAAGAAAAAAATGGTATTAAATTTAAAGGTAATTAAATTCGATATCTTTAGGAATGCTTCATTTTCGATTAACTAAAACGTTTTCAAGATATTTACCGAACTAAAAAAATGTACTTACAAATAATATGAAAGAAAATTATAATTAATTATAAAGAAACGATTTTCGAAATTTTTTTTACTTATGGAATTTAATATATCTAGGAAAAAAATATTAAAATATATACACATATACAAATAAATGGAAAACTCCTCAAATAGATATTAAAGTTATTGGCATGAAAATATTGTAGATTTATAGAAGTTCTAAGTTTTGCACTGGCTATACTTAAGTACATAATATTAGGTGGTATTCCCAGTAATAAATTGCATGGGGTAATAACTTTGAATGATAAAACTACAAAAATATTAACAAAACTTTCGGAAAATTTGTTCTAAAAACAGAAAGAAAGTAGGTATCAACGTTGAAAAACGAACAAACAACACCTCTTGAAAATTCGAAATCCAAATGAATAGCGTCTATTTATTGATAGCAATAAATTGAGTTTGAAAGTTGTTTTGGCGCATAAAGGAAATGATTAATTATGCATTTTAATTTATTCTGGACAAAACAAAAATGTGGCCGTGAAAAAGTTGTTGAAATGCTTAAATATATGATGATTATGATTGGCGGGTATGTGCCGATTTTAAAGCCTTGTCTGGCTTTTTTCTTTAAAATCCTGGGCGAGTTTTATTACTTACCGAAATACACCTAGAAGTGAGCTTAGTAATACTCGTTTTACTGAAATTTACTGGCATCGTAGATATTTTTTGTTTTTGTTTTTGGGTTCATTATATGGATTGATTTATGATATTAAAAACTAATATGAGAACGAGTACTAGCTGAACGGGCCTACAACTCGAAAGTTCGATAAAAAAGTTAGTGTTATTTTTAGCAAATAATAGCTGTTCAGATATGAATAATTTGGATTTTATTTGAAGCTGATACAATTTTTTGTAAAGTGTTCTATATTTCATAAAATCTTGCTAAAATGAAAAAAAACATATGCAGGCATTTTATTTAATTTGTGCTATATTATTTCGCAGTACAAAATGCAAAACAAAAACAAAAAATAACATACAGCTAAATGATGGAATTAAAGGTACTCGAACAATTGGGGTGTTCACATTTCGTTCCAAATTTTGTCTGAAAATGTAGGCGTCTACGTTTTAAGACAATTTTACCATCAAAATGTGAGGACTACTTTGTCGCAGCCGTCGAAAAATTGCGGCAAAACTTTACTGGTGTTGCCAGACATTTCTGCTTTCCGTCAATTCGGCAGTTTAGTTTATAGTTCACATTCTGCTTTGAATGTTCTGAAAAAATTGTCATTCCGACGACGAGTGAAAAAGGAGAACTGTTAAATGGACTGTGCTTTCAAAATGCACTAGATTTATTAATGTTCCAACAACACAGGATTCGACACAAAATGAGCTTGGGCAATTCGATAGCAAAAGATGTCGTCAGATGCTACGTATTGAGATCGATGAGTTTAGCTACATCTTATCGCTTTTAAAATATGGCAAGGCTTACAAAAGATTTCATATATGTATGTTTTACCAACCTCGGATAGTTTCCCCGTCCATGAAAGTTCCAGCGCTTGCGAAGCTTTCGGCTCCCTTTGCCCTTATGTACGCTTGCCGCAAACTCCACACTTTGTTATGAACCGTTTTCCATTGGATACTCTCTAATTTACTTCTTTACTGTCTTTGCTTAGGAACAACGCTTTCTTACTGCTTGAAGCGCCATCTGTGTGTCAAATTTTTCTGGCAGAAGGATCACACAGATGATTGATGACTTCGCTAAATTTGGTGTGTCTGCGCTATTACCGCGATTGCCCGCTTCCTCTTGCTGGCGCCACTAATGCTGTGCGAAACTGTGTCTTTTTCTTTATTTTTTTGCTTGTTTTTGGAGCCACAATGCAACAAGTATCATAATGCGCTGACTTTTTGAGCGGGAGTAAGGATTGGAAAGATAAGGTTGTTGGGGTTGAGGAATTATTTTTTTTTATATAGAAACTAGGAAAGTAGGTAAGTTTGGAAAAGTGCGAGGACCGTGCTGTACGTGGGATTCGAATCCACAACGTCTGGGATGGCAGGCTAGTGCACTTACGCTTGACTACCGTGGCTGAGTAATAAACATTACAACTTTGTTTTTCCAAAGGCTGATTGTCGCGTAGAAAATCCATTGAATTTTGTTGCTCCGTCTTAGTTCATATTTTTATAAGGCGCCTTTACATTTCTGTCCGAAAAAATTGCAAATGTTTAACTTATTTTCCAATTGCTAATACATATTTTTTAATACATAAAATAAATCTTTTCTTACCTTGATTTGTTTCTTTTCATTAGCCATTGCGCTCAAATGGAAATACGGAAAACATCTACATATAATAAAATAAAAATTTTGAAAATATTAATCGGATTGGTGTTGCCATAATACAACTGGTAATAATTTTGCGAGGTAGCAAAATGTAGGCACTTAAAAGGCATACCTTTGAGTTTGACAAAATATAGACGGCGTAGTTTTTCAATTTCTTATACGAAACAATAACACCACAGATTTTATGGTTAGAAAATACCTCAAAATGTAGACGTCTACATTTTCGTACATAATTTGGAACGAAGTATGAACAACCCACATATTATATTTTCCGTACGCTTACATTTTTTAACAATAGCGCCGAGTTCATCAGTAGAAAAGCATGCGTTAAGGTCTGATTATGCATACTTCGCACAACGTCAGGTTGATTATGCTTCACGTCAAATCAAATATAGAAATTAGTATTTCTGAAAAAAAATATTACATTTACAATTTTCATATATTGTTTAATAATATAATAATACGAGTATACGTTTCATGCAAATCTGTAAAAATATGTCTATTGGTAGCATTGCATTTGAAATATCACTTAACAAAACTTTAGGTAAAATTTAAATTCAGTTCGTAAGCGGCGCTATTTTCCCGCTAATCAATAGATTTTTATTTGACAGTTCAAAATTTATGCGAAGTTGTGCGAAATATGCTTCGTCGGATCTCTAGTTTTGGAGCATTTTTAAAATAGAACGTCACGATTTTTTTCTTTTTGAAAATTACCATTATATGGGAGGTGGGCGTGGTTATTAATCGTTATAGGGTTTACTTTTTTTAAAGAATTTCAAAGAGTTTCAATTTTCAATGAAATATGTAAATTAATTTTTGCTCGAGTTATCGTGCGCACGGGTAGATGGACTTACGGACTGGGCTAAATCAACTCCCCTCATCATTCTGAGTCTTTTGGTATGCATACACTCATGAAAAATAAAATAGTGTGCGACAATTTGAACTGTTTTGGCTTTTTACTTTTGTTTATTTAGTATCTATTAAATTTGTTTTAAGTTTAGCTCATCATACAACAAAACCATACACACCGTTTTTTTTTTTTCAAAATTTGTGCAACAATTATGAAAATTTTCATTTTTTAGTTAACATTTCATTTTAACATAGAATCATTTTTGGTAACAGTTTCAATTTTAGTGTCTCCCATTTTCTTCTATACAAAATGTTTCAAAAATCCACGGTATTTTGTAGCCACTTGCAACTTGCATTTTATTACATAAAATTCAGAAAAATGTTAGGTACGGAGGTAGGTTAGACAACGATGCCACTTAGACCACGAAATGGATCCGTTGTGAGCCGCAGGGACTGGGCTACATTTCCCCTTCCAGATTGAGCCATCCTGAGTTTATATTCATTAAGAAGTAGGATCTTAGATATCGGTTCCTGCTTCTCGCTAGAGCCGGGCAAGTGCAAGAAGGTGTTGAATTGTTTCCAAATCCTCTTCATTCCTACAGCTACGACAGAAACCATACTTGTAAATGCCTAATCTGCTTGCAAATTTGGAGTCTATTCAATTTTATGATATTCTTGAATTTACGTTAATTTAGCCTAGCAATTTCGCAGGTATTGGCACTAATCCATTTTTGATTTACAGAATTGATTATTATGGACACACAGCTTACAAATTTGGTACTTTCTCTTGCAAGTTGATCAGCTCTACAGTTTCCTGGTATGTCTATGTGACTTGGAACCCAGCACAGATAATATGATACTGTTTAGCCATTCCATTAAGAGATTGACGAGAATGTAAGACACTCATTGATGATATTTGGATTGTATCCAGAGCACATAGGGTAACTTAGCTGATTGATAGAATGCAGATATCTGTTGATGATATTCTATTTATCTCTAACCATATTAAGGCTTCATGAATAGCGTTTATTTCCGTGGGAAAAACACTACAGTGATCCGGTAGTTTAAAGGATTCACTGGTAAAAAGATCTTCGTTATATAACCCTGATCCTACATCGGCATTCATTTTAGATCCGTCCGTAGAGATCTTAACGGGTGTGTTGGGTGATGGATCTTCTTCAAGCCATTCCAGGCTGAGAAATTCCTTTTCAAAGCAGAGAATAAGAGGGTGATAATCACAATCACTAGGTATATCCGTATAGGAAACTAAGATGGTTGAATGTCCATGTGTGACAGTCTTCCATTGGGAGCTCGCTTTTAGCCTTAAAGCGGAACAGGCCGCTGAATATTTGCAGAAGAGATAAAAATATTATGAATTTAAAAAAATGTCCATCAAAATTTTCAGAACTTTCAGAAAATTTATGTTCAGTTTTATAGCCCATTCAATTTTAATAATATATAATAAAGTCTAAGTTTGAAGTATTCTATATAAAAGACGTCCGCACGCTTACTTACTTCATCATCATCGGCATTATTCTTTAGTTTATCTCCCATTGGAATACCTTTATTTTGATGAACAATTGCATCTAGAACATCAAAGCCATTTCCGAGATACTAATAATATATCGCAAGTGGTTAATGGGTTCCTGAAAATTTAAACTAAAAAAAAATATTTTTTTTAAACTCAATCTTCTTTTACACCGATATAACTCGTCTCACGTTTCCGCAATTATTTGACGTCTGTTTTATTTCATATATAATCATACTTCTATAAGTATAATCGAACCAAAGTTCTTATCAGCGAGTAATTGTATCACTATTTGGAAACATAAGATCGTCAAAGATGCTCTGAGATTCAGTGCTTAAATAAACAAGCTTGGCTTTTCCGCGAACTATCTGGGATTTCATCGGCTAACCCATCCGAAATCAGCAAAACCAGTACGGGATAGTTCCAATCTATGTTTATTATTACTTTATAGAAAATTGAATTTAGCGCCAATTCTTTTTTATCACAACAAAAGTAACAAACACTTTGCACATGAAAACCAGTATTTCTCAATTCATAAGACACACTTTTTTGAGTTGAAATTCACCACACCACAGAGCACCTTGAACGCCGCTCAACAGTCAAGCCAAGTCACGTCTGGTATTAAGATAAGCAGCAATGAATGACTAACCAACATTTGTTGAGAATGAATCGTGGCGTGCGGTTGTGCTTCACGTGAACGCTGGTCGAAAGGCAAATTGGAAGCAACAACTAAAGCAGTGTAGACAAAAACAAAATTCAAGATATTAAAGTGTATTTGTAGAAGCAGGTAAAAATCTTGAAAGATGTAAACAAATAAAAAAAAAAGAATCAAAACGGTGGAAAGGCAAAATCAAGTTTTTGCAGAAAACGAGAAAATAAGAATCGTGAAGTTACAAAAATTAAATAAAAGTGTATTAAAATGTAATAAAAATAAAATGTTTTTGGCGACGAAAACACAAAATACACTGAGGAATTAAAAATAAGGAAAATATATTTAGTAAAATTTGCATAAATCCGAAATCTAGCTCATTGATATTTGAAAGAACTGGCAAATATTAAAATGAAAAAGGAAACAAAAAGTGGAATTGGTGAAGTAGTGATTTGATGACGCATGCGCAAAAGATTTCAATTATAAAATAAGTCGAATAAATTTAAATAATAAAATAATTTTGGAGTCAAAAAGTATAAGAACAAAAATAAGTTGCTAAATTTGGAAAAGAGCTAAAAATCAAAGAGAAGTGTGACGTGAATTATATTAAAATAACAATAAATTACTAAATTTACTATATTTGTATGTATTTATTAAATTCTGTGGATGTTTATTGCTGTTTGTATGCTTAGACAACATACCTAAATATTGTTTTTTGATTACTGGCTGAGTTTTCGAGATATCAATGAACAAAAAAAATTAGCAAAATATATGCACATACCCCCAAAAATGGATCTAAAGGATATAAAATATGCATATATTTTTTTATACTTCTATTCATGCATACATACGTATATCCATATATATAAATAACTATGCACTTATAACCTAAAACCGTAATTAAAATCAATGGAAATGAAAAAAATATTTTACTCAGCTTTACCCAAAATACTCGTGCACACACAAAAGCAGTGTACAAGGTTTTCGCAGATTTCAAATTTCATTTCATTTCACGTACATACATACACACATATACGTACATATGTATATATCTCCCATAGCTTGTCAAAGTAGATTTTCTACTGTAGAGGCTGCAAAATTTTACATTGCAAAACTTGTTTACACTTTTCAATTCTCATTCTTGTTGGCCAGCAGCAGCGAAAGATGAAGAGGCTGACTTAATGGTGCTGGTACTGCTTTCTTTCGCTGCCAACACTGGGCATGACCGCGATTTTACCGTAATTTTTTTTGTGCTTTTCTTCTTGCTGCTGAGCTACCAGCTCTTCACCCAAACGTAAAAGGTAACAAAAAGTGAGGCTGTTTTCTCTGTATATTTCGCATACCGCATACATAGCAATTATACGCTATGTGCAAAAACAATAATAAGAAGAGTCCGGCACTCTATTTTTATGTTGTGGATAAAGTGGATTATAGTGGAATTCCCCTAATTGAAACAGAATTCAAACTATGTTCCGGGATTTGCTGTAGGGCGGCTACTAATAAGAATATTCATGGGAAAAGGCGAGTAGTAATATAGTCACCAGCTTTACGGTATCCCTTAACATTTCTGTAGGTGCTTTAGAGATGAAGTAGAGATAGAGCCGATCGAGTGCTTCCTCTGCGCATACCCGTACTCCAAAGAAATGATGAGATAATTCCGATTTCTGGGGAATCACTTCTTGAAGAATGACTCCTAAAAGATGCGGATAATTTTAGAACGTGTTTCGATAGAACTGAGAAACTCTTTCCAGAACATTTTAGGGCACCGAATGAACATTTGTAAGAGCAGTCAATCCAAGGTAACCCATCATTAGAGAAGATTTTTTTTATGGGAAGTTATTGATTATACATATGTACATGCATGACAATATATGTATATACATACATACCTAAATAAACGCTATGATAGCACGCTTGCCAAGTAGCCTTTCGAAGCCCGTAAAGGCCTTTTTTGTTACCGAAATTTATTTTTCTTGAGCTCGCCGAGAACTCTTTGATGCAAGAATGGCGATTAGTTGCCGAATGCTTTGTTCTAATCTTAATCAAGGCATACCGTTATATACATACAAGTAGTTGCGACAGTTCTTAAAAGACTTAACAGCAAAACATTCACTCCAAATGTCGATTGAAAGATCTATAACATCTCGAAATAGTAACATGAGTATTTGTACACGTTTGAATCGAATTCGAGTGAAGGGGTTTTATTCTATAAATACGGAGGCACCTAAAGTTTCAAGCCGACTCTGAACGGCAGATTTTTTTATGAGGAGCTTTTTTAGGGCAGAAATATACCCGGAGGTTTGTCATTGCCTGCCGAGGGGCGATCGCTACTAGAAAAAACTCTTTCTTCATTTTGGTGTTTCACCGAGATTCGAACCTACGTTCTCTACGGCGGCCGAACAATTTTTTACGATTAGATTAGAAAAAAATAGTGGTTAGTCGGGTTCTTAATGAAGAATTACCAGAAAGGGATCTATACATTAAAATTTAACTTGATCAATAAAACTTACTGCTTACTCAGCTTTTTAGAAGATGATATGATGTTGTTATCAGCTCTTCAGGGGTTTGAAACTTATTTTGTATCTTCTTTTTTAACTCTAGAACCCCATTCAACGTCGTTTTATCCCTTTCGCAAGCATGATCGGATAGTCGCGACCCCCAAACCAACTCAGTTGTATATTTGGAATAATTATTGTAAAAAATATTAACGGGTCTTTCAGAAGAGACGCCTAGATGTCAGTAGTGAAATATTCCTAAAGGGTACATTTTCCATCTCAGATGTACAATTTTACATGATAGAAAAATGCGCTAAAGTTATTGAAACTTTTTTTATTTTTTATGGAAATAAGGTAATAGACAAATGAGTTGGGAATTTGAAGGTTGTTGGAAAGATTTCAAGAAACTGGTTCTGCCTAGTTTAGAAAAAGCTGCCAGTCCTTTCGAAAACTGGACGTTCAACATCGATATCTCGACGTTCTCAACAATTAGGCATTCATGAATCGACCCATTGGCAGATTTTATATAAGGATTTGTATTTTTCTCCTTAAAAAATTCAATTAAAACTAGAATTGAAACCAGGGGATCATTGTTTATGCGGAAATTTCGTGAATTGGTTCCTTGAACGTGATGCTGATTTTTCACGCTTGTAGACGCGCTCATAGTGGACATGTTGATGATGTTATTTTTCACATACAATTGTTAAGACCCATATTTTCAAATCAAACCTGAAAGAATCTAAATTTGTACACGTTTTATATTAAAACTGCATCTAGACTCGTCTTTTGAAAGGCCCTTTATATATCCAAACTAAAATACTGAAATATAGTGATTTGATTATTGCACGTAGTTTTTGCGTAATTTAGCTTTTTGTTCGCACAAATGTGATTAAACTTTTAGGATTGCATACAAAATTTTCTATAGAATAAAGTAGCTTACGTGATGCCGTGCCTATGTCTCGAAAGAGAATTACGCAATTTGCAATGGAGATAAAAGTTCATTCATAGCTTGGTTAACTGGTAGGTTAAAACGTATCGCATCTAGGCTTAGTAGTGGCGAAGTCAGAAGCTTTGTATAATTTAGCGTTAAATTCGAATTATCGAATCTTCACTCTATACGACTAAATAACAGTGCAAGTTAATGCAAGTTTTCACTGTTCTACCCATCGGTAAATGCATTTCTCATTTTGCAAAAAACATTTACCGTCTGGCACATACGGCTAAAAGCGAAAGAATTAACGCTAGATTAACAGTAAGCGTGAGTTGTAATACTCGAAGTAGAAGTAATTTATTCTCTTCACCAGCAAAATCTTATTTATGTATTCATCAATATTTTTAAGACTTGCCAACAATAAGTAGCCGTCGTTGAAATCAATGGACTAGTAGCTTAATGAACGAGCTCATTATTATTAACACTAAAAACGAACATACTCGTCAGCACAGGTAGTTAACTCATCACTTTGAGATTTGCTCAAATGGCATATCACCTTAGTACCAGATATTCGAGCTGCCTATGTGGCAGTTATACTCGTACGTGTAGTGCTTGCAGGCAAGGTTTTCTTAACTGGCTCTATTGAAGTGAAATGTACATCAGTTTGAAACTGAGGCATGATTATCCATTTAAAGACAGAAAATTTAACAAGTAGGGAAGTGATAAAATCGGCCCTGAACCTTTTATACTAACGCACATTTTAGAAAAATTCAATTTGTGCTGGCTGCTAATTTTTGGAATCAAACAAACACATGGACAATGAGAGAATTAATTTTTACTGGAGTTATCGTGTACACGGACGGACGAACTGCATCGATAACCGACTTCTCTCAATACTCTGAGAATTTTGTACATATATGTACCTATCTTCATCTTCTTGATATATTTTCATATTTCTATATCTATCTCGATTATTTTGTGCCATACAGCTGTTATGCTCACGGGTATAAGAAAAACAGATAAATTAATAAATATAAAATAATTTATCTAAAAAGAGAAATCATACGTAGATAGTTTGAAACTGCAAAAAAAAGGTAACACTTTCTTATGAATATGTAAACCAAAATAGAAATTCGCTAAAAAACGTTAAAGCAATTTAAATATTTTTCACAGTCAGTGTGAGACTTGAAAAATAGGAAAGAGTGAAATATCGAAAGTAGAAGACGACAAAATTTGATGGATCTGCAGAACTAAGCAATACTTCAACGACAGAGTTTGGAGTGCTTTATGCGAATCTGGCCTAAGCATAATCGCATAAAGTCAAGCTCTGCAGATATTTCAACCTAAAAATTAAAAAAAAAAAAATTTGTTTTTGGTATGTAATTGAGACAGCGGAGCATCACAATATCTGAAAATAATGTGACACTGCTAAGAAATTTATTTTGAAGCTTAACAGAGTCTTTATTTACCACCGAGAAGTTGTAAGTGGAATTTAGTATATTCTCGAAGCTATTCAATTTCTTAGTATCGCCGAATTTGGCATACTGACAAAAAAAAATAGTGTCTAAACATTTGTAAAAGTATTCCATACTTTCGTGCCTCACAATTTTGCCGGCCTGTGTAATCAATTTTTGTCATTTGTATCGAGTAATGAATTTGCTTTACTTCTCTTAATTTTTGCTGTAAGATTAAATGGCAACCCTCCTTCCACGTTTTGTTATATTTTCATGGTGTTTTGTCATCTTCGAGTCCTGAAGGGATTTTGGCCTTCAACTATTTTTAAGATTAGACGAGGTATGGTGAAGAGATTCTCAGAGGTGTGCTCTTTAGCAGGCCGTTATTCGGCTAACAGTGAATTCGACGAATCAGCTGAGGGGCTGACGTCACTTGGGATGTGATTACAAAAAAAGTGAGATTGTGTCGGTGATATCAACACCAAAATCAACCAATGGCACTTCGTTGCCGTCTGAATAACGACTGATTGGACGAGTGAGCAAATATGTGTGCGAGTGTGCAAATACAATGTGCTATGTGAAAACTTAAATTAGAATGCAAAACAGAAATATTGTTGCAGTGAATTTTTTTTATAATAATCTGATACATAGATAATTTAATGGCATTTATTTTTTTAATGTAGTATCCGAATTATGTCCAAGGCTACTGTGAGTTGCATGGCCCATTCAATCAGTCCAATATTTGACTACTCTTTCCAATAAATCTGACCGCATGACGTCAATGATGGCTTGAATATTGTAATATATCGATTCTTAAGCGCGCTGTAGGACGCCATCTCTTTGGAATTAGATATCGTCGATGTTTCGCTGATTAATTTTGGGAGCCAAAATTCAGTCAGTATGGCTCGATAGTGCTCGTCATTCACCGTGACGGTAGCAGCTTCTTCATTTCGAGAGAAATAAAAACCGATGATGCTGCCCTTCTCTATGAACACCACAAATTTCTAAAGTTTTTGTTGCATAATAAACTAACATTACAAATATTGCGAATATTTTAAAATGTTTAAGTGACTCAATTGGGTGACCACAAGTGTATGCAAAAACGTTTATGGGATATAAAACGCTAATAGCTATAAAACGCCCTGCTCTGAACGAATAGTTTAGGAATGTGAGGTCGAGATTTAAATGAAGCCTTTTTAACACTAAATCTACAAAGTAAAAAAAAAAATAATCATGAATGATTGCCAATCCGTAACACCAACTTCATATACAAAATGGCCAATATGTAGCACAAATTAAAAGCCGTGGGGAGAAAAAACGACCACATCGTGATTTTAGCATTTCAAAGAACAGAGAACAAATCGAATGCTGCTTTACAATAAAAATAACTCAGAAAATAATAACAAAAAGAAAAATGAACATAGTGCATAGAAAACAATAACAACTGAAGTTATATGGCGCTCGTGCACCATGGGACAATGAAATCAGATCGGAACTCAAGGTTAATATCAGCAAGTACAAGAATGTTGAATTCTCGTGGAGTAAGCCGATAAGTGAAAAATAATTATAATTCAAACAACGTATGTGATATTAATCAAAAAATGAAACAAGTTAAATAATAAAAGACTTAATTTAATTAAATTAAGACTTAATTAACAAATAAAGTAAAATTAATTAAATTTAACGAATACTTAAAATTGTATATATGTATGTGTCTATGAAAATTCAAGTATGCCTTGACCACCATTAATTCGTCTCAAATACACCCCGCTGGAAAATGATAAGCCCACAAGTATTTTTTTATAAAAATATAGTTTGTGCTACAACAAGAATCATGTAGCATATAAATTCCAATTTTATACAAAATTTTGCAAAATTCTATCAAAACTTTCAATTTTTTAATCAGAATTTTCGCGAACATGCAATTTTATAGCCTTTTAAATTTTAATGAATGTTACAAGTGACTAAAAAATGCTTCTGATTTCTGGGAATTTTTTTTTTTGACGCTGCTAGTAAAATATGGCTTGGTCACGTTATGAAAATTTCCATTCAGCGAGCAGCACGAAAAGCGCGTGAATTCTGCCCAGTTGCAGACCAAAGAAGAGCACGCCCAAGAAAGATATGGCTCGAATATGTGGAAGCAGACTTTAAACAGATAAACGTGAAGCGTTGGAAGGAAGTGGCTTTGAATAGCGATGGCATGTGGTTGTGAATGAAGCAATGGTTCATCAAAATCTGTGATGCTGAGAAAGAGACGGTGATAGGCTTTTTCTTTCATATAAAAAAACTCGGGCATTACAGAGTAAATTATAGAAGAAAAGGCATGACACCTCAACGAAAAAAAATTGACAAATATCACCAGCATTTTTTTATCACTTTGTTATTTTAAAATTCAATGGGATATAAAAATGTATATCTAGAAAAATTCCCGCGCCGTTTCTCAATTTCTTGTTAATGTGAACATTACGAAACAGGCAGATTATTTTATGTGTTTATTTTCATTCGCTCAACATCCCTTTTTGTACTTATCTATTAATAATGGAGCTTAAAAACAAACCTATTAGAATTATCAATCGGCTGTTACATGTCTGCAAAGAAAATACATATATGGCCCTATGGCACCAAGAAATACCACCTCGCTGAAAAAGTTCCCAGAGTATATTTAGAAAATTCAATATATAAGTTTATTCCTCAAAAGTTAATTAGCTATTATAACATTCAAAGTACTCCTCATCTACTGTAACGCACTTATGCCAATGTTTGATCCACCTCTCGAAACATTTCTGGAACTCTATTTTTGGTATAGCCATCAGAGCCGTCTTCGATTTCTACTACTTCTTTTCGACTATTTAAACGCCGAAGTGGTTCTCCATAGTGGTTTCTTGATATTCGTGGTTGTATTCGTTTCGTTCTTGGTCACAAATTCACGGATAATGAAGGCACTGCGTCATCATTGTTCTCGAGTTTTTTTCCCACAATCTTTTACTTTCTGGTGAATTACTTCACGTAAACGTTTCATAACGCCCAAATAATGGTCTTTATTAATTGGATTACCTTCTAGTAAAAATCCGTGGTGTACAATACCATTTTGGCTGAAAACGAAGTAGTTTGTTTGGTCTTGGTTCATTTGGAGCTTTCCACTCACGCACCTGATATCTAGATTGCGTGTCGTACTCATCCACTCACGTCTCGTCGCCAGTAATGATGCATTTGAAGTGAAGAATATTGGGTCGGATTTATCTTTGAAAATCACGTCTTTGGCGATATCAATACGATAACTTTTAGTACGAAGTTTAGCTCCTTTGGGGCCAACTTTACAACAACAGGACGCAAACGCCAATCATTAACTACAATTTCCTGTACTGTTCCATAACCAATTTTCAAGTCCTTTGCCAGCTCTGTGATGATTAATTTGCAGTTATTGGTCAACTTTTCTTTCACTTTAGTAATGTTTTCATCAGTTCCAGAGCTCATGGACTCCTCCGAAGCCAACCTTTCTAAGGTTTTCGCACCAATTACTGACGGTTGTTCCGGGAACTTTTTGATCAAGCGTTGCATTGTCTGTTAACATTTCTCGACGAAATGCACCCAACAAGCAAGCAAAGAAATAAAATATTTTTAAAGTACCGGCCCTTCATCCATCAATATCAGATGAAACTCTTCATTATAGTGAAGAAATATGTATCTTATTCAAGTGGTTGTCTGATATTATTTATAAGTATTTTGGGTGAACAATTAGCAAGGTAGAAGAAGCTTCAGATTTTTGTCCCCATTTGTCTTCTTAAGGAGTTACGCAAATACAACCGTCTGACCAATAGCGATTGGCGCATGGGCGCTATTTGAGTACAAAAACACGCCATGGGCTAAGATGGGACTCAACTATACGCCGATTTTATGTCTGTTAAGGGAGCTTGGATAAATGTTGTTTTAAAGTCCACCTGATGGTCAGTAGTTCGGGTGGCGGTAGAGTTCTGCTAGGCGCCTTTTATACTTGCATGCGGAGATCAATACGCTCATGTCCCAGAAGTTTTACTTTTTTAAGTCGAAGAGTATATTTAAGTTTGGCTGAGTATTTAGAATTTTCAAATGCAATGGTTTAGGCATCCAGGTAAGCTTACAGTGTGATTTAGTACTTGCTGAAACTCATTGGGGTATTCAGTAGAGCTCCATTGCTCGTAAGGTGCTTACTATTGTACAGAACTATATTGAATTGAATGAGTTAAATTAACATACGTTTACTAATAACATTCTGTAATTAAAATAAAACTAAATTGAAAAGTACGCGACGCTGTAAAACTTAGCACCGGTTAGTTGATGGACTCGTATGTGTGTATATCGTTCGTATGAGCTGGGAAAATGAAATTATTTTCTTACTGCATACAATTTGAAGCGCATATTCGTAAACCGGTAAATCGAATAAAAATATTTTAAACTCTTATTTCATAGTGGTGTAGCAAAATGCGAAATTCCTCGCCTACGTCATGTAGGCGACTTACCTTCAATCGGAATATGGCGCTACTTCCCGCCCTTCTACTACACGTATACCTGCTACTACAGTTGAGCATGCGCAGTGCGCACGGCCAAACGCAAAATCAACCGCCACACTTCGTGCCCGGCAGTGGTGATATGTCACGTTTCAGCCTGCTCGAGAACACGCCAGTCGGCAGCCCGATCTATCAGTTGCGCGGTAAGTGAATTCTTGTTGTTAATTTATGATTTGGTCATATTTACATTTAATGTCATTCGCATAAGTGAGTGTTAATACCCGTACATATGCATACATTTTTTTCTCTAAAAGGCGAATTTGTACATATACATTTATGCGCATAAAAATGTATATTATATGTACATAAATACCTGTATGAATATTAGCACTGTATGTTGCAAGCACCTGTCGCCAACATCGTCCGGTTGTGGCTGACTGGCCAAGCCGGCACAGCCATTGCGGAGGTTGCTGTCTTATGTTGGCTATGAGTGGCAAGTTCTTGCGCCAAGTTTCGCCATGCTAACCAGTTTTTCGTGAATTTTAAATGGATTTTTCATGTCCATATTATATGTAACAAGTACTCAGCTGCTTAATTTTTAATATTCCTAAAGTTTGTTGTTAATTTCTTAAATTTATGTTTACGATACACACATAACCAGTTAGATTTCTGTTATTAAATTCTTGCAATTATGATTCCGAAATAGTCAAGTATTTAAGGCATACAGTTTCATGTTCTTAAAAGTAAATGTTGTCTTTTGGACGTCGTCTGCAAGGTAAGATGATTGGGGCTGACAACTTCAATATATTCGCTGACTATAAGGTTGCAGTGCAAGCAATGATAACCAAAATAGTGAGGTCGTGAAATAACATTCTTCTTTGTGTACCCGAGCATACCAATTTGGAAAGGGTTGGGCTTAGTGCACTAAAAACTAAATGCAATAAGAGTTTTACCACCACTACCTCTTCAGTGGTAGTTAAAATACGAATTTCATCATCACTGAATGGATTTTGCACTTTAACTATAATACCACCGAACAGAGAGTGAAATTTAGTGACAGTGCAAAAAGGTCCAACCCAAGTCATTATACCATAGCTTACGTTAGGCGAGAAAGGAATAATTATGGTTTTAAGATTAAGCAAAGCTATGGTAAGAGCTTTTCCGCGGCCATCAACAGCACTCGAGAAATTCTCTGTGAAGATGATGAAACATTTGGGGTATTTCAAGGAGATAAGAAGTAGTCTAAGAAGTACTAAATTTTATCTGTAACAATAACATATCTTAATTTATCATAGGCACTTTAGAAGGCAAAGTCTGATCTAGACACTCACAGAGAAGACTCAAATAATTACTTTTTCAAGGAAGATAAAGCGTTTCTCTATACTACCACAGGGTGTCCCTACCACAAGGTTTGTGGACCATCCACTTTGCCAACACTAATACAATGCAATAATTAATACCGTCTAAAATGTTTACACGTTTGCTTGAAAACTGAAGCCTTTCATCAATGAATTGTTTGTGATTTTACTTTTGAAACATCGACTGTTAAAAAATTTCTATTCAGTTCCTATCCAAATCGGTCGCTGAGTACAAAAAATTATACAATTTTTTCCCCATTAATGAAGTTTTCCAGACATTGGGCCTTTTTAATCTCTTGTAAATAAATGTTATACTTAACTGTGAATTTATTTCTATTATGGCTTAAAATGTGTGCAGAAATTAGTTAAATTTAATTGTTTACGAAATTTAAAAAAAAAAAATGTTTCCGATAGTTTTGGCAATAACTCGAAACTTTGTTAATTTTTTTTAAGATTTTGTATTAAGTTAATTAAGAAAATTTAATGATCTCTTATTTGAAATAAATATATGTATATAACGGGTGCTTTTTTAGCAGTATGAGAACTATCGAGTATACTTTGAGAGCTGAAAATGACAAACTGTATTGACATTTCTGCTCAGTAAGGTTTGGCACACCATCATGAATCTTTGAACGCCAGAACAACGCTTCCAAGTTGTAAACATTTACTTTGAAAAAAAAAAAAAAAATCTGTCCGCGAAGTTTCTAGAGCGCCGGCGGCATCATCGATCTATATTTCTTTCGAAATGAGGAAGCTGCAGTTACGGTGAATGCTGACTGAATTTTTCTTTCCAAAAATTAATGAGCTAAATATCGACCACATTTGGTTCCAACAATAGACGGCAACTTGCCATACATTGCGCTTAAAATCGATTTATTAATATTTATTATGTACAAGATTGTTATAAAAAAAATTCTTCCAATAATATTTCTGTTTCGTGTTGTTATTTTAAGTTCTCAATTTCACAAATCACATTTTTTTATCGGCAAATTAATCGATCGTGGCAAATGTGCTGCTTAATATATGCATCATCTACATTTTCGCTCAAATTAGCTATCGATGTATGCAGAAATATTTTCACTACATTGTAAGTTGTGCTTCACGACGTCAAGTAACGGTTACAAAGTTTTTTTTTAATTTCGCTTATAAAATTTATTAGTGGGTTACAAAATATCTGAGAGCGTGCAGAATACAAAGTGGCGCAAAATTAATCATACAATGATGTTTTTGAATAACCTTTTTACTAAACACAAAAAAAAAAATAAAAAAAAAATTATTTGAGTTATTGAATTCTTTATTGTAACCGCTTCATTGCTTATATGTTTGTATATTGCTGCTGTTTATTTAAGAAGTGTCAAATATGATTGACAAACGACGCCATTTGTAATTATAAATCTTCAAATTATGCCTTGAATTGTTCTGAACATTTTTTATTCATCATTTTTTGCATAGTGTAAGGTTTTTTATGTAACTTTAAAACAAAAACTGTGAATGCGATATCTATTAAAATATTTTGAAAACTTATATTCAATAATTTAATTTATTTGATGTACGAGAATAATTTGCCAAGCTACCTACGAGAAAGCCCATGCATGTATTTATTTTTTCGGGAATGCCGAATACCATATTTTCAAATTCAACTTTCCCTTGTCATAATATGCACTTCGTGTTATGACAATGCATCAAAGGTCAAGCAAAGATGTAAATATGAAAATACAAACCCTATGAAAATAGTAAAAATAAAAATAATGTGTGTATGTATGTGTGGGTTGGATACATGCACTTGTTAACTTGTGCACCTAAAACAGAACAAAATTTCTCCAAAAAGCACGTTTCAAAAATGCATACTCAGCAAATTTCTTGCAGCTAAACACTCAGCCTTCTGTTCACAACAACACCACACTCAATAGTAAAGTCATTACATTGCAGCAGCTAAATGAGTGAGTTGATGATGGATTGCTTGATGTACATATGTATGTATGTAGTGCTTACCTGTAAGTATAGTGCCAGAAAAATAAGGTTTTTCTCACAATGCCTTAGAGCAATTTGCTGGTTTCGGTTAACTTTCACTCAAGAAAAAAATCATCTTCTTTAACTCGATGAAAAACTAGAAATAGAAAGGTACTTGTAGGCTTCAAGAAATTTCTAATTTCTTCAGTGTGAAGAGAATTTTTTTCAGTTTTTTTTCCTTATTTTGTTTTCTAATCAAATTTTTGACCAATAAAAGGCAGCAACAAATAGTTAAGCCTAGAATAAAATCACATTTGAAGTATTATTGCGCCATAATTAGGTTAGGAAGTGGTTTTCCATAGTGGCAGAAGCAACTTGTTTTTTGTCAAAAAATCATTATGGAAAAATATTTATGCGCTTATATACTCCTAAACACTGACTGCTCCAGAAAATTGGTATAAAAAGAAGTGTAATGAGTAAAATATTTTCAACAATTAACTGCGTTCAAGCGCTCTGTAAAGTTTCAGAAATATTAAGCGTTTCCACGGCAGTAGAGTTAACTCAAACATCCCCTGTGAGTACTTTGTATCTTAAAAATTGGGGCGGTCGTAAAACGGCAATAACTATTTATTTAGGCCAGCAAATTGATTTAACTTATTCTGAAATAGAGTTTGCGGGCATTGATATGACAAAAATTACATCAGTTCGTGCGCTTTTTTCTGTATTCACCTGTAGTTAAACTGCAGTTAAGGCTTTGGTAAATTTTTTTATATGTAAATCCTTATCAGAATACCATTTTACAACTATTATTTAAAAATTTTGTTTAATAATACTTATATATATACACATATATATACATATATACGTGTATATATAACTAGCGCTTACATCTCTTGATATGTGTTTTGTTGGCCTCATCCTCAAACTTGTGCTGTGCACCTTGATGCTATTCCGCAAGAGTAGATTTTATGCTGCCTTCGAACTGCTTATGGATTTTTATGAAAAGCTTTTTAATAGCAGAATAGCACTCGGATGTGTTTACCATTGCTAATCGATGGGCGGCCGCTACTAGAAAAATAGTTTTCGATCATTTTATATTTCGTGCCAACAAATTATTTGTGAAACTCCAACTTGCTTAACGGATGAAAGAAACTGGTTAGCATCAAGCTGAAATCGGAATCGCTCCAGTAAAGGCCAAATTAAACGAACAGGACTAAGTTGGCCCGGACACTAAAAAAGATGCTCATGTGGTCTTCTTACAACAACGAGGCGCCTTGGACAGCTGCAAAAAAAATTATAGAGCATCGTGCATATCACGGCCTAATAGCGGGGCTGGCACTGTTCTGTCTCTCTCCTCTAAACTTGGCCACAAAGAAGGAAGTATTAAAGCGTATTACTCAAAGAGCTGAACCAAGAAGGTATGGCAGCTAGATTTGGAATGTTCATAGTACGGTTCCTCAATCGTTAGTGCAAGAAGGTGAATAATCAAATTTCTTCTAAGCTTGGAGAAACGTGATTTAAGATCCATTATTTTCTTAATTACGGAACTTATACCTATAAATGAATATCTCTGCCGCGTTGTGTTTAAAGATTCGGCTTGTGTGACACGCATCTGGAAGACCAAGAGCCTACACTTCATTGCTCTGTGAATGCCCACGGAGTGATCCTCAGAAGCTTTGATCTTGAATTTGCGGTTCTTATTCGCTTTCGCTTCAACAATGCAACTCACAGGTTGGCAGAGCTTCAGGCGCGCGGACTGATGAAGGCAGATGAGTGAATAACACTAGTTTGTATTCTCCAACTCTGGCTGCTTTAACGCCTTTTTTCACTTCGCAGAAGGGGTCGGCAAGCGGTTTAAAAATTATGCATACTACTATTATTACGAGGGCATTTACCATTGAGATTTGAAAGATCTATTGCGCTTCCTTCGTGGATTTAGAGCACATCTCTGAGCGCAACTTCCTCAATAAATAAAATATTACTAAATATTTGCACCATTTTATTATAACTTAGTAGTTTAGTATTTTATATTTGTCGAAGCCGGATTGAATAGATGGGAGGTGCGTGCTTTCGCCAAGTATTATAAATAAGTAATTGTAAACTGCTGCCGCGGCCGCTGTAACCGAATGGCTTGGTGCGTGACTACCATTCAGGAGTGCTTAGGTTCGAATCTCCGTGTATGAAACACCAAAGGATAGAAATAGTTTTTCTAATAGCTGTCGCCTTTCGGCAGGCATTGGCAATCTTTATACCATGAAAATGCTCCTCATAAAAAACCGTTTGCCATTCGGAGTCGGCTTAAAACTGTAGCTCTTCCCATTTGTGAAACAACATGAACAAGCACACCACAAATAGGAAAAGGAACTCGGCCAAACATCTAAGAGAAGTGTACGCGCCAATTATATGTTTTTTTTTTGTAATTGCAAACCTAGCCCATAATGCCACAAGTTGAGCAATTGGAAAGTTACAATACCCTAATGCGATTGCTATAAAAATAACAGACAAATTCCACTCACAAACATCATGAATAATCTCATAAGACTATTTCAAATAAATCATATTCGCCAAATTGATTGCTAGCTCTGAATTAAACCGTGTACGAATTTCAATGAAGTATACACTACACGTCTGTGGATTTTTGACAAAACAACCTAAATCAATTTAGTGCATTCTACAGATAATTCATTAAATGTTGGTTGTAATGCAATATTTTAACCATCTATTAATCATTCATAGCTGTACCTTAAGAGTCCATCTAATTTTATTATTAATTAAATATTAACCTTTTTAAAATATCGAGGTTTTTTATGAAATATATGACTCGAAACAAAAACTATTAAAGTGGAAAATGCTGTTTCTTTAAAAGTCCACAGATATACTCGTATGTGCACAGATTGGTGTATGGGAAAATATAAGGCATGCAAAAAAATTAATGAAAAAAATCAAAATTTAACAAGGTTAACCATGTAGGTTCAACGAGTTCAAAAAAAAAGTAACCGTAAACTAGTTTTGAAGCTAGCGCAAAAATCACCAACCAAAATCATACCATCAGCAAATTTTTAAGATCTAATTACGTGAGATATGTGAAGTATGAATTGGTATACGAATATGGTTAACGTATGTATAAGTTCACACAACGGTATGAAGTGAAGTCAGCATTTATGGTTAAATGTAATTGTTCAAATGACAGTCGGAATATAAGTATATACTCGTATAAGCTGAGGTGAGTGTTTAATTTTTTTAGCTGCCCCATGAAATTTATATAAATTGCGGATAAGTAAAGAGCAAAAATAAAGTCATTTGACAAAAAAAGTTCTCTTTTAACTCTTTATAAATTAAGGAGTAAGGGCGAAGCTGTTCGATGGGTAAAAGAGTATTTAATTTTACAATATATAAGTGAAAATAAACACTGCGTTAAATAACTACAGCACTAAGACTTATTGACATTTTTTCAAATTATTTGTCAATTAGTTTTAATAACTTTTTTTCATTCTCCTATAAAAACCTTATAAATCACCTGTTTTGTCATAGAGTAGGCAATGAGAATACTCTCTTATAAAATATTACATTCTCGCATAGATCTTGCAAAGGGAGCATTTCTAGCAAATCTTGTTTTGACTCGAAGATGACGCATACTCTGTTATAGAACTGTCACGCCAGATTCTCATAAGTAGAGGGAAGAAGCTGTCTGTCATCAGATAACCCATGTAAGAGTTCAGGCAATGAAACCTAAACTTGATTGTTAGATGCGGCTTGTGATTGTCTAAATGAGAGCCTTGGGAAAATGAAGGCCTTTCTAATTATGAGGAGTTGCAATTTAAGTAAATTTGTGCTATTCTGCTTGTTTTTTTGACAGTGTTAAGTACAGTATGTCTAATAGAAGCCTTACCGCCATAACTTAGAAACTATTTGACCAATTCGATTCTAACAAACTGCCTCGTGTGGGCATATTTATTATACCTAGTATATATAATAAAATTTATAGTCGCCACCGTTAGCGATAATGAATCCAAATCTTCGAATACTCTGTGCTAATTACTGCTACGGCGAAGCTAGGGAAGTAATCGGCTCTAAATCAGCCGAATTCACGGTCGACATTGAAGGCCAATCCAACATTTCAATCCCACTTTGCTATTTCCACTCTACACACCTTCGACTTCGATGCATGGGATCGTTGTTTTCTTGTAAAATCCAAGGTTGGCTAATTCTTCCAAGCATCTTCGCAGTTGACGGTAATAACGCCTTTTGCTTAATTTCACTTATCTAAACTGCATTCAAATTGGTGGGAAACACAAATAAATGGCGAACTACTTTGGAGAGGCCGCCCCAAACATAAACCTTAACTGGATGTTTAACAGTTCATTGAAGTTATTGATTATCAGAAGGCCGACGTATGCAAATTTTCAAGCAAAATGAAGATTCATCCGTGAATATTACGGTTTGCACAATTCCGTTCTGAACTAGCCCTTATTATACCTCGATAATTCCGGTGCTTAATAATCGGGATCCTGAAATCGTCA
The DNA here is from genome assembly GCF_028408465.1 of Anastrepha ludens. Classification (NCBI taxonomy): domain Eukaryota; kingdom Metazoa; phylum Arthropoda; class Insecta; order Diptera; family Tephritidae; genus Anastrepha; species Anastrepha ludens. The sequence goes on along the minus strand of NC_071500.1, from coordinate 46,776,617 downwards.
TCCCGTATACATCAACCCTTAAGAATATTGGTATTTGGACATATAAATGAATCTCGAAATCCCGAAATTCGTTTGGCTGACAGATAATATAGCACAAGAATGTTCCAAGTACGTTGATCATTAGTATGTAACGGATCAGTATAATATATAATTTACGCTTAGACCCTTTATTGGGTGCTCCTCCTCCTATCTGTGGCGTGCGTCTTGATGTTGTTACACTAATGGAGAGACCTACAGTTTTAAGCGGGTTCCGAATGGGAAATGAGTTTTTATGAGGAGCTTTGCATGGCAGAAATACACTCGGAGGTTTGCAAGTACCTGCCAGGAAGCGACTGCTGTTAGAAAAAACTGTTTCTATTATTTGATTTTTTGTGTACTTCCGAATGATAGTTATGCACCAACCCATTCGGTTACGGTGACCGATAAGTAAAATATCTATGAATATTTTGCGCTTCAGAAGAACTATATCAATGCAACAAAAAAATTTTTTGTAATAATTTATTATATGTTTCTGGTAAGCTTTTGCGGTTTGCTCTACTTTTTCTTTAAATCCTTTTTTTTATTCTTCATACAATTCAAAGTGTGTCATGCCCAAGAAGTTGCACAACAGTCAAGCGCATGACAAATACGCCTCTAATACGTAGATTAATTACATTTTCAGTTTGTGCCAGCGAAATGCAATACAAAAGACGGCGGCAAAAATATAATTGCAAAAGTGCATAGTGCAAAAAAAGAAGAAAATTGTTGGTTGCTAAATTGTGAGGGGTATGCAAAATATTTGCGTAAACTTCTTTTCTGCATAAAAGTGCATTCCTACACTCATGCATGTATACAAGCATACACAAATACTTACCTACCTACATATATTGGGAAATTAGAAGCGCGTAACATGAGAGCTGGCGCATTAAATTTTTACTGCAGTTGATTATGGCATGCAAGCATAGCATTGCAAGGTGCATTTTAATAATTACATACATACATACGTACATATGTGGAGAACTTATACATTTACACAAATAAAAGGTTATAAGCACATGTGGTACAATCATGCATGCAGCAAATTCATTAGATATAAGTATATAGGAACTGGCTGAAAAGCTCGCTGAATTCGCTAAGGGAAACCGCAAAACTAATTCTAACTAATTCCTATATTTCTGTTAGTAGCCTTAGTTACCAGTACCCTTCGTAATGTAATAAAGGGTCTTTCAAAATACGCGGCTTTGTTAGTCGGATGTAACTAGAATTTTGCGAAATTCTTAGTATTTTAATTATAAATAAAAGATCTTGCTAAACATGCGCGTTTAGGTTTGACTATTTTTATACAAATTACGGCTCTTAACAAGAAGAAGACTAAATGGTAGATTTCGTAAATAGGTAAACTTATTATTCAAAGAAATTTATTAAGGAAATTTAGAGCAATATAATGCATTTGTTTTAAATGAAAGATAAGTTATGTGACAGGCCGCAACATTACTTCATTATCATAAAGTTTGAAACCAAAAAGCCATACTTTCAGTTCTTTTAGGAAAACAGATAATCTTTTTAATAAGTTGTATATCTTAAGGAAGTTTATCAACAATTTTACAAGTTATTATGGTATAGAAATTACAAATTCTTTCCATCTATCCATAACTGGTTTTTTCGCTGATTATGGAGGTTTTTAAGGTTAAAATGTTTTAGTTTGTTTTTGATATTCTGGTACATAGCTTTGACTTTATTTCTCTTAGAATAACTTTCAATTTGTTCTATTTGCTACTCTTTTTCCGTATTACTCTCCTTTCTTTTACTTCCATCATCTAGTTGATTTGCAAGCTTATTTCTTGCTATATATAGTACGTATTTTATTCTGGCTAGATTTTTCGTACAATTAGCTGTTTTGCATTTTTTTTTGTACCATTTATTCGTTACTGTGATCTCCTCTCCAATAGTATTCTTTGCGGTTTTTATACTTACATCTATCAGTGTTTTCTATTGATCTGCAATGTCTAATTTATATTATAGTGAATGAAATAGAACTGAGAGAAAATGTTTGTCAAAACCAAAAATTCAGACCTGGTTTGGGCCTAGAAGCAAACCTAATTTCACCCAAAAAGCAAGCAATCGATTTTTGTTTGGAATGATCTGCATTACAACTATAGTGGAACTCTGTTTTAGCACTCCAAGAAGAGTAAAGAGTTGGTTGAGAATTAAAGGGTGTTCTTGTAACTGCATGAGAACTATCGATAACTATGGTTTGAAAGCTGAGAATGACAACTCTGTTGACATTTCTGTTCAGTAAGGTCTGACAAGTCATCTTCGTTTAACGCCAGAACAACGCTTCTGTGGAAATTTACTTTGAAAAAAAAAACAAAATTCTTTTCGCGAAGTTCGAGCACTGGTGATATCATTGGTCCTTATTTCTTTCGAAATCAGGAAGGAGCTACCATTACGATAGACAACGAATTGCGCTATCGAGCTATGCTGACTGAATGTTTTTTCAAAAAAATTAATCAGCAAAACATCGACGACATTTGGTTCCAACAAGACGATGCAACTTGCCCTATAGCGCGCTTAACAATCGCTTTATTACAATATTTAAGCCACCACCATAGACGTCATATGGCCAGATTTATTGGAAAAAGTAGTCAAAAATTGTATTGCTCTAATGGGCATGTACCTCGTAACCCCGATGAACGTATGCCGTATATCAAATTCAAAAAATAAATGTCATGATATTGTCTACCAGATAATAATAAATAGAAATTCATTCCAAAAGTATTTCTGTTCTGTATTATCATTTTGAGATTTCAAGCTCTTAAAAAACATCCGATACTATGACCGATTCTCACGTAAATGACAAAAACAGTCAATTTAAAGTAACAACTCTCATATAATAATGCCCACAGAAAGTTGGCTGTCGAAATTCAGGCGTAATTAAAGAATGTATTTTAAATAATATAATATAAGTTCGAAAAAAATCCCGGAAATCTTGTTACAATTTAGTTTTTTACATGTGTATAGCCCTGCAACAAAATTAGAAAATTCGGAAAAGTTCCCCTCCACCCCCCTTTGCGATTAACTGGCAACGCCCTTGTAAGTGGTAAACATGTACATATTTATTACTCAAATCCTGGGAAAATTCGTATTTACAAAGCCATGTTGTCACATGTTGAAGTGACATATTTGGCTGCTTGGTTTTGTTATGAAATTATTGTTTTACTTGATTTTTTTTAATGCTATATTACAACATCACCAAAGAAACAACCTGTTGGCACAAATTAATTCATCAACACACTTCCTTTGAAGCCAGTTTCTGAGCTTGTGTGTCTCAGTGACTTCATCACACATTTCAACTACCGTCTTAGGCACAACTGTGCTCGTATTTTTTATTAAACATATATATTTTTTTCTCCTTTTTTTTAGTTTTTCCACTTTCCATCTCAAAGGCAGGTAGCATAAGATAATTGCATATGCTGTAGATGAAGTAGATGGAGCTGAAGCTTGATGTGATATCTGATGTGCGGCTGCACGTGCACGCACACACACATTTTTTGTGGTTTCCATTAAACAACAAGAGCAACAAAAATTACCGTCACTGGCACTCAGACAGTCTGCCAGTCTATCACTTCATCACTCCATCAACATATCAAAATTTGCTTTACTGCCGCATTGCTGGTCGCCAGCAACAGCTACACATTTATTAGTGCAACAGTGGCATATATTTCTATGAGATAATTTTAGTTTTCTTTTTTTATTGCCTTTCAAAGTCAACTCTTTTGTTGCCACTATTATTTGAAGCATCATAAATGGAGATATGCTATACACATGTATGTATATTATCATTATAATTATTTATCTTAATCTCTCTAAATATGTTATGAGGTGCTTAAAAGGGGCGTTAAAATCGGCCACTCTATCAGCCAACAGCAACAAATTTAATTTTAACAGATAGACAGATAATTTATTATCACACAATGCTATTATACTAAATATACATATATGCACGAATCTATGGTAGATGTATGTAAAGCTGCGTGTTTGTTGAATACAAAATTGTATCTGCAACGTGTGTGGCCTTTGTAATAAATATAACAATTATACATACATCAACAAAAACTAAAAAATTATGGAAAGAAATGAAAATCTAGTGGGGAAGTGCTAAATTAGGCCTAGACCGCATACTCTAGTAAAATTGAATTTGGGCTGGCGTTAATTTTTTGATACAGACGAACTCATGGACAATTAGATTTAACGCTTTTGAAAACAGACCAACTGAAGGAAATTCAGCTTAGTTGGCGTAGTTTTTGTTCAATCTCAAAAATCTTTGTATCGGATCTAAATGTGGTGGGGAACAGTATGCGTACCAAATTTGAGCGAGTTCTATTATTCGTTAGTGCGGACCGAACTCAGCACGATTCTATGTTAAATGATGCAAGTTTTTTGGGCATTGCCGTTGTACATTAAGTCCACTTGCAAATCTATTGAAGTATCGCTACGAGCATTGGTAAGCAGATATGCAGTGGTTTTCATTGGTTTGCTATACGTATTTGAATATACAGTCTGTATAATAGAAGCTGATAGAAAAAAATAAGTGCTGCTAAAAAGGCGTATTCTTTTCGCATTACGCGTTGTGCAATTTGTTGGTTTTATTATTTTTACAAAATGAGTCCCGTGCATAAAAAACCATTTGAAACAATGTTCCTATGTACACACCCTAAAGATCCAAAAATACCACCACATATGCAGCAAAATATTTCAAGAAATCAAAGACGTTCACAAATAAATGAGTGCAACGTTAACGACTTCTCCGGGAGAGGCTCAAAAAAACAAAATACCTTCCTAAGGCAATATTAGAAGATCATTGATTTGTTTGTGATAAAGCAGAACTTAATCTTGCGTGAATCTGATTCAGTTTAAGTGCAGAACACCTCAAATTCAGGAGCACTTTGAAAATACCGTAGCTCTCATTAACACACATTGAAAAAAGGCTTACATGGGGTAAAACAAATTCAAAACAGAATTGGGCAAACGTAATATTCACGGATGAATCTTTAGTGTACTGCTGATAATCAACAACTTCAATGAACGGTTAAACTTCAAGTTAAGATTCATGTTTAGGGCTGCTTCTCCCGAAAAGGATTTGGTCATTTATTTGAGTTTACTGCCAATTTGAGGGCAATTTTGATGAATAAAATTTACCAAAAGCATTATTGCCCTGGAATATGTTTTGAAGAACTAGCCAACCGCGGATTTTACGATTATAAGGAGACAACGATCACAAGCATCGAAGCAGAAGGAGTGTAAAGTGGAAAATGGTAATGAGTTGTTGGATTGGCTTTCACAGTCGCCTAAAGTTAGTCCTGTCGAAAATGTTCAGGCAATGGTTAAGCAAGAACTCAAAATAAAGCAAAAATGAGTGGTCAAACAGTTACCAAGGTAAATTCGGCGGATTTAGAGCAAATTATTTTAAAAATGCAAAGTTTGACTCGAATATGTGAAGCTATCATCGCTAATGGTGGTGACTATACACTTATTAAATAAAATGCGTACAATAAGTATTATAATCCCACACGATACAGTTTGTTAGAATATAATTCTTTTATTAGATGGATTGTAACTCGAAAAGTTATGTTAATCCCACTATGGAATTTTTAGGGGTTAAAGAGCACAGTTTCATCTATTGATGTAATAAAATAAGAAAAAATTCTGATGTTTCCATTATTTTCAAGTAACAAGTATTGAGATGGTATACGAGCACAACAAAATCTAGTCGAAAACAAATGCCAAATTTGTGGAGAACTTGTAAATAAAGAGTATTTCAAAAGAAGCGCATTTCAGCGTTCACAGTTTTTATGAAAAAATGCGGCTCTTATCAATTATATGTAAAAAATAACATCATATAAATGTCCACCGTCTACAGGTAAAATCCACCAAACAGTCGACTCATACGTACCTTATTGTTGAGAACGTCGAGTATCGATGTTGATGGTTCTCCAGCAAGACTTTGCGCTACAGCAGCAATATTCTCAACAGAACGTTTAGGTTTTGGTCTACCAGTCCTTTTTCTATCGTCGATAAAAACAGTTTCTTGAAAATTTTTCATCAACTTTTGAATTGTCGAGTCATGTAGATGAATATTTCAACAAAAAAAATGTTGTTTTCAAATATCGACCATTTTCATAATAACTTGCAATAAATTTAACTCATTGTTCTATTTAGTTGACAAATGTCAAAGATGACACAAAAAGTTACCCTGTAGGAATTATTCATTACTGATATCTAGGCGACACTCTTGAAAAACCTTTTTATTTACAATATATGCACTGTCGATTTTTTACCTAGCACCTGTCAAATAAGAGGCCTTCGAACCCTCTCAGTTATCAAAACCAAATCTACTTAAAAAGAACCTCTAATTTGAAATCCATAATGAAACTCAAACTGAACTGAAAATTAGCTCCACAGTGTGTATAATGTATACTTATAATTATACAGGGTTGCCGGGAAAGTCGTCTTGGATACGAACAAACATTATTGGCATTATAAACCTCACTAACTACTGCGACAAACCCGGATGTTCTGCAACAGCATACGTGTCTTAGAGAGACGTCATATCTCATTCTCGTCAAAATTATGAGACTACCCAATATCTATACCCGTCTCATAACAGCACTAGTTTCTCGTAATCCTTGGTAAGTTCCATCAAAGGCGTGTCCCCGCCGACATTCCTTCTCAAAATGAACTTATTAGAATGCCAGCGTGTTCCGCATTGGTATACGTTGCCATGCTCACAAGCAGAGATCAAAATTTTGTTCACGAGCCAAGTCACACAGTCAGAAAAAGAAACACGCACGGTGTAGCACATCTCTCACGGACGACTTGCATAAGCATAAAGGAGAAAAAGAACAATTAAACCCCAGTGAGACTATCTGCTGAGTCTATTCAATTACATTATTCTTAGAACATGAGTATACCTTTTTGGATAGCTAGTATACCTTTTTGGACAGCTAAAAAGGCATACTAGTTTTCTGAAATGATTCCCAGAATAGTTTTCATAAAAGCAGGAATTTTTATTTAACTGTCAGAGCTTGGATAAAGTTTTTTTAATGATTTTAATTAATTGGCATACCCTTTAACTAAAAATATAAAAAAATCGAACCCTGGACGTACAGCAAAAAAATAATATTCTTTTAAATAATTTTCAAAATCGATTTTCTCGAAAACAGTTAAGTAAGTACATCTTGTCAAATAAACAAATTAATCAGAAACTATTTAAATTATAATGCCCTTAAGTATGTATGACGACTTTGCCGGTAACTCTGTATATGTATGAAAGTTATAAACATTCTGACTAAACTCACTGACTTTGGAAGTTGTTTTTCATGATTATACTTCACACTTTCTTTAAAAAAGTGTGGCAATTAAGGTTAAGTAAGTAGAAGATATAAACACATACAGATGTACATTTTGACTCATGTTGTATTACACAAACATATTTAAGCACACTTTAGTATGTCTGCCGTATAATAATTAATTATTAAAAATGTACATAAAGCCACTTGTATGCACGTATGAGAAATTAGAGCAAAACTACACTGAACAAAATTATTATTTCTGCTGCAATGTTACGCACGAGTAGGAATGAACTTCAACTCGTACAAAAAATTAATATATATGCATGTTCCGCGCAGTACACAGATTAACTTAATGTAGGGTAGTTAGGTACTAGTCCATTATTTGTAGACACTTATGCATGGTCAGTATTTTATAGTTAGGTTCACAGTCGCGACATAGTTCTGCTTATCACATTTCACTAGGATTTATATACATATGTATAAATACATACATATATCAAAAATGTTGATACGAGTACATCTTTACAAGAAAAAAAGACGTCATTAAATAATATTTAAATTTGGGTTTTGTATTTAATAGTCAAAAACAAATATGGGGACCATAGGGGATGCCTAAAATAAGAGCTAATAACTCTTTTCTTCCACCTTATCATCTGGTTGAGGCCAATCTCGGTCGGCATAGTAAGATAGGATGGTATACGAGTATTTGTGTCACTCTGGGAGCAACATATGCAGATGGTCTTTATTATACCAATATCACATATAAAACTAGACCAAGTCATGGTTCTTAAAGCATAGCCGGAATGTAATCTCAGTTGCAAATGTGAACACCGGGATTATGGTTCGGAATTTTCATTCTAAGAAGTAAGTTAAGCTCTGAACAGTCTTAAATCGGCCCTACATTTCGGTTTTTCGTACGAGTACCAGATGCTGAATAATGCCAACATAATTCTTTAAAAGCTGGGATTTTAAATACAAATTGGATTGGATAAAACTTTGAAAGCTGCTCTCAAAAGGTTACAATAACACCGCCTTTGAGAGCTTGCGCTGAGCTTATGCTGATTTAGGTTGAGGTATAAAAAATATTTTGTTTATTCTAAAACATTTCGTTTGTTTTTACCAAACTTTTGATTTATTTTGCAGTACAAATATTCTTTCAGTGCAAATTACTATATATTTAACTGCTTAATGCATACTGATGTATGTACATATGATATACACACAGTTAATCATAGGCGTAAGTGCGCATTCATATGAGCAGTAACGAAGTACGGGAAATCTGTAAACGGAGGTAGAAATTTAGTAAATTGTAAATTTGCTAATATGCTTCGCTAAGCGTGAAATCAAAATTCTTACCAACTTATTAGTTGTCGGCTACGCATGAAGAAAGCAGGTATTGCAAGCAGCAGTGTTAATGCAAATTCAAACATTAGTTCGTCAAGAGGCAGACTGAAAAGTTTCCGGCATGATCCAGTAGTGGTCCCAGCTGGACTGAGTTTCTTCATTATACTTACACGTATACTTGAAATTACTTCTTGGATCCGATTTTTGGTGTGCTTCTGATATAAAGTTTACGTGAAATGAAATCTACTTGTTCTAAGGTGCCATAGGAAGGGTCAATTTCGATCAAAACGGGAAACCTATCAAATATTCATGGAATTATGCTCCTCTTTCCATGAATATTGCGATTGCGAGATTTTAACATCACTCTTAATTAAACGAATTACCGCAGACTTGAGCTTTTCGTACGTTCTCTTATCTAATCTGTCCTAAAAATATTGCTTATATTTTCAAGAAAAAAGTGTCGTCAAACCCCTATAGTTTGAGCATTTTGCCGAATATGAAGGTTCAGTTAACTGTAACTGTGTTTGTAAAATTATTTTTTCTTACTTATCTAATGCTCGTCCATATTGCGGATATGATTTATAATCGATTATCCCCGAATAAAATTCATAATAATTTGCAATTCGTTCGTAATCATTGGGATTTAAAGGTTAACTCCATTTTATTCCAAGTTGTTTGTTTTTTAGAGCTAAGATTCAAGTAGAAAGTGACTACTATTCGGAGTATGTATGTTCGAATCACGGTGAAACACCAATATACAATAAATTTGTGAAACAAAGAGATAAGTATCCTAAAAAAATGTATACGGTTTTATATCCCCAAACTTCTCGAAATCATATAGCGATTATTACCTTTGGAGTCCAATGCTCCCCAAAATTTGTTTTTTAATTTTTAATAAAATAATCCAATCATACATTTTTCGACAAAAGTACCTTTTGCCCCGCTTTCTGTTTTATTGAATAAATTCTGATGCCAAGCATTGAACTAAACTAAATTATCCTTTCTTAGCGTTTTAAGATTGATTTTGTCTATTTTATGTCGATATAGGCTTTAATATGAGGAAGTCCATAAAAACATAAGCAAATAAATTTGTAAAAGGTACGCCGTCTAGAGTATATTTAACCCGCACGTGTTTTTGATTTTTTACAGTTTTAAACATTAATTTGAATTTGCAACAACGAATTTGCATTAAATTTTCTGTTGGTACGAAACTCTTAGATATATGGTATGTATTGGGAAAATGTTGCGGTAATGATATTCCAAAGATAACACCCTTTTACGAGTGGTATGAACGTCTCAGAAGAGATCGTGGGTCCATCGAGAATGGCGAACGTAGAGGCAGGCAATCGACATCGAAAATTGATAAAAACATCTATAAAACTAAAAAAAGATTGATAAATTAACGCAAATTAATCATCAGAGAGCTGGCAGAGGACTTGAACATTGTTTATGGACGAGGATTTACGAATACGAAACACAATATAGACATTCGACGAGTAAGTGGAGAGCTCCAAATGATCAAGACCAAAAAACCTACGCCGTTTTCCGTCGAAAAAGAAAGCGATCCTCGCAAGTTTTCGGGTTATAATGATATTATGCACAACGAATTTTTGCCAGAAGTCATAATGCCAATTATTTGGGCGTTTAGAAAGGTTTTTGGGGAAAATAACTCGTGCATTTCGGACCAGCATAATGTATCGTCGCACAGTGCCATCACTATCTGTGAGTTTTTGACCACATTTGATCGAGTCAAAAAACCATTGTGGCGAATGCGTTTTAACAACTGAAAGGAAGTAATGGAAAAATCGAATACGTCTTTGATTGCTATACCGAAAAGAGAGCTGGATCAGATTCTAGCATAAGTGCGTTGCAGTTAATGGCGCGTACTCGATAATATCAATTTCGAGGAATCAACGTTTGAATTTTCTGAAAATATTCCGGGAACTTTTTAATCAAGGTGGTATTTATTTTTTTATTTTACATATTTATGATATTATTAATCATCACATTTGAATTAAAAATACTCTAATGCTCAGCAAAAGTTTATTAGTTGTAGTTTGCAATATAGTAAAATTATGAAAAAATCAGTAACTGTTTTAGACATTAGAAAAATTCTTGTGGTTTTTACAAAAGCAATCTTTTATCAAACAAAAAGTATTTTTCTCTCTATGCAAAATAAACCAAATTTTTACATTTAGAGGCCAGACCCAAAAAACGTGGCGTCCGGTGTATTCATTAAACAGTAAACGATTTTTATTTCGAATAAATATACATCAGGAAAACACGATTTAGTAAAAACATAACTAATTTCACTTCGTCTGAAATTGGAATCAATAAACAAACACACTCGCAAATATGCTTTAATTGAAGATTAACTTAATTGACTATGAATTAAAGCATCATTATTTCTTAGAAGGAAGATGAGTGCGGAGTACTCGTACAAAAAATTAGAAAGTTGCTTATTTACGGCTTGGGCGCTGGCGCGGATGCCAATAGCAGTTTAATAGCTTTGCTTTAGAAAAACAAAGTTGGATAAACTTGTTCACACACATTGGCAAAATAATACATAAAAGAATTAGTAGGTACATATCGAACCATAAGCGCCGAATTGGCGTTAGTGGCAAATAACAAATTTTGCAGGAGGAGGCTTTTTTATTATTTCTGCTATAAGCTGCGAATTTGAATGAGTTTTTGTATGTAGCCTTGATTTTAGTTTAATGCATTATCCATTCAATAAGAAAATTGTCTGTTTGCCTTTTATCACTTACATCAATTTCGCTGTCACAGTTATGATACTTAGCTCTTCTTGCTGAAGCGCTTACAACTTACGTTAAAATATTCAGGCATTCATTTTTAATTTTTTTACTTTTATGTTATTGAAAATATTATTTATACATACCATCAAAAAGTACAATAATTTAATTTAATAAATAAACAAAGTTAATGATTTGCTATTTAAAAAAAATATAATGCGTCCTTTCCCATAAGTTTTAATCGCTGATTCGTGTGTTTAAATAACCCTTGCGTTATTGTATCTTTTTCACAAAGCGTTTTCAAATCACTATATTAATTTAAAGAATTTTTAAGGAACTAAGGAAATAAATGAAAGGAAATGCTGTATTTAGATCTCGTGACTGAACTCAGATTGTATTCCATTAACTCTGATTTATCAAAGTATCCATTTTGCAAAGCAACAATTGGGTTATCTTCTTTAATTACTGCATAAATAGTTCAGGTAACATTTCATTAATCTGGATTCCAGGACATAGGAACATAGACGGAATGAAATTGCTGACGAGCTTGCCAGGAATGGGTCGACTGATTGGGTCTCAGAGATATCCTACCCGGTCATTGGCATCCACCTGATTGTTGTTAAAGGGGAATTGCAAAACTTTTTTCTCAGAAAAGCGCAGAAGAGATGAAACTCCTTTTCCTCGTGTGCTATTTCGAAAACCCTTTGCCCCCAGTGTTATAGGACTCTGAAAGTTCGAGGGACTCCACGCCTCCAATTTTCGCACTCGTAGCTGTCATTGAACGATTAGCATACACTCAGAGAAGCGAGGATTAACATTTTACTCCCATTGCAGGAGTTGTGGGGACCTTTCAGAGAAGGAGACTGATGAGCACTTTCTCTGTAAATGTGCTGGTTTGGCAGCTAAACGATTAATTAAGACCACTGGATGCTCTTTTCTTCGACAGCCTGGGGCAGTGCTACATCAGCAGCTTTGGCTGGCTGTAGATATCTGCCTGTTGGAGGTCTCATAATGGTATCAAAACGGCGCTTTAGTAATACTTTAACAGTGCCAGACTGGTACTTCAACCATTTCAACCATTTCACCTATATACCATCATCCTACTGCAGAAATAATCGAATTAAATTGAGACAGAAAGCTTAGCATTTGAAATCCAGATCTTCCAGTATTTGAAATCAGAATTTTCCATTACTTTGCCTTCAGAACTTCTTTGATTCATTCTTGCACTGGGTATAATAATACCATAAACCTCTCACTAGCAGTGCAACAATTTCTTTAACGAGCAAAATATTACACCCATGTTTCGCTGTACGGCCGCTCTTTATATAAACTTACGACACTTTTTCAATTTATGCCAAAAATTTTTCATGATATGGGCAATGAATGACTTGGTGAGACGGGGAAACGGCTCCCCTCTTTCAAACGGTCAGCGCCCCGTTAGTAAGTAAACGATCACTTAATGAGGAGTCAGAGCCTTCTTTATCCAGGCAGCTAACAATAAAAACGTTAAGAAATGCACTTTCTTATTTCGAAAAGGGAATAAACATGGTTTTTCAAAATGGTCCCATTGAAGAACGAAGCAGTATGATAGAAAGGAGAACAAAAGAGAAAGGGGGGCAAAGCAGAGAAAGTTGGACGAATATTTTCTGTTCCATCAAAAAACAACAGAAATTCACGACGACAACATTTCATCTGAGTAAAACAGCTCCCACGCATTTTATAATTTCTGTAAGTTGTTTTTTTTTTGTAGGTGAGAAATAAGAAATGGGTTAAGTTTTGGGCTTACTCTTCATTTTTAATAAAATATTCTTATAAAATCTAAAAAATAAATAATACCTTTACGGCAAATAACACCTTTCCGGAACTTATCTAGGCTGTTAAACGCACGAGCAACGGAGGGGGTCACACGAACCAAACAAACATACGTGTCAAAAACGATTATTTTACTACCCACACCCCTAAGGTATTCCTTTATAGCAACACGACCTGCCTCACTGAATTTGCCATATTATGAGTTTCTACACAGAAAGTTAAGTTTAAACATGGGACAGACGAATAATCCTAGAGTGCTTTAGAAAGTCCTTGGTACATATCAAGCTTTTAAGCACGCAGTAAAAAATAAACTTGCATTGTAGTAATCAATTTATTGCGTTACAGCAACAAAATACTAAATAAAGCACTTTTTTGTACTTCTCTACTACAGCAGTAATTTTTTCTACATATATTCAAGAAATGCCTTAATGGATCAGCTGCTCTGGCATCTCATCGTGACATTGGAAACACAGTAACCAAAGTTTTAAGCTTTTAAGTTTAAGGTTTCGAGTTTTAAGCTTTAAATTATAGACGGAAATACAATTGCAAAAAACGTCTACAAAATAATATTCTCATTATTGGCTACTTTTAGATTGCAAGTTTTCAATTATGACCAAATAATTTATCGGTCCCCACCATGACCAAGAGCTATCTACGCCACTGCTTCTTGCTACTTTTGGCCATCAATACCACAACCGGCGTGCACGAGATAAACACATTTGTAAAATAAATATTTGGCTGCAAACAGGAAAAGTCTCGAATAGAAAAATGTGTGAAACGCATTCCACTTATTTTCCATTTCTTTCATTTTGCACTACTTTGTACATTTTTTCTTGTCATTTTGTTGTTGCTTTTTATTATTTATTTAGTAATTTCTTTCAGCCGCAAAGGTAGAAGCATCTAAACTGGTTAAAGCACCATTTTTATGTGGATGTGGATGTAATTGTGATTGTGACACCAAAGTTTGCCAACAATTCCGCCTCCGCACATGTATACATGCATATGTATGTACGTGTATTTGTTTTTCTCCTTTCTTCTTTCCAACGTTTTGTTTGTATTGAGCGCATGCGCACGACCTCCGTCTGACTTACCACAACAACAAACAGCTACAACGGAAGGCAACTCTATGCCACACTTCATTACGGTTAATGTGCCAGTACTCGAAAGCGGAAGGTTTTTTAAGGTTTGGTTCATGGTTTGACAGCTTCAACTAAAATTCAGCTCTCATCTTGATTGCTGTACCAGTTTTTGCTGCGATTTCTGAGTACAGTTGGTTTTGTTGCAACGACAAAAAATAATCACAAGTAAGGAAGTACTAAATTCAGTCCGCAGCAGGTTTATTTGGTTGGCTGTTTTTTTTTTTTTTCTTGGAATCAAACACACTCAGACGAATGGACGGATTTTTAGTCTTGGGGCATAGTACTAAGTTCGTGTTTCACGTGAAATGACTGTCAAAACCCATACAAATTGCATTGAAATTTAGTATGTATTTCGCGCCCAGTTCACGCCCTGAAAATATAGCGTACATGCCAGCAACATTTTTTCACACCTAGTATGTAAAGCGCACATGTCATTTAAAATTGAGCGAAAACTTACAGTTCGCTTGCACGTGAAGAGCCTGAGTTTGATTACTCTGAATACATGGCATTTTAAAGCCAAACGTATTCGCAAAGATTGTGAGTAAATCTTTTTATATAACTTTTTTTTGCGCCAAATGCTTCTGGGGCGATGCTCACAAATTTGACGTTTCTTTTCATTCGGCAATCAATGGTACTAGCAACATTTCACGGGAAGCCAAATGCATGTTGCTGGCGAAATTCCACGGCTGTGAAGTAAGAACTAGACTTAACATATGAAATGTTGACCTGCATTTTATCTGATCTCACTCCTTGTGGACAATTCCCTTGGAATCGTAAAAACAAATGAGTATCGACTTGCTTTTTGACTTCCCTAAACACGATTTTTGGATGGTGGCTCATCTGGGGTCTTCCATTCGGTTCTTTGACGCTTAGTTTCAGGTTCGTGTTGGAAATACCACGTTTCACCACCAGTTACAATGTTGTCAAGGAAGTTCTCGTCTTCTCTCGCCTCTTTAATGGGGTCTTTCGAATGTTGAATTCCAAATGATCAGTTAAAGTGAGATAATTCGATGTTTTGGAGATATTCAACTCGGATCTCATGAATTTCAATGATAATTTCGATTAATTTTTGATAAATTTACGAACAATTTCAATGGAGTTTGCGGTGATTTTTTCATAAATTCAAATGCTTCGGTAAACGTTTTACCGATTTCAAATTAAATTCTGGTATTAGCACATTGTTCGAAACTCGTTTTAGTACCGATGACACAAACCGACTGACACTTTAGATGGAATAACTTCGCTTCTACTGTACCGAATGTCACCAAGGTTTCACTAGAAGTCAGATAGGGGTGTGACTTCTAACGCACTAACTCATTAAAAATATGGGGCCATCAAGAAGATTTTTATGACGGCAGTCTTATTTATTTTGGACTTCACCTTGTACATATATATCTATGCCTGTATCTATTTCGATTATTTCTTGCTGTTATTTGCAACCGTTATATGGGCTAAATTATAATACCCTTTTGCATTTGTGTCCAAGGGTATAAAAAGTGTGTACTTACACCTTTCTATTAGCAGAAAATTCATAAATTGGTGGTGCGTATAAATGGTGGGGGAAATACATATAATTGTCCATATACATACATATATATTCATATAAGCCCATCTTAACACGTTTTCAGTTTTGATCCTCTTTGCGTTATCTTCTACTTACCTATATACATATGTACTCGCACGTTATATTGCGTAGTATAAAAAGTTGGGCAGCAATATGCCTTATGCTGGTCACAGACGGAAAACAAATCGAAACAATACTTGAAATTTCAACAGATTGACACATGTATGGCGCATTTGGCAAACCGATCCAAAATTGACAAAAAATTGTATCAACTTGCAATCGGTTGCGTGTGTGTAGCGAAGTTGACGATGTTTCTCATTTACTTCAAAATTTTGAAGTGTGCACACGAGCGGACAAATGTCAACATTAAGCGAAAAGGTTATTGAGGCAGGCCGACAATCTTACCTGATAGTGCCTGTCGTAATGTAATATAATTTATTGAGGTTCATCTGAGGAAAGCGAATACAAGTAGTGATGCTTACTTATCCATCTTCCCAGTAATGAGAGACAAGTACAAATTCAATGGTTGGCAACTGATATTCACCGATGTCTAAAAGACATCTCAGACCACCTATGCCGTCGTAACAGAACAAGGAAACGTACTTGTACTTGTATATCCTGAATGCTTAATTTTCACTGCAGGAGCAACCGAAATATTTAATGCTTCTCTCTACACTACGAAAACCAATGGTAAATTCGTAATCTGCTCCGATAGGAAGTCCTGCATCACCGCGATAAAAGAAAGTTTTAAACCAAACTACATCATCGATAGCATCCGCGACATACTTATTTATTGTTTATTTTCCTTCATACTATTATTGATTAGCAAAACTATTTTATAACTAAATTATTTTAAAATTTATTATGAAAAGTTAGAAGATTTTCTAAGAATATTTGGAAAGTAAAACTTTGTAATTATTTTAAATTTTATTACACATAATTAGAAAATTTTCTCAAAATATTTGAACTGCTATCAATGCCGCGGTTTTACGGAAAGAATCGATTTGCCGTTGGTTTTCACCAATGCGAGCTACCTTGGCGTTGACACGTTTTCACTTACTTGGCTCTTTGGTGAGATGGGTGTATCAGCTAGCAAAAAAATTGATTAATTGACATAAACATAAAATGTTCGATTAGAAATTTCAATTTTCAGTAAACTTTTAAAATGTGCGCCTCATCTAATAATAGTAAGAGTACTGTATACATATGTACATATTATAAAGTATATAATAATAATGCTAATGATAATAATTGGCGCGTACACCCTTTTTGGTGCGTCTTGATGTTGTTCTACAAATGGAGGGACCTACAGTTTCAAGCCGACTTCGAACGGCAGATATTTCTTTGAGGAACTTTTTCATGGCAGAAATATACTCGAAGGTTTGCCATTGCCTGCCGAGGGGCGACCGCTATTAGAAAAAACTTTTTCTTAATTTTGGTGTTTCACCGAGATGCGAGCCTACGTTCTCTCTGAATTCCGAATGGTAGTCATGCTCCAATCTATTCGGCTGTGGCGTCTGCCAAGTATTATATTGTTTGGGGAAAAGAAAATTCATTATTTTTTTTGTAGATGGCGATATCTCGTAAATCAACAATCAAACAATTTAAAGTTTATGCTCGTTGTCACGGTGACATTTCACACTAAAAAATCGTTTGCTGTTCTTTCTGTTTCTTTCAGTTGTGAGTTACAGGATGTTAACAATAAAACTCAACAAAGAGAAAATTCTATTTACTTTACAGTTTTTTATTGATGAAAGCGAAAATGCTAGCCAGGCCGCTGAAATTGTGAATGATGGGCCGATACTGTAATAGCTAATTACGTGCAATTTTGGTTTCGTCAATTCCGTTAAGGCATTTTTGATGTTAAAGATGCACCTAGCACAGGCAAGCCCGAATCGGAAATGAAATCGAACATATTTCTTTAATGGATGGTGACCGGGAACGAAAAATGAGGCACATGCGACAATAACAGGCGAAAACGATCGTGGTCTAAGCGTGATGAAGCCGGGCTAACGGCCAGCAAGCCTTTATTGTGTATTTGGTGGAACTTGAAAGGAATAATAATAATGAGATCTCTACTGTATGAAGCTAGCGATTGACCAGAAACCCCCCGAATTTGCCAACAGAAGAGGTGTTGTGTACCATCAGGACAACGTGAGGCCACAAAGGTCTGTAGTAGCTCGCCAAAATCACCAAAGGCAAGGCTTGGTAGTTTTAATGCATCCATCATATTTTCCGGACCTGGCACCAAGCGATACCACCTTTTTCTCTCTTTCCACAACTTCCTGAGTGATAAGAAATTGGTGTCAAGAGAACATTGCGAAAATCGATTACTAGAGTTTTTCGACAAAAAGGACCAAGACTTCTATGAGAGAAGCAATGTGAAGTTACTTTTAAAATTGCAACAAATTATATAAATGATTTTCTTTTATCCCAAATTAATAAAACCTTCAGTTGAAGGCTATCAATTCCTTGTGAAGGAATATGTCGAGGATTTGAAAGTGGGAATTTTGAGGGGAGAGACGATGAACGTCGTGGGCAGCAGAAAAAGTTTCAAGATAGCAAGAATAATTTATTTCATTTACTCCGAAATTAATGAAATTAATATAAATCAGTGAAAAGTAAGGAAATTTCGTATATAGTACGTTGCGATGTACTTTCAAAGTTGTGTTTCGGCTTGCAAAATACTGTTTATATGTACCGGATTTTGGCAGAAGATGAAAAGTGAATGCACACTCTAATCTCAGGAGAATAAACGATACTACGATAAAGATCATCGACGTTACCATCACTGATTACATCCAGGGTTGCCAATATTTGACGGACCCATCTGGCAACCATGTATCTTTTGACAGAGACGTCAGATCCTTAATGACATACCGCGTTGGAAGCGTCAGTCCAAGCAAATTTTTACCATGCGTATAAAAAATTAAATAATGTGAACAGTGCGCCTTCTAAGAACACCATTAAACGTTTGTACGAAAGGTTTTCGACTGGTGATGCTCTTTCTAATCCAAAGAGGCCAAATCAAAACCGACCAAGGCGTCGCCAAGGACATCCCAAAATCGCCGTTCTCAGCAGTTGGACATTGCTCGGACCACTTTACAACGAATTATCCGCATTGATTTGCATTCATTCCCGTATAAGATTCAATTGACGCAAAGATTGTTGTCTGCGGACAAACCTCGTCGATGGGAATGGGCCCAAAGAGTCATCGAAATCCGTCGGGTCCGTCGAATGTGGGCAACCCTGTATGATACATATGAAGCATTTGTTATAATAAACAATAACACCAAAGTCTATATGAAAGATGTGCTTAGTTGTCGCAGGATTAAGGTGGTGACATTTATTATAAGCTGCTGAAATCAATTATTTCACAAATATTGCAGATACGCTCCAGTCGAGTGACTAAAAAATGGAAGCAAACCAACACGAAACATGGTCGAGCCATATTCCAGCAGCTCAGTGATCAGGCAAATGTTACAAATTGAAAGGTTCAACCAATCAGACGTTGTTCTTCAACTACATATTTATACCAAAAAACCAGGTTATTTTTCTTTTCGAGAAGAAATGTAAAAATTGCCTGAAAGATGATTTAAATAGTGATTAGGGATAGACCGTAATTTAAATATATCTTCATCTGCCTAACTTATTAGTGCATAGTTTTAATATATTGAAAAATAGAAAAAGATAACAATTCACGGGTCCACTTTATAACAAGTCGATTTCCTTACGGGGTAAGTAGGTGCATGCATACCATTCTCACGTACGAATATGAGTGAGATAGTGCAATCAATTATGAAGTGTCCCTTATTCTAGCTGAATAGGGCAATGAAGTAGTCACACTTTGACTGCCGTAATAACACAATTTCCACGGTTGTTCCGCTAGCGTTGCCAAAGTGTGGAAATTCCGGCAAGACAAGCGTAAAGTCCAGAGAAGAACAAAAGCAAATCAAAATATAGAGCAACAAGTTTCTAGCAAGCAAAACTGTGAACAAGGTTGTGGGAAGTAATTAGCATTTTTCACATGATTAAGGCAATCACTATTGCCGCAAAGTAAATGACGAGAAGGTAGCAAACGCAACTAACTCCGTTGTCTGCACATTAGCAGTGAACATTAGGGAGATGCCATTTTTATGCGCGGAAAATTAATACTCGAAGAAAATTTCATAAGCGAAAAGTAATGCAGGTCATCAAAATGAGATAAAATATATAGTTCCTATATACAAAGTACCAAAACAAAGGTGAAAAATTCGAAGTGAAACAAAAAATTCGCATATCACAAATGTGATCACAACTTATTTATTTTATTTTATTATTAATCAAACACACAACCATAAGTTACTTTAAAGTACGTTCATATATGCATTAATTACCAATAAATTCCAAAAATTAATCTACCCGTTCACATATGGCAGATTACCTGCAAAATTGACAATCAGCTGTCAATACTGTTTTGAAAGGTTTTTCTTCATAGAAAATATGGAATGTTTCGGTCTTTTTGGTTTATTTAATTATTATTAAAGATATGAAGAAAAGACGAGGAGAAGGAATAGCTAATATAATTGCGCAATTGACTGTTAATAATAAACAGTTGGAGGAAATCCGTAAACGACGTTTACAGAGGTTTAAAAAAAATTATGGCAGCAATAAGCATTCGAAATTCGATATTACATTTTATAATAAATAATAAGAGGGCACACGTTTACAGACGGACGTTTTTTTCTGTTATATGACTGCGTAGTTAATAATATCTATCAAGCATTTTATTAGAATTATGTCTGCACACCTGTTTTCTTTGCCGGCATCCATTTTATTTAGATTTTACTTTGACGTTTATCTTTCCATTCATAAAAATAATGATCTATTACACAGAAAACACAGCGTTGTATGTAAAAAAGTACGGTAATAATCTAGGATTATTTTATGATCTCATATTTCACGAGAGAAATTGAGTATGGGAAATCTCGCTTTTTAATTACGGATTGGAAATTAAGCACGAAAAAGTAGAGAATCTACTTATATGTAAACGTACTATTACAGTGTTTGAGCTTAATTCTAAAAGATTAAACAGTTAAGGCTCATACATGAGTTTTACTCTGCTATAGAACTAAACTCACGTCACCAAACGTTTTTAACCATTTAAAACAGGCTGATACAAGAAAGAGCACGGTTTGTGGATGCAAGAGTGGGCCAGAGTTCAATGAAGCCAGTATTTTTTATTTGTCGTGCTATATGCCGTTAATTAAGAACTCCAACTGCAGGCAAATCTTTCTTCATTTAGTTTTTCCAGGTACCGCATCGAATACTTTCGTACAATGTTATTTACATTGTTAGTGGAACAGATTAATCTTGGTCCACTATTTCAGGCTTATGTCACTTTAATGTGTATCAATCGTCTGTGATGTTCGTCGTCGCAAAAGCGTAGTAGTCCGTAAGCTTTCAACAGACCTATCAACCTAATGTTATCAAGGGACCTCTTGAAAGGATGCTTGCGTTGCCCGTGGTTACTTGCCACACAAGAGGATGAGTGGCTTTTCTTTGAATTTTTGGTTCCAAGTAAATAAAATACGTACTTAAAAGATTTTAACTGCCCACAGTGACATTGGTGTCAAGGTGCGCCGGCGCTGAGTATTTATTTGACGACATAAGATACATCTTAGCTTCCGTATCTAACTTATAAATGATAGAACTAACCGTGCCTAGTTCTGAAGCTTCCAACATTAGATTAAAGTATTCATTCATTAGGGAATCATCCTGTTTAAAAAGACAAATGGCTCGGGGAAGCACTTCTCAATTCGCACGGTGCTTAAAAAATTTCATGAGCAGAATTTCCATTTGTTAACCCTGCAGTAGTCGCGCGGTCTACATATATAATCCACCATTGTTAAATTTTAAATTTCTTGAAAATCTTGCATCGATTTCATCGGAGATTTTTGCTACTTGTAAGTAACAAATAGAGAGTCACTCTCAGTGTTCCGCTGTTAATTGTCGAATGCAGTTGTATCGCTAGAGGTTCGTGAAACTCATGGTCTACGTATGTATACCGCGCGACCGATTACGTAAGTATTTTAAATTAGGTTTTATGCTAATAGCTAGTTATACTTTGTAAAGAAAAGTGGACTTTTGGCATACTTTTTCATTTTACAATTTTGTGGAACTTTTCTGATAATATTTGCATATGTATGCTACTCTGCTGAAATGACTTTGGACGAACAACTCTTGTCCTTCAGAGGGCGTTGTTCTTTTCGGCAGTATACTCCAAATAAACCTGCTAAGTATGGACTGAAAGTTTTTGCACTTGTAGATGTTCATTACCCATATACCTATAACTTAGAAATTTACGCCGGCCAACAACCCGAAGGTCCATTTCGGTTAAGCAACCAGAGATTTGATATCGTGATGAGAATGGTGCAACCAATTTTGAATAGTCATATCAATATTACTATGGACAATTGGTTTTTCTCTCTGAAAATAGCAAAGCAATGATTTGATAATGGAATTAAAATGGTTGCTACCGTTCGAAAAGATAAAAGAGAAGTTCCCCGGGAATTTAGAAAAGCTATAGGCAATCCAATATGCTCCTCAAGATTTGGATTTCACTCTCCATATACTCTGGTTTCTTATGTACTAAAAGCCAACAAAGTGGTAATAGCCATGTCTACAATGCACAGCAATACAGCGATTGATTCTGATACCGGAGATCAACGGAAACCGGAAATAATAACATACTACGAGTATAATCGCACTAAAAATGGCGTTGATCTGGTTGACAAGATGTGTTCTCTTTATGACTTACCTAGGAATTCGAGAAGGTGGCCGCTGACTAAGTTCTATAATCTTGTAAACCTCAGTGCTCTCAACGCATTATGCATTTACACTGCAAACAGTAACTATGAATGTGTCAAAAGGCGTGATTTTCTCATAGACTTAGCCTTGTCTTGGATGAAACCACTGGTTCCCCAAAGATTAACACTTACCACGCTACCTAGAACACTGACATTTAAAATAAAAGACTTCCTGCATCTTTCACAAGTTGTAACTCATCAAAGTCCAACGCACAATAACTACGTCGATCGTTGCTACGATTGTGGAAGGGCCCGTAATAAAAGCACCCGTAAAGTGTGTAACGCTTGCAATAAACGCATTTGTCCTGATCATTCCAAGACTATATGTTCGTCATGTTTCGAAAACAATTAAAACATCTCAATTATCTTCTGGTTATTTTATATATATTTTATACTTTTGTGAAGTATCTTAATTTTTTGTTAAAAAATGAAGTTTTGGTTTTTAATTATTTTATGTAAAAACAGAAAGTTCATTTATGTTAGTTTTCCTTAATATTAATAAATTAAACAATAAGAAGAATATTTAAGACAAAAGCAATGGAAGAATTAAATATTTATCTTTCGTATTTTTAATTTTAAAATGGATTACATATGTAGACCGTGCGACCAATTACGTCAGTTTCAGGGGCGCGACTACTGTAGGGTTAAAGGTTGATTCTCAAACTATATAAAATCCATGTTTGACGCCGAGGAACGTATGGCAATATATTTGGTATTTGAATGAAAAAATTTGAAGCTTGGACGATGAAGATGGACGTTCCTTGAGAGAAAAATACTCCTGCGGAAGATTCTTGGACCTTACACGTTGGTGGCAGCGAATATCGCAAGCGATGGAACAATGAGCTCTATGAACTTTACGACGACATATCCATAGCGCAGCGAAAAAAGAACCTGTGGCTTTGCTGGCTGAGTCATGTCGTCCAAATGAATACGAACGCTCCGGTTCTGAAAGTATTCGATGCGGTACCAACTGGTCGTAGCAGAGAAATAGGACGACCTCCTCTACATTGGAAAGATCAGTTGGAGAAGGACTTGGCTACACTTGATGTATCTAACTGGCGCCGGTTAGCACGAAACGACTGGCGCGCTTTGTTAAACTCGGTTAAAATAAGTGGTTATCGCACCAATCAAGAAGAAGGAGAAGAATGATAAAATATGAACTGGTACCATCTGGCAAACTGGTTGATTTCCAACTCTGCTAACAGTTATAGATACTAAAGAAAACAATACAAATTGCCGCCAGAAAATGTGTACAACTCTGTTGATCCCATAGAAATTGAGAGAACTCCATAATAGGGGAAAGGGGGACACTAGAAAACTGCAAAATTAACCTTTCCACGAATGATTCTAGTCGAGGAATGATAAAATACTTCTACTTTGCCGAAGTTTGTTATCGATTTTTTTAGACAACCTGTTTTATACATTTATGTGTCTACAGTAGCAAATTTTTTTTCATTTGACAAAAATTTATAAAAAGATTATACAAATTTTTATTCCCATATAATTTGTCTCGCCTTAATATATTTGTGTATTTCTTCCAAATGGCTATAACTTGGTACTGGTAGAATAGAATTGCTACCCGGCGTGGTTTTAACGCGCACTTCCCATCACTGAATTTATACGCGAATGACAACTTTATCAGAAAACCAAATCTGCGTTAGCTGCCCTAATTCACATGTTCGTTACTCATTATTTTTCTTCTTTCCCTTTGTTTCAGGTATCGACCCAGAGGGCAGCCGCTTAAAGTACAGCATATCTGGGCCAGTGTTCTCAGTTGACCGTGAAACAGGTGTTGTGCGCCTGCGACAAGAACTTGATCGCGAAACGCAAGACACCATTGAAGTGATCATTAGCATTACAGATGAGGGCATCTATGGCACTGAACCGAATACGGTCTCGCTGCGACGGGAAATTCCAGTGCGCGATTACAATGACAATCATCCGACCTTCATTGGGCGTCCCTATTCGTCAAGTGTTAGCGAATCGCTGGAGGTGGGTGGTGAATTGGAAATCAAGCCACGTATTATTGCGATCGATCGTGATGAGGGTATCAATGCAGTTTTGACAATCAAATGTGTGCAGGTTAGTTAAAATGAAGTAATTTCAAAAATAAAACTTTTTTACGCACTCGTTTCACTTCCCGTAGGAAAACGATATCTGTGATACCTTCGATGTGCGCGCGGAACGCATTGCCGATGGAAATTACACTGCGCGCGTTACGCTAAAGAAGCCATTAGATTACGAGAGCCGCCCGTCATACATAATGACTGTGGCGGCTTCTGACGGCGCTTTGGACAATCGATTAACCTCATTCGCCAGCGTTTCGATCACCGTAATCGATGTACAAGATCAACCACCGATCTTCACGAATGCTCCATACTCTGCTACGGTTGCGGAGAATACAGCAGCTGATGTTAACGTTTTAACCATTAAGGCGATTGACGGTGATGTTGGCATACCACGTGATATCACGCTTTCGCTTGACGATGAGATATTCGGACATTTCAAATTGGAGCCATTCGGCGACCCAAAAGAGGGCACAGCTGTATTGAAAACCACAAATGTACCTTTGGATCGTGAGAAACCAGAGATATTACAAAATGGTGGCGTTTATGTGTTTACCGTACGCGCCACTGAACTAGTCGATGGCCAGCCACAAGCAGACTACTCTACTACTCGTGTTACGATCGTTGTCACCGATGTAGATGATCACATACCAGAGTTCAATGAGAATTTCTTTAACATCTCCATACCAGAAAATTTGGAAAAAGGTATGGCACTGCCAGGTTTATCGGTATTTGTGGACGATCGTGATATGGCTGAGAATAGCCGTTACGAATTGACGTTGCGTGATGTCAAAAATTCGAAAGGAATTTTCGCAGTTAGTCCTCGGGAAGCGCAAGGGCGCACACCTGTGGTCGTACGTATATTAAATTCCACGAAACTCGATTATGATGTTGAGGATCCGGAGCTGCGACAGTTTGACTTTGAGTTGGTAGCTTCAGTGAATGGCGAGGAAAAATCTAAAGCGAGGGTGCAAGTCAACCTGCAAGACATCAATGATAATTCTCCCATCTTCGAACAAAATACTTATCGTTTCGTTGTACCGGAAAACGCTACAATCAATGAAGAGTTCGGTGTATTCAAGGCTACCGATAAAGACTCAAATGAGTTTGGTAAAATATCTTATTTGTTGAAAGGCTTTGGTTCGGACAACTTTTACGTGCATCCCGAAACGGGTGGCTTCCATGTGCTGAAATCATTGGATTACGAGAAGCAAAACAGTTACAGTTTAACTGTAGTAGCTATGGATGGTGGTGGCCGCGAGTCGAATGCAATCCTCTACGTAGATGTGTTGGATGTCAATGACAACTATCCGATATTCGAAAGTGATGAATATACGCGCATTATACGTGAGGGTACTGCAACTTTCGAGCCACAGTTCTTCATACGCGCACATGATTACGATGGGCCCACGCAGGGCGGTGGACGTGTCAAATATGCGATTGTCTCTGAGAACAGTATTTCCGGAAATGTCTTCCAGATAGATGAAGACACGGGCGAGATAACGTTGCATAAAGTTGCAAAATCTATGGACACGGAACGTGGCGAATACGAGTTGGTTATCTCGGCAACCGACTTTGGTAAGTTTTAAAAAATGTTAGGTAGGTTTTAAAAATGTTAGCAAAACTACTTTACGGTTTTCTCATATTTACAGGCGTTCCTCCATTAATCAATACAACACGCGTCTTAATACGGGTTGGCATTAGCGGTAATCAACGCCCCATATTCAAGGGGCATTTCCAAAACATCGAAAACGTGCCTGTACTTGGTCCACCGAGTTACCGCGTTTCAATACCGGAAAATGCTCCTGCTGGCTATAATGTTACCACAGTTTCGGCACATGATCCGGATGGACTCGATGAACTGCTGAGATATCGTATTGTGGGAGCAAACGATAATTTCGAAATTGATGAAGTGTAAGAAGAGTTTATTACTAAAGTTGCATTCTAGGGAACTGCAAGATCGTTTGGAAAACCAAAAAGTTAGAGAACCTGTTATAACGCTCGAAAGCACCTTAACAATGAAGAATCCTTAGTCCGAATTTGTTGAGGTAGTTTCATTAGGGCTCATATTTAATGCTCAGAATACTTGATCGTATATATATACTTGGCCGAGGAATGCAGTTCCACTAGTGTAAAAAAGAGAAAACGGAGAACGATAAAATGTGGCTTGTCTATACGAGATTAAAAGTTGAGAACGGAAAGTTTTAGTTGTAGAGTTTACACTTTGCTACTTTTAATACTTTCTATATTGCACGTGTTAGAATTTATGTCCATATATGCGTCGAGATATTAATGACTTATGGATGAAGAGTGATACTTTGGAGGAGCAACACGGACAGCAATAATTTTGTATGGCATTGCTCAATGCAAATAGCTCCAAATTGAACAATCTTTCTCCTTTATAAGACTTGGCATACAGTAAAGCGCAGTTTTCAACCAGCCAGAAAGTGTTTTAGGTTAGGTTCGGTTTTAGTGGCCGTCGGTGTAGAATATCCAACTCACTTAGACAGTGTAGGTCCACTGTGTAATACAGGAACCTCAGTGTTTATTCATCACTGGAACCATTTAGAATCTCTTATGAAGCGTAGGATAGGTCTTATCCCATCACCAGATAGTTCCATAAGAAAGGCAAAAGAGTGTTTTTCTAACAACCTTGATCTACTCCTAGCTGGAAAATTACAGAGGAGGTGTTCTACTGTTTCTTCCTCTTTTATGTATCTAAAACTTCTGTAGTATTCATGAGAAAATATTCCTAGCCTAGAAGAGTGCCTACCTAACAGCCAATGACCGGTGACACAAGCCACGGTCTTCGAGATATTCTCTCTTGAGAGGTTAAGCAATTCTCCTGATCTTCTCTTATCAATTTGCGGCCAACTTAGAGTGGTTGTAACACACGTATTTTCTCCTCTCCATGACCTATTGGTATTCTGGAAAATAATATTTTTTATCCTTAATTTGCAAGTTGCTATAGGAATTTCAGTATTACCTCTCTTTTCAAGCAGCCCTGAAATTTCCTTAAGTACCTCTGTGTCCCGGAACCCATATATGACTGACCTTGAAGACAGTACTAATATCATCTAGAGCTGCCATGAATTCCTGAGCAACCTTTGATCTTAGTATAACTGCCTCCATTGTTGTGATGGCCGCTTGACTATCCGGGAATATATTTATCGTAGTTTTTGTTACGACGTGTGTATAGGGGTACACAAATATCTCCATTATGGCTGAGTATTTTGAAAAAACGGCATAGCCTACTTTACTTGCTAGCTGGATCCATCCGTGTGAAAATTTATTTCACCTCTTTTCCCTGGTCTTTGAGTGTGCCACTCTCTTCTTGACGGGATATTAGTCTTGAAGAGCCTGTCGAAGGTGGGCGCAGGGAAAGAGTAGTCGATTTCTTGATTATAACTACGTATACTATATAAGTAGTGCGGTGGATCCGCCGGGTCTTCCATAGCGCCATATTATTAAGTCTAAGTAGTAAAGCGACGGCCACTTGCTTCCCTACCAGATTTAGAACAGGATAGAAAGTGCTTTGCAGCAAATGAATTATTGCTAAGCTAAACTCAAATAACAGTTATTTTTCATTACTACTTTTTTCCAGCACCGGTCTTATTACAGTTTCTTTGCATGCACACATCGATCGCGATGCCAACATGGATAGTTTTGAGATAACTGTAAACGCTGTAGATGCTGGCATGCCCATTCCTGAAACCGCCACCACAACAGTCTATGTAAATATTAAAGATATAAATGACGAAAAGCCAAAGTTCGAACACGCCAGCTATGCGGGTTACGTCTCTGAACGCACCGCAGTGGGTGAGAGTATACTCAAAGTACGTGCAATCGATAAGGATCTCTATTCTAAGCTGGAATATAGCATAACCGGTGTCGTGAGAGCTACCACCAAAGCCGGTGTCAGTATAGCGAATCGCAGCAGTTACAAGTCCGAGGAAGCTTTCCGCATCGATAGTGTGACTGGTGAAATATTTGTGAATAGTACGTTGCGTCATGATGTTGCCGCTGTGGTCACATTCACCGTGCAAGTTCGTGACCTCAATGCAGAAGTGGATCCAGAGGGGCAGATCGATACAACTGAAATAACAATTTATGTGCAATCCTTCAAAGACACAAATCCAGTATTTAAAAACAAAGGCTGGAGTAGTTCGAAACCAGTGATACATATAATCGTGAAGGAGGAAATGCCCATCGATAGTGCGCTTTTCATACTTCAAGCCGATGACCCTGTCACACATACGGCGATTACAAGTTTCCAGCTGGTTGAACCCACCGAACTAGAATACTTCCAAATTAATGAGCGCAGTGGGGAAATCATACTCAAGAAGCGTTTGGATTATGAAGGGCTCGAAGTTGGTGAAACGGAATTCGATTTTCAGGTGAAAGCCACTTCAGCCGATGGACAACGTATAACTATTACCAGAGTTAATATAACAATAGAAAACGTTAACGACAATAGTCCCACATTCGAGGCGCCAGCATACAAAGCCACAATCATAGAAAATAAAATGCATCCTGAAAAAGTAGTGCACGTCAAGGCCTACGATAAAGATGCAGCGTTAAATGAGCGCGATGCACGACTCGGCTATCACAAGATCATCTATTCATTGCAGGGCGAATATGCTGAACTCTTTCAGATAAACAGCACTACTGGTGAAATCGTGGTAGCCGCAAATCAAACGATTGATCGCGAGCGCACACCACACATACACCTACAAGTGAAGGCAGAAGACTCACCCGGTGCGCCGACCGATGCCAAACAAAGTACCGTCGAGCTAACAATAGATGTGTTGGATGTCAACGACAATACGCCAGAATTCAGCCAGCGCAACTATACAGGGGTAATACCGGAAAATGCGCCTATAGATGCATTCGTGCTGAAAGTATACGCTAACGATCCGGACGATGGACCAGGCGGTGAAGTGCGCTATGAGTTGCTGGATGAGGGTGATGCAAACGATTTGTTTAAGATAAATGCGGAAAGTGGGGAACTAAAGACAAAACGTGAGCTGACTGGTAAGGGTCGTTCACAACCTTATGAGTTGGTAGTACGGGCACAAGATAACGGCAATCAGGTGCCGAAGCAGGAGTCGCTGTCCAATGATGTGTCAGTCATTGTCTATATAGGTGATGTGAGTGCAAATGATGGCATACCATACTTTGTGGCACCCAAAGTGGGACAAATGGCGAATGTAACAGAGGTAAGAACGACAACGAGGTGTGGGTATTAAATAAAAAGACTGAGGATGTAAAATATTTCATTTTAATTTCATACAAATTTATTTTTTATCATCTTCAATATACAAGCGTCCTCTATTTCTACCACGCGAATCTCAAGTGGTTCGAAACTATTTTGCATTTAAATACACTGCCAGCTTCATCAAGCTGCATACCGCATGATCTTTGACAACTTCAACTGACTCAATACTTCTTCCTTTCAATCAATATAATTTTTACGTTGAGAATCAGTTCGAAAACGCACAGTGCAATCTCTACCTAATAAGGTGTGTGGACCAATACTTTGATGCTGGCTATGCAGAATATCCCGCGCATCTTCTTAATAGAAACCCCATGAGTTGTCAATGAATAATTTGGATTGGGTTTTCCCTATTATTCCATGATACTCAGCAAAAATGTGGATGTAATAATTTTGCCTTATAGTTTGCCCTTCCTGAATCCAGGTTACCAATTTTATTGATATTGTTAACCGTTTTTTGACATGCAAGACCACTCCGGCTATTCTGGAAAGAATCAGAACATTTAATAAACTAAAAATTTTATTAACGGGCTTTCCAAGCTTAATGCGAAATTTCACGATAATGTTCTGCTCAAATCAAAAAGCAGCTCTAATACGCACAAAGACTATGGTTCTGCTAATCTGTTTAAAGGTGCGAGTGGTACTTCATTCAAGAGAGAAGGCTTCAGCAGCTGACAATCGCCAGCGTTTGACGCATATTTGTGTACTTCCTCTATAGCAGTGTCAGTCTCATTATGTATTAGTCATACCTCGTATAATTTTAGTGAAATTCGAGAATGCAGGTTTTATTTTCTTTTTTATTTTTTTCTCCACTTTAGAACTCACCAATCGGTGCGCCGGTATTTCAAGTTGTAGCTAGTGATCCCGACAATCCAAACACGCCTTCGGGCATGCTGTCCTATACAATTTTGCAGGATACACCAGACGCTGAAGCGTTTGCAATTGACGAAAAAACCGGGCTTATAACGACTCGACAGATCTTGGATCGCGAAGAAAAAGATTTATACAATATAATATTGGAAGTTTCGGATGATGGTCTGCCACGGCAGTCGGTAACACGCATACTACAGATTACGGTGTTGGATGTAGACGATCACGAACCACATTTTGTCCGAGAAATTGTAAGACTTTTATCGTCACAAGTATATCTACACTTCACCAATATGACTTATTTACTTACAGGATGCAGTGCCTGTGCTCTTCAGCATTCTTGAAGAGGAGCCTGAAGGCACTACTGCTGGCAATGTAAGCGCTATCGACGAGGATGTGGGTGATAATGCACTCATCGATTATGCAATAATCGAAGGCAATAACGAAGACGTGTTCACCATCGAACGTACCAAGGAAAATGTGGCTGTTATTAAGACCACAAAACCGATTGACAGAGAATCAGTGGACGCGTATACGTTAACGGTGAAGTGTTTAAAATATGGTGCACCTAACTACCAATTCATTGGGGACGAATATGAGCGTAATGATCTCTCACTCATTCAAATCACTATCAAAGTGATCGACATAGATGACAATTTGCTGCAATTCGCTCATAAGGACGCATCCATTGGCATACGTATAAATGTGCCCGTCGATACCGTTATCACAACGGTGCAAGCAAGCGATCGCGATGCTGAAGCTCAACCGGTGGTCTACTCCATCGACAATGTTACCTTCGTGCCACAATTTTATAAGCGCACGCGCAAAATCGACTCCAGACCACTGAAGAACCTCTTCACACTCAACAATCAAACGGGCGAGCTGCGTACGGGTGGCTCATTCGCCGACTACGTAGATGGGTACTTCCACATGAAGATACGCGCCAATAATTCGGAACGTACAAAACGGCATACTTTTAACAACTTGAAGATTTTCGTTATACGTGACAAATCATTATTGAAATTTGTTTTTGCGCGCCCGCCAGCCGAGATACAAAGCATTATACGGCCATTCCAGGAGAAGCTGCAACAGAAATTGAAACCGCTCAACTTAGAATTGCACATACTTGATACGCAGGTGCTGACGCGCGCCGATTACACACTGGACTTTACAGCAACAAGCTCCTGCTTCCAAGTATTCAAAAATGGCGCGGCAATCTCGTTGCAGGAGATGCACAAACTAATGCATTCCGAACAGATGAAACAAGAATTGTTCGATGTGTATGTGGAGTATGGCGTGAGTGAGGTGGAAATGTGTTCGGTGCGAAAGTTCCCAGTGGCGGCGAATTTGATGACCTCGGCGGGCACGTGGCTAGTCATACTTGCGGCCTTTATTGGGCTTGCAGCCATTGTGGCGGCGTGTACGGCGTGTTGTCTGAAGAAGAAGTATTATGTGGTTTTGTAGATGAAAGGCAATCATATTCACTTTACTTTTTTTTATCATTGCAGATATAAAAAACACTCAAAACGTAGCTTGCAAGCGTCACGCGCACCCACCGAACCATATACGGTGGGTATGGGTGTGCCCACGCTCTACTACTCGGAGCCCATCTACGGCCAATTGTCATAGCAGCCAATCATTTGGAATATTAATTAGATTAGCGCTTAGAGACAGATATGAGATTAGTTTTAAGCGTAAATTTTTTAATGTATTTTAGTTGTAATGCATCTAAGTCTTTTAAGTCTCTATTCATACGGTTAGTGACCAAGACTGCGCATATTATTTATTTAATGAACTAAGTCGAGTTGTAAAAATTAATAATATGCCTGTGATTTAATGTTTATATACGAGCACATAAATATTGTGTTATCGTCAAGATTTTTCTACTATGCAATTCACGCAAAAGAAGCGGAAAAATCTTCAAAGTGTAAATAAGTCCGCTGAGTTAATTAAGGAAAGAAATAAAAAAATTTAGATTTGTACAAAAATAACTTTTTTTTTTTGATAACTAGTCTTCTTTATTGTTAGTCAGGCTGCACAGTGGTCATCAACGGCCAATAAGTTTTGCAAAAATGTCCAAAAAAACGTTTACCTTTGTTTTTGAAAATCTCGCATTCTCAAAATAATCAAAAAATAGTTTTTAGCCTTAGGCATTCAAGCAATACTTGGGTGTAAAATGTAAATAGAAAAATCGGTTTTACATGTGGTGCGAATTTCTAATGATAATTTTTTTCAGTTTTTATACTCTGATATTTGGTACCACCCAGAGCTAACGTCGTTCATGTTATTTTTTTATACTTTTTTATTTTTTATAATTATAATTTCTAATTTTTAAGCATCCAATCATGCATATATATGATACTTAATAGGACTATGAATAAGTTCGTGCGGTTTTTTGAAACTTTATTGACGTAAAATGGTTACAAATTTAATATTCAAAATATTGTCCATCGCTTACTACTACTTTTTCCCATCTTTCTGGCAATTCACGGATTCCCTTTGTGAAAAATTCGGTCGGTTTTGCCGCAATCCACGAATCGATCCATTTTTTGACTTCATCGTAATTACGGAAGTGCTGGTCAGCCAGGCCATGTTGCATCGATCGGAAGAGATAGTAATCGGATGGCGCAAGGTCTGGACTATACAGCGGGTGGGGTAGGACATCCCATTTGAGCGTTTCTAAGTACGTTTTGACCACTTGTGCAACATGTGGCCGAGCATTGTCATGTTGCAAAATAACTTTGTCGTGTCTATCGGCGTATTGCGGCCGTTTTTCTCGCAGTGCTCGGCTCAAACGCATCAATTGTCGTCGGTAGACATCCCCCGTAATCGTTTCATTCGGTTTCAGTAGCTCATAATACACAACACCCAGCTGGTCCCACCAGATACACAGCATAACCTTCAGGCCATGAATATTCTGCGCCGACGTCGATGTTGAAGCATGGCCAGGGTATCCATACGTTGCCCGATGTTTTGGATTGTCGTAATGGACCCACTTTTCATCGCCAGTCACAATTCGATGCAAAAAACCCTTTCTTTTGTGCCGCTGAAGCAGTTGTTCGCATGCCATAAAACGGCGTTCAACGTCTCTTGGCTTCAATTCATACGGCACCCAATGGCCTACCTTTCGGATCATTCCCATGGCTTTTAAACGTTTGGAAATGGTTGATTGATCAACTCCCAAAGTTTTTGCAACCTCTTCTTGCGTTTGAGCCGGATCTTGATCGAGCAATTCCTCCAATTCGGTATCCATGAACTTTGGCGGCGCACCCTCGCGTTCTTCGTCTTCCAAGCCAAAATCACCACTTTTAAAGCGTGCAAACCACTTCTGGCACGTTCGCTCAGATAGAGCATGCTCACCATAAACTTCCACCAAGATACGATGACTTTCGGCTGCTTTTTTCTTCATATTAAAATAATGAAGAAGAATTCCCCGCAAAAACACATTATTTGGCACGAAATTCGACATTTTCAAGTGTGGTAAAAATATTGTTGTTTACGCTTCAAATAAAAAACTTATACTGACGTTTGTGCCTTACGACAGTAGCTCTCCAATGAATGTTTGGAAATGTGGATCGATGGAATAATAATCAAGTTACGCCATCTGTTGTAAAACCGCACGAACTTATAAATAGACCTATTATAAATTAGTGAAACTCATCAAAACCTTAAATCAAAGGTATTAGAGCTAAATGCAACGACGGTTTTTGGCAATATTTCTGCATATGAAGGATCTTAAATCGAGTTTATTTTGTTGTGGTTCGACTTGTCCAAAAGTTCTAGATGAATTCATACTCCTACTTTCTAAGACAAGTCCAATATTACTTATGCAATTTAGGTAGGCAACCGAACATCGATTTTTGAGGCCGAACCGAACTGCATCCAATTTCAGGCGGAACCGAAGCGGACATTTTAAAGGGTCTAATTAATAAGCAAGTAATGCTTTCTTAAAACTCCAATATTTTTATTAGTACATAAAGCATAAGCAAAAGTTTCAGTCTCATTAGTTTCAGCTCAAAAATAAACTGAGGCACAATAAAATAGGTGTGCAACATTTTTGGCTATGTGACATTTGTTTGTTTAGTGTCGATTATTTTTTTATAAAATTTTAACTCATGCAACAAAACAATACCTATCGTTTTTTTTCAAACTTTGTGCAAAACTTATGAAAAGTCTGAAAGTTTTCACCGAATTATATTATATATTGGGCATATACAAGGTGGCGCAAAATCAATCACACTATCGGAAGATTTATAATTTTTACAAATAGCGTCGCACATCAATCATATTTGACATTTGTGTACCAAAGAGCTGCATTTGCAAACAAACAAACAAACAAAGATTTCAGTCACTCAAAATATTTTTTTTTTATTTAGTAAAAAAGTTATTCAAAAACTGCACAAAAACTGTTTTTTATTCGTGGGTATCTATAGGGTGGGCCATGTAAAAATTACTTTTTGAATCGGCAATACAAAAAAGTAATCAATATTTTTTCAAACTTTTTTTTTTATTTTGAAGATTGAACATTGTCATTTATGAATGAAAAATAATATCGTTCAAATGACTGCCACGACTGGCTTTACAGTAGGCCATTCGATCAACCCAATTTTTAAGCACATTTTCGATTGTTTGGGCTCCAATTTCATTAATGACAACTTCGATTTCGTGTTTTAAAGCATCAATCGTCTCTGGATGGTTCGCATAGCATTTGTCCTTAACGGCTCCCCACAAAAAATAGTCCAATGGGCTTAAATCACAGCTCCGAGGCGGCCAATTGATATCGGAATTTCGGCTGATTATTCGGTTTTCAAAAACGGTAGCCAAAAGTTTCGAGTGTAACTTTGGCAGTGTGACAAGTTGCACCGTCCTGTTGAAACCAAATGTCGTCCATGTCATCCTCTTCAATTTTTGGAAACAAAAACTCGTTGAGCATGTCACGGTAACGCTCGTCATTTACTGTAACCGCGGAAGAAGAAGAAGACTCACCACTTTGGAAATAGGTTTTCAATATTTCCCAATTTTGTTCAAGCGTATAGCGTTCCATTTCGTAAATGTCAAACCTTTAAGTAAATTATGAACACATTTGACATGACATTTGTGTTACCATTCTCAAAAAAATAGGTGGTTCAAAAAGCAAACGCTCTATGGCCCATCCTGTACTAATTATTCAATACTCAAAGTGGCAATGAAGAATTAATTACTCACAAGCCAAATTCGATGGAGAGGCAGGTAAATATTTTCTCAAGCAATTAAAGAAAAATTAGGGCTTTAATACCAGTAATCAAACAACGATACGAAAACTAATGTTGTGCACAATTTTTCAAGAAAAACATTTAAGTACATGTTCAAAGGTGAAAAAATTCAGAAGATATGGCTAATAGCAGACCGTTAACCGGCTTTCAGCGAATTTAAAAGAATCAGCTCTTCGACCAACGTAATCGGGGATAACCCCGACCAACAGGTTGTTTACGAAAAAACTGAGAGTGTTGGTGATATACGAAAAAAATCAGCACATTCACTGCTCATGTTTCTTCGATGGCGTCTGAACAACGACTGATTGGACGATGGTGTGCATGCTGAAAAGATTTTTAGAGGTGTGCTCTTTAGTAGACCGTTATTCGACTCTGTGCGAATTTGACAAAGTCAGCTGATAGGTTGACGTAACATGGGAGATTGTGTTGGTGATTTATGAAAAAAATTAACCAATGACACTTCAGTGCCGCCTGAACAACGACTGATTGATCGAGTGAGTAAATATGTGTGAAAGGATTGTGCAATTTCGGCTAGCTATAAAAAAATCCACGCAGTCTTCGCTTAAGACGAATTGAATACTCAAGGTGGCGTCTTCTTAAGACAAGTACTTTATTTCTCGGGACTTTGAAAGGTGTGACATCAGTCTCTTTTCCAACACAAAACAAAAAATAGGTAGAGAAATTACATGTTTGTGAAAATTTGGTGAATGGCTTGGTAATATTGTGATCTGTGAGATTTAAAGTAAACAACCTAATGAAAACGAAGTGCCGTGTATTGAATTATGGAAGCACAAATTAATATAAAATGCTGTTTGCTCGCGTTTTTATGCCGGTGACCCCGTGGAAAGAAAGTGTGTGTATGTAATTCATTGAGTTTGGTAGTTTCCATTGCTTTTTAACGCGTTTTTCTATCGTTTAAAATTGTACATTTGTCTACTTGACAAATTTTAAAGATGACATAAAAAAATAGTGTGTAGAAATTATTCACTACTGACATTTGGAGGTCACTTTTGAAAGTCCGTTTAGTTGTCTTATTTTATTGAGTTTTATTTCGTCCTCTGGTGAAATATGCCTATCCGCTTATGTATCAGCGCTGGGCACGATGCCAGCTTATGTTTGGCGGTTTCATCTTCCTCCGTACAGAACCTGCAAAATTCATTGGAGTATATTCCCAGTTTGATAAGATGACAATTCAATCATCATTCCAAGATAGTAAGCTTATCAAAACATTCCAGCACCAGTTGAGTTGAGAGCCATGGTTGCAGTCTGTATATCAGTAAGGATAGCGATGCTTCTATTGTTATAGTTGTGTTCAAGTTTCCTTGGTGAGAGTTTCGCCCGTTTACCATATTATGGTTCTTATGTTCTGGTATATGGTTTTTGTTTTAGATAACCTTTCTCAAGCCTTTTTATTGCCCAGTTCAAGCTTGAAGCGTTTGCCAAAACTGAACATCGCTGGCATGATGCCACGTGACACTGAAATATCAGGTGTTAGTTATGC
The DNA here is from genome assembly GCF_028408465.1 of Anastrepha ludens. NCBI lineage: Eukaryota > Metazoa > Arthropoda > Insecta > Diptera > Tephritidae > Anastrepha > Anastrepha ludens. The sequence continues at coordinate 46,738,862 of NC_071500.1, read as the reverse complement.
AAGAATATCAAACTTCATGCGATTTTGATAAACGCCAGGAAATATTTCAGATACTCGATTAAATATTGGAATCTATAATGAGCAAACATACACATATTATTTAACCTAAAAACGTAAGCACTAAAAATGTAATAAAATTAATTTCCGGAAAAAAGTTGGGTTAATTTATTTTATTATACATATATTCAAGATAAGTTTGTCATGCAGTGCTCCAACATCAATCTGTCCTCTGCCTCCCGCTTTTCTAGGTAGCATCATTCGAACGACAGAGCTTTTTGGGTGACGTGACTTGTATTTAGTCATAATTGTACGTATTATTCGTTGTAGGTTTTCTATTTCAGTAGATGACCATTTTACAATTCCGAAGCTATACGATACCACCGGGACGACAAATGAATTAATAGCGTGGATTTGGTTTTTCCCATTAAGTTGGGTTTTACAGACAGCGTAAAGGTGCCTTTTAAATTCTCCTAAATTTTTCCTCATTTGCATCGTATTTATGCTGCTGTGCATAACTCCAAGATACTTGTATACCTCCCCTGGCTCCATTTCTGATATGTCGAGTCCGCTACTTTCCTCAGTTACATGTCGAGAAACCACTTTACCTTTAACTATTGTGATCTTTCGGCATTTATCACGTCCAATAGGCATTTTAATGTCATTGGAGAAGGTTTCAACACATCTCAAAAGCTTATCTAGATGTCTGGAATTGCTGGCGTAGAGTTTCAAATCATCTACGTAAAAAAGATGGCTCAGTCGGAATCTTCCAGACTGTCCGTGTTGTAATACAAACCCATGTCCCGTCTCGTTCAGGATGGGACTTAAGGGTTTATGCTGAGAACAAACCAGAGCGGACTCAACGAGTCACCTTGAAAGATGCCATTTCGAATGTTTATTTCGATTGTGTATTGAGAACTTTCCGGGCCAGGTATTTTTATTTTTGTCCTCCAGCGCTGCATAACTTTTTCTATATTATATATTTATTTAATTTAATTTTATTTTGTTCTATTTTATTCTATTTTATTTGTTTTTATTCTATTTTATTTTATTTTATTTATTTTTTTGATTATTTTGTACTCAAATGCCATTTTTTCACTTACTCTGATATTTCTATTAGAATTTTTTTTTCATTTTTTCTCGCATATTTTGCCCTCGACATGTTCGAATTCGCACCGAAATAGCTGGTATGTAGTTACATATGTATTTGTATGTAGATATCTTATCTGACATTTGCTTAATTTATGCATAACAAGTGCACTATAAATAACGTAAAATATTTGCCCTAACCGCAAACAATTTTCCAAATATTTGTGACAGAATGTGAAATACTTACGAGTATCCATCCCCACAATCTTTTTACTAGGCCACTCTAGAGTAGAAATCAAATAGAATTTTGCGTGTTTAATTGAAATTAACACATGTCAAATGAGCATTTACATATGTTTCACTTGAATATTTGGAGCATATGTACAAATATGCGTAAACAACAAAACTAGAGTTAAAAAAATACTACTTACCGCATACAATATTTATCACAACTTGACGGATTTGTCTGAACGGAAATGTTGAATTTGAAAATGGTTAGAGCTTTGGGGGAACATTGTTAAGTTGAGTAATTACAGAATTAATAAATTGATCGCGAACTGAGTATTTATAAAGGGTGTATCAAAAAAACGCGCTAGATGTTGTTTTAAAGGTTAGGTTGGGTTGTTTATGTTGTCTTAAAATAAAATATGTAAATATTTAGATACTTTAAGGCTTCACTATTTTTATTCAAAATACAGTTCCTAACAATTATATGTGAAAGATTACATCATGTATATGCCCACCATGAGCACGTCTACAGGTACAGTCTGACAAACAGTTGATTAAAGAATGCCTAATCGAGATATCAATGCCGAAGGTTGTTCAGCATCGCTTTGCGCTACAGCAGCCATATCATCAACAGAACGTTCAGTCCTTTTTCAATCTTCGGCACAACCAGTTTCTTAAAATTTGTCACCAACCTTTGAATTGTCGACTCTTTTGAATGCTTATTTCCACTGTAAAGAAACACGAATTTTGCGATTTGCTCTTAAAGAGAAATGTCACTACTGATATTGCAACGTCACCTTTGAAAGACCTTTCTGAACCTATTTTAAAATTAATCCACTTTTTTAAATTATAAATTCCTAGTATTCTTTTTTGATTGCACTTATTTCTCTGGATCTGTTGAGCTATTACATGTAATAGTTATACCTATGAGCAAATGTATAATACCCAGGTAGCAAGGATGTAAAATATCGACTTACTGCACCTTCTGCTTACACAAATTTGCTAAGAGAGTTCGTATAACGAAACAAAAACTATGTTCATGCACGAAACTAATTTACCGATTTTACTGGCTCAGAACATCAAAGCTAACAACCACTAGACGAAATACATTGAAGAAGAAAGAAACTGAATTGCCTAAAGTTGGTTTCAAACTGAGGTTACATTCACTTTTTCAGTTAACATGTGTGTTTGTTTTTCTAGCCGAAATTTGGCGATAGGATATAATTCTGTAACCCTAAATAATCTGACTGGGTTTTTGCAAGACAAGTATTCTGTTAGCACTCGAAATATAAAAAAATTATAATATTCCAAATCGAGAATGTAGAAAAACGGTGCACCATTCAAAATATTTTAAGTAGTAGTTTTAAAAGACCGATACGACCGTACACTAAGCCTAAGGAAGACTAAGCGATAAACATCCAACTTGAACTTTCAACCATAATCTTTCTCACTTACCTTTTAACCGCTGAACGGCTGAAGTTTTACCTGGAATGCTCTACGAATCATTCTTCTTCTTGAATGCCGCGTAACTGCTTACACGATTTTGGCCGAGTTTAACAAAGCACGCCAGTCATTTCTTTCTCGTGCTAACCGGCGTCAGTTGCTCCATCACCTGCGATACTCGTCATCGCCAACATGCAAAGATCTTCCTCAGAATCGTTCTCTCAAACACTTCAAAGGACTCCTCATCGGAAATTTTCGGTGTCCAAGCGTCTGCGCCATACGATAGGATGGGCATGATGAGAGCCTTACTACTCAGTTGCCTACTTAGATGATATCAATATCATCGGCATACGCCAACAATTTTACGCTTTTATAAAAAATTCTACCGGAGTGATTAAGTTCTGAGCAACGTCATTTTATGAGGCATATTATTTTCGCGGCGATACCAAACTTAGACATTATGGCATATAGACAAATCCTTCTCGTGCTGTCGAATGCAATTTTAAAATCGACAAAAAGATGGAGTCCTTCCATGTGGATTGTGGAGTTTCCAATTTGTGGATTTTACGAATCGTGAAGAGCTAAATATACGAGTTTTGCCCAAGTGTATGCTCTTTGAAGAAATCTATAACATTTTATGTCTTATGGGTATCAAAATATCAGTTTTCCAGGAGATCCAAGCAAATAAGAAGTAGTGGTCATAAATCATCGTTTGCCATTCAGAAGCCATTTCTCTTTATATTGACAAGGTGGAATGCGATGTTAGAATAAGTGTTTATTCCGAGAAACTTGGCATCACTTAAGGAGTTAGGTGGGCTTGAAAATTTCAAAAATCGATTTTTTTTTGTCTCATTAAATAGTACAGTATGTTTAAAATACTCTCCTAAAATTTTAAGTCGATCCGAGTAAAATTCTAAGAGATAAACCCTTCAGAAGTTCCGCCCACGGACACGATAACTCGAAAAGTTATAAAGCGATTTAGTTAAAATTTTGTACAAATCTTTGAAATAACATTATCTAGTTATTGAATGAAGGAATTTTTTTTTTTAATTACAACTATTTTTGTGAGCCAATGTATGTCGAAAATTTCACTAAAAAATGTGTTTTTTGGTTCAAAGCCTGTTAAATTTTGATTTTTTTTCCTTCGTACAACACCGAGGTTTATCCATGTACTAACGAAATCCGTTTGGTTTTTTGGTTTTAGATGAACCAATAATAAGTTATGCTGTCCACGGCAAGAGCATTTTTTTTTTGAGACGTCAAGGAAGATGAGGTTGAGGTTGTTTATATATGTATCTTAGATATAGTGAATTGTTTAAATAAAATATATGATTTTATATACTAAAAAAAAAGTGTCAAAATCTTCTTTTTTTCAACCTCAGAAAACCACCTAACCCCTTAATCACTAAAGCTGAGCAACCATGCGAGCGTCTTCAAGGTGTTTGCGAAGCCTGCAGGAACTAAATAACTCAAGACATGTGTAGAAAAAAAAATGCGAATATATGTATTTTGACAATCAAATTTAAATGTAATAGTAAAGACACTCTGTACCTTAATCTATTTGAATCTCTCGTATACAGATTCACAGGAATATCGAAGGAAAGATTAGAACGAATTTCAAAGAAAATTGATTAGGCAAGACAGAAACTCAAAGCTTCAGCACTCGAATTCACTTTCGTTCTAATCGAATATGAATTCAATTGCTAGACATACATAAAACCGTGTAAATGAGCAAGACAACTTTGGCCTAACTATTGCACAAAAAAGGCAAAAGATCTGATAATTAAACCAATGGCAGATAAATTTCCAAAACCTATTCAAAAAATTCAAAATCTACTATAGAATGGAAGTATTTCCAAGAGAAATGCAACAAACTGACGCCTCCACACCATAATTGACTCTTGAGTAGGCACTTGAGAAGCACTGCAGCCATTCAACCTAGCCATGGCAGGCTTGTGCAAGCACACAACACTGTACTCCCTCCACGGGCAATAGCAAATATCCGAGTGCATTTTTGCATGAAAAACACTCTCAAAAAGTATTTGCCATTCAGAACAAAAAGTCAAGGCAGACACCATAAGGTGAACGCTTGCTGCGCTGCATTCAATTATCCTTAAAAAGTGTTCTTTTTATAATTTACACTACTTGCATACAAATATTTATATAAATACATATATATATATATTTCTATTAACAAATACATACTACTTCACAGAAATAATATCAGGCAATATATCACTCGCCCGCCAAACGCTAAGATTAACAATTTAATTGATAAGTTTGTGAGTAAACAGGAAATAAAATCATTTAATTTACATATGTACTTGTATGTATGTATGTATAGTACACATATGCATAACAATGTAGAATTGGTACAACATTTGAATTGCGCCATATATCAAAGAGCACCAATAACACGGCGCAAACCTCGTTCGCTAGCCGAATAATCCTAGACGCCAAACAGGAGGGACGCCAAGCGGCATTACAAAGTCGGTTCGGCTCATATTGGCAAACACTCACACGGACGGGTACTTGAAAGTGATTTATGATATTGTGACGATCATCAATCAAGTGACAAAGTGGATATGCCACATAGGCGAACAAACATACATACATACATGCACATGCACACACTGCACGAGATTTACATTGGCGTTTTGATAGCAAGGATTAACTCGAGTACTCGAGAACGATGGAAAATGTGACTAATCAGTGTGGTACTTTGATTGGCAAACAACTATAAAACTATAAGAATATCAGAAAACAAAACATAAAAAAATCATGAAATATGAAACTTCTGTAGATGTAAATTTCAGTACATCAGATAAATGGTTTTTCCAAGTCTGTTATTTGCATACATAAGTTGAATAAAAGTAATAATTAAATTTTTTATTTACCACCCGCAAATTATGGTGGCTGTAATACTTTTGCTTCATAATTACATATCCGTTTACCCTTGAGGTTTGATAGCGGATTGGTGGTGAGTGTTTCGGAGTGCAAATTTTTAGAGCTGCGGGATGCGGCTATTTTAATAACTTACCCCCTTTAGTGCTATGTTGGAAGGAAAAGGCCCTTAAAACTTATTATTTCCATTCCTGCTTTAAAGAAAAAATAATTTGTATTCCTAATTTCGTACTTGAAGAGATCTGTTGAATTTTGATTTATATGTACATGTACGTACATACAAGGTGACGCAAAATTAATCACCTTATCTGAAGATTTACAATTTTTGCAAATGGCGTGCGTCAATTGTATTTGAAACAGCTGCAGTGTACCAAAAGAACCATATTTTTTTAAAAAAGTTATTCAAAAATTAAATTAGATGATTCATTGTATGCAACCTTGTACATACTGCCACTCACACCTTATTTGTTGCATATCCAATTTTTGGAATAAAATATATTAAGCCTACCTCCAAAATCGATATTTCTTTGTCAAACAAGCCGAAGAACAGTCTGAGCTACGTGAAAGTTCAGCTGGTGTACCCAAAGGCAGTAATGTGGGCGCCATCCTATACTTGCCATACACATACGATCTATCAGCTTCTGAAAAAACAATAGCCGGAACGTTCGCGGATGACACTGCCGTTCCCACAATTGCCTCCAGAGAGAACTTTATAAAATAACTCATTGGTTGAAAGAGTGGCGCATTAAGCCAAAGGAGAGAAAATCTTGCCACTTTTACGCTGAATCGGAAAAACTTGCCTACCCGTTAAACTCAATAATATAAAAATAACCCAAACTAACGTCACAAAATATCTCGGCATGCATCTTGATAGCAAACTTACATATAAAATCCATATTTTCACTCTAAGAATAAAACTCAGAAGCCTGTATTGGTTACTACATCGAAATTCTCATGTTTCTCTTGCAAGCTATCGACCAGCTATCTTGAAACCAATATGGGCATATAGCATCCAACTTTGGGGCACTGCAGCTAACTCAAACATCGAAATTCTTCAAAGATTTCAGTCGAAAACCCGCAGAATGATCTCCAACGCCCCTTATTATATCACAAATGCACAAATTCGTTGTGATCTCAAAGAATCGAAGAAATAAAAAAACATGCCACATCACACAATACTTCACTCCTGCACTTAAACCCTCCTGTCATAATCTTCACCAGACCAAAGAAAACCCGCTACACTACAGGCATCACGGCAGAGAAGCCTATATGACGCCCTGCATATACAGGGTTTGATTGAAAAGTAATGATCCTTCCCGCGCGGAGCGTCTGCCAAGCGATCAACCGAATCGGCTGGTGGGGGAAAATGATCGTTGGACCTTCCCCTTCCACTAGAAACCGGTCCCAGTTCGCTGACAACAGCGGTGCAGTCAACATCGCTCCGCTCGTGAAAGCTTTTTTAAAAGTGTGTTAGGATTTTGCAGTGGCGAAAATACAGCGATCGTTGGAGCAACGTTACTCGATCAAATTTTGCGTAAAGCTAAACAAAACGAGTACCGAAACCATTGGGCTACTCAAGAAGGCTTACGGGGACCAATCTCTGACCAGTCCCAGGTAAAACGGTGGTACAAGTCGTTCAAGGAAGGCCGGAAGGCGCACGTCGAAATCCAAGGTCAAAATCATCTTTTTCGACTCTTTAGGCATCCTCCACAAGGAGTTTGTGCCTCCTTATTTTACAAAAAAGTGCTCCTTCGGCTGAAAAACCGCGTCGCCCGGGTTCGCCCCGACCTCGTCAACAATTGGGCCCTTCAACACGACAATGCGCCGGCGCACACCGCCTTCCTCTGCACCTCTGCATTGGCCAAGATGAGGGTTCCGGTGCTTCCCCACCCTCCCTACAGCCCATACCTGTCCCCTCCGGACTTCTTCTTGTTCCCGTGCCTAAAAAGAAAGCTGAAAGGGAGGCGTTTCGACTCCATCGAGGCGATCCAAAAAACTGTGACAGCCGGAATATTTTAAGGTAAGCCGCATTTCCACCTCACTCGCTATACTACAAACAAAATTTCCGAAGCAGGGGATCGTAAAACGCCCAGATTATTGTTACGAAGGCTATTCTTATATAGGGAGTGGAATTATTTTGAGATTAGGCTGGTGCATAAATAGCCGTTTTTTCGAAAATGTTGCTGGTAATGCCATTTTGGTTGCAGAGTCATGACTACAAGCACTTTGGGTGAGTTAAGATTAAAGATATAGATATAACCGATCTCCGCCTCAAGAGGATGGTGCATCATGTTGCGCATCATTTATTTATTTCGTCTTCTTTTACTTAGAAAAACTCCTGCTTACAACAAAATTATATTTGGATAACTTTTACACTAGTTCAGTGGATTCGTACGTCCAGCATGCGTGCCATCTCTTCGATGCCCGCCCGGATTTTCTAGTGTGGATTGATCTGCCGTTCATCACCATACTTGCTAAGCGTTCCGTCGATCTCTTGCACATTAAATTTACTTATATACTCGTATATCGTATTATCAGCTGTCTATGGACCGACTCTGAGGTGTACCTTAACCAATCAGAATCAGACTTTATTTTGTGTATGCTTAAATTTTTTAGATGGATAATAAGCCACAATTCAAAAACTTGCAGCGGATATCAGACGAGACATTCGTGGTGTAGAACTAGATCTTTTAAATAAGAAAACTCAAATAATTCGTAGAAGATTATTTGGTTGCATAGGTCAGAATGTGGAAAATTTTTTTTGTGGAATAATTTGTGTTGAATATACTGTTAATGGTTTAAGCTTAGTATTCAAACAATTCCTAGACGGCCTCGTATAAGCCGCCTGTGGCTGGAGAACATCAAAGCTGTGAAGGAAAGTGTCAATAGGACGCATCAACATCAACGCGAAAACGCGTAACGCAACCGGAAAGCACTTCAAAGCGTTTTAACCAAAGATTTGGAGATGTTTCCGTACAAAAATCTATTGGAATTTATATTTATATTTGGAATTTAGCAAAAAAAAATAAAGCATTAACATTTTTGCGCCACCCTATGTTCTAAAAGAAATTAAGTTTTGCTTATTTAATTTCATTTTTAAAAATATGCCGGTTTTTGAACCACCCGGTATAGCATTCGTTCATTCAAAAGTGATGGTGTGGGTAATTAGCTTCTGGTTTATTTACTACATTTCTAAAATGCAATAAATCAAACAATTTTAAAGATTCTTTTGTTGCCAATATCCACGTGAAATGTATTGTTAAAGAAATAATTTTGTAATGGCTTCGGGCGATTTACTTTTGATTAAAATAAAAATACTCAAAAAGCTAAATAAATTGAGTGGGATAGTGGTAATAAGTACTGACTATATTTTTAACTTTCCAATTAACTGTAACAATTTTTTTAATACATTTCACCATTACAAAAGCCTAACCTTGAGCCGGAGTCTTAAACGGGAGCAGGATCTTCAAACTGTAGCGAGCGCAATGAAAACTTGAGAAGAACTTCAATTCTACCAATCGATAGTTAGTCATACCGTCTCCAAATTTTTATTGCATACGAGTATTCTAAGGCTGCACGAACAAAAGTCGTAAAAAATAGTTTAAAAGTATTGGCGTCAGAAAACTCGGAGGTGTTACGTCAAAATGTGGAATGCCTAGTGGAATGTTCTTTCGAAGGGCTATAATATTACAAAACTTGGGAGGGTGCAAAGGACTGCATGCATTGGCATCACTTTTACGTTATTTCCATCGCAGCTCAAAGTGCAATCAGGTTAAAGGACGTTGGCTTCTGGAGGCAATCTCTCAAGGGACATGGTAGTATTTTTGTGCAGTTTTCTGTTTTTTTTTTTTTAATTGGAGTCGGAGCAGGGGTTTTCTCTAAATCAGCCAATTTATGTATATCCTTTAAACTGCCGAATATTGTGTAGGCAAAATGCTTAGGGGACGTGGGACCAAGAGAGATGTTAACATTTTCTCCGATAGTCAATCCGCGATAAAGGCTCTGACGACGCCATGGTGCAGAACGAAATTAGTAAACTCCTGTAAGGAGGAGATGAAATCTTTTGGGTGTGCAGGTAACATTTCTCTGATCTAGGTTCCAGGACCTAGGAACATAGAGGGAAATGAAAGTGCTGATGAGCTTGCCAGGAAGGGGACTGAATTGGCCTCAGAGACCTCCTACCCGGTCAACGGCATCCCTCTGATAGTTGTTAAAGTAGCATAGTCAGCAAAGGCGAAATGTGTTTAAATAATTTTCTGGCGCCTCAAAAGTGAGTGAAGTGAAAATATTTTTAATATTCAAAGAGACAACAGACTTCAAGCACCATAAATATAATTTATGCAAGTCCCTTCGAAGATTCATCCGTTGACTCCTTGGCAATTATAAACATTTTCAAATCGTCGGCATAAGTAAATAATTTGAAAAAAAAAAGAGAAATAATTGCTAATATCACTGATAACAGGGGCAAATAAAAGAGGCCCTAAAATGCTACCTTGTAAAACACCTGAAGTATTCACAAAAGCTACACCAACAATAGTTACTACAGAATATCTATGCGTTAAATGTCGCGGCCGCCGAATGCGGCACACCACAAATAGAAGGAGAAGCTCGGCCAAACACCTAACAGAAGTATACGCGTGATATATATAGTATACTATATTTTTGAAATACGGTTTAATCCATTCAAAGAACGAAAAATGAAAACTTAAACAAAACCTGTAATTTCAACTGTGTAGATCTCTCCGGAAAATAGTGCTAGGAGAAGATGTTAGGTGTATATAGGGGAGTATCAGTACAAAATTAATCTCTCGGCATTGTATAGAATTGGACTTTTGTTCGATTAATTCGGAAGGGTGCTATAGAGCACGCATACACCTGTATTTGTCTGTTATATACAGCTTGTTGACCTGCTCAGGGCTTAGGATTGTCTTTGTCGCAATATTAAAAAAATGTTAGACCATTGTTGAATTAATTTTTTTATTCGTACTTATACTTTTCTGCAACTCTATAAAAATTATGTTCAACCATTCAATTTATTTTTGAAATAAAATGTTTCACCAAAAACACTTAGGGCTTGATAATTTTTTTTAAATTCCAAAGCTGTCATAACGACAATTTTCTAACTGCCTATGCTGAAACAACCACAATTAACAAGAATAATCAAATTACAACAAAACCACTGGAAGAATAAAACAACAAAAACATTGCGCTTCGCATAAAAATTCATAAATATGAAATGTAGTTAAAATAATGAGCAATTTTAAGCCCAGTAGACGAGATGAAAAGTAGCATTTGAGAGAAAAGGGATGACGGAATGGGAAGCTTGAGTGCTGCGGAAAAAGCACTGCACAAATCTACAGGGCTAAAGCAAAATGAGGCAGAATGCCAAATTAATTCAAAGGGTGCAATGAATAATGAGTAAGGGAAGGGAAGCAGGAATGTAATATAATACAACCAGTACAAAAGGGAGGGAAGTGAAAAATTTCATTTTCACATATACGAGTATATATGTAAGTAGTGGAAGTTATTTTACCAGCAAAAATAACAATAGAGTGCAACGCGGATATTTTTGTAACTTTTCGAAATGCTAAAATAACAATAACATTACTGCAAAAAAAGGAAAACACTTGCAGCAGCAGAAAAGGTGAAGGGATGTAGTCGCATATATCCATAAAGAAACGTGTCTAAAAATACGACCAAGTACCTACGCATGCGATTTGACAAATTTCATATATGTACTTATATGTAAATGCGTACACTTTAATGCAATTCTCAATATATTGGAGAATTACAATAGCAGTAGAATTCAAAGAAAAGCACCAGAAATGGCAAGAACAAAATTAGTTGAAAAAAAGCAAATATTTTAGAGAAATATGATAATTGAAGAAAAATTTGATTTAGGCAGTGTAAAAAATAAAAATTTGTTTTTTATATTTGTACTACTTATAATAACTATTTTGAGGGATCTTTTATATTTTCTCTGAAAGAAGGTAAAGGATAAATGTGTATCAGGAAAATTTGTTAAAAATTGGTAAAATTATTTTACATCCTAAAGAAGAAAATAATAATAATGTGATTTGAAAAAATTGAAGAAAAATCAGACGTGCACCAAAAAAAAATAAACGTAAATTGCGCGAACACTTCAGTTAAGTGTTTGGCCGAGCTTCTCCTTCTATTTGTGATGTGCGTCTTGATGTCGTTCCACAAATGGAGGGACCTACAGATATGGTAGTCATGCCAAAACTCATTCGGCTACGGCGGCCCCATAAAAAAATGCATTATAATTAATTATGGATATTATTGTTTTACAATAAATCATTATGAACATCTTTTTATAATTCTCTTTTTCCTGTCCTATTTACAAAAAAAATTACAACTACTCTAAACAACTAAAGCGCCGGTTTGATACCATTATGAGACCTCCAAACCTCTACAGCCAGCCTGTTGGTATAATGGAAGAAAGTTGGATTTAGATTGGCGCACTGCCTCAGGATATCGAAGAAAGGAGCGCCCAGTGAAATTAGTCGTTTAGCTGCCAAACCTGGACATTTACAGAGAAAGTACTCTACAGTCTCTTTCTCTGAAAGGTCCCCACAGCTACTGCAATGGTGGTTAAATTGTAACCATAGCTTTTTCGCGCGTGTGCCGATCGTCCAGTGACCGGTAAACACAGCTTAGAGTTTGGAAATTGAATGACGAGGAGTCCAAAGGACTTTCTGAGTCCTTCGTATTCAGGCCCCTTACTGGCAAGCTCATTAGCAATTTCATTTCCTTTTATGTTCCTATGTCCAGTCAGAGAAATGTTATCTGCACACCCAAGAAATTTGATCTCCTCCTTACAGGAGTTTACAAATTTCGTAAGTTCGAAAAGCAGATACTTTAAAAACGAAATACTCGAATTATGTGTTTTTCCTGCAGAAAATTTCGCAAATCGAACGCGTAGGAATACATAATATTTTTGAAGTCCTAAAAAAGGTAGTCATGAAAAAACTGGTATGGTAAGTATCTATTGGAACTGTAGGAGACTAAATCGATCGATATCTAGAAAAGTATCAATCAAACAATTTAAAGTTTATGCTCGCAGTCAAGGTGACATTTCACACTAAAACAAGTTCTTTTACTGTTTTTTGTTTGTTCCATACAGTTGTGAGTAACAGGGTGGTAACAATGGAAATTAGCAAAAAAGAAAGTTCGGTACATTTTACAGTTTTTCTCTGATTAAGGCGAAAATGTAGACCAGGCCGAAAATCAACGCCATTTTGTAGCCACTGGTCATTTGCACTTATTATACATACTAGAATTGAGGAATTCAAAAATTCTGTAAAATTTCATATCAAGAATTATTCCAAAAATTCTGGTGAAAATTTGCAGACTTTTCATAATTTTTGCACACAGTTTGTAAACTCGTCTTATATGGTTTTTATTGTATAATGAGTTAAACTTTTGTAAAACTGTAATAGAAATCAGATTCCACTTACATTCGTTGAGTCTACAAATATGTATTCGAACACCATTTCTGTCTCCATTCCGTATGCTTCGCGGATCCCAGCATTTTTGGGACTTAAAAAATACCTAAATCCGGAATAGACATCTCTGGTTCATATGTAGTTACAATATATTATTAGTAAACTGACACTCCACGAAAGCCTCAATAATGATTCCAACAAAACAATCTGCATAATTTACGACTTCACACCCACTACAAAAGGTAAGGGTATTACACAGCCTACAAATAAAACTGTGTGGAACATTAATATTTACGTTGAGGCATATACACAGGGATGCTCATGAGTAAAATTTCATTCGTGTGAGTATGTATGTATTTTTCGAGCTGTAAAAATTTACATTCGTATGCGCGCGCATTTACGACCAACTAAAGGATAAAGTTGGCGGCACAGTTCATTGTTATGCAAATGCAGTTAAACGTCCTTTTCCGTAGTAAAATGCCAAACGATTGTACATATTGTCATACAAGCAATGCACGTGCACTCCATGCTTTAGGCATTATGCAACAGCAAAAACAAAGGGTAGTGTTTTGAGTGTAGCGCATTTCTGTCTCATTTCAGTTCATTTTTATTTCCATTGTTGCTTTTGGTACTAATTTTTTATGGTTGACCAGCCGAGAAGTCACTGTAGAAAATGCAGTTGTTGTTGCAGAATTAATTATACAGTGGTTGCTGGAGTAAAAAAATATACATAAACAATACACTATACGTACAAAAAACATACTTTACGGCAATCCAATTTTTATGTGAAAATATTAAGTTTATTCACATTTAGTGGCTTTTAATGTCAATATTTAGGTTTTATTAGCTTGAAAGTAATATGGCATTTAATACTTATAAATAATTTAAAGAATTTTTAAGTATAATCTGTGCAAGCAGAAAGAAGGATTTTGCTGCAATATATGCCAACTGCAGTAACAATCAATGAACTGACTGTATCTTATCAGCTTAGCTTTAGACCTGATATACCACACTGATACCGATGAGATATCTGAGCAAAGGATTTTTCCAACTGCCAAACTAAATCGCTCAGGTAGTATTATATAAGAGCAATTGCTGGTTCCTGCGGACGATATTGATATCATCGGCCTCAGTAACCGCTACGTGTATTCTGAGTTTTCCAACTAAGTAAGTTTGAGATAAAGACTATACGGAAAATGTATGGATCTTTGGGTGTTAATGCCGGGAAATACCGGAGACGATGAATCGACGATAAGTTCTATGAGTTTTACACTGATAAGGTACTTATATAGAGGCCTTACTGTTTAAATCATGTCGTACAACTGGGGAAAATGGGGTAATTATTCGGCTAATTTTGGCCGTTAAAAATAAGAGCTTACCAGCATTTGAAAAAAAAAAAGTGGAGCTTAACCAGATTTTATTGTTTCCAATTGTTGGCAGTTAAGGCGGAATAGAAGATAGGAGAAATTATGATATTTTAGATTCTTTTGGCATTTGCAAGGTAAAGGTCTCTCTCGACGAACAAAACTCATACTGTATAGGCCTCGCAGAACTTTGAATATGAATAAATGGCAAAACTTTTCTAAGGATATGCAACTGGCAAAGTTGTGTAGTATTTATTCTATTCGAAACACTATTGTAGTGCCACTTCAAAAGAAAATAGTTTTGTGTCTTATTAAATAGCATAAATTGGGTTAGTTTAGCCTGACTGGTCAACAAAGATCTCACATAGATCAGAACTTATTTGCTAGTGTTACCAAGCGATACTATGGGGGCGTAAGCTACAGATAATACTTATAAAGAAGGGGACGCTCTAGTAAGATAGTGCTAGTACCCAAAATATTAGTCTACAATTGACCTTTTTTCTTCTTGATTGTCGCAATAACTGCTTACGCGATTATGGTCGAGCTTAACAAAGCGCGCCAGTCATTTCTTTCTCGTGCTAACCGGCGACAGTTGGACAAACCAAATGGAACCAAGTGTTTTCCTGATCCTTCCAACGCAGAGGAGGTTTTCTCCTTCCTCTACTACCAGCTGATACGGCATCGAACACTTTCACAATCTTCCGGTGGTTTTTGCGTTGTATGAGTAGATCATGATTTTGGCAATCGTGCAAGATGTCGACGCATCCCCCAAGATATTCGTCTTCGATATCAATGTTATGTATATCCCAGCTCTGAAGTTTTTTTTATATTCTTTATATCTTTGGCCGACCGGGAGCTCTGCTCTCTTGCGTGTTCCAGTCCAGTGCCATTCTCGTAATACTATCTGGAGGTTTTCTTAGCGTGTGACCTATCCATCGCCGTTTTCTGAATTTAACTTGCAATAGAATGGACTCCTCATTCGTTGATCTCAACAGCTCGTCGTTACAGATGGTGTTCGGACAGAATAATCTACAGATGATGCGGAGTCATTTGTTGACAAAAGATTGTTGTAGCCTCTGTGAGATAGTGTTGGAGAAGACCACCCAAGTTTCACTTCCGTACAATAATACAGACTTCACACATGAGCTGAATATTCGCAATTTTGTGCACCTAGAGATTTGGGAACTCGTCCATACTCTATGCATTCGCCCGAACGCCGCCCTTGCTTTGGATAGGCTGCTGTTGACATCTGCATTTGCTCTGCCGTCTGTCGTGATAGTGCAACCGAGCTAGCAGAAGTTTTCGACAAATTCCACCGGACACCCGTCAACCATTATGGGTCTTGTTTCATTGTGGCTGACTCTCATAGCCTTGGTCTTGGCGATGTTGACGTCTAGTCCGACAATACTAGCCACCGTGACTACTCTGTCCGTCATCGCTTTCATGCCAATAAGTTTGTGGGAGAGGAGACAGATGTCATTAGCGAAGTCCAGACCTCCAAGATGTCTGGTGAAACTCCATACGATACAGCAGAATCAATTGGCTCATAACGCCTTCTAGAACAATGGCGAAGAGAAGGGGCGACAGGGGGCAACCGTGCCTTACGCCTGCGTTGGTTGTGAATGGGTCGCTGATGTTGCCGATGTGAAGCACTGCCAGTTCGAAGTTCTAGTAAAGGGCTCTGACGAGGCGGATTATCTTAGCCATATTGAGTCTGCTCTTAAGCAGCTGTCCCAATTATAGGTTTCCAACGATTTAAGCTAACACATCAGCTTTGCAGTAAACCGGAGGGCGGACTCCCTTAGACATACATATGTATGGCGATTGAACTGAAGTACCTTCCTCCGTTCATTAAATAGCCAATTTTTCTATACAACATCACAGTAAAATATTTATGTCACCATTGCTTATGAAAACTGCACACTGTGAAAGCCACAATGAATGCTAAAAAAAATGTGCTTATGGGAGTGTAAGAACACATTACTATTTTGCATACTCGCACCGTAAAGTGTTAGAAAAATATTTAAATTTGAATTTTTCATGGCTTTGTGCATGGAGTGGGCTCATTCGGAAACTTTGCACATACACTCAAACATACAGAGTGCAACAATGTACGTTTATATGCTATACGTTTTTTTCGTATTGCCCTGATCGCTGTTAATTAAAATGCAATGTCACCGAGAGTGCTCGCAACACACTTGAGCGAATTTCAAAAAGTTGGAAGATGTACCTACGTTGATGCCTTTTTCGTTGCTTGTGGATAATTAATGTGACATTTTAAATTTATGGTTGATTCTTGCAAATTAGAAGAAGGAAAAAAATCTATCCAAAGTTAATATGTTACGAGTATAATATAATATATGGATGTTGAGTTGTGATGCGCTGCAACGCAATCTCTATTTTACCGACAAACGGTTGCATGCCTAGTTAGGGCGAATGTAAACAAGGCAAGCCAGCTCAATGTTTCTAGTTGTTTTTATAGCTCGCTAACGGTAAGTTTTGGAATCACGCATCTTAGGGGTGTTGTCTTGTTAGTACCTTTGATTGTAATTTTATGATTTGTGATTTTATGATGGTGCCGAATGTTGTAGGCATCTGGTAATGAATAATCATTGTTGCAGTTTTACTGAGTACGGCGGTCCACTGAAAAGTAACGTATTTTGCAATATTCCACCATTGATTAGACGACGAGTTTTATTGATCAATCACAAAGCTGTCGAATTGTTTTGAGGTGGCGATAAAAAGAAGCTTAACTGGGCTTATCACACCAGTAGCCAAGAGGTGGCAAAAAACGCCAATGATGAAAGAAAGAAGAGAAAAAATCGCATGAAATGAAAGATGAGAGCAGTGAAAATATACAAAAAGTAATTACCAGCAGATAAAAAACTTCTAAATAGTGCATTAATCCCCCTACTGGCAGTTCTGTTGTTCGCTCTTTCCTCTCAAATCACTTGCGTTATGTGGTACACCGTTTTTCTTTTTCGCGCACCACTAATTCAGCTTTAATCAACGCGGCATTGTCCTGCTGCCACGCCAATATAACCCGCACCACAACAGTTCCTGCCAAATGTGGCACAATTTTTTTGACATTTTCTTCCTTTTTTATTGCGAGCTATACTTTTTCCTTTCAACTGTGTTGATTTAGTTGTAATGTCCTTCATTATCCTCTACATACTTTCCTGTCATATCCCTATTACTTCCGCTATAGAGACACCCATTAATTATGTGTAGGGGTTTTAGCTCGTGCTCGGACTGTTTCGAACATCTGCCTTCAAAACGCCTGGCGCGCAAAGTGTGAACGAGTCAAAAAGCCGTCAACTACATACTTACGTACTGACTCTTTGACGCAATTGTATTCCGAGGCTGTACTTAACTGTTTCTACTCTTGCTCTGCACACCTGCTGTAATGCTTTGCGATTTTTTAACTGTTTTCCTTTTTATTATGTTTACTCACTTTACGCGTGCCACTAATTTCACATTAGTGACAATCGTGTGTCATTGCATGACCTGCATGGCTGAGTGGCTGCCTATTTGCTACTGCATTTGTTGTTTGTTGTGCACAATTAATTGTTGCCCCGTTTGAGTAAATGTTCTTGTCGATTCGAGTTGAAACAAGTAAATATGATTTGTTGCAAGATTTATATCTATGCATTTCAGTTGCGGACATGACGTGTATGTACAGTACACCACTTAAGTGAGCGATACCACCAAGAGGAAAAAAGTTTCTGATAATCCGAAAAATCTGATATTATTGAAAAATATCTCAAAGAGAAAAAGTCATACCTGAAATCGGTCGTTTAGTAGATACAAGTTTTCTTACAATTGAAAAGATCGTAAATAAATATAAAAGTGAAGGAAAACCTACTAATAAGTCGCGCTCCGGGAGCCCACGGTCATTCAGTGACATCAAGAATGGCATAATCGTACGCTAAATAAGAACAAATTCCAAGATACATCCCACCAAATTGAAATCTGAAGTAGAAAATAAGATTGGAAAGCAATGTAAAGGGTGATCAGTTTGTAGGTACCATTAGAACCTCTGACTAATGTCAAACTAAATACATAATTTTTTTAGTCTTCTTTGATATTTCATAATGAAAAGACTTACGCCTCAGCAATGTTTACAAATCGTCCAATTGTATTACGAAAATCGACGCTCTGTGAAAAATGTTCATCGCGCGCGCTGGTCAACTTATGCTGTACATAATCGTCCTACTAAACGCACTATTCGGCAAACCATCGGCAAAATTGCCATATTTGGGCTGAAGAGCAACCCGAAGCCATTTAATAACAACCCTTACATCCATTGAAAGGAACCGTTTGGTCTGACCTGGAAAAAGCATCGGCCCATTTTTCTTCAAAGACAAGGCTGGCGCCAATGTAACAGTGAATGGCGAACGCTATCGCGACATAATAAAAGACTTTTTGATGCCTGAAATCGAGGTCCAATATCTCCATAACATTTTGCTCAAACACGATGAAATAACACAAATCCTATATTGTTTGTTTCCTTTTCCTACAGGTATTTGGAACACCTGGTGTGACGTTCGTGAAGTGACGATTTGGCGAGGAATACATTTCGAAATGTTCATTTTCGCGGGTCGCGTGGACAGTCAAAAGTACGCAAATGTATTGGAAACTGTACTTTTGCCTTCGATACTGCTCATTTTCGGCAACACTACTTTAGATGAATTTCAATTCCAACAAGACAATGCGACAACGATGCAGTGGTTTAGAGACAATAACATAGTTTTGTTAGATTGGTCAGCACAGTCTCTAGATCTAAGTCCCATAGAACATTTGGGGGCTATTTTTAAACGTAATATAAAGGAATCCAGCATAACATCGCAAATAGCCCTGAAAAATGCTTTAGTTCACGAAAGGAGGGCCATAAGTGTACGCAGCATGCCCCAGAGGATTTCTGCTGCCATCAAAGCAAAGGATTTACCTACTAAATATTAATGTTTTTACTCCTTTAATTCCTTTTATTTGTACTGATATATTAATAAAGAATCATTAATCCATTTTTTAAAACGAAAAATTCAGTAATTAATAGGATGCCTAATACTTTTCGCCAGGGTTGTATGTATAAAAAATACGTTTTTTTTTAATGTGATATTAACCCCATTTCATAATAACTTGGTTAATAAGAAGATAAAACTACCTTTAATTTGATATTATATATAAAAAAAATTTCTTAAAAAACTTTTAAGAACGTAATTTTTAAGATCCGCCGATGACAAGAGCAGGTAAAATCAGTGCACGTTACTGCGGTAAGAAAAATAAGTCTGTTCTATTATACAATAAATACAATAAGAAAAAGAAAAATATTCGAAAATTATTTTAATTACCTGTATAATCATATTAATTTCGTTAAAATCGATTTAGTTTTTTCCGGAGTGTAGATACTCTCACCCTCCTCCATCACCAATAACAATAATTTGCATTGTTAAATATATCCAAGAGGTCAGAAAAAGGGGATCGGCCACGCCTAATTCTTCCCTTTTTCCGGAATGAGGACTCACTATTCTGCCTTTGCTCCGTTTTTACTGCAAAATGAAGAGAACCAACTAAATTACTTTAAGGTTGACAACACCATACTTACATACTTGGGCGGGTCGATTTAAAAATCGCTCATTGCTCTGTGAAAATCGTATTCTAGGGATCAAAATAAGAAACTTTGCCGAAGGAACCATACCTATAAAACGAATTCTGATGTCCCCCAATTTGGATCGAACGAAAAATCCCACTTTGACCCATTTAGAGTGCTCCAATCGAGTCCAAATGTATGACCGACCCCCACTAACTTTGGACGGCCGATCCACCCATGCCAGTGGCATTCCCCCTGGAACTCCCCTGGGGGGTTCCCCATACAATCATTTCAAAATATCACCATTTTTGGCCTTTACATGAGAAAAGAAACTAAAAAGCTCGACCCAAATTGGGGGACATCAGAATTCGTTTTAGAGGTATGGTTCCTTCGGCAAAGTTTCTTATTTTGATCCCTAGAATATGATTTTCACAGAGCAATGGGCGATTTTTTTGCCTCCCCACAAATCGACCCGGCCTATTACACACATATGTATACTGTAGTGCATTTGTCCTGTACATACCTATAGGCCATTTTTTGGTTTACACCTTTTTTTACCGTTTTCAAATTTGGCACAGTTGATAATAGTGCCCAGTATCATTCCTTGAATTCTCAACATCTTCTCTACACTTCATTTGTTCGAAATTTCCAGGTACATATGTCAAGAACACAAAACACCACACGTCTCCAACGTCTCAACTTCATTATTTCTAGGTTTATTTTATCAAAATGTAGCTAGTCTTTTAAACTTTCGACTGACATTAATCCTTTAAATATTGACTAAAGCGCTTTTAACGGATTAAAATCATCAATTGAAACTTTGAACAAAAAATTATCACAACTCAACAAGCAAACGTCACTGTCACTGCACACAAATTGCGACTGGTAATAGTAACAACAAAAACATTACAACGTCAATGTGACATATCAAAGGATTAAAGTAGAAATATAAAATAAAAAACGCAAAGCCGTAAAGAATACTTGTTAGAAACACTCGCAACTGTTTGTTTATCCAATGTTGTTCGGTTGAAAAGATACATAGACTCATATGCTGGGATGCACCATACCGAAAAATTAAATAAAAGCCAACAACACTAAATACAACACGTGATGCCACATCACAAGCCAACAATGATCTATTTATGTACAGATGTATGCATGTACAAGCAGAAATGTATGGTACGTTAAAAAATGGAAAACGCATGAATGGGTTGAAATTGTTACAAAATCCTTTAACCCGAAAATGCAAAATGCGAACAAACAGTGCGACGAAAGGGCAGAGTGCACATTTCACAGATAAACCAATTCGAGCAGGGTAATAAAACATCCGATAAAAAGGTCGCTACATACTCATACATACATACATATTATGCATGTATGTGTGTCAATGAAGGGGTAATATGAGGCGGCGGCAGCACCGAACTTCGCTTGAGGAGTGTAACTCTACAACCAGAGCAAATTTAGAAGTACGAAAAAACGTGCATTTTATTTGCGAAAGGGTTTTATTTGATTTGATTTCCGATTTTGCGTATTGCAAAGGGGGTTCTCCTGGCATTTTAACTATTTGCTCTTTGCCATTTTCTTAATAGGCATGCCAGTGTATCAAAGTTACTTTTTCGACACTTGCGCGCTTCATTTATTGCGAAATTATTTATTGCCCACTCGCCGCCGCGAATTGAAATTCTGTTGCTGTTAAGTAAAGTTGCGTCGTTGCATTTGCAGTGTGTAGAGGTAGTAGTAAATTGCAGCCAAGTTGAGGGAAATTAATTTCAATAATTTTTCGAATATTCACAAATGAAGCGTTACATTGAACTTTTGTTGATTACTGTTTGGCGATTGGTGACGGTGCCAAATGGCATGCCAATGAATTAGTTGGATAATTTTTATTTTTTTATTGAGGCGGTACGACTGGTTTGAGTTGATACTCAAAAACACCGACATTTCGAGCATTACCTCGCTACATCTTCGAGCGTTTTAGAATGCCAAGCTCATAATTTGTGCTCCTTTCGTATCTACCCTTGTGAACGAGGCTATAGATTTTGCGTAGGTCAGTTTTATCGTATCACTCTAGGACGGGCATGATTAGACTTGTAGAATTTTTTTAACCCTAGAAATAAGTAGGCAGAGTCTTTAAAAACTCCGAAGTCATAACTTTCAATCCAGAAGTGTGTTGCAATGCGGGGTAACTCTTTGTGTGTAGACAAGATAAACTGTGTTTGCCCTTATTTTCTAGGCGAACCTCAGTTGCAACCTCCTTTAAGTTGGATAAAGTTGTGTTAACGGTCCATTGAAGAAATCATCTGCGTTACCATCAGCTATTTTTGTATCTTATGGTGCTGCGATGGCTCATATTTGTAGCCCGGCATTACTCTTTCGAACATTAAAGTCCCACAAAGTTGAGTTGACTTGTCTAAAACATCGCTTGGTCTTGCACAGCTCGAAGAATTCGGACAGTGAATTTGCTACGCTATGCAAGGGGATCAGCCAGTTCATCATCCTTTCGCACAATTCTATCGAAAGCGGCATGCATAAGCGGCAATTGACGCAAATAGCAACATCCTCTTTTTTATAGATTGGACAGAGTACGCCCGACCAAATGACGCTTAGTATATTGCGCTTCATCAACTCTTTGTCAATAGATTTGAATAGCAAAGCTGGAAGCTTAGGTTTTGCACTTAGGATTTTTGTTGTTTTACGCCAAATTAATGCGTTCCTATATAATGCTACTCGAGTTGTGGGACATGAGCTTTATCTCTAAATATTGGCATGGGTTATTCATCTCCATTATAGTGTTGTGAAGTGATAGGGTTAAGATGTATCTCCTCCATATCTCCAATGTACTTTCGTCGTATTTGACCAAAATTTATTTATGGCAACACTAATACCGGCAATCCTGATTGCCACCATCACATACATTTTGAGCTTAGGGTTTTACCTATCCTTTCCTCGTTCTAAAAGGCAGACGTGGTCTCCCTGACAGCAGAGTGGTTCTGTGAAATATGCTGCGTATTTCAGAACAGTAGCGCCACGTTCTTACTATCAATGGCTTCTGTGGTAATATCTAAGTTCCGCAGCAGTAGGCAGTGACTGCGAGGTCAAGATCCCCTGCTTGGTTACATCCGGGTAATGAAGATTTTCTTGTTCAAGCAGAATTGTGAGACAAATACGAAAATCACAGCTTTCAGGCATGAAGTTTTCCTAATTTTTCTCAGCACACTTACCTTAAGGGGACAGATACCTGTAAAATTTCGAAAAAAAAACTTTCTTCTTTTTTATAAAATGTTAATATAATCCTTTAAGAATGTTTAGAACGTAAATTTAAGTATTTCCTATATTATAGGTTGTCAACCGTGACGACTCTATTCTTTGCGTTCGAGCGCTGGGAGATGTATAGTTACGTCGTATTCAAACTTTAGACGCGTTTTTTATCAAAACTATATTTTTCGAATTGGCGTACACGATAACTCGAAAATTTATTGACCGATCTCCCTGAAATTTTGCAAACATCTTTTTTTATAATATTACTTATTATGTGAATACAAGTTTTCGAAAATTTTTCGATAAAATAATTTTTTCGAAGCAAAAATTCATTTTTTTTAAGCCTCTTCCGCGATTTTTTTTTCTCCCATTTTTGTTTAATTCATATAGAAATTATGACATTAATAAATAAAAAATGTTTGGTTTTTTTATATTCAGGTCACTGTCGTCGATGCTACAATGCCCGCCGATCGAGAAGCCCCCATTATTATTATAATGTATAATTAAACTGGATGCCAATTTTGAAAAAAATATATTGACTTCTTCATTTTAATACTTTTACAGGTATCTGTCCCCTTAATTGCAAACAGGTCGATGCTGGATCCTCGGCAATGTATGTTACTTTTTGATGGGTGGGTGAATGAAAGGCAGCTGTTAGATGAGTTAGTTAAATTGCGCGTTGATTGGTGCGCGATCGGATTTAATTAACGAGACCACATGGAGAAATGAACCTTTACCTAGCCAAGTTTTCGAGTGGACATAGATGCTTCAAAGCATATTTATACAGGTTTAACTACGACGACAATCCCTATTGCTACTACTGCGTAGAAAACGTTTTAGAGGACGTTGACTACATATTCTTCACATGCTTGCACTTCCGTTCTGAGAAGAGAAATTTCAAAGAACCTTTGGAAAAACTCTTTCGGCGGAAACATCCGTGCATGTTATATTTGACGCTAGTTCCGCGGCCTCAGCCTGGTTGGAAAAGGCCACTTGAGGGTAGCGCGGTACCACAACGCCTATTTTTATTTGGTTTAGCTTCATTTTAGGCAGATTAGAGAAATGGTTTATTTGCATTTCCTTTCTACAAATGTTTGAAGAAAATTTAATAAATGCCGTGGGAAAACTTAACTACTCGTAGATGTATATATCATTCTTAAATTGTCCCTCGCCTCTTGCAAGCTTGCGTAAAGTTGAAAGTTCCCATGTTTTTATAGATATAAAAATAATTCACGCACTCAAAACTTACATCGGTGGTGTGATTGGCGCTCATCTTGTAAAATTATATGCACTATTAAAACAAAAATTTCTCAAAATGTTTCCACAGCTTCTAGGTAAGTTCATGATTATAAGTGTAGTATGCATTATTCAGTATGGTTAACATCTTTATTTCTTTTTTCCATCTACGAATCAAGTTTTCAAAGCCAAGCAGAGCAAGAACAGCAAGCAAAGCCAGCCTGCATTATGCCAGCACCTTTAGAGACGGATCATCAAGTGGCTGTACAACTAAGCGAGGAGGCAATCAATGGCTACATTGGCTTCAAACATCATCATTTAAAAACAAGGGGGGAAATTACGCATTCATTATAACAATATTTGAGTTACTGAATTAATATAATATTTAATAGTAAATAATAACACCGCTGTAACAATTATGAAAAGAAAATAAAAAGTAACCCTTTGTGGTACTGGTAGTGAAGTGCAAAAATATATTTACTAGGTTGTTCAATAAGTTTTGCGGTTTTGTTTATAAGCCATTTATTATCGACATGTCGCATTATTTCCTACAATGGATAAAATTAAGTATCGTGGAGTGATTGATTTTTTGTTTTGAAAGGGTTAAAAGTAAAGGAAATTTATGAGCGAATGCTGAAGGTGTATAAGGACTTTTCGCCATGAATTAGTACAGTAAAAAGATGGTTTGCTGAATTTAAACGTAGTCGTACAAGCTTTGAAGACGATTTACGTCAAGGACGTCCAAAAACGTATCAACATCAGAAATTGTAGAAAAAATACAGTATTGGGAACTCGTCGAGGGATTGCACGAGATTTAGTAGATGCCCTAGGCATCTCATTGGCATCATCGCAATATTTTGACTGACGTATTGGGCTTCAGAAAGCTGTGTGCAAAATGGGTGCCGTATTCGCTAACAATGGAACAAAAACACATTCGAATGCGACTTTCGACTTTCTCAGCAACATTTAGAGCGTTAAGTGGATTTCAAGTGGATCTTGTACCCCAATTAATCACTATGGATGTGGATTACTTGCAAACTGGTAAAACAATAAATTCTGAATATTATTGTAACCTTTTAGACTAGCTGAAAGAAAAATTCGTGAAAAAATACCCATTTTGCAAAAGAAAAAAATATTTTTCATCGGGACAAAAGCATACAAGAGCTAAAATCCATAAATGAAATTTCGAATTGCTCTAGCATCCACCGTATTTACCAGAATTGGCCTCTAGCAACTTCCATCTCTCTCCAGACTTAAAAAAATATATGCGTGGAAAGCGTTTTTCATCACATGAAGAAGTCAAAACAGTTGCGGAAGCATATTTTGCAGCCCTTCCAGATTCTCCCTGCAGGAGTGGAACCATTAATTGGAATCTCGTTGGAACAAGAGTTGGTGTTCAGGAGACCATACTGCGTTATAAAGTATATTTCAAACCATACAATTTTATTTTTTTATCGAGCCACAAAACTTCTTGAACAACCTAGTATATGTATATACATATATTTTATCAAAATAGCATTACTCCACACTTTATATTACCACAGTTGGAATTATTTTTCCATTTACCCCATTATTCTGCAATCTCTTTGGAAAGTGTACTCCTTTGATTGCCTCAAGTACCGTTTGTAGCCACAAAACAATATCAAATCTGCCCGTTCAATTGCCCATTCAGCTGTTGAATTATGTATGGACCAGCATATATATATGTAAGTGTATATATGCATGTATATAAGCGTGTATGTATGTATGTTTACGTCAGAGTTTTCTATTGTGCAATTGAAAGCGAAAATCACCAGTCATGCTGGAACCATTAAGTAGACGTACGAAGAA
Organism: Anastrepha ludens; assembly: GCF_028408465.1. Taxonomy (NCBI): domain Eukaryota; kingdom Metazoa; phylum Arthropoda; class Insecta; order Diptera; family Tephritidae; genus Anastrepha; species Anastrepha ludens. Next base: position 46,712,457 of record NC_071500.1, on the reverse strand, counting down.
TGTACGCGTACGTGAACTTTGCAAAATCTCTGAGCCACAAACAATAACAATAACAAAATGATCAAGTTAATTCCCAAAAGTATCAGCGACTACACTTCAGTGACACAAATGCGATGTAAATGTTGGATAGTAATTTGTTTCCTTTTGGTTTCCTTATCATTTCGCGAATATCAGAAAATTGTTTTCTATTAATAATTTTGACTAAACTGCATTAACATACACACGTAAGGTATAGCCAGAAAAAAATGTCGAAAATAAAAAATCAGAAAAATTTCAAAACGGAAAACCGAGTTGGATCGTAACAGATCAGACGTAATTTGAAGGATAAGAATCTACCCTAGCCGGGCGCAGTGCATTAGTATGTACGTATATATGTATGTATGTACACACTTATTTGCGCATAAATATTATTATGTTGCCAGGAGTTGGCATAAGCCAATGTTGTTGTTGAAATGCTTTTATCCCGTTTTATTTTAAGCAGAATGTCATTCTCAACCCCTACCATTTTTCGCATTAATGCAGCAGTCGGTTGGAGGTTTGGAAATCCCAAATCTGTCCTGCTGTGTATTTGTGTGCCTTTCTATGGATTTCAATAAATGATGGCAAAGATAAATCCTAACACCTTTGACAAAAACTCACAAATGACATTTTGTGCCACACAACAGCGGTCCAAAGCGAAATCCATGTGTTGAAGTTATGTACATTTTGTTGGCGCTACAGCACTCAAATTTGTTTTAAATCATTCGAATGGAATAATCACTATTTTAGCTACTTGTTTCATTTTCGCATTTATAATCCAAAATGTTGTTTGTAGAAAACTCAGCTAAAAATGAGTGACAGAGTTGAAATTATGTTTTGCAAATCATTGCAAAAAACACTTTATAATTCTTACGAGTGCACGAGTACACTGAAGAACTAAAATTTTAGCTTTTCAAGACTCGTTTTTATACCCGCGCACTTGTATACCCCATTACATATGTACAAGTATATATATATGTATATACCCAAATGCTCAGTAAGATGAGAGGAGTCGATTTTTTGTTTTTATTTTATTTTAATAATCTACTGTAAAAATTAGCTCACAGACTAGACAAAAATGAAAAGAAATATAAGTCAAATTTGGGAACTAAAATAAATAATATCAATCAGGATAAATACGATATTAAGCAACTAAATTTAAAATTTTTACAAAATAAATTTAGATAAAGCGATATCAAGCAGGCTGAAATTGGATAATGAATAATAGTCCCTAAGTCTTTAGCCGAGAATTATTAATTAGCCATGTCTTTCCGATTTAGCCATGTCCCTCCGTCTGTGCATACGATAACTCGAACAACCATCAATATATTTCAATTAGATTTGGTTAGTTCATATTGAAAATGGGTGAAATCGGTTATTAACTACCCCCACCTCTAGTGCAACAATAATTTTCATAAAAGAAAAAACGTGGTATTTCTATTATAAATGAAGCAAAATTACTACAATTTCATAAAATTAATAAGTTAAAAAAATAATAATAATAACGCGATAAAATAAACAATTTGAAACTACGCTCACTTTTCATATGTTAAAATGACATTTCCGTCCGTCGGTCAGATGTTAAACGCTGTAAATTTTACTAAAATGTACGCAGGTGGCCACCGTAGCCAAGTTTGGTACTACTATTCGGAAGCGTACAAGTTCGAAGCGGGCACGAAACTCCATCAATTGTGGAAAACGATTTTTTCTATTGTAATAATTACGGTCGCTCCTCGACAGGCAATGACAAACCTCTGAGTGTATTTCTGCCATGAAAAATGTACTCATTAAAAACTATTTGCCCTTTGAAGGCGGCGTAAAATTTTAGGTCCCTCCATTTTTCCAAAAATATCAAGACGCGTACCACAGATAGGAATGAGAACTCTCTTGCCTGTTGCATTTAGTATTGAGAAAGCAAATAAACGTGGACCATCGACTAATTTAGTTTTAAAATTACGCTAAAAACACCATTCAATAGTTTTGCGCTATTACAAAGTGAAAAACTAATAACTTAATAAATAATGATTAATGTTATACGTCTTGTGTGGACATCTTAATACGACTAGAGCACGCCCACACCCTAACTATTCAGTAAAGTACCAACCACGTCGTTTTGCACACCTCTGTTTCGCTTTCCGTGAACGGTAACGTGTGTGACTTCCTCGAAAAACCTTACTAAATTGTCACAACCTAAGATCACATTTCGTATTTTATGACTATACATGAGTTTTCCGAGTCGTCAATGTCAAAAAAATGTTGCTCGTTAACATAATTCTACTATAAAGTCCATAAAGAAAAATGGTATCGAAGCAATTTCTGAATTAATTGATCATTATAAGTGAATAAGTGAAGGACATTATGCAGGATATTGGTGATCCTTACAGCCGAATACATATATTTACCTTCTATCCAGAAGCTACTTGAACGAATTAGAAAATTGTGAACTGCTCGTACTGCAAGCGAAATAATAGTTTCCAGAATCTTAGTCAAAATCTTTTTCACAAGTTAAAATCTTTTTCACAAGTCAAAATCATTCTTCAAGTGTCAAAGTAGATTGTGATTTAAAAGGAAATATCTCGACTGTCCACTTTTTAATATGCAATAAAAATACAGCATACAGTAAAGCCAATTTTTACTTCGTTTCGCACCAGTACCAAGTACCAGTAAAATTCTTGATATTCCATTTTGCCTATCCCTTATCCTCTGGAAACGAAATTTCGGTTGATTTATTATATTTTTTATATTGCACATACATTTAGGTGTTCAGCTCCAGATTTTTGAGGAATCACTTATTTCAGGGAAAGTCTCCTGGGCTTCTCAATGGACCTCTGATCTGCCTCTTAGAAGTAATAGTGTGTAGTGTGGAAAAAGACAAGGAGTTTTATAAGAACGAAAAAGTAGATGAAACTAAGTTTTTAGAAGAGATATGATAATTGCACCAAAATTAGCCAAATTTTCGTATGAAAAACTCTGAAGGATTTTAGCAGGACTGCGCCTTATTATGCTTATTTCAGAAAAACTCATCGTTTGTATCTAGAATTTGCAAAGGCACGCATCCACAACCGAAAGGCTTTTTGGCCAAGAATTTGGTGGAATGACCAAGCGATGAATTGCGACATCGGAAATGATGGTTAACGATTTAAAGCTGAACTGGGTTAAGAAATAATATATGTATATGTATACAAACATTCCTATATAATATTAAAAAATATTCTGAGACTGTGTAAAAAATATATACGAAGTTTGTTCAAGAAATAGGGTAAATTTTTTAATTTTTTGGGCTGCAAACATTCGAGTTTCGATTATTATTATTTTTTTCTTTTAAATACGGTTTTAGCAACAAATCATATTTAGTTTGTTTGTGAGAGGCATAAATAAGACAAGTGTTTTGGGTGTTCGCCGATTTTTTGCTATCGAATAAAATCGATAAAAGAAGTTGCATAAAAGTTTGTGTAAAAAATGGAATTGAGTGCTCAAAAACACTTGAAATTTTGACAGTGGCATAGGGTGCGAGTACTCTGAGTCAAAAAAGTGCGTGTAGCGTAGTACACAAAGCAGAAGTGAAACTTTCAAGGCAGACAAAGAAAGAGGGAGAGACCCGAGAGAGGGAGAGAAAGAATATACATATATTTAAATAAATTCACAAATAGACAAAATTTACAAAAAACGGAGAAGGGTCGACCGGTGTAGGTAAACGCCGGACACAAACTGTGGCAACAACGCGCACTACTCCGAGCGTTTATCACCCGCACAAACGCAGAGATTCTAGGACCGCAGCAACGGCACAAATTACCGCAAGGCAATACCAATAAATCCGACGCCGGAATGGATAGCATTTTATAGTACGCACAAGCACTAGCTAGGAAATGGAAATAACCGCCAAAAAGTAGGCACAAAAAAAAAAAACGCCAAAAAAATTGGGTCCAACAAACGCCCCAAGCAGTAGGCACCAAAGAAATATAATGCCAAAAAGTAGACACCAAAAATATATTTCCTACAAGTTTGCACCAACAAACAAGCGTCAAAAAGTATGCAGTGTTATTTCTCACTAGAAATTAGCACTCACAAGGAAAAACTCAGGAAAAATAGCCTAAAGTGTATCTAAGATATATACATATAAGGTATAGCTCTCTCTCTTCTTTTCCTCTACGTTACATCTTTTTTCTCTATCGCGGAACGAAAATGCCCAAAACGTTGCATGGCTTTAAAATTTTACTCTCCATTCTCGCTCGTTCATCGAAATTGCTGAATTTTGGCATTGGCATCGCTCAGGAGTTGTTGAACGACAACAACAATGTTTCAGATTTGCTTACAAGGGTCATAACTGGTAACGAATCATGGGTACATAGTTATGACATCGAAACCAAAGCCCAGTCGTCCCAATGGAAGAAGTTTGAAAATTCACCTTATTTTTTGAGCAAGCCTCGTATGTACATAGGTAAATTTTTATGTGATACACAAAACCAGATCAAAATGTACTTGCCCTTAAAACCAGCTTTTTAATCTTTAATTTTTTTTATGAAGTATAGTTGAATATTGTATATATTGTAGATTTTTCAACTGCGCTGCATGTAAATAAAGAATACACTTTTTGACTACCTCCAAATATAATTCATCTCGTCAATCTCCACACGAATTCCCCTCCAACACGAGCAACCAAATGCCGCTTATATTTTTCACCGAAATTTTAAAATCTGCGAAACTGTTCCATCTCAACTTACGCTCGACAAAGAGCCTCAGTCAGCTCAGCGGCTAACTCTCTTGTCGATGCAGTCAACTAAATAATTTGAGTGCCATTCATATCTTTTGGGTCTATTGCTCATGTTTCGTGATTTTTCTTTCGTTCGTTCTGACGGGCGAGCTAAGTGTTTTGCAATTGTGTGTATGTGTGAGTATTGTGCCTGATGTTTAGGGCAAATCTGTAATTCAGCGCTTGGCCATTGTGTATGACAGGTGACGTGAAATCGTGAAGTTCCCTATTGTTTTCCTGCATTCACTCACTCACTCGCTTACTAACTGCTGGTTGGCTTACTCACCCCATAACGAATTATTGTGCGAGTATTAATGCCTATGTACGAGAGTAAGTGCAATACTAGTAAAGAACGCGCGGTTTTAACGCGTATATGGTCCACAATGTTCCTGGTTACTCGTACTGCTCGTTATTATTTATTTGAATTTGACGACTCTTTGCAGTGGCGAAATCTGCAGTATCTGGCTGTTGTTGCTGATTTTACTGTTATTGTTGTAGACCGACAAAAGTGAAAAAGCAGTTTGCTAGTTTAATGACTGTAGCACACACACACACAGATACACAGGGTGGTGCGCAGAGTGGTTTCCTTTTAAAAATTCCAACAAACTAACAAAAAAAATTCTTTCTACATATATATTATTAGTTTATTTTATTATATTATTTATGGAATACGGACCTGCCTCGGCTGGCTTAGCTGTTAACTCAATTTTCCAGGACCTTGGTGGCGAAGTGTTAGCATAGCGCGCCGAAATGAACTTCGTCAGGAAATATGATTTTAACTAATTTTCAAAAAATACTGATTAGGCTACACAACATTAGCTGTGTTCCAATGGTCAATGATCGGGATCCGGATAAAAGTTTGTACGTAAGTGCACAAATATCGTTGTTTTCTTCTCTTTAAAATTATGACTCATTCTGGCTGCTGAAAAGACCTGTCACTATCAAAATAACATACGATTAAAAAAATCAAACACTAGTATGGATCACCCTGTACATACATATCTATATGTACACACATATGTATGTATACAAACAGTTAGGGCCTAGAATGCCTACATATAAATGTATGAAGTTGAAGAAGATCTGCTTTGAAAAACGAAAAAATTAAAGTTTCGAAACTTTAGTGTACGATTCAAAGCTAAGCATTCAAAAATTGGCATCAAGTCACAGCAGGTTACCAAAATAACACAAAAAAACATTTCATACACGTATGTATCTACAGTAGAAACTGAATTCTTGCACGTAGTGAAAACCGGGCTCGGTGCAAGTTTCGAAGTTGTCGCAAGTACTGAGATGTTTTCCCGTACAAATTAAAATAGTTTTTTTACTGATAGCAAAACAAATTCATTTGCTTTTATTATAATAAATAAATACGCTTTAAAACAATAAGTTTTATTTGAAATTAAAGAAATATTCGATTTTGGCTTGTTTTTTACACACTCGCTTGCTCAGTACCCCACTGTTTCTGCGCCTCTGTAGCATCATAATATCGTTTAAGCAAGCACTGTTTTGCTCTGCCCAAACCAAGCATATATTGGATGCTGATGAATGCTATATTGAATGCACGATTTCTCAATAATCTTTATTATTTCTTTATGACTTCCAGCAGCGCTTGCACAAGCAAAGAGCGTTATTCTCTCCATACTGATCTTATGTCCCGGAGCCAAGGTTTCTTTTGAACGCACAAGAGTTTTATCGGGTAAAAGATTACAAAATAACCCAGCATTACATATCTGCTCTTTTATCAAATTTGAATGCATAATTTTTTCGTTAAATTTGTCTAAAAAATGGGTTGATACAGTCACTCATATGTGATAATTTTTCTCCGCAAAGTTTTACCTATTGTATTCCATGCCTCTTTTTGAAGTTTGTGTTTGCTCTATGCACTGGGAAGCTTTTAGCTAATACAATAATAGAAATTCAAGCATTTAATTTATTCATAATGTCAGCTTTTTGTTTTATTGCAAGCAGCGTTAATTTACTATTTGTCAGTATGAGTCCACACCATGCAACAGTTAAAGCAAAACTGTCGTTTGGAGCCAATTAATTATATGATACTTCCTTTAAATTCATTCAGCGGAGTCAATTCAAATAATGTCGATACCAGAATGATATTGAGTATGCGCAAGAATCGAGTCTCTACTGTATGTATTTGCCATCGTAATTTGCAAATGACATTATGGTAAAACATACACATTTAATTGTGTATTCTCTTAATATCTTTTACTCTCATGCTTAAAGTTTTTTAAGTTTAAGTCACACTATGCAAGAACTTCTTTATTTTTCCAATATCATTGGGATGTTACGGTGGTGAGTGTCAACAAATTTCGATCCAACATAATTTAGAGCAAATTTTGGTCAAATTGTCTAAATAATTCCTTTTTTTCCTCCTATTTGTAGTGGGCGTCTTGATGTTTCTCCTCAAATGGAGGGATCTACAGTTTCAAGCTGACTCTGAAAGGCAAATATTTTTTATTAAGAGCTTTTTCATGGCAAAAATAGACTCGGATGTTTTTTATAGCTTGCCGAGAGGCGAACGCTTTTAAAAAAAACGTTTTCTTAATGGTTTGGTGCTTCACGGAGAATCGAATCTACGCCTACGAGGCTCGTCACGCACCAACTCATTCGTCTACGGCGATCGTTTTAGCGATATACGAAAAATATATGGAAAAAAATGGAAAAAAGACGTTACACCGGGTTGCGCGCGGGACAAATAGAAAAAATTAAATGCTGGATTTAAAAAATATGTTGATTCCAATATACAGTAGACTCCTACAATTGACCACTCTGAAGTCTTGAAAGTGCGAACTTCAAGACCAATGCTACTTACGGCAAAGATATATGTACCAATTATATTTTCAACAACTGATGACTTTTCTGAAAACGTCACATATTTCCGACAAGGTACTTTTTCTTTTACCTATATCTTTACGTTTGGCAGGTAATTCCGCTACAAAGAATAAATCCATAAAAAAATTAACCCGACTAAGTTTTAATAAAAGTTTAGATAAAAGTTGCCTTTGTTTTTGCAGCAAGATTTTCCAACCATTTTTGTTTTTTACTTTTTGTATTTGATGCTTGGGCAGCAGACACTATAAGAAAGCTAACAACGACCGAAAGCAAACAACGACCGAGATGCGTCGATAAGAGCCACCGCGCAAAGAAATTGCTTGCCCTCGATGATTTTCAAAAAAATGTAATCGAATTATTCCACTGCTTGATAGTGCACACGAAGCCGTCATTTTTGGACTGTGAAGTTGATAGTGACTGTTAAGGTTTAATAGTGGTTTCTGCCCTTTAGGTTGCCAATAAGAGAGTTTTTACCGTACAAAATCGCGTCAACATTGTCCCGCAGACACTGTTGCCAACGCCAATAAATCTGAGTCGCTAGGGCCAATATCAAAAGTCGCTAGAAAGTCGCTAACTCCATCAGGTGCGGATCCTACATTTCATTCTGAGAGGTGCACAAGAGGCCATCTGCGGACTTAAAATTTTTATATGAATAATAATTAAACCAGTAATACCAACTCTACTGAAATTCGAGATCAACGGAAGTTAGTTTCAATCTCCTGAAATACTGGTTTTTTTTATGATGATTAGATAAATCTACTAAATTTTCTAACGCTTTGTTAATTTGTGTCTGAAAAACATTTGTGTCTTTAAAATATCATTGGAAAGCATGAGTGATTCAAGAAATGTTGAAAAAGTTATTTTCGAAGTTGATCCAGTACTGGATTCAAATGGAAATTTGAAAATTTATAAAATTAATAATATTAACTATTACTCTTTTATAATAAAACCCGGCAAATCATATAATAATTTACTATAGTATTATTAATTAAATCTTGAAATGGATTTATAAAATATATTTAAGCATAGTAAAGAAAAAGTGGCATATAAAAGCTACGCTGTCACCACTGTGACAGCAAAAGAAATAAGTGATTTTTTTAGGGGGAAAATGAAGGAATTTGTTGATCGTATTTTTTTTATTTTATTAAGTGTCCATTAAAGACTGTCATCCTAAATTTTTATGGAAAAATATTAATTAAAAAAAAAGTTATAAACAATCTGGTGGAGCATTTCCTGCTCCATGGTCGCATCGATTACGCGAAAACGGATTATCTGGAATTAAAAATTGAAATTGCTTGTTAATTTGTATAAATGTAGTTATCGTTGTACGTACGGAATTTCGAAAATTTTCATTTGAAAAAAATGGCGACGGATTGAAAATCAAAATTCTCACCCAATAGGTAGTGCGTTATTTTATCTATAGTCAGTAAATTGTTACTCTAGAGTATGCAAAGTAAAGGGCATTCACGGGTAATCAAGTTGACAGAAAAGTATCTATTGCCTAAAATGGTTTTGATTTGCTCTCCAAAAGTCGCCAGATAAGTCGCTAAATCATTTTTGTCGTCAAAACTTTTTTTTTGTCGCTAAGACTCAAGCAAAAGTCGTCAATTCTAGCGACAAAGTCGCTAAATTGGCAACACTGCCCGCAGATATTCTTACACAAATTGTAGTCGTTAGGCTAAAGCGCTTACACAATATAATTTTTGAAGATGTGCAGTCTAAGATCCTTCATCAATATTTCATACATAATGTGATAGTTTTGGGAAGTTCCGGAGCAGCCGCTCTCTTGCACATAAACTGACGTTGATTATATTTCTCTGCCAGAACCTTTGCACCCATGATCGACGTGAAAAAATCTACGACGAGCAGTTGCACACGAATCATTGGCCTTGAAATACGTTTCGATTGCGAACGCGAGTTGTTCACCCCACATCACTGGGACATCGGGAGTTAGGAAGCACGAATAACAAAGCTAACGCGATCTCCTCCCCGCTCATACGTCCAACGGTTAGCGAGACTCTTTAAATTTCAAACCTAATTCTGCCCGGATACCCTATATAGGTATTTCATAATGATCTCTATTGTTTTTCCTTGCCTAGACAGCAGCTTAATCACTACCGGTAACCTTTTTTTCTGGTGCTAAGTTAACGAAATATTTGGTATATAAACTATTTATAAATCTTCCCCTTTCCAACACCACCCCTTCGTAGTTTGTATGTACGTGAACACGAAACGGTCAAATCAACTGAGAGGAAGAAGTAAATAGCAAAAATTATCTACACTTATTATATTAGAAAAGTCGGGTTTGTGCATTGGTAATTTTTTTTTAAAGAATGACCGAAGGTGATGCGGGGAATTTAAAATAAAATATTTGGGTCATTTTCAGAATTTGTATCTGTCTTTTGTCTGTTTGAACTCACTACTCTCCGAATCTACTGAATTGATTTTCATGATGGCTATATAGATACTGATCCTGCATCTCTTTTATGATAATGGCCCTTATTATGAGCAACATTCGATCTTCGACTGTAGCCGAAAGTGCTGATCGAACGAATTTTCATTTGGTATTATGGTGCTCATTCGTTGAAGAATAGGACTATTGTGAATTTCGATCGCTCGACGCATTTACAATAGATAATTTTTCTCAGCTGATACAGCAAATCAAAATAAAATAAAAACCGATTGTGTTGAAATTCTTTGCTAACAACATTTTTAAAAGTTAAAAAAAGTATATTTTGTGAAAATGAGTACAACGGAGTTGTGGTTCGACGATTCATCGGACGATGAAAGATTAGTGAACTAGTAGAAGTAGAAAACAGTTGAGCGGCGCATCCAACTCCCTAGAAATGGCTTCCACTGAGTAAGTTTAGAATTTTCAAAATGTGTTGACGCACTTAATATTACAGAAATTTCCTTACAGATTTTTATAGAACTTTAGATTGAACTTTAGATTATCTAAAGAGGCGTTTATGAACCTACTGTCCAGTACAGAAAACCAGTTGCAGCAGTGCACCCGAGCCAAATCCATTCCAAATATGTTAAAGCTAGCCACAGTTCTGCGATTTTATGCTCAGGGATCGTACCAATTGAGTATTGGTAATGAAGGTATGCTAGGACTTGCTCAACCCACTGTGTACGATGATGCTGGAAATATTGAAGTGGAGTCAAATAACGGAGAAGCAGAAAACATAAGAAATGAAATTTTGAGAATATTATAGAAAAATCTAAAAAGTATTAAATAGAAACCTTTACGCCACAGTTTCTGTTTTATTTTTGTTATAAATTTTCTTTATTCAATTATTCGTCATTCGAAAAAAATATGTATTTCAGTTCCTCTACGTATTTCAGCCCATACCTACCAAGGGAAAATAAAAATGTATTTCTATAAACATCACAAAAAAAAAAAACATTATTAAGCTTAATCCATTTTGCTGCCGTTCTCACTGGTGGTCCCAAGCATTTCAGCTCCGTTGTAAATTCCCATTTTTTTGCTGCTTGAACTTTGGTGCAAATCCCTTTTGCGAATTGTGGATTCGCCTTTCTAATTGTTATTTGGTACTCACGACTTTCGACCTGCATAAAATTAGTATATATTTATTATTTGGTTACTATAAAACCATAAATAATCGCAAACAACTTACACTTTAACAAGTTTTCCCACAATACGCTACACGATCGAAAGCAAAATTGCATTCGACTCTAAATTCGGTAAACAACGAAAATTTCGATAGGGTTGCACCGCTCATAATACCAAATTGACATTCGATTTTCGATCATCGACAACCAGCGAATATCGAAGATCGAATGTAACTCATAATAGGGGCCAATATACTTGTATGACCAAAGCCTGGAAGATCCTTCCCATTTGCATTTTTAATACATATCTGGCTGCAAATTTTTTGAAAAAAAATATACTGTGGGATAGTCCTTCTATCGTACCAGTTATTACCAAGCACGCTTGTCTTTGAAAACTACCAAGTAATTTTCTAGTGGTTACTTGCTTAGATTTGGCCCACCAAAAAATAATTTGTCTAATCATCGTGAACGCCACGTTCTGTCATAAAGCCAGACCTGCCGTTGCTTTTATCTAATATAACACCAAGATTTTTTATTTCGTTGGAATAGCTTATAATTCCTTCTGTAGTTACTGTACCAAGGTTCGTCTTTAATTTGTTTGTGAAAGGAACAATGATTGTCTTGCTAGAATTAATAGATACTCCTTCAGACAGACACCATTCTGATATGAGGATCAGCTCTTGGTTAATGATGCTGGAAATTGTACCTCCGAATTTGCCTGACAGAAGGATGGTAAGATCGTCAGCATTTCCAACAGCATATCTGTAGTTTTATTAGTAATCAGTAACTAAAGGCCACAGAAATGTTGACGAAGCACCTCCTTGTGGTCAGACTTTCAATGCCTTGACTGAGACAGTTTCAGACCCTATAACTGCGCTAATTATCATCAAGCAAAATTTTCACCCACCCTACAGTCGGTATTTCGATTTTTCTATTAATAAGATCTCTTTCTATAGAGCAATAATCCGCGTTGTCAAAGCGTCTTCAATATCTGAGAAAGCGCATACGACGATTTCTCTAGAATTTAGAGCTTTGTCTATCCCTATAACAACATAGAAAAGTGCTCATTCCGTGGACTTTAGTTTGTTACAGCAAAATGAGATTGATGCAAATTTTGTAGAGTAGAGAATGAAACAGAAAGCATTATCCCTCACTGATGAGACAGTCCATACTAAAGTTCCTCGCGAAAATATGATTACACAAAAAATATCCGGGTCCTGGAAGTGGACATTATAGATATTACAGTTGCATTTCTCTATACCCAACATAATAATAATAATAAACCAGACTAAGCCATAGGAAAGCGTGACTAGGGGTACAGCTAATATACACTTATAGAAAACTAATAATAAATTGAACGTATTTTTCTTTCTTTTGCACTTTATTTTCACTGGAGTATATTTCTTATGATAAGTATACATTTCATTACAACCTGTATAAACTGATCTTTGCTGAACCCTCCGCTTTTGTAAAACTTTAACTAACCTTTATATTAAATACATGTTTAATAGTTTTTTTTTATTTTAAGAAACTGACTAGCTCTTGTTAGATGTATTACAGTAAATACTTAATTTACAAAAATATATTTTCGTATCTATTTACATATATTTTCTCTTTGGTAAATATCAAAACTCTCACATTTCATAAAGCTTGTAGACAGCTACGGTAAGGTACCTGATACATTGAGATAACCTGTTAGATTCGTGAATGTGTGTGTACTTAGTTTTATTTTTAATGTTAACTCTTGACAAGATTTGGCTTTTCAATTGCTATGCTTCCGAGTGATCCACAGCTGAAACAGCTGCGGAGGATCACTTGAGAGGATAGCAATTTTTAGCAAATGGTTAATTTTACTCTTTTTGCATAGAACGTTGGGTTGAGACTTTCTAACGTTAGGTTATAAAACTTCAAGTCAAGATTCTATGAAGATGTCGTACAAAAATTAAAAAATTTTCTTAGTCATATTCGATCTATTGTTATGACGAAAAAAATGGCGGTACACGGTTATTTCGTCGTAACAATGCATCGATATTTTTTATTAGAATCAAACAATTCTAGATTTCATCAACATGTTTGTGAAATATTTGCTCAAAATTTTTGGTAAGTCACTCGTACTTGAAACTTAGTAGAAATGCTTCAAAATTTGTGGATGACTTTTCGTAATTTTTTCTCAAAATACTACTGAAACTATTTAATAAAATGTTTTTTTTTTATGCATTATTTTGGTCAAAGTACTTTAAACAGATGTTCAAGTCTTTAATAGGCTTACTATCCGAGTACTCAACTCCAAAACCATCCATAAAAATCAAAACTAAACAAAATATTTATTTCAGTGCACCTGTAGACTGCTGTATACCTACATATATATGTATGTAAATAAAACTTATTCCTTGCAACTGTCCGTTTTAATATGCCCCAATATCCCGTTATACTTGTATTACTATACTCTACAATCCATAGTAACACCCGCTGCTATACGTTTGAATACTGTTCGAAACTACTATTATTGGTGTTCGTCATTTGCTCACTATAATCCTTCCAAGGCGGTGTTTGGGTGTAGAAACTGCTGGCCTGATGCAACATTGATGACTGCGCTTGCTCCCTTGCGGAACCGCTACGATCCATACGCGCACCTTGTGACGCCATGGGTGGTGTTGATGTGAACGCTGTTGACTGATCTTTCGCCAGATAATAGTTTGTGTCCGCAGTTGGCAGTTGAGTGTATGTAGGCTGCGTTGTATAGCGAGCTGATGTGATATCAGTCCCAGACGACAGGTCCATGTACGTGGCAGATGTGGGTCGTATATTAGCTGCTGCTTCGAAAGTACTTTTATATAACTCGTATTTTTCCTGTGAAAAATTTGGATGCGTTGCCGTTGGCTCACATAACGCATTGCGCGCTTCGTGTTGTATACTATAGGGACGCATGTCACTATCGTAGGCATAACCTTGCGGTGGTCTACCCCGTTGCAGTAACTGCTGTTGTTCTATGTAGACGTGTTGTGCGTTCATTGGTGCCGCCTGATGTGGATATGGCACACGTCCAGCGAGGCCGCAACTCATGCCGAATATGCTCGTGTAGGGTTGTGGATTGATGAAAATCGCATCGAATAACTCTTTGGTGATGCGTTCTCCGCTTAAAGTGAAATTCTGTAACTTTTCCAAATCCAGATTGATTGTGCCACCACTTTCCAGTACTTGCTCTAGTGCGAAGATGTAATTATGCGCGAAACGCAGTATCTCGATTTTTGTCAGCTTGGTCTCCTCCGGTAGTGAGGGTAACGTGACGCGCAGCCTCTCCAAAGCATCATTCAACGTATGCATGCGATTGCGTTCACGATCGTTTGCCTTCATACGTCGAAACTTTTTGATGCGTACAACTTGCAGGGGACTGCGTGAGCGCGTTACACGATTTTTGCCGACGGCATATTTGCGCTTGGGGCGTGGTTCAGTTGGTTGATCACTGTTATTGCCATCGACGGCGCTGGCAGAATTCTTTGTCGGCGTTGATGTTAATTTGGGTGTGAATTCTGTTTCCGTCGGCGGTGCTTTGCTGATCACATGTTCGACCAGCGTGCGCACACTGCGGGTGCTATGATTACTGTTCCCGTCGAGTAGGCCTGGAAATGGGGCACGCTCCATGAGGGGGCCAATGCCGTTGCTATTGTAGCCGCCAGCCGGCACTGATGACTCGGAGGCAGCATAGAAATCAGCGCCATTATCGAATATTAGTTTGCGCGGCGTTACATTACAATCGGTTTCAAAGCTTTTCTCGTAACCACTGTCGTAAGATGAATCTTCAAATTCGAATGAACGATCATCGAAACCGCTATAGCACGAAGACATTTTCTTGTTTTTGCTTTATTACCTGACAGTCTTTTGAACATTTGTCACTGCTACGGCGGGTAAGTCATTAACGCGGCATGCAAAGCTCTTTCACTGATGTACCCAGTAACGGTACGTTTCGATTTCTATGGTAATCATTTTTCAACGCGCGATTGTCAATGCTTTTCATGTGATCTCTCGTATATGAATTGCTTGTTTCACGTTGCCCGTGTCTTTACCAACTAAACAGGCTTTAAGGGCGCTCATTAGTTTTATATTCGTCCATCACAACAACTCGTTAGCTAGCGTGTACTCGTGAGCCGCGTGAGCAGTGCAACCCTCTGCGTATTGGTGTCGGTCGTGACGGCGCCATCTCAAATCCTGCCGATTACCGCTGGGGGTTGGTCTATTTTGCAACATCAACAACAATAACAACCGCTGTAGTATGTACTGCGTGGAATGGCGTTGGTAATAACGTTACCACTGTCGCGCCACCCTTACAACCCACCCAATGCTGAAGCGACGAAGTGAGTTGTGAGAGACTACCAATCGGAAGGATGACTTCGTCGAGCGGCACTAATGCTTGTTGCGCGATCAAAGGGATTTGGCAGCAATCAGTTGACGGCTAAAGAGTTCCGTATATGTTTGTATGTGTTGACTCGTGGTCTGCAGCAAAAATATGAAGTTTGGGTTTATGTGTCTGCAACATTCGTAGGGATGCCAAGGCCTTTGGGATTTAGAATTTGTGATATTACCTAATGATATTTTTAGCAAAAAATATTAAAAAATCCTTTTTATTTATAAAAAATTAAATTTTATAAAAAACATTCCCATTTTAGCGGGTTTTTCACACCCTTTGGGCATAAGCAAATTTTAATATTTTGATGAAAATCTTAAAATATAATGAATTTTATATTGTTTTTGGAAAAAAAATATTAAAAATCAAATTTGTAAAAAAAAAAAAAATGTATTAAAAAAAATTCCGATTTGATGAATTTTATATTTCCGATGGAAAAACTGTACCCTTTTTTTGGTGAGTTATGCACCTTATTGTACATATTTATATGTATGTCTATAGTCTCGTCTGAAATTCATACTCTTTATCTAAGAAGATAATGAAGAGTCTAAACCGGAAGTTAATTCAACCGTCATGGAGGTTTCGTCTGGTTGAGGGTTTTAAGATATGTTTAAATTCAGTTTTGTCCTTGATTTTTTCTGATTCCGCATGGTCTACCTGAGAAAAAATGAGAGCTGAGGAGAAATGAGAGCTAATCGGTCAATGTAATCTTGTGTGGAATGTTTCGAAGTTTAGATTATAGACAAAAATCTATGAAGACCCCAGTTCAGATTATAGACAAACATCTATCAAGAGCCAATGGTAAATGAAGGAGAGAATTTCTAATGAAATTAGAAAAAAATTCTAATGAAATGCTCTGGCAGGCAAAGTCGCTGCGGCCCACGCAGCTACAAGACTAAGGAAATGCGTTTCATGTGTTGTCCTACGAATACTCCAGAATTCATCAAAGTCCTCACAGATAGCTTTCCAATAAACAGAAATGTAGTCTTCTTAATTAAGCTGTTTATTCCAAACGGAATTCGCCCCTAAAGATGCAGTAAATTTTCAGTTCACCAAAATCGGGTCTGAGGTGGTCGATGAGCTTCTCAGGCTAACCAAATCGCCCCTCCTAGGTATTGCGGAATCTTTACTGGGCACTATCAGGATATATTCAAGCTTTTTATATATAGCTGGCGAAATCGTCTCGATATCTGCTGCTTAGCTATTCCGCTTTTAAGAAAGTAAGATTGAAAAATCTTGGCTCTAACTTTATGAACATCTCTGCGGATTTAGCACGGTTGGATATTGGGCCACTCACAATCTATTTTTACTTGTCCCCTCTTCCTGCTATTCGCTTTCCCCATTTTCCTTTTTCTAAGAAGATCTCAGCGGTCGGTTGTGGTCTTAGCACAAGCACCTTTAACTCACTTAACCTAACCTAGGAATCTAAAATGTCACTGCTGGTTAGGCGTAAAGGCAACCGTACTCGACGTAGTTTTTCTCATCTAAAGGTTTTTCCAATAAGAGGAGTTATTTTGAACAGGATTGCGCTATCGAGAGATGATTAACGATTTTTTATGGCCGGAATTGGGTGGTATTGATCTGGACAACGTTTATTTTCAACAAGACGGCGCTATGTGCCACACAAGCAACGAAACCATTGATCTTTTACGGGAAAAGTTTCCGGACAATGTTATCTCTCGAAGAGGTGATCATAATTGGCTACCGAGATCTTGTGATTTAATACCTTGTGACTTGGGGACCACGTGATTCCAGGGGCCAGGGTCAATTCAAGACCTCAAAGATGGAATTCGTGAGGCTATCGAGGACATAGAGCAGCCACTTTGCAATTCGGTTATGGAAAATTTCATGAAAAGGATATTGTCCTGTAAGCGTGGTCGTGGTGGTCATTTGCCTGATGTTATTTTCCACTATTAACGGCATACCTTCCTCTTTATAATGAAATAAACATCCAATCATTTATATTAAAAAATAGTATTTTTCTTTGAATCTCAAAATAACACCTCTGATTGAAAAACTGGACGTGTCGAAAATGATCTGTTCATTTGGTAGATAAGCAAAGTTGTTTAGCAAGCACAAATTCGGAATAGATGAATTAGTTTAAATGGAGGTACCAATTCCAAATGTTTGTTGTTGTTCTTCTAACAACATAAACGATTCTTCTTAAATTTGTTGCGAATATTGCTGGCATTAGGTCCGATATAAATTAAAGTAATTCCAGTAACGTGTACCCGACTGTCTGCGGAACGAACTCTAGCCGGTGATTACCCACGCCTAGTTTCTAATTATTTTCTAGTCAATATTTTTTCTTTTCTTCTAAAATACACATATGATTGGATTGCTTTTGACTGTAGCATGCACGGCCTCTTAAGCGAGGCTACTTCCTCAAAAATTTCTAGCAACTCACTTCAATCTTATTTTCTTTTTTATAAAAGAATTTCTCACTTGGATAACTTTTAGTGTTCTATTATAGTACATAATATTTTACATATAATTATTGTTCTGTGAAATTTGTTGACGAAAAATATTGTCTCATGGCAACTCTAAATTATTCGAATATGGTTAAGGTTTTCTTTGATAATTGTTTTTGTTTTGATACTTATTTATGTTAGTAGACGAAATTGCGACGCGTAAAAGTGCACATACGAACATATATTATCAACACACACACACATATGTATGGACGTACATATGTACGCACATACACTCGTAGGTACGTCCATATCAACGTGTCGCCTGGAGGCTTATCAGCGGCAATATCGGACTCATGGTTAAGGGTTGATACAGTTGATTTACTCTCGCTATTTTGTGTGTCCAACGACTCCAGACTACAGTGAGTGGGTAGCGATTTCACTGCGCAAAGTACTTAGTTACTCACCCCGGGGGAAAACGTACAAATTTGTTTATTTCTACACAAAGTCTCAGAAGCCATGCAGAATGGTGAACCAAATCGAACCAAGTGGAAATAAAAGGAAGCGAAAACCAAACTTGAGGGATTATCCACTGCCCGAGCGGCGCATTAGCGACTAATTGTGGAGCTGGAGAGTTGCGTTTAATGTCCACCAACCCAACCGTAGAGCATCTTTCTGCGATAACCACTTGCATGAGGATGCACTCAATGTGCAAATACTGTGGAAACTGGTAAGACCTGCTGTGTTGTTGTTCTTGTTTGGTTCAAATGCTCACCATGGTAGTGGCCATTTTGGTTATAGTCCTAATGGGGCGATTTTATTCTTTTCTTAAATACAAACCACAAATTATTATGCCACAGAGAATCTTGATTGTTCATTGTTTTGAAAATTTGTTTGTAATCATTTCAGAAGCATCCATTATACGTATGGGGAATGTATACATATGTATGTAGGTATGCATGCTCTTAGAAAAAGATTATAGCAATTGAGATAAAGGGAGGCGTTCCTCAAAATAAATTATTATATTGTTACTACAAAGAGTAAAAAAACGGCAAGTGCATTGATACAATTTAAGAAGCCTACTCTCGAATTGGATTTTTTTCTTTGCTCCATTTACAATTTGTTTTGTTAAGCAATATTCAGTCGCTTTGGGAAAGGTAGCTTTGTATTCACTTAAAACTTGAATTAATTACGGTTTTTGTTCTACTTTACAGTGAAAATAGTCTATACGGTACTCTTGAGTCAATTGAACTGTTATTCCAACTACGTCATTAATGGCTTGCAGATTATTAACTATGTTAAGCCTTCCAAATCTGAAAATTACAACGAATCTGAGTTAATAAAAAAATTACCAATAATTTTAGTTTGATCAAACATTGGTCGGATTAGGATAGGTAAATTCGTATTCATTTATAATTTGAATATGAGCAGGAATTTAATCTGGAATAACTCTCCGAGTAGTGAATTTATCGAAAATTCATAAGAGACCTTTTTTATAGATTGTTCAATTGTATAAAAAATATATACTCGTCATTACTGTACCTTCATCTGTTTCAGAGAAAATATATTAAATGCAAAAAGTTCCATCGAATATGGCTTTCCCCATACCACTTTCACGATTTTTGAATGAAGGTTTTTCGGTTATTTTTTTTAGAGCAAAAACTATAACTCCATAGAGCGGCAAGAAAAACCATCAGTTTGGGATACAACGGGCATTCTTACATATATATAGGTATATATATATATATATATATATATACATATATATATATATATATATATATATATATATATATAACGGGTGACATAAAATTAATCAGCCAATGGGAAAATTTAAATTTTTGCAAATAGCATTGTACATCAATCAAATTTGACACTTGTGAGCAATGGAGCACATGACGGTAAAAATTAATAGGACTATGAATAAGTTCGTGCGGTTTTACAACAGATGGCGTAACTTGATTATTATTCCATCGATCCACATTTCCAAACATTCATTGGAGAGCTACTGTCGTAAGGCACAAACGTCAGTATAAGTTTTTTATTTGAAGCGTAAACAACAATATTTTTACCACACTTGAAAATGTCGAATTTCGTGCCAAATAATGTGTTTTTGCGGGGAATTCTTCTTCATTATTTTAATATGAAGAAAAAAGCAGCCGAAAGTCATCGTATCTTGGTGGAAGTTTATGGTGAGCATGCTCTATCTGAGCGAACGTGCCAGAAGTGGTTTGCACGCTTTAAAAGTGGTGATTTTGGCTTGGAAGACGAAGAACGCGAGGGTGCGCCGCCAAAGTTCATGGATACCGAATTGGAGGAATTGCTCGATCAAGATCCGGCTCAAACGCAAGAAGAGGTTGCAAAAACTTTGGGAGTTGATCAATCAACCATTTCCAAACGTTTAAAAGCCATGGGAATGATCCGAAAGGTAGGCCATTGGGTGCCGTATGAATTGAAGCCAAGAGACGTTGAACGCCGTTTTATGGCATGCGAACAACTGCTTCAACGGCACAAAAGAAAGGGTTTTTTGCATCGAATTGTGACTGGCGATGAAAAGTGGGTCCATTACGACAATCCAAAACGTCGGGCAACGTATGGATACCCTGGCCATGCTTCAACATCGACGTCGGCGCAGAATATTCATGGCCTGAAGGTTATGCTGTGTATCTGGTGGGACCAGCTGGGTGTTGTGTATTATGAGCTACTGAAACCGAATGAAACGATTACGGGGGATGTCTACCGACGACAATTGATGCGTTTGAGCCGAGCACTGCGAGAAAAACGGCCGCAATACGCCGATAGACACGACAAAGTTATTTTGCAACATGACAATGCTCGGCCACATGTTGCACAAGTGGTCAAAACATACTTAGAAACGCTCAAATGGGATGTCCTACCCCACCCGCCGTATAGTCCAGACCTTGCGCCATCCGATTACTATCTCTTCCGATCGATGCAACATGGCCTGGCTGACCAGCACTTCCGTAATTACGATGAAGTCAAAAAATGGATCGATTCGTGGATTGCGGCAAAACCGACCGAATTTTTCACAAAGGGAATCCGTGAATTTCCAGAAAGATGGGAAAAAGTAGTAGTAAGCGATGGACAATATTTTGAATATTAAATTTGTAACCATTTTACGTCAATAAAGTTTCAAATTTCGAAAAAAAACCGCACGAACTTATTCATAGTCCTATTAAGATTTCGATCAGTCCAAATAATTTTTCTTTTTATTTGGTAAAAAAATTTCCGAAAAACAGAAATAGATGATTATTTTTGCTCCGCCTTGTATTCTGCAGATTACCAGAAATTTTGCAACCGGCAAATTTTATAACCGCGACTTTACAGATATAATTGCGACTGTCTAAGAGTTTGAGAACTTAAAATAATACTAATAATAATACAATACAGAAAACATTTTTGTTGGAATAAATTTTTTATTTTAATCGGGTAGATAATTTCATGGAATTTATTTTTGAATATATATCCGACATATGTCCACCACCGTTTTGAGTTACATGGTCAATTCGATCAGTCTAAGTTTTGTCTACTTTTTTCAATAAATCTGGCCGTATGGCATCAATGATGAATTGAATATTGCAATAAATCGATTGTTAAGAGCGGCAAGTTGCACCATTTTGTTGGAACCAAATATCGTCAATATGCAGATTAGTTTTTGGAAACAAAAATTTGATAAAATATTGCAAATACTAAAATTTATCGTTGGGCTAAGTCCCTCAAATATGTAATAATATTAAGGGATCCCAGATGGTCTAAATCTAAAAAATTTAAGGTATTTTCAGGATTTTTTTTTACAATAAAAAAATGAAAAGCGATATTTAAATTGGCTTTTTATTTAACTTCTTTTACGTACAAAAATTAAAATAAATTTTTTCCCCCTTTAATAATTTTAAAAATGGCGCTGAAGTTGACCCGCCCGAAAAATTGGATCTGGATGGTGTTGTCCATTTTGCCTCTTCTATTTATTCTGATTATGGTTATGTCCCGTACTAGAATAAAAAAAAGTGATAAAATGACGCGGTTTTGAATTTGACACTCTTTTTTTTAGTTTTTTAATAAAAAAAAAAAGAAATAATTGAAAGAATTATATGATTCTAGTACGGGCGATAGCGATTGACAACATATTGAAATTTCAAATGATTCGATTGAATTTTTTTTTTTTTTTGACAACACTAGACAGAAAAAAGTAGTTTTGAGATAATTGAGTTTAAAGTTTTGAGACTGGCTGCCGAATCTAACTCTACCTTCAAAAATTTGACAGTCTTTTCTTAAAAGCCTATACTTTCGAAATATCAAAAACAAAATAAGTCGTTTTTTTCAAAATTTTAATCCACCGGGACCCCTTAATGGAGTCACTCTCAGCAGCATGACGACTCAGCCTATTCACCTAATAGCGCTGTATATTATGATGTTGGACCACCAGCTCTGATAGAATTGAAGTTTGATATGAAAGAGGGTTAACTCAGAGTGACGGACGGTCTTACCATCGAGCTGATCTGATCTTGAAAAAGTTGGTTCGAACTGCAGAACTAAATAACTCAATATCGTTAAAAAAAAATTAGAGTAAAATTGCTGGGATACATACATATGACGCCGATAATAATATAATCAGCCTCAAAAGTGCGATATTAGTTCTGCCGTTTTCAAACTGAATACAAAATCGGAATGAATGAATCTAATGGTAAACGAGGGCAAGGCAAAATATGTATAAGGTCTGTCCATAAGTTCGTGCGTATTTTACCCATAATTCTACTTTTGTACGATTTTTGCATACAAAAAACTATTCGCAGAATATAACGGAACTATTTATATTTTCTTTGATATATTGTGCATTCAATCCGTGGACTTCAATCGCATATGAGTAACAAGAACTGCTCCTCAAAAGAGGCTATGAAAAGGGATATCGAAGCGTATTTTGGCTCCAAGGACAAACAATTTTTTGAGCAGGGAATTAAAAATTTGCCTAAACGTTAGGAAGGCATTGTAAATAATGAAAACATGTATATTATTGTATATATTTTTTATTAATTTTAAAAGCATCTTTAAAAAACGCTCGAACTTATGGACTGGCCTGATATTATCATCAAACAAACTATTAGCGCGTTCGCTGTCCCTCACGTCACCACTGGCAGTTATAATTTTGGAATGTTAGAGATACTTTGATACTAAGCAGGCAATTGGGACGTAAATTCCGCCATAGGCGAACAAAAAACTCTCTTTATAAAAGGCGAGTGAGTAATTGTGCTCACCAACGTAAGCGTATGCCCATACGCCCATATCAGCTGATTAGATGAAACAACGATCTATTATACTACGGAACGGAATGCTGGTGAGAGTTCATTTACATGGGTCTCTCATTAGTTTGATCGTGTCATCTGATACGGGCGTACTTTTACGTTGATGAGCGTGAGCACCATAAAGATCCAACTGCTTCGTAGACTAGCTCACGCCGTTCGAAAGGATTCAAGCGCTCCTATCAGAAGATCTTCAAAGCAGACTACGTAGAGAGTAGAGTGTGCAGAAGAGGGACTACACCTGGTGTTTCTAAATGGAGCCGAAGAGGAGGAATAATTGGCGAGTTTTGTTGCACTTAGCTGAGACTATCTAAGCGGTTACAGTGTAATTTAAGAAAAATGTTGCATATCTAGTCAAAATATTTATATACCGAGTGTCCTATCAATACCTAACACACGAGAACTTTGAATAACTTTGCCAGTTATTGCTCGATTTGCTTCTTCTATGGCGGTTTTGAAACTTCTGTGCAATATAATTTTAGCCATGTAGTGGTATATGGCCGCCAAATAAAATTTTATTTCAAAAACAATTCTTTGAATTTGGCACATGGATTAGGCACATTTCGTCTGAAACGTGACCGACAGTTGGTAGTGCCCAGCCTCACAACCATGCATGAACAACTTCTGCATGTTGTCAAAGTCACTGTTTGGTGTAGTCTTTGCGCTACGAACATTATCATTATTTTTCGAGGATACCCAGGGCAATATGAGTCGATTTCGGTCCATGATCACCGAATTTTTGCAACCATAAATCGAGGAAAATAAGTTGTAGGGCATCATATATCATTCGTATTGTTAAGAATCATTAAATTTGTGTGTGTGCGTGTGGTTTTAAAAGTTTCATTGCATCACAACTTAAATGTCTATTCTTGAATATTTTTTTATTGTTCACGAGCTACACCCTTGTACCTAATTGCTTTTCAAAGTACTTCATCAAATTTATAGCCAACTTCATCAAGGAGTGAATATTCTACGCCTCCGATAATTTCCTGTAATGCACTAATTCAATAAATTAACCCTTTAGATCTACACTTGGTCATAAGCGTTTGAATAGACACTTTCAACAGTTGCTTACACTTAAGTACCCGTGTGTCAGCATATTTGTAGGCGGAATGGCGGTAACGGAACATTTGTGGTATCATAACAAGACCACGTGACAGACATGCGCCACACATACTGAGCCATATTTAAATATCATAATAACGTAATTACATGACAAAAGGCGCAACAGTCCATGCAAGTGCCGGCCGATGACACCGCCACCATTTGCCACGGTAATTCTTCGCAGATAACAAAACGCCCATTTAAGGGGTAAAGTGAAAGCGGCATCAAAAAACGGCAGTAGCTGGCGCCTGTTAGCACTTACCATAACCACACGTGTCTCCCAGGATCTTCCAACGCAAACAAACAAACCGGCAGCGAGCAGCTGACGCACTAATTTGGTATTACATAACTGGTTGAGTGGTTCATGCACAAGTCTTTAAGTCATTGTGTTGGCGGCGTGGTGGCGTTAGAGTCGAGTGCCACCAAACACCCGGTGTTTTGCTGCCAATACTGCAACTGTTGCGAGCGAGGCAAAATTAAATCAACAAAGCTGTGAGCGCCGATGGCTGGCGCGACAGTTGTTAGGAAGAGGCTTAAACCACTAATAACAAATTGTCTTGTTGACATAATCAGCGGCACGTGTGGCTAATAAAAATTTAAATAAATACAAAGAAACAAATTTAATAACTTGAAAAAATGAAATTTGTGGATGATTTTGAGTGGAATTTTTAAGAATCAACCAATATAAGTAAGTAAATACGAGTATATAGAATTGTATACTTAAATAAACAAACATATTTATGTATACCTACGTACCACCCGGCCGCCGAAATCGGATAGGCTGAAGCGTGAACACCAATCGGTAGTGCCCAGCCTCACAACCTCGGACATGAAACACCAAGTGATAGAAAAAGTGTTTGGTAATAGCGTTTCCCTCTTGGCAGGCATTATCAAGTATCCGAGAGTAATTCTGCCACGTAAAAGCTCTTCATACAAACCAAATGCCGTTCAGAGGCGGCATAAGACTGTAGGTCTCTCCATTTCTGGAAAAAACATAAAGCCGCTTTATCGCAAATATCAGGGTGAGCTTGGCCAAACACCCAACAAAGGGTGTAAATGCCGATTGTATTAATTCTTTATTTATATTATTATACATACCACCCAACCAATTCGGATTTAAGAGTAAGAGGTGGTCATCCTGGTCGTGGAAAATGCACTTAGTATTGCTAGAAATTTCATGGTGCTTCAGATTTTAAAGGTTGAGGATCTGGATTTAGGGGGAGGCTTTAGTTCCGGGCGACATATCGAAAGGCAAATTCAATAATTATGAAGTAATGAAATATCTGAATAAAAATTTATTACAACTTTATGATAAGTTCACTCTAATTTAATAAAGCACCGACTAGGGCGTGAAACGAA
Organism: Anastrepha ludens; assembly: GCF_028408465.1. Lineage (NCBI taxonomy): Eukaryota > Metazoa > Arthropoda > Insecta > Diptera > Tephritidae > Anastrepha > Anastrepha ludens. The sequence continues at coordinate 46,686,672 of NC_071500.1, read as the reverse complement.
TATTTACTTCAATTCAGCGGATCTTGGAATTTATATTCCTGTTGGTATTTGGAGTGATTATTTGAGCAGGTATTAGAATCGAATTTTTGATCTATAAACTACAAACTTTCTGTGCCTTTCGATTTAAGTAAGTATTATCATATAGACTACTCTCCATATTTCTATACAAGCAGCAGCAACCTGAAAAGAGCTGTAAATGTAAAAACCTGGTGGGACTTCTCTTAAGGGGGAAGTCTACTGTGAATTTTTCAAAAAATCGATTTTTTTTTATTAGCTTAAAAAATACTTTGAACCCTCTTAAATAAGGTACAATATGTGTTACAGCTGGCTAAATTTTTCTTCGTTGAAATTTCGACCTTTTCCCGAAGCGCTCCAAAGCGCGTACCTGCTATACTGAAACTTTAAACGCATTTTTCTCGAAACTAAGTTTTTGTATACGGTGTACACGATATCTCGAGTTCTGATAAATGAATCAGCTTAAAAATTTAATTATATATTCTCTGTAATAGTGTCTCTCGTCTGACATAGGATTTTTTTGATATCGTTATTTGTTAAATTGTTATAAACAATAGTAACATCAATTTTAGACAAAAAAAAAAAGAAAAAGATTTCAAGAATTTTTTTTTCAACGACAAAATTTTTTATCGACATAATCCTACGTCAGACGAGAGTCAATACTATGTATATGATAACAATATTTTGTTTTTTTGTTTTAGATCACCGAAACGTAAGATTTCATGTACACCGTTTAGGCACCTAAGAAAAGCGGACCTGCGCTTGCAGAAGTGCCACAGCGGCCATTTTGAATATTTTGACTTAAAATTTTTTTTTCAAAAACTTAAATATATAATAAAGATAAGAGTTTAAATAATAGGACTATGAATAAGTTCGTGCGGTTTTTTTCGAAATTTGAAACTTTATTGACGTAAAATGGTTACAAATTTAATATTCAAAATATTGTCCATCGCTTACTACTACTTTTTCCCATCTTTCTGGCAATTCACGGATTCCCTTTGTGAAAAATTCGGTCGGTTTTGCCGCAATCCACGAATCGATCCATTTTTTGACTTCATCGTAATTACGGAAGTGCTGGTCAGCCAGGCCATGTTGCATCGATCGGAAGAGATAGTAATCGGATGGCGCAAGGTCTGGACTATACGGCGGGTGGGGTAGGACATCCCATTTGAGCGTTTCTAAGTATGTTTTGACCACTTGTGCAACATGTGGCCGAGCATTGTCATGTTGCAAAATAACTTTGTCGTGTCTATCGGCGTATTGCGGCCGTTTTTCTCGCAGTGCTCGGCTCAAACGCATCAATTGTCGTCGGTAGACATCCCCCGTAATCGTTTCATTCGGTTTCAGTAGCTCATAATACACAACACCCAGCTGGTCCCACCAGATACACAGCATAACCTTCAGGCCATGAATATTCTGCGCCGACGTCGATGTTGAAGCATGGCCAGGGTATCCATACGTTGCCCGACGTTTTGGATTGTCGTAATGGACCCACTTTTCATCGCCAGTCACAATTCGATGCAAAAAACCCTTTCTTTTGTGCCGTTGAAGCAGTTGTTCGCATGCCATAAAACGGCGTTCAACGTCTCTTGGCTTCAATTCATACGGCACCCAATGGCCTACCTTTCGGATCATTCCCATGGCTTTTAAACGTTTGGAAATGGTTGATTGATCAACTCCCAAAGTTTTTGCAACCTCTTCTTGCGTTTGAGCCGGATCTTGATCGAGCAATTCCTCCAATTCGGTATCCATGAACTTTGGCGGCGCACCCTCGCGTTCTTCGTCTTCCAAGCCAAAATCACCACTTTTAAAGCGTGCAAACCACTTCTGGCACGTTCGCTCAGATAGAGCATGCTCACCATAAACTTCCACCAAGATACGATGACTTTCGGCTGCTTTTTTCTTCATATTAAAATAATGAAGAAGAATTCCCCGCAAAAACACATTATTTGGCACGAAATTCGACATTTTCAAGTGTGGTAAAAATATTGTTGTTTACGCTTCAAATAAAAAACTTATACTGACGTTTGTGCCTTACGACAGTAGCTCTCCAATGAATGTTTGGAAATGTGGATCGATGGAATAATAATCAAGTTACGCCATCTGTTGTAAAACCGCACGAACTTATTCATAGTCCTATTAGATTTTATGTACGAGCAATATTTTGTTAGAAATAAAATCCGAAAAATAGGCCTGTTTTTCCCCTTGTCACAGTAAACTTCCCCCTTAATAAGAAGTATATGGGAAGTTATAGGTAAGATTTATAAAATATAACGATAGAGGATCTCCGATTTATGACTGGATAGAGCTGCAAAAAGCTCAAAACCGAAATTCTCGATAGCAAAGTTTAGGCAAAGGAATTCCCACATCTTTATTCGATATGCACCGGCTAGTATTGTCTACTGAGTCAAATAAACTTAGTTCGTTTGATTAGTGCAATCGGTCCAACATCTTTCATATAATGGAAGCTTTCAAAAAAGCATAATGATTCTTATTATTATGAGAGGATTTAGCACTGTGACCTGAAATATCTATTGTGCTCTCTTCATGGATTCAGAGTATTTCTCTGACTCAACTTCTTCAATGGATTTTATTATTTGTTCTATTGAATTTTATCGAGTATTATTTCATCCAGTGGTCACGTAGTATGTTTCCCCAGGTTTTAGATCCGCTAACACATCAGTGTCGGGGACGATGCTGGCACAAGTTTCCTCTTCCTCTTTCCTCTGTTAGAATCCCAGTATTTCTTTAAGTCGATACAATCTGTAAAATAGTTTAGTTAAAAAGGCCTTTAATTGATAATGGTTGCCATAATCTAGACCGGTATGATACAATAAAATTTTCTTCTACTTACTGAATAAGAAAGGAGAAATTACATTTTCCCAGGCCATTAAATGGCTCTGGGCCTGTAAATGGGGAGACCTTTGGCTAATTTAGGTCTCTACCCAATAGCAGCAAAATATAGCACACGTTTTTTTATGTGAAGAAATTTTCGTAAAGGTATCTGTCAAACCAATTGTTCAAGTTAATATACTTTTGACGTTTTACTGTAAGATTCTCTGAAAAATGGCAATGTCTTAAAGAACACATGAATAAAGCAAGTTGATGCCGCATTTGGGGGAAAACAGTCCTCACTGGAGCGTCGACACCCCCTTACATAGGTACATTCGGAAAATGTCGTTGTCGTCAACGTACAAAGGTCCATATTCGCTGTCGTCAACGTACAAAGGTCCAAAAATCTTCTGCAGAATTTTCTCTCAAACACTCCAAGCGACGCCTCATCGGACATTGCCATAGTCCAAGATACCATCAACCTCCTTAATTAATGGTAAAAAGGACTTGGTAGATGAATTCCTAAAATTTAGTCGCTTGAGTTTACAGAAAGTGCCTGTCTATGGCCAGAAATTTACACAAAATATGCTCGGATGCCTCATAATCGTCAAAATAAGCCCTGTCATAATCAGTCGCAGTAAACAAACTTATCAAATGGCTGAAAAATACCGGACCTAACACATAAATGACAATAGTATTATTGCATTCACCTCTTTTTGAGTTAATACTAACCTAAATAAAGAAGACAGCAGTTAAAATTATTCATTAGTTCGTGTTGTTGTGATAAGGGTGACGCTACTTTAGTTATTTTCAAAACAAGGGATCGAAAAGAATTTCGTGTTTTAATTTTACACCTATCAAGAAGGAAAAAATACTGTTCAAGCGAAGCAATGGCTCGAAAAGTGTTAAGGGGACCACACTCCATTAAAAAAAAAAACAATAAAACGATGATTTGCTGACCTAAAATATGGTCGTAGAGACGCCGATGATGCACAAGATGCCCAGTGGTCGGCCGAAATTGTAAAGAAACGTCCGCATATAGTATGGCAAATAAGAGAATTTTGTTTCATCAAGACAACGTACCATGTCACAAGTCAATGAAAACAATGGCAAAACTACGTTTTGCTCCGAGTGACTACTGGCTGTTCGTAGACCTCCTACAAAATGCTCGCCGGTAGAAAAATTTCGCTCGAAGAGGTTATAGCTGAAACTGGGGCCTATTATAAAACAAAAGATAAATCGTTCTTCGAAAGTGGTATTGAAATGTTAGAGCGGCGCTAGAATGATTGCGTTCTTCTTTATGGAAATTGCGTTGATAGATAAAGCTAATTTTAAACAAAAGAAAAACGTGTTTTCTTTATTAGGCCCGGGACTTTACACCATATGTGCTAACATGTTTTTGTATATGAAAGCACAATCGAATGTGACTGGTTAGGTAACTCGTAAAAAATCCAACGCCAGCCCTACCCAATGACTTAATGTTCAAACGAACGTACGGCATGTCAAAAAGCTTCGCTAGTTGGTTTCAGTCTCACAAAGATATTTTGGGAGCTCGCTAGTCGACGAACCAGTGAGTTCCCTGCACACAAAATCACTCCTTGATATACTTAAACTTAAGTTAGATTGCAGGAGAGCCTAGAGCAAATTGTGCATAAAATATTTATTATCCTTTTGAAATTGAAATATCTCTGCATCCATCGACAAGACATCGCCGTGAACATTAACTGGTTTACTTTTAGGGAAGAGAGAAGGAATGAATGTAGCCTAATAATTTCACCGAATTTATCAGATACTCATAGGCACTGTACCGTAACTTGAGCATTTTCCTGAAGGGTATGTACAGATAATTGATATAGAAATACAAGTACATATGTAGACATACATATATGTATACGTGTTTATGTTAGTATTTACATTGAACGCTCTATCATGAATGCTACTCTACAAATTGCGGACAATATACCAATCACATTAAAATTCATTTCGCTCATTGTCCTTGTCCAATGTCATTGTGTCAGGGTGTCATAAAAATTTTGTGGCATAATCGTCAAAGCAGCCGCTACTGCGACGGTCAAACAAATGAAAATAAACGGAGAAAGCAAGCAAGTACTGGGATATGAAATTATATTTACTTTAGGTGGGTATTTGAATTATTATCATTATATACATTCAAACTAGTTAACGCGCAGAGACAGGACCAATGGACAGAGGACGAGATGGATAGATGGTTTATGGTCAATCGTTGGAATATAGGGGCTTAAAAATTTGCTAACATATTTATATGCGCGTACGTATTAGAGATGCCAATATTAGCGACAATTTTTGATTTCGGGACTGCAGATTATTTCGGGATTGATGGCGTCCCATAACTTTCTTAAATGCATTTAATGTTCAATAAGCCTAGCCTAAAAACTGATTTATTAGAATAAAAAATGTTTTGAATATTAATTATTTATTTTAAATTACCGCATTAAGTCATTAAGCTCACATTAAAATGAGATACCTGCAATTGAAAATCTGATTAGTCATTTTAAAAACGATTTATATTTATATTACTTCATGAAGCTATAGCTCACCCTGAACTGTAAACATTACCTGATGATGTATGTACTTGAAGTATTTAATACCTCAAAAAAACGATATTTGTGACACAACCCTGTTCCAAGATAATTCCATCACTTGTGTGGAAAAGATACAAAGAAAAATGGTTTACGTCTATTACTTTGCACGCATCTATTCCATGATCAATGTATCCAGCCTCTCCTAAACTGAGATGACAGTATTTCGGTATTTCTTTAAAACAAAAAGAAAATTAAAATCCTTTTGTGTAGTTTCATTTGCAGATACGGAACAATGTTCCAGCAAGATATAAAAAATAACTCAGAGGAAGATATCAATAACCACTGCAGCACGCGGAAAAAATTGCCATCTAGAATCGTTTAACGCCAGAACAAGACTACCAGACATTTGAAAGCACTTGGACATATTCAGCGAAAGACGTAAACTCTGGCACCACAAAGTAAAGCCGATATGGATCGGCTTGAAGATTAATGGCATTCTATTGAGTATTAATCGCTGAAAAGATCTTCAGGTCATCAGCGTAAAGCAAAAATTTAGTAAATGAGAAACAACTTTTGATGTCATTAATAAATAACACAAATAAGAGCAATCCCAAGATACTTTCTTTCGGAACACCAAAGGTGGCGGCAAATGGAGCAAATGAAATACTATCAATTATTGCAAAACTGAACCTTTTACACAAATAAGAGTTAATCCATTGCAGAAAAGCATAATTAATTCCAAAACGTGCTATTTTTTAATTTAGGTTTTATGAGAAATTTTGTCAAAGGCTTTTGTAAAGTCAGTGTAAATGCGGTGTAAATGCAGTAGACCTGCCAACCAGCCGAGAAAGAATCAATGAAGTATTCACTAAAAACAGCCAGTTTAAATACTGTAGACCTGTTGGCAACAATATTTATCATTTTAAGTTATCAAGCTCTTAAAAAAGCACTCTATCACTCAAGCATTTACCTTAACTAAAAGCTCTACCGTACACGCGAATATCTGTACACTATATGCCGATTACAATGAACAACAGCGGTAATATATGGAAGCGTGTTGCTCTCGTTACTACCGGACTACGAACAAAAAGTTTTTTGAGTATAACTCTTTTCTGGAATTAGGGGTAGTCAGAGGCCCGAAAAAATGATGATTTTCCATCTTTTTTTTTTACTAGTCAATCTTTTTATTTTACAAAAATAAAAGCATAAAATTAATACATCATGTTTCGTCTTGTCTTTAGCAAAATTAAAAAAAAAATTTATAATTGTAAAAGTTATCGCTGTTTGTGTGAAGCCCGTTTCTCCAAAAGGCCCTTGCGTTGATCACAAGTCCTTGCAGATTCATCTAAAATCAATCGGACAAGAGAAATTAGTTTTATTAAGAGATAATCTTCTGCCTGATCAAAGCTTTTTTTTAATTAATTAAATAATAATTAAATACAGCGGCTTCAGGAAATATTTTCCAGATTTTCGAAAAAAAGACTGACAATTAATTTGTTTCAAAAAAATCGAAATTTTGAAAAAAAAATCCTTCGATGAGGCACGAGTTTTTTTAAGTTTTTCAAAAGCAGTATAAATTTAATTTAACTCTACCAAGCGGTTTTTAAGTTACAGTGATCACTAGTTCAAAAAAACATAGTTTTGAGAAAAACGCATTCAAAGTTTTGCTATCGATTTATGTAGAGTCATACGAATTATTTAATTACTTACACTGGGTCATATAATAGTTCTTCAGCCATCATCATTGTACCTTCTCGAGTGTTATCGTTAGCGCGCTTATCTGCCACTTTCATACGTGCAGCATGCATATTTTAAATTTATTAAAGTATAATATCTTAAAAATATAGTGTGGAAATTTTCAGAGAAAAAATTATCGATTTCTAAGCGACTTCGCCGCAAGGTGTTTAAAAATTGACGCCTCCCAGTGTCCAAATACGGTGGATTCGGAGCGTTTCATGACTCATTTTCAGTGAGTTTTGTAGCTCTATTAACCCTTTCAAGGGCCGTTTTCGGGTCATTTTTGAGCACTTTTCGATTTTACACATTTTGATGTTTTCTGAAGCTGTTTTTAATGGATTTAAAATACTTCCTTTTACACTTAAATTTTATTTTAGCAAAAATCATAAAAGGAAGCAACAACGAAACAAAGTTGGTGCTTTAAAACGTTTCCCCTACGGTTTACTTTTGGGTTTGCAGCCGTTAGCATGTTTAAGCACAAACTCCAGCAAAACCACTGGTCAAATCCCATACAAATATCATAGCCTAAACTAATTGAAACCCATCAGACCCATTACAGAGTTTTTATGTTGAGTTTGCATGCATTTTAATGTTAAATGGTTTCAATAGTGTACATTTTTTCTCTTTTATATTATTCAATGTTGTTGAAGAATGGCTTGCTGAAAGCTCGTAATCTTGCTCTTGACAACTTCTAATTGCAAAGATAGTGAAAACAAATCTACTTCTCCCCACTCTTCCACAAATTCGGCACACGTTGTTGTGTGGCATGTTTAAGCTCACCACGTGCACCCGTACCTTCCAGAGTCCTGCCATTAGTCTTAAATATCGTACCGATAATACCCAAGCAGTTGTTTGATTTTTGATGTATTAGAATCAAGCCATGTTTTCCTCGGTATTGCGCATTCCATCGTCGACTTGCAATGCCGTAATAGTGAGACTCTAGTTCCGGTTCGGCTGAGATTAGGGAGAATTATAGCTTAGCAGCTCTTCCACCTTCGATGTGCCCATGGCCTGTAACCCATACTAGACAGATAATAAAGATAGGAAAGAGTGATATCGAACCATTGGCTGAGCGAGCTGAGTTCCTCTATCCACTGCATTATAACTTTGGAAGTTATGTTGAATAAACTTACCGCTTTTATGACAACCTGACTATACGTGAAGATAGATATTTTTGCTCCAGCTTGCGTGATGTCGGATATGGCCTTGCAGGTTTCCCTGAAGTACTAACAGTTCTGTCTGGAATATGCGAGCTTTGTCTGGAAGGCGCATTGACTTGAAAAATAATATATTAATTTCTTCTATACGGACCTTACTCGAAAACATCGGGATCCTAGCATTACAGGATAACGGGATTGGCATTCCTAATACGAAAAGTGTACTCACAAATATATGTACATATGTATGTTTATTGCTGGCTTGTGTGTTGCATGTACTACATATGCATATGCATGTAAGTATGCATGTGTGTTTTCGTGCATCAACGCAGCTTAATGATAATCTCAAAGCGGGGGTTCCTTTCATACATCATAGCATTGTTTTCGTTATTGATGTTCCAACAGAATTGAAGTGCATTTTTTCGCTTTTTCTTTCAAACAAACATGAACGGGAATTTGTGTGTATGTACATTTTCCGACTTATTGTTGTGTGTGTTTACTTAGTGGCTCTCTTGCAAGTGAATGTCAAAAGGCTATATAATCTTGATTTGGGTAAACATTAAAATGTTGATGCTAATGCATTATTTGGAATGCAGGGAGAGTGAAATATTGAGTCGGTGAACTGATTTAGGTGCAACGGCAAAAATATAGAGAGGAGACATGTAAGGAAGTGATAAATTCAGTACCGAACGAAATTTAAATACCCACGTACATTTTAATAAAATTTAATTTGGCAGGCGGTGCCAAGCTGACTTTTGGGTAAATGCGTATATCTCGATAACAACTTAATAAAGCTCACCCAAACTTGATACACGTATTGTTCATCAGCTGATTTACGTGCGACTTAAATATTGTTTAGATCAAATAAAAACGATACCCAATTTTTATATATTAAGAATAAATTTCCATCCGGAAGAAAACCATCTACCGCCATCTAGTGCTGTTGATGTAGTGGAGGAGAGAAACGGATTCTATGCTGGAGACTTGTCTCAGGCTATTCCCGAAAGGCACACTAATGAACCCCAAGCGCCGTGCCGCCAAACCCGGACATTTGCAAAGATGGGCTGCTGAAAAAGTTCTGATTATGGTCAATGGCGAACAATGTTAATCGAATTGTTTGTTGCTTAGAAACGAATTTGGTAATATTTGACGAACTATTAATTCCGTAGGATATATTCGCCAGGAAGTTAAAGAACGTTTGAGATAAAAACTCTGGCTTTTTTAAGATCGTCGCCCGGTTGTAATGCAATTCCACATTGAGTTGACCAAAGGTAAATATTTTCCCCGTTTGGATTAAGCCACAAACACCAAGGATCTCAAAGCTAGGCTGTGGAAAAATCCACTTGCTCTTATTTTCCATTTTTCCAGAAATAGGTCTGGTTAGGTTACATTGGTTGCCACTTTCCATAAGAATCAAGAGGGACGCACTTAGGTCTGGATCCCAATTCTGATACTAATGTGGATTGTGGTTGCAGATTCCAAGTCTGTCAAAGATCCAAAGAAATAAAAGTTTAGATAGCGATGTTGTCTTCTGGCGAGAGTGGTACAGTGGTAGAGAAAGTGTTCAATACTCTTCACTTCCTTCTCGTTTCTGCAGCTGTGACAGAACTCATTAGAGTGAAACTCCATACGCTACCCATTTATCTCCATTAGACAGTGCCCGATTACGATGCCAACCACTGTACTAATAGAAGATCGATAACAAAAATTCCGATCAAACCAAGTAATCGAAGCAACTACCACCTGTTATTCCAGATGTCTCCGAGGAGAAAACCCTCTAAAATGATAAGTTTTACAAGTCCAGTTAACTCCAACATCCCCGAACCGCTAAGTTGCCTTTCAGAAAAAATGCATTCAGCAGACCGTGACCTTTGAGTGAGAAACTTAGATACAGACAGAATCGAAAATTGCTCGAAATTAAGTTGAGAAATCCGTCAACCGATGAAGACCCTCTAGCTTAAGGAGGGAGTCGGCAATGTTTCTTACGAAATTGATTCCTATAAAGAGAAACGAATCAATATTGACGCAGATTTCATTGAACATTGAAACAGAAAAAAATTATCGGTACCGTGGCTCCGAAAGTTTGAATTTGTTGTCCATTCTTTCAAGGAAAGTTAGTGCTGAACGAGCATTGAAGCTTTTTTAACTGATTTACGTTATAATATTTCAGTCCACAATGTGGAAACAATTTGCCTTTTAAAGCTTAATAACAAAATTGCTTAAATAAAATGTTTTTTTATTTTGTTAAAATTTTTGAAATACGATCACTTCTTGTTTGAAAACTGGGGTTGAGTTGCTTTGCTTTGTTTTTCACTGGGGGAGGATTTTTACGTGGCCTGACCACTACGAAGTGAATGGCAATCAAGGACTTTCCCCACTTGCGTGGAACCATCCTCCAAAAGATGTTGGAAAGATCAGGTGGAGAAGGATTTGGCTTCACTTGGTGTTTCCAACTGGCGCCAGTTAGCACGAGAAAGAAGCAATTGGAGCGCTTTGTCAAATTCGACGAAAATCGCTTAAGCGGTTATTGCGCCAACCAAGAAGAACACATAAAATCCCCGATATCGAGTTTTCCAAAAACATCGCAGCTGACAGCAGTCAAAATTAATTAACTATAAAATTGACAAAAGATATTCAAAGACAAAAAATCACTGCATGACGGATCTTCATTAAGAATCGGTATTTACTTTATTGCAGTTCCAAGAATCAGACCGCAGCTAGGTTTTGTCTCACTAGTTGAGTCGAGAATATTCAATATCTACAAATTATGAAATCAGTAAGTATGAAATCTATAAGTAGAAGTCAAAAAGGATCGATTGATACCGAATTCATTTAAATTGAACTTGTAATTATTACCAGTCTGTTGGGCTGATTTTATTTTCAAATTCAATGTTTTTTTTAACTTTACAATATGAGACCTATCTGGCACTTTTCACAATAACTTGTTGTCACTCACCAAAAACCAACGACTAACCCGACAATTTTACAAGCAATGCGCATCTAGAAAAAGGAATTTATTCGCAATTATCGCTTTTTCTTCTTTCTAAAGGGTAATTTTTTTCATTCCTGCTGTTTTCGTTGGTTAAGTGCTTGCCAATCGGCTTATAAATATAAAAAACTTAAAAAAAACTTTATCAAAATAAACTACCTTTACAAAACAAACTGATTTGTTTTTTTATATTAGCCTTTTATTTTGGCAGAACACATAAAAAATTAAAAAAATAGATTTTTTTCTTTAAATATATTTAAGAATACACACAGAAAATTTAGTATCGTTCCGGTGAATATTTTCGAACTTACACGCAAATTTGAAAAGGCGTTTTAGAGTGCTTGTAAGTGATTTTCAAACTTTAAATGCGTTTTCCTCAAAATAGTGTTTTCAAAGTCGGTGACCAACATTTCTCGAAAACGGCTAAACCGATTAGTCCCAAATTTTAACACGAGCTTCTTAAATATATTTTTTAGTAATTAATCGAAGATTATTTCTCATCAATAAATTTTTTTTATAAACAATTTAAGACCGAAATTTTGGTCAAAAATCAATTTTTTTCTTTGAAAAAACCGCCATTTTGTCAAAAAAATTAATTTTGGTTATTTCTTCGTTTTTTAATTTCAGAGAATACAGTTCAGAGATATAGTGGTCACCGCAAAACGTCTTTTTGAGAGGAACTCCCGGAGATTAGCTGCAGCTCATTACCAAATAAATATTTTTACTAATACTAAGTCTGAAAATACAATTAAAAGATAACATAATATGTGTACAAATTTTTAGATCAATAAATTTTAAAGTTTTTTCAGAAAACATTCTGGAAAATTCGCTTTCTTCGACCTTCTAACTGAATATATCCTAATCCCATCTTCTAAAAAAATTTTTTTTTTCAAATAATATAAAAGTAAAAAATAACTCTCTCAGAATTTTTATTATAAAAGTCATAACCGGTTGAGTTCCTACGCTAAAGTCTACAGATGTTAATAATAATCCACATGTCTTCTTTAATTTCCTTCGCCAAAGAAAAATGTACTTCTCAACTTTTCATTTACAATTTCTGTCACACTTTTCGTTCGTTCAACTGGGAGTGCAACAAATTCAATTGTCCACCAAAAAACACGCACAAAAGCCAAATCGAATTCCAGGTGCAGTCAAATAAAAACGATTTACACGTTTTCCATCCAACACGAAGGCAACGAGACGAATCGGGGTGGGAATTCTTTTAACAACAATGCCACCATGCCGCCACTATATTGTAGTCAAATCTCAAATTACAACACTAACTTTCACGCAGGCCAACGGGGGAATATAATGGTGTCGATGTTGCAAAGGTCGTTCGTTGATGCTGATGATGAATTCGTAAGTAAATGCATATGTATGTAGTCATGTGTGCATGTGTGTGTGTGTGTATTCTAGCTTGCATGAAAGTAGAAATATACATACATATGTATTTATGCATGTGTATGTTTGGGCCCTAAGGGTAGTAGGAACAAACATAAGGAGCGCTACGAATTGAATTTATGCCGCTTGTTAGAACACAATTAGCTTGAGGCAACTAGTATGCATGCCAATGAGTAAACATACCAACAATCAAACATGCACACATATAAAAAAATTGGTGATTTTTTTTAAATAAAAAACGCAATGCATAATTTATTTGAATTTTAGCATTATGCTAGCAGTCTGTCCGTAGGCTATTGGTAAATATTTTCCAGATAACGGTTCATAAGTAAATAGTTTGTCCATTCAATTCAACTTATGTATGTATATATATATATATACATGTATATGTGTACAGAGGAGGATATATGCATGTGTGTGTGTACAGGGTGTCCGGTGGCAGAATTAGATTTTAAATTTAAAGTTTCTCTCTAACCGCTGAGGGCAGGAGCAGGCGGGGTAGTTTCGCTATTCGGGTTATTCCGATGTCGCAGTAGACAGGTACAAAACTCGCGTTTCCAATAGAAGCGTATTTCAATTCCAATAATTCGTGTGCAACTGCTCGTTGTAGCTTTTGTTCAGGTTGCTCTATTCAATGTTTACGTGCTGTTCCAAGTGAATATTTGCTTCGTTCATGGGTGCAAAGGTTCCGGGCAAAAAGTTCGGTGGCAAACGGCCCACGGCCGGCGCTGAGCCGGGCATCGGGAACAAATGGAAATATTAAACTCGATAATCCACGCCAGTCCATGCGCAAGAGAGCGGCTGCTCTGGAACTTCCAAAAACTGTTATGTATAAAATATTGATGAAGGATCTTAGACAGCACACCTTCAAAATTGAAATCGTGCAACCGCTTAAGCCTAACGGCTACAATAAAAACGGCTTAACATTTTCTGCGAGACAATGTTGAGGCGATTTTGTACGGTGAACGCAATCTTTTGGAGTGTTGAAGCCTATTTTCATTTAAATGCAAGCGTAAATTATCAAAATGCCGTTATTGGTCACCTAAAGGGCAGAATCCTTTACTAAAACATCAACAGGCACTATCCACTTCAGAGTACCAAAGTGACGGCTTCTTGTGCATTGTCAAGTAGTGGAGTAATTGGAATAATTTTTTTTTTGTGACAGTGTCATGTGTCACATGACAGTGTCTCTTATCGGTTCATGCTGCCAATAATGGGCGAATGTACTTCCTTCAGCACACACACACTGGTTTCAGCAAACAGCTAAGCATTTCGGTGGCATATCCTGGCCACCGGGACCGGCCGTTCTTACCCCTAAGAACTTTTTTTCTGTGGGGGTACCTCAGAAGTTAAGTTTATGAAATAAACCCAACGACCATTTCAGCGCTCAAAAATTACCATTCACCTGGTTAAGGGCATCCCGATGTCTTTTTTTTATCAGGGCAGACTAGCAAGTACGGAACCTCAGATACAATTAATTCCATTTTACTGCACTCGGATTACCTTTTTAATTTTCTTTAAATCTACTCGACCTCCGAAGAAATCTGAGTAGATCTTATGGTGCCAAAGATCAAGCCTGATTCGAGCGAAGGCAGGGGAGACGCACAGAAAGTGGTCCGCCGTCTCATCTTCCTGTCCACATTGCTGGGCAGAATGCACTGTCTGAGATGCCCACCTTTTCCATGTGCTTTGCCCACAGAAAGTGGCCCGTCATCAGTCCAACCAGCCTCCTACAGTCTCCTCTACTTAGTCACAGAAGGAACTACAACAGTCGGTCAGACATGACAGGTAACATCAGTTGTGTCCATCTGCAGCCTCTCTCAGCCTGTCAAGCTCACTTGTGGGTTAGAGTAACCCGTTTGCGAGCCGTGGCTTTGATGGCTGCAAAAGAAAGTGGCAGAACGGGCCAAAAAAGTTGCCTCAGAGCCTATTATGGTTAAAGAGTCAGAGATTTTGTTCCCCGCGACACCCACGTGTCCCAGGACCCATGCTGCAGACACATATAGATCTGCCTCCTAATATCATTTCACCAGTTTGGCACGAAGTGCAGAGGCCAGATTTCATGAATGTAAATAAAATCCGCACTTGTTGTCATCTTTGTAATCGTTATGAAAATAAACTGTTATCATTAGAAGTTCGTTTTTAATTACTAACTCTCCCGCCAGACACCCTGTACATACATTTGGACAGGTTCTATCATTTCCCACTATTTTTGGGGTGTGTACTTAAGCGAAATTAATGTAAATTATCTCAATAAACAGAATTCAAATTAATGGGGAAGAACAAAGCAGCAAACGAGAGAAGTTTCGTGCATTCGGAATATTTATGAAGATTTTTTAACGCCACTCCAGTGTGCTGGCTCTACTCGTGAATTCAATGCTATTGGTCAAACTTTCAGACTGTCCCTTGCCTTTTATTTTTAAAGAACCGCTGTTTTGAATCTCTTGAATTCCGATTTTTAGTTTTTGAAATTGTTACATTTAATTAGCTTCCAATTCCTTTGAGCTATTCTTAGTCTGTAAGATTGTAGTTTCTTCTTGCTACCTTTGTGACCTTAGACTAAATGAATAAATAAATACATACATAAATATGCATATGTACGTATGGATTTTGCTTGCGTTATCGATAGAGCATAGGGAAGAACGCAAACAAAGAACAAGAGTTGTACAAATATAACCGACGGGCAAACCTATGGCTGCTAAAAGAATTAGAATACACCGCACTCTCTTCTTACATGGTACACGATTTTAAAAATTTACGGTTCACTAATACATTTTTTTGCACAAAATTTTCCTTCTTGCACGAACCTCAACACAAAAAATGTTTTTCTAAACAAAATACATAGAATTCCTAAAATAATGTCTTATTAAGTAAGAATTTTTCGTGTAAAGATAAGAGCAATAAGAACACAATAAGTATTAGAATTAATCAAGTCCGACTGTGTATTAAAAGTTCAATGTAATCTTTATTGTATTGTATTGTACAAGGTGGCTCAATATTAATTATCCAATTTTGTTTTTGAATAATTTTTTTACTGAACAATAAAATAATTTGGAGTGATGGAGACTTTTATTTGAATTTTACGCGCTGTATTATTTGTATGTTCGTATACTGCAATTGTCTTGTTCACATGTGTAAAATAATACTGAAGTACGATGACATTTGCAAAAATTATTAGTTTTTCAATAGGGTGACTAAAATTGCTCCACCCTGAATAAACAACTCAAGGATGCAAATAAACAGTCGCTAATAACAGACTTATTAAAACAAAAAAAACCAACTGAAGCCGTTAACAATTTAAATCTTGTAATCAAGTAGCGATGAATAGTTGCAAAATTTATGTTTTTTCCTAATGTCAATTTGAATTTTTATGTTTTGAACTTATGGATTGAATTTTCACTGTACACTAATTTAATTTTTTTTGTAATAAAAATGAATTGTGTTTGTTTTATAAATACTTATATAATATGAATTTCATTCCTTACTATACACTATACCTACTTCTTTTATGTGCAATTACAGAGAGATCGTGAAACGAAGTACTTTTTCGAAACTGTTTGATTTCATGCTTAAAACGATACTTTTTCACCAGGCCACCATGATTGTATGCCATGTTTAAAAAGTCTACCATGCACCAGTTTATGTTAATTTCCAATAAAATTGTCAATGTATTTGGAGATCAAGTCCAACGTGATTTTATTTATACAGATTTTTCAAAAGCCTTCGACAAGGTTAATCATACTATTCTTACGAATAAACTCTCTGCCTTCGGAGTTAAAGGTATGTTTTTAAAATTTTTCAATAGCTTTTTAACTGGGAGGAAATTCTTTCTCAGTGGACACACTGCAGTCCGCTATTGTTTCTCATTGATGATTTACCATTTTCTGCGAAATATTTAATATTCGCGGATGATGTGAAATTGTTTTTGAGAATCCGTAACGTGGGTGACTGCAGTAATCTTCAAATTGACCTTGAAAATGTTCACACGCGGTGCACAGTGAATAATTTACTTCTAAATTTTCAAAAATGTTATGTTGTGGCATATTCTATAATAGCAGTACTAGTCCTTATACTTTTAATTGCAATTTGGACGCAAGATATTGAAAAAGATAATAAGATAAAAGTCAAAGATTTTATATCCTTGTCCAATACATGCGGTTAGACTTGCGATTGCTTCTAGCCCTTTCTGCAGAAGGGAGGACGAGGTGGGATCATCTCAGCACCTTCTTCTCAGCTGCCTTGCTCTCGTGGGGCAAAGATTTAAAAATCTGAGCTCTTACTTTTTCGCTACACCAGCGGATATTGCGGGTTTAAATATCACACACCTGGTGAAACTGAAGTTGAAGCGGTATTAGAGCGTGAAGCGATTTTTACGAACGTAAGTAGTCACTGTGGCCGTCATCCTCTAATTCAAAACTTTTTTCCACCTGCCTGGTTCTTTTCCTTCTGAACCGTGAGATTCAGGTATCGTTGGGCACAAGTAAAAAAAGTGTTTCGCAAATTGGTTCTGGCGTAGCAAAAGTGTGTTAAAAAACAATGGAACGAAAAATATGTTAAAAAAACAAAGAAAAAACCTTTTTCAACACCGATGTTCAGTTTTCCATTTCTAGGCCAGGTTCATATGCATATTTATATCACATTTCCATGTTTGTTATCAAGACGGACTATGAGTTATGTGCTCTTGTGAATATTTTTCTTTTTTTGTTTATTTGAAATGCAGGCATTACACTACATTAACATATTTCTGAAAGAAGCTAGTGATAAAACTTTAGTTATTTGGAGAAACTATATTATTTGCAAGCCATTTTCATCTGCGAGGGTTGCCTTTTATATCGTCCCCTTAGTATAACAATAGCCTATGTGCTCATAGGCTATTATTTTTTTATTGAATTTTTGGATTCTCCATTGTCGATTTTATATGTGGTCAAAATTTTGTCAAATTCTAGTTCCACAAAGTGGGTCAAAATGTTAGTCAAAAAATAGTAAAATTTACAGACATAACGAGATTTGAGTGAGAGCTACTTTCGACAAAAAGTTTGAAATTCATTTTCTCAAAACATCAAAAAATGTATAGGCTATTTTAATACTAAGGGGACGATATAATATTTTGAGCTTTTGCAAAAAAGAAGTAATTTGATATTTTAATTGAAAAATCGTATATATTTTGGCATAAACGTACATATGAAGTTTTTCACTCACGAGCTTTATTTGTTTTTTCTTTAGTGAGTGGAAAAACTCAGCTCGCCTCGTACTTAGCCGCTGTTAAACGCTGATAGAACGAGTTCGAACGTGGCCGTCGATCCTTGCAGGATGAATTTTGTGAAGGCGGGCCAAAAAGTATTATAGATTATTATATAGGCAGTATTATAAGAATATTTAGTAGTAGAGAGTGGAAGTATGTGCCTTATCGGCCGCTAAGTGTGCCAAAAAATATAGAGGGAAAGAAAATATTAATAACAAAAGGGAAAAACTATCAAATGCCGAGGGATATAAAAAATATCGTGAAACTAGGTCTGTTCATGTAAAAATTATCCAGTGACTTAATTTCCGAGAATTCTCCTTCAAAGAGAATAATATAAAAAACAGTGCATGAACGCAAAACCAGTAACAATTTGCAAGTTTTACAAAATTGTCGGCAGGAAAAATGACAAAAATTAAAAAATTTTCATTTGAACTACCTCGTATTAAATTTAAAAAAAAATAAAGCAAATAAAATGCAAAAAAACGAGCATGGGAATCACATGATTTCATTTTGCCAACAAAAACAACAGGTATTATTAACAACTAGTCGTCACTAATTATATGTAAATTCGGTAAGGATGATGATGATACAATTGGTTTTAGTTTAAATTCTTCAAGTAAATCAAATTAATAATCCTCATAGAGAAATGGTTCTTCACCATGCACACAGGAAGAAGGCATATGTAAATACAAATATGTGAATTTATATACAAATGCGCATATACATACATATACATACATATATATGCTCACTCAAGTAGGAGAGAGCCAGATGTCGAACGTTGCCGAACGCGGGGTGCGAACGCATTTTTTGGTGCGTGCAGCCGGCTACATCGAATTATAAGACGTTATCACGTCAAAATTTGTTCCATTTCATCATCGCCGTCAGATGAAGAACGTTCCATTAGAAATTGCAATTCGCAAATTTTAATTCGTGTTTATTTTTTCTTTGCGATCAGTTTTTTTTCTCACTTGCAAGTTCTTACAAGTAGAAATTTATCCAGTAAAAACTTGTAATTCCCCCTCAAAATGAAATGCCATTTTGCTTCCTCACTTTCCCCTACTTGGCCAGGTTTTTGGGTGCATGAGCACCAAAACGTGATAATTTGTAAGTATTACAAACTATTTGCTTCATGAACAGACCTACTTTAAAAAGAGGATAGAGATTGGTATAATAATGCGTGCTACGAGAGACATCAGAGGTAGTTTTGAAAAAGCCGTTTATACTTCTTCGAAAAGTGATGATGGAGAACCCAGTTAAGTTAATAACAATAACAAATACGCCAGAAAGTGAAGATGTGAAAAAATGTTCTGAGTCTTGTTATTGATAAAGCGTATTTTGTTCAAGGCAATGATTGAATTTTATTCAATAAAAAACCACTTGGATTTGCTCACATTGGAAACATGTTCGGAATTTGTGTGAGTAATTCGGAAAATTTTGCCGCAAAAACAAAGTATGGAAATTATTAACGCTTTACAACGCAAACGTTGAGTCTCCATTTTGATGCCAACTGTTCAATATAATTGGCACACGGGAAGTGCTGTGTTGTTTCAAGGCAATATTCGAAGGTTTTGTCGATGACTTGCGCAAATTGTCTACAAAATTCAACGAATTCAAGACTAACCTGGCATCGCAAAATATTCAAATGGATAAAGTTTAGGGTATTTTGGAAAACTGCGTACTAAGCACATCACAGGCTCGAGTAATTATATGAGCAATACAAAACCTAATGTATTCGGTATAAAACTTTTCACGACTCATGACCCGCCGGTCAAAATTGCGCCAACTGTCATGGAGCTCAAAGGAAAAAAATTAGTTGAAAGTAAATTAAACTAAATGGAGTAAATCCAAAATCTTACTGTGTTCAAAATAACAAAAAATGGCATTTCTTTGGATTTATCTCTTGTTTTCTTAGGCTAGGTTCCGCTGGAAAACATTGGCATTGAAAAATCAAAATCTGTATATTTGACATCTGAGAATGTTCAACCATTCAAAAATTGAAAACTTCGAATGGCGATGAAAGCAGTGACGATTCGTTATCATACTGAATATCAATGGTAAAACATTAAAAAATACACCTTTAAAAAACAAAAAATAAATAAATAAAGAAAAATAAAATAAAGAAATAAATAAAGTAATAAAATAATATAAAAAAAACGATAAAATAAAAAAAAATAAATTAAGAATAAGATTAAAAAAATTAGATACAAATAAAATTAAAAAAAATAAAAATAACGAAAATACCGAATATCAATTTTAAAATACTAAATAAATTGCAACGCCTTTTAAATAAAAATAAAATAAAAATTAAATTAAAAAAAAACATGGAATAAAAAAAAATAATTGGGTATGGGAATATGTTTCGACCCTCGTAAAAGAGGTGTCACTGCTGATACTATTTTTGTGTTCGCTATAGTAATACACTGGTGATTTGAAGGTGTACCATATATGTGAAGTTTCGATCGCAGTAGTTGACATTCGTTTTAAGCGTAAAGATCCTTTTTTATCTGACATCAAAAATGTCTACGTTCGTCCCGAAAAACAGCATTTGCGGGAAGTCAAATTTCTTTATTACCTGAAACGTGTCGTATATTGTTGAATTGAAGGAGAGAGATGTTTGGTGAGTGAGATGCTTCTTGAACGGCAGAAAAGAAAAAGTTTTCTGCATCGCATCGTCACTGGTGATGAAAAATGGATCTATTATGATAACCCTAAGCGTCGAAAAAGTTGGAGCCTGCCAGGTGAACCAGGTCCAACGACAGCGAAAAAAATATTCATGCTTCAAACGTTATGTTGTGCAACATCAGAAGGGTGTCATCTATTATGAACTTCTTAAATCATCTGAAACTATCAGTGGCGATCGTTACCGACTACTGCTAATACGTTTGAATCGAGCTCTCAAAGAAAAGCGCGCGGAATGGGACGGTAGACATGACAAACTGATTTTGCTGCTGACAGCGCCAGGCCACACGATGCTAAATCGGTCAAGAAATATTTAGAGGGACTGAATTGTGGAATCTTGCCCACCCGCTGTATTCCCATACCCAATACATAAAAATAAAATTAAATAAAAAAATAATAAAATTAAAGAAAAAAATAATAAAATAAAAATAATAAAAAATTAATAAAAAACAAAAAAATAAAATTAAAAAATTAAAAAATAAAATAAAAAAGTTTGAAAATAAAATTAAGAAAATTTAAAAATAAAATAAAACTGAAATTAAAAAAGAAATTAAAATTAAATTAAATTAAGTAAAAAAGAAATAACAAAAAAAATTTAGTTCTGTGGACTAATAGCATGCAAAAGTTTTGTTTTACATTATCTTTACTTCATTATACCCAAATTTAATAGACTATAAAAATGCATACCCGGAATTTTTCTAAAAATTCTAATTAAAAAGTGTGAAATGGTGATTTTTTTTTTTTTTTTGTGCAATTGGCTCAAAGTTTTAAATTATATTTGTATGTTTTTGTATGAATGAACATTATTTTCTTAAAAGCTTAAAAACAAACTCTTACAATTAACTAAAAAACAAATAAATTGCTAAAACTTTTCCACAAGTCCCTGTGCTATAGTTTTAAAACGCAGTGCGCTATTATTTCTATGAACTCTAGTAGAAATGACTATTCGTCGTCTATTTTCACTCTCTTTGATGCACTCACTGTATGCAAATTTTGTTTATTTATTTATGAGGCAATTTTGCCATACACTACCAGAAACACAAAAAATTTAGGCTTTCGTTCGAACGCGCGTCGAACGGCTTGTCAGATATGAAAACACCCCCATACACAAGATAAATGACTTGGGCAAAGACGAGTTTTTGTCTATTGTGTATTATAGAAAAAGAATTCAAATATATTTTATTCAAATTTTTATGAATAGTATACGTATATGCATGATACGCATTCCATTTCTTCCATATACTTTCATCTTTAGTTTTACAAACCAAAATCGCTTAGCTTAATAGTAAATGTTAAAAAAATACTTAGAAAATGTATCATACGTCTTATATTTCGTTCACGTTGCGCCACACTACTTTTAATAACAATAAAACTTTAGAAGAAAGAAAAAGGAGAGTCCAATATGAAAAAAATGGAAAGAGCAACAATGTGCGTCGAGTAGACGAAGATTACCCGTTACGGGTCCACTACTTATAAGCTCAGAGTTTTACATACAAGTCCACTCTTATTTGGTGTTGTTATCTCAAACCTTTTACCCTTTTGTCAAAAATTTACCACAGTTTTGATGGTTCGACAGTTCACTCTCATATGACAACAAATATAATTCAAGTAAAACCACAACGTCGACAATAAATATAATATTTACTTCTCGCACAAACATCCAATTCTACGTATTTATGTATCGTTTGTAAATATGTACTATTAGCATTCGGAGGCATTTTCCCAAGAATATATAAGGAGAATGCGAATAAGAGCAAGTAAACAAACAAATGTCAAATTGGATTCTGAACTTTCTAAACACCCCAAAGTGAGCACTTGATAGTTTCTCATAAACACAAAACGTTAAGCTGGTGTTTATGACGCAACGTGAACGTTTTATTATTTCCATAAATAATATTTATTCACTATCATGATGTCTTCATTCATTTCAACTAAAGTCTAAATATAGGTATTTCCTCCTCATATAGTGGATCAATTGCGGCATCCATTTTCTCTTCCTCTCGCACCACGTCTAATTGACTATACGGCTCCAACTCGTCTGACGATGACGACGAAGAGATTTGTATGTAATCAATAACGGGCAAGCTATTGGCTTTTACACCAGCCATATTGGCATTTGTGATTGCGTTGGCGCCACCACTACTTGATATTTCGCTGGTTGAGATCCGAAATTTCAAGCCACTTGCACTGCGTGGCGTCACCTTTAAGCTCTTCAATTGTCCACCACGTTGAGTTCGTACGTGCCCACTCGAGAGACCTTTGCCGCGAATTGCCCGACCCCCACGCCGTCTTTTGTTGAATTCGTCCGACTCTGTAGACGACTCGGAGGAGTATAAGCGTCGTTTAAGCGTATCTGTTAAGGTGCGTTCACCACAAAATGAATTATTGCTGGACTTTGACGTTTCATCCAAATCAATGTAGACTGAAAGAGGTGCAAGTAATGCATGCAAAATATGAAAAGAAGTTGAAAGTAAAACGGTATTTTATATGAATGTACCTTTCCTTTCAGCGCGCCGCGGCTTCCCCATCTGATTAGCTACCTCCTGCAAATTCATGCGCTGCAAACGCACACTTGGCTGTCGTAATTTTTGCACATCCGCGACTGTCAATCTGCGCAATCTAACACGTAATTTCTTTGCCATGCAAAGTTTTAGTAGATCCTCTTGTTCTGTTGGGTGCGATTCGTTCTGTACTGTACTTGCAGTCGTTCCGCACTTATCATTATTCGAATTCTTTTCATTTTTAACGCGCATCACTTGGGATGAATTCGATTTATTTTTGGCGACTGCATGATTTTTCGCCTTTTCAGGGCTTTGTCGCTCTTTGTCTGTCGCGATGAGTACATCCTCGCTTTGGTCCATCTGTTCGTCTTTACTTAAGTCATTTACTTCGTCACTGTCGCGACGCGCAGTTGTAGAGACGTCGCTTTCATCTTCATGCTGTTTAAATAATGATAATAATAAATTTGAAATGAGTTATTAGAAATTTCAAAGGTATACCATTTCCAAATCGGTAAATGACTCTGTTTTGTCCTTATTTGTTTCTGCGGAAGCTGAAGCTGCAATAATTCATAAAAACAATATTTAGACATAATGGTTCAAACTAAAATAAATAAATTGCATAATTCGTAAAAGCATAGAAAGCGAAAATTAATTTTAAAAAGCCTTGCAGTTATTACTCGTAGTATTCTAACAGCATTAATGAATAATGGTACTGCACTTGACTGGATATAAATCTGGTTCGTTTCCGTAACTTACACCCGACTGCTATGGGGATGGCTTTTGACTCAGATGAATATGATTCAAATCTCTCAGGTTCCCTGATTTTGTTCTAAATGAATATTTTTTTTTTTTTTTGACAAATTATTTTTGATATGGACGAAGAATTGTGATTAACCTCTTTTTTTTTTTAATTCCATTTTGTCGTAAAGTTCGTACATCTCATAGTGTCATCGAATTTATAATAATAAATGAGAATCAGTTCGCAGAGCTTTTCATAAATATTTCACAAAGATTTTCTTCGAACGTTTTTAGTTCGTTATGAGCTCTTGTTCAATTGACTGCTGGGCTGGGGTTAGATTCAGAATTATTGCAGGTTTGCACTTTGTCTGCACAGCCCTATGTGCCTTGGGCTATGGTTGAGTTCAGTGTTAAAGTTGGCATTTCTTTGCCGTCCACTAGTTGTTGTTGTTGTTGTTGTTGTTGTTGTAGCAGTATCTTCGCCCTGTCAGTGTAGTGTAATTACCGGTCGTCTTCGTCTAGCTCATCTAACGGTAGGCCCAGGAAACTGGCAGTTTCGACGGGTTGGGTCCAGAGGGAGAGAGGTGTTAGATGAGTGGGTTTGATGGGGCATGTGAAGAGGTGGTTAGTGTCGTGCGGGGTACCTTCACATGCTGGGCATATGTTTAGTATGTCGGGGTCGATTCTGGATAGGTAGGAGTTTAACCTGCTACAATATCCAGAACGTAATTGTGCCAAGATTACGCGGGACTCTCGAGGAAGCTGGAGCTCTTCGTCTGCGATAGGTGGTGGTTGGACTCCGATAACGGCATTCGGGGGTCGGGAGCTTAAGAAGGTGGTAAGGGTCTCCCGATGAATGTCGTTAATTGCCCGTCTGTATACTGTCTGATCCTGGAGTGGTCTGTCCGTTTTGTCCTGGATCTCGTCCACGTAGTTGAGGAAGTGTCTCCTGATGTGCCTGGGAGGTGGCTCAGGCTCGAGCAGGTGTCTGCATGGGTGAGGCCTACGGTGACACCCAAGCAGAAACTGCTTGCCGAGCATTTTGTTGTGCTCCTTAACCGGGAGCATGTGCGCCTCGTCGTGCAAATGTTGGATAGGGGACATCAGGAGACATCCTGTCGCGGTCCTGATGGCAGTATTCTGGCAGGTCTGAAGCTTCGTCCACTGCGTATCACTGGTTCCAGGCGACCAGACAGGCGCGGCATAGTTCAGAACCGGTCGGCCTATTGCTTTGAAAGTCGACAGCAACATTTCTTTGTCTTTGCCCCAAGTGCTGCCGGCGAGCGACTTGAGGACCTTGTTGCGATTCTGTACTCTCGTTGCAATAGCGGTTGTGTGCGCTGAGAAGGAGAGCAAGCTGTCAAAGCTGACTCCCAAAATTCTGGGGTTGTTTACCGTCGGTATTGGGGTATCATCGACGTGCACCTGAAGTGGCAGCTTGACCTCCTTTGTCCAGGTGGTAAAAAGGGTCGCCGTGGACTTAGTGGGAGAAAGTTTTAAGTTTCTCGCAGTGAAGAAGCGAGAAAGGCGGGCGAGGTAGTCGTTTACTTTTGAGCATAGGCCATCAATGTCATTGCCCGACGCCATTATCGTGCAGTCGTCGGCATATGAGACCAGTGAGACTCCCTCTGGTGGCTGGGGGAGTTTCGAAATATAGAAATTAAAAAGCAAGGGTGAAAGGACACCACCCTGCGGTACTCCTTGCTTTATTTTTCTCTGTTTTGAGGTTTGGTCTCGAAATATTACCGACGAATGACGACCACTCAGGTAGTTCGCGGTCCACCTCTTCAGCCCTGGCGGGAGTGTCGACTGTAAAATGTCATCTAGTAGCGTGGCGTGGCTGACTGTGTCGAAAGCCTTTTGTAGGTCCAACGCTACTAGGACAGTCCTCTCGCAGGGGCGGTTTTGGTTTAGTCCGCGGTTTACCTGGGTGTTTATGACGGTGAGTGCCGTGGTGGTACTGTGCACTCTACGGAAACCATGCTGGTGTGGGGCTGGAGTCAGGTGTTCAGTGAGGGGTGGGAGTAGAAGGGCTTCAAGTGTCTTCACTACTGGGGAAAAGAGAGTTATCGGACGATAAGACTCCCCTTGGTTGGCGGGTTTCCCAGGCTTCAGCAGTGGGACCACTCTCCCTAATTTCCACTTATCAGGAATGATGAGAGTGGTCATGGACAGGTTGAAGACCTTTGTGAGGTATTCTACTCCCAATGGACCCAGCTTTTTCAACATCAGCATGTTTAGTCCGTCCACTAGTTCTTGATGTCGCTGCTAACTTCCGATTTCTGTTCTTATTCTTACAAGCATTTATCGAAACCTTATTTAAGCTGTCGTGGTTTTGGGTCGGATTTTCGAAAGCTTCTGCTATACGAGTATATCAGTATCTCAAGATCTTCGTGCGCTTGTGCATCGGCATCGCTCATTTCCTTACGTGTCTCTCATTTTTCTCACACCCGATAGCAAGTGAGTTAGTAATGGCACCTTATGCATTTCGTTCAAGGCTTTTCGATATGCTATCGACATCAGACACTTTCGAATATATAGGCTTTTCCAATAAGAGGTGTTATTTAATGTTAAGATCAATGGTTTCGTTGCTTGTGTGGCACCGTAGCGCCGTGTTGTTGAAAACAAACGTTGTCCAGATCAATACCATCCAATTCCGGCCATAAAAAATCGATAGTCATCTCTCGATAGCTAATGTCTGATGTCCCTGCTGTAATAGCCTCCATTAACTGGGAGCATAACGAGAACATCAATCCGTTTAGCAAATCCACTCTATAAAGAACCCCTGCATAACACCTACCATCGTCATACCATAAAGGCAGTGACTTCTTCACTGCATTAACGCAAAACAACAGAGGTTTTAATTTCTAAACTTCAGTACACCAATTATGATTGCATAATCATCTCTTGCGGCTTAAAATAAGAGATATCGATGCTATGCCTTAGTGCGTTGATAAAGTCGCGCAAAAAAGTATATAATGAAAATAAAAAAAATTTAATTAAATGTATACCTACTTTCCTGCATACTTCCTTCCTTTCCAGTCTCTTTGTTCTTTCCAAACTTTTGAGCTTCCTCAGCTCGTATAATAGCTTTCGCGTTCCTTATTTGTTGACGCCTCTCTTCTAACATTTTATACTTTAATTTCTGCTCGTTAAGTAGTTTGATGCTATTCGTTTTCAATACTTCTAACTTGGCGGACTTATTGAACAAGGTGCTAGTCTCCAAATGAGGTACATTATTCTCTATGGTTTTCAATTCTTGCCCATTTAAACTCCAAATATCTGGAAATGGATTGAAACCGCTGGTACTATTGCTGAACACTTTGCGTTCATTTAGAATTTCGTTAAAATCACGTTTCGTCTCATTTATTGTGGCTGTAGCTTCACTGGTATCACAAACTGATTCCTTCACTTCTTCGGTTAGCTGATCTGATTTCTTTATGTCCTCCTCCTTTTCTTCGTTTGACATAATTTCATCCTTTTCCAGGACATTCGCAATCATGGCGGCAGCACGTGCTCGTGTACGGCGTGTACTCATGAAATACGTGTCGAATAGTAGCGAATGATCGGTTTTCTTAGCTGAAATTGAAGAAACCATTATGGTTTAAATGATTTTAGATCATTAAATTCCACTTACATTCATACTTAGCTTAGCTTAAACTATTTTAGATCATTAAATTTCACTTACGTTCATGCTTAGCCGGCTCATCCAAATCGGAATCGGCTTCAAAGTCTTCCGAGTCTTCATCCTCATTCTCATCGCTACTGTCTTTGCTAAAATTTGGCATGCCTGTATTCTCATAGCCCTGCTCGATACTACCATAATCCAACTGCGGCCGATGTTTGTACTTTTCATAGTCAATTTTCAAAAATTTAAGACGATCATTTGCCTCAGCCATATTCAGCTCTATAAAGTGGCGTTTCTGTTCGGCATCTTTTAGCAGACTTTTGCAACGCTTGCGCAATTCGACCCAATTAAGAGCCCAAGCAAAACTTTTATTTCGTGGCAGAAAAATAACAGTGAGAAGATCTTTAATCGTGTTTTCGGGCAGTTTGAAAGCCCGCAAAGCGTTGCACAATTGTCCATAATCAACCTCGGGTGCATCGTGGTTTGCTAATTTTACAATTTCCTTTACATCAATAGTTGAACTAAGCAATCCGTACTTAGCATTGATAGCATTCACTTTCTCTCCTTTGTCACCTTTTTCGCGCCGATCTCTTCTACTATCGTATCTTTCCTCATCATCGTAGTTTTCACCAGTTTCAAAGCGGTGACTCAGACGATTCGCCCGCATACCACTACGTATTACAGTTTCATAGTACTTTTTACAGGGATTTAAATAAAAGCCAGTCAACCAAAATTCTTGTTCCATAAAAAGATGTTCTTGGAAAATTAATGCCAAATCTTCAAAGTGTTTGGAGAGTTTTACTTCGAGGTTTAGTAAGAATTCAGGTGTTAAACCTGGATGATAGCGCCAAGTTTCAATGGCATTCAATTGGAGACCAATAATCTTAAGCAGTACTATAAGCTTAGCGAAGTACCAGCCTCTGTGTGTCTAGAAACGCAGAAAATAGATAAGAAATAAATATTTGTAATCTGTATTTAATAATATTTTCAACTGCTTAATGTCATCCAAACACGTAGTATGCTCTTTACCGGCGACTTAAGTAATTTAAGCCATACAGGGATTGATTGAAAAGTAATGAACCTTCCCGCGCGGAGCGTCTGCCAAGCGATCAACCGAATCGGCTGGTGGGGGAAAATGATCGTTGGACCTTCCCCTTCCACTTGAAACCGGTCCCAGTTCACTGGCAACAGCGGCGCAGTCAACATCGCTCCGTGTTAGGATTTTGCAGTGGCGACAATGCAGCGATCGTTGGAGCAACGTTACTCGATCTAATTTTGCGTAAAGCTAAACAAAACGAGTACCGAAACCATTGGACTACTCAAGGAGGCTTACGGGGACCAATCTCTGTCCAGTGCCCAGGTAAACGGTGCTCCTTCGGCTGAAAAACCGCGTCACCCGAATTCGGCCCGACCTCGTCAACAATTGGACCCTTCATCACAATGCGCCGGCGCACACCGCCTTCCTCTGCACCTCTGCATTGGCCAAAATGGGGGTTCCGGTGCTTCCCCACCCTCCCTACAGCCCAGACCTGCCCCTCCGGATTTCTTCTTGTTCCCGCACCTGAAAAGAAAGCTGAAGGGGAGGCGTTTCGACTCCATCGAGGCGATCCAAAAAACTGTGACAGTCGAATTGAACGCGATTCCGGCGGATGAGTTTAAAAAATGTTTCCTGCAGTGGAAGGGCCGCTACCAGCGGTGTATTGACGCTCAAGGGTCCTATTTTGAAGAATTTTAGTTGTATAAGCCAAAATGTTTAAAAAAACTGCTTAAAAAAAGGTTGCAAAGCCCAATCAGGGAAGAGAATGGTAAAGTATGTGGTAAGCGAATGAACCTCAGTCGTTTGCTTCTTGAGAAATATAGATGTTGTTGTTGTTTTAGCAGTGGAAATATAGATCGTTGGATTCGGGGTAAGTTCTTCATAGTTTAAAAAGTACTTAACTAGGTAGAGTACTTAATTATGTTAATTATGTAGAGTATAAGGCAAACGAATGAGCCTCACTAGTTTGTTTTTCGAGTGAAGAAATATAGACCGTTGGATTCGGGGTAAGTTCTTTATAGCTTAAAAGTGCACTTTGTATTTAAATTATTGCAAAAGCCTATTGTTAATACATTTAGTACTTGTTGTTGTTGTTGTAGCAGCATAAACATTCCCAATGCTTACATACGGGGAATGCTGCCGGAGTGACAGTCCTTGGCGAATATAAATCCGGGTCGTTTCGGTAACGTGGAACCGAGTGTAGTGGAAACTACAGTGTGTAGTTTAGTGGTTATCACGTGTGCTTCACATTTAGTACTAATTAATGCTAGTGCATGCACTAAGCGCGCAAATGTCTTTGAAATATAAATGCTAAACCTCACTTACCCGCTTCACCAACACAGTATAAACATAATTCAGCACATCTGAGTTATTTGGCAAATTTTGGAAAACTGGATCAACGCGTCGTTCGTTTTCCTCATCCGCTGCAAAAAGTTGTTTGTTCCCACCATCTGTATGCTCCGTACTGCCAATGTTGCTCAAGCGATTCCCTTTACACATTTTAGTATAGAAACATGTAAGATTTTCTTTAGTAATCGACAAGCTGTGGCTACGGCGTTTCATTTCTTTTTTGTGCAATTCGTTCATCATAAACTCTTC
The DNA here is from genome assembly GCF_028408465.1 of Anastrepha ludens. NCBI lineage: Eukaryota > Metazoa > Arthropoda > Insecta > Diptera > Tephritidae > Anastrepha > Anastrepha ludens. The sequence continues at coordinate 46,656,554 of NC_071500.1, read as the reverse complement.
GCTTCGTTCCCTTTCAATTATGTACAAATGAATGACACGTTTAAAATCTTCGATGCACTTATTGAAATCGTCCTCATTCAATTTATTCATTTCCATTATTTGATGACCAAGCAAATAGCTCATATAGGATTGTGATATAACACCAAAAAGGCTAACGAAATTTTCGTCGTATGAATCGTATATGAAGGCATCAATGAACTCATTACTACTTATTTGCAGATTAATACAGGTTATGGCAATATAACGGGCTGGCGTGTATTCCATTTGCTCCGCTGAATTTTCTTTAATGCTTGCGCAGTCTATCATATTCCGATAGTAAAAACGTATGTTATTTAGCTGCAAAAACAAAGAAATAAAAATAGTTTAAATCTTCCTTTACCACGTCCCTTAACTTCCAGTATACTCACCACATTATCTATAACGAAACCGCGTATATCATCCATTTCATATATGGCCATTAAGTAAATATGGCATATAAGTATTAAACACGTTTTGTGTTGGCTTTTCACTTCTGGGTGCGCAAGTTTTGCCTCAAGCTTGCTCTGTTCATACTCATGATTCCAGGCAGCAATGATGCGCATCGATAATTTACGAACACCTTCGAAAATGCCGCCGTCAAAGAGTTTGATGAGACGCAATAATAGCAAAGCTAAACCCTCCTTTTGAAGATGTTGGATATCTAGTTATTGAAGGAGCATTAAATAAATTAATATTTGTGGCACAAAATTCAAATAGGTACTCAAGGAATCTACCTTCAACTGTAGCTGGTGCCTCTACATGCTCACTCGACTGCTTCAAACTTTCAGCCAAATTTCTATTACATACCATAAACTGATTTAAATATGGTATATCCCACGGTTTGACACCCAATCGTAGTGCGTACTCCCAATTGAAGATATCGCTACCAGGTAATTTTTGCAACAAATTTTTTGCACGCTTAATACAAACAAGGAGCATAGCTTTGTGGTGTGATCTGCATTCCTCCCACTCCTTGCTAAGCCAAATGTCCAGTGAATATTGTACAATTTGCTTTAGGACAGTATTCAAATAGGGTGGTATAACGTTCTTATTTTCCAGGTCATCCCAATGCATCTGACATACCTCAAAACCATAAAACAGTAAATCCAAACGTTCGCGTCCCATCAGTTGGAACACATCCAAATCGGAGTCTTTCATAGTGTAGAGCATTTTAAGCTGTTAAAATTAGAAACAGAAACAAATGACAATTAAATCAAAATAGTAGCATAAATCTTGGGAACCTTTGCAACTCACCGCAACAAATTCATGAAATCCAACTTTCAGTGCAGAATTACAGAAGTGCTCCCGGTTCTGCGTATTATATGGCAATATGATATCCATTTTTGGACCTTTCGCGTTGAATTTACAGCAAAATATATTACTACAATTGCATTATTTACGACTTACTCGAACTTTTCAAACCATTATGCGACACCGCATACAAACAATTGTAATCAGCTGATTTAAGCGCGCAGTGCTGGTAAGTGTGAAACACGCTGGTCACGTAGACCGTACGACCTTTTGATTCAAATTGTGAATAATTTATCGTATACAGACGCAATCGTAGAGCTGCCAAACTATCGATAGTTGAGACCATGGTTTTCGATAGTTGATAGTTCTAGGCAAAAGGCTGGCAGCTTGCGGATGAATATTCCTTTAAAAATAATTTTCGGATGAACCTTTACAAGAAGAGTTTTTTTATAAATTATAAATGATAAAATCAAGTAAGTACTTACTACTTCTTTAGCCATATTCAGAGAGCTCCGAAAGCAAATTGTAAATACGCCGCGGAAATAAAGGAATTTCGCGAATTGTATGGCGGAACATAGCAATAAATTGTTTCTCCTGTCACATCTATATACCAATATCGATAGACTTATATATGCACTGCCATTAGGTATTTTTCTTTTAAAAATATCCGAAAGTACAATTTCAGATATATTTCAATCGGAAGGGCAATTATCTATACAGCCCGAGTCCCATTATTTACCAAAATATTTCGATAAGCGTACCAAAATCGCGCGATTTTGCATTACAAATTTTCCCTATATATTAAAATAGTATTTAACCCTGTAGTACCCAAGACCGCCTGTAGACGGCCTAAGTTTATTTCACGCTTATTCCCTTTTAAAATACCATTTCGTTACTTTTTAAACTCTTTCTAATTCGGGGAAGTTCCAAAATTATTGCTGGTGCATTTGCAGCAACGTCTTGTTTTTTAATCAGCCGTCATAATCATTTGAAGTCGGAAAATAGTGAAGTGCGGACAAATTAATTATTCTGCAAAAGTGGTGTTTTTTAAAAATTAAATAAAAATATTAGAAGTGTATTTAGCTTATAATAAAAATTTTCATAGTGTTGCTGGTTGTGTTCAAAAAAAGTTAAATTAAAAATAACAACAAACAAAAGTGTTTCCTGTATTTTATAAACCTTTGAAGACAGCCCGTCTAGAGGCGGTCCTGGGATAACTCGGAATAAATAACACTATGCGGTAAGTTTGAAATTTTGATATTTTTAGAGGGGGGCTAAGCTTAAAGTTTTGGTTTTTTAGGAATGGATCAATGACAAAAGTGTAAATTATCATCCCTCAATGATGAAGATATTGCAACATTTTTGGATTTACTAGAAATCGACGATGATACAGACGTGGAAGAAGACTTGGGAGATCTTTTAGACGAAGATGTGGACGATGCAGAATTACCTATCGACACGGGAATTGACGAGGTGATTAACAGGGCGGTAAATTTGTCAGATTCTATGCCGGAATCAGAAGTGTGTGTCAATTTAAATGGAAGCCCCGCGTCGTTTGCACATGTATTATCCCCATCTACTTCGACTTCCTCAAATATTCCGGAATCACGGAATCGCAAACGCAAAGCTCTTGGTGAGTAGGTTGTCGGTCAACGTATTGAAACTATCATAACCGATCCAGGTGAGTTTGTTGGGTCAGTTAATGATATCGATCCTAAATCGCAGACCTTTAAGAAAATGTTGTTGCGAAAGAAGAACTTAGTGTTAGATAAATCAGCGATTGGTTTTTCTGAACTCGATTTGGGAGATGATATAAAAAGTCTTGACACTCCCTTTAAGTGCTGCGAGTATTTTTTGGGCGACAGTGTCATTGACCATATCGTGGAACAAACCAGTCTCTATAGCACTGAAAAGAATATTAGCACTACCTTTTCAACAACCAACTCGGAAATACGAAACTATATTGGTATTTTATTTTATATGTCCGTGTTTCGCTACCCAAACGTCCGTTCATACTGGGGTGAATATGCGTTCCCAATAATTCAGGACACAATGTCACGAAATCGATTTGATCTAATAAGAAGCAACTTGCATTTCAATGATAACGATAAGTTACCTGATAAAAAATGCTCCAGATTACGACTATTTGTATAAAATAAGATCTATCGTAGATCATTTCAATAACAGGTTTCAGTCCATTCCGATGACTCAACGTTTATGTGTCGATGAACAAATGTGCGCAACGAAGATAAGGACTTTCCTTCGACAATATCTGCCAGATTCACATAAATGGGGTATAAAACTCTTCGTTTTGTGTGACTCCTTCGGATTTTGTTATAACTTCGAAATATATTGCGGCGCAGGAGACAATGCTGTTCTGACTGATACACCAGATCTTGGGGCATCAGCGAATGTGATGGTCCGATTGTCCCGTAATATTCCAGATTTTAAAAACCATATAACATATTTCGACAACTATTACACGTCACTGTCACTTCTGGTTTATCTAAAATCACGCGGAATACATTCGTTCAAATCGAATTCCGAATTGCAAACTTCCGACAGATCTTGATCTCAGGAAACAACCCCGTGGATATTCAACTGAATTTTGTGGATCTGCTTTAAAAGTTGACATTTCTTTATCAGTTTGGAAGGACAATAAAATAGTGCGACTCGCATCGAGTTACGCAGGCGAAAAGCCCTTCCAGAATGAAACAAATGTTATAAACAATGTGTCGCGGTTCGTCCGCTCAGAAAAAAAAATTGTTGATGTCGATTGCCCCAATGTAGTCCGTGAATATAATAGTCATATGGGGGGCGTCGACCTCATGGATGGACTAATTGGGCGATATAAGATTCCGGTAAAGAGCAATAAGTACACAAACCGACTTTTTATACACCTGCTTGATATGGATGATAAAAGCTTATGTTTTGTTCAGAAGAATCAACAAGATTGACACGCATGTTAGGCAGTACCAACTGCCGAACTTCCGGGCAGAGATCGTATACGTACTCTGCAAACAACAATATTCTTCAATACCAAGAGCTCCAGGTCGTCCATGACAAACTCCTCAAGTAAAATTTACTGGAAGAAAAGCTTACTTACCTCCTGACGACGTTCGCTACGACGGAGTTGGACATTTTGCAAAGTTTTTATTACGCACCCGTAAAAAAAGGTGCAAATATCCTGGCTGCACCTCCGAAACTCAAATCGTGTGCCGAAAATGTAATCTGAATCTTTGTTTTTCCCAGCAAAAGGACTGCTTTCACAATTTTCACCATAAATAATTTGCACCAACTACCTATTTATGCCCAAAAGCATGCCTTTCTTTTGTAGACATTTTTCTAAAACTATTTGAAATAAGACTGACTTTTTTTTTGTATTGATTTCTGTTAAAAACTTTCTGTTTTGCACTGAATTTGCTAGTTTTTCACTTAAATTTTTTTTGGCGTTCTTTCCCAAAGCCGCCTGCAGGCGGGGTAAGGTTTTATCCCTATATAATCGATCAGGAAACAAAATTTCACTTTCTTGGTAAAGAACCTATAATTTTACCATAATCCCCACCCAAGACAATTTTTTTCATTCAAAAATAAAATTTGGGCTCTAGAGGGTTAATATTGAAATTGTAATATATAGCGAAAAATTGTAATAAGCAATTACACGGTATCCAAATTCTAAAGTTTCCTTTACATATAAATCTGACGCCCATCAAATTTGGCGCTCAATTTTGTGAACACTTTATAAACAAAATTGAATTAGCATTTTATTTCAATAAAGTGATAATATCACACATTATTTGGCAATGTTTATTTCTTCGCCCATTTTGTGTTTACATTTTTGCTATTAAAATATTGATATAATAATACAATATCAAAATTTGCTAATGCGCCGATTGGTACCCGTATCGGGAACTCAGGGTGCATACTAGATAATCACCTTTTTATATTTCAGGAGTCTGCTTCATGTAAAGGCATATTTATGCTGAAAACAGTGAACACCGTAAACGCAATCCCGACTCAGCTGTTCCGATCAAACTAATGCGAACCCCATGTAAATGAAAAGTTCCTTCCTTCCGTATCGTAGTACCGTAGATTTTATTTCACGATTGTTAAAAAAATCCCGTAATACCGACTCAGCTGATTGCTCTCTCACCACACAGCGTTGCCAAGCAGTACATTTCGAAATCATTTACAAAATAAAGCTCGAAAAATGATAATTTTTGTTAAAATAGCTTAAAAATACTGTTGAATAATGTTAATTATAGTTAAATGAACTATTTGCATTTGTTGGTTTTTGGCTTTGGTTTATGAAACAATGAAAAATTGTAACTGATAACGCGGATGTGTGAAAAGTGTGTAAGAAAAAATATCAATGGCAACATTGCGTAGATACAACCAAACACATACACACACAAACCGATGTACTGAGTAAATATGTAATTAAAAGAACGCAGTTGTTCTCGGGGGTGAGTTTTTGTGCACGGTAAGGGATTGCGGTAAGGGATTGCGTACGGTGTTCACTGTTTTCAGCATTAATCCCACTACTGGACCCTTCATTCACCTATATGAAGGCAGGATCATTGGAAACATGTTCCAGCTTTATTATAATGGAACATGTAATACATTCTATCGTATTCTGGTAGAGACTATCCAACTATTCTCCCATTTTAGCTCTTTGTTAAATGCTAGCTCGTTTCAAAGCGTGAATTTCTCCAGAAGGAATGGTTTTTATTTCCTTCATTGATGTCTAACTTAGTTGAAGCCACTTTAATTTAAATGCATCGGTCATGGAATATCAAAAAGTCTACCTTTTGCACGCAATGATCCAAAAAATGCTCAATGGTGCCCTGATTTAAGTCGTATGCCAGGATGCATTCCGTATCATATTGACCCTAGACATACCAATGCGAATCCATGATCGAGTTATTGCTCAGAATTTTGTAAACGAAATGTTTTTTCCAACAAATTTTACTTTTCCTCCACTTTTACTCAAAATTACTATAGAGAAGTGTAATTGGCTTGCTAAGGGAACCGATTTGTCAAGCTTCTTACTGAGCAACCTTTCACTATTGAATGATGAAACATTCGATGAGACTGACAATTGAATAGTGAAGAAATTTAAAATTGACGGTGAAGATGGATATTTCGAAATGTTCAAGAAATAGTACAGTCACTTACACCTTATTGGATACAGGAACGAGTTTTTGTATAGTATTCTATATTTCATAACATTGTGCGAAAATGGAAATACACAATATGCAGACATCTTTTTTTTTTCATTTCTCCACATAAAATACAAAAAAGTGTCCACTCATTTCACTGTAATGCAAAAAAAAACAACACCAAAAAGTTAAAAGAACTGATTTTCCGGCGCAAGTTTCAACACAACGAAATTCTATTTGTAGTATGCGAGAGTTTGTATGGGGAGTTTGACATAAAGTAATATTAATATTTTTTTAACCATTGGATCGTTTACTTCGTTAGAAAAGCGTTAGTTTGTTTTGGAGCTTTTCAAAAAAGGAATTTCGTATAGTAAAATAGCTGAAATTGTACATTTAAGGTCGTTAAGAGTTTAGCTTATTATTGAACGCTTTAAGCATGAAAATAATGTGGTAAATAAGGGACGGCAGGCTTCTAATAAAACTTTTACAGTGATGGAGTGTCAGTACTTAGTGCGACTGGATTTAAGTACGACTTGCCATCCAGAAAACGTTTGAAAGGCAAGTTAATTTAAATGCTATTGAATATTAAACATTTCGTAAGTGCTAAGAATGGAAGTTAGAGTTTGCAGTTTACGCGCAACCATCTAAATAAGACCCCAGAATTTTGGAGGACCACACTTTTTTACACGAGGTAAAAATAAACTTATTTGGACCAGATGACAGACATTTTAACGGGTGGGCCATATAGCGTTTGCTTTTTGAACCACCTATTGTTTTGAGAATGGTAACACAAATGGCATGTCAAATGTGTTTATAATTTACTTAAAGGTTTGACATTTACGAAATGGGACGCTATACGCTTGAACAAAATTGGGAAATATTGAAAGCCTATTTCCAAAGTGGTGAGTCTTCTTCTTCTTCCGCGGTTACAGTAAATGGCGAGCGTTGCCGTGACATGCTCAACGAGTTTTTGTTTCTAAAAATTGAAGAGGATGACATGAACGACATTTGGTTTCAACAGGACGGTGTAACTTGTCACACTGCCAAAGTTACACTCGAACTTTTGGCTACCGTTTTTGAAAACCGATATCAACCGAAATTTTTGTGGGGAGCCGTTAAGGGCAAATGCTATGCAAACCATCCAGAGACGATTGATGCTTTAAAACACGAAATCGAAGTTGCCATTCATGAAATTGAAGCCCAAACAATCGAAAATGTGCTTAAAAATTGGGTTGATCGAATGGCCTACTTTAAAGCCAGTCGTGGCATTCATTTGAACGAAATGATTTTTCATTCAATAATGACAATGTTCAATCTTCAAAATAAAAAAAAAGTTTGAAAAAATATTGATTCTTTTTTTTTTATAGCCGATTCAAAAAGCAAATTTTACATGGCCCACCCTATATATGGCGCGAGTCCAATACGAAGTTCAAACCACAAAATTTCCGAGCTACTGTAAAACATGGAAGTTGCAGCGTTATGGTTTGGGCGAGCATGTTCTCAAATGGAGTTGGAACTTTGACCTTTATCGAAGAGACAATAAACAAATATGTTTATTTACGATTTTTGCAAGAAAAATTGGCTCAAAGCGGAAGAAAATTACAAATTGAAGACGACTTTCGTTTTTATCAAGATAAGGACCCTAAGCACAAGTTACAAATAATAACAAACTTGGTTAAAAAATGCCCCCACATTGTTGAAACTCCTACACAATTACCGGATTTGAATGTCATCGAAAATTTGTGGTTGGTTTTGAAGGCAAATATAAGAAAATATGACATCCATAACAAATGTGATCTTAAAAGGGCAAAACAGTGAAGAGTGGAACCAAATTAGTTTAGAATACACAAATAATTGGTTGACCCATGCCACGTAGACTTCAAACTGAAATGATAATAAAGGATACCAAACAAAGTTTAGAACTGAATAATTTAAACTACGACGTGAATTTTCTGATTTTTTTTTTGTTTGCATTACAATGATTTGTTTGTATTGTGCCCACTCAGATTTGTATTTTACTAGCGTACCCTCGCCCGCTTCGCTAGGCGAAAAATTCAATGATTTGCTGAAAGAGAATAAAATTAATACGAAACAAAGCAAATTCTTTGATACAATTTCATTCGAACTTTATTGTAACACTTTTTGGTAGACAACGTTTTTGGTTTTTCCATCTTTCGCGTAAATGAATAATGACGATGGTTTGCCTACTCGTGAGCAAGCTACATACAATTGTCCATGAGAAAAAATTGGGTATTCTAAATTAATACCGCATATTTGTAGAGACTGTCCTTGCGCCTTATTAATTGTCATAGCGAAGGCAAGGCGAATAGGGAACTGCAAACGTTTGAAATCGAATGGTAAATCCGTCGGAATCAGTGGAACTCTGGGTATCAAAACGTCTTCTGCTTTGTACTTCCCTTTCAAAATTGTTGCTTCGATAACGTTACCCATTAGCTTCTTCACAGCGAGTCTGGTACCGTTGCAAAGTCGGGGCACATTAATGTTGCGCAGCATAATAATCGGTGCTCCAATTTTGAATCGTAAATTATGAGGTGCTAGGCCTGGCAAATCGAGTGAGTTTAAGAATTCAGTTGGATAATTTACGACATCATCTTGATCAGTAATAGTGTCCATTGACTTACTTATATGCAACTATGTCACCAGGTATTTGATCCAAAATAGCTGCATTTATATCATTGACGTCCTTATTTTTCCCAGCTAAAATTGCTCTTTCGCTGAGCCAATCATGGTTTTTGTAATGTTGAACTATGTTCGGAGATACACTCTGTGTCAATGCCTCTTTAGACTGTGCAAAAGTGCAGAAATTGTTAGGCAATGTTATCATTCATGTTGTTTTTGAAAAAAGGTTTATTTTTTTGGTTAAAAAGTGTTTTTTAAGTTTTAAAAACACTTCGCTCTAACAAATTTCTTCTCAGTTAATTGCTGAAAATTAAATATTTTGAAAAAACTATTTTTTTTTTAATTTAACGTTTTTGAGAAAATTTTGTTCTTGAAAAATTTTCCGCTTTGAAAAACACCCCCTCGAAAAAATGTATTCTCTAATAATAGTGGAATATGAAATGCTTTGAACACACCTTTTTTTAAATTTTGTTTGGTTTTCAGAAAATTTTTTTTTAAGTTTTATTTTATTTTATTTGTTTAAAATGTATTTTTAATTTTTTTTTTGTAATTTTAGAAAAACACCTCTTCGAAGAAATTTCTTTTATCTTTTTGAGGAAAATTTGGTTTTGAAAAAATGTCATGCTTTCGAAATTTTTTTCTTTTACTTTATTTCTTCAAAATTTTTGAAAACAATTTTTTTTATAATTTTTGAAAAACACCCCTTTGAAAAAATGTAGTCTATGTGTCATAGTGGTATTCCATTAACTTTTAGGATTATAGTCAAATTCTTACAAATATCTACGCTTTCACAAATAGCAACAATAAACAAATTTCCTCAAAACCAAAAAATTTACTTTTTTTCTAAAAAAATACTAAACAAACAGCGTAATAAATTTAGAATTTTGTGTTCACTTGTGTTCACGAAAAAACAGTATTGTTTTTATTGTATTAACTGAAGACCAAAATGTTGCAAAAAATATGTTCCACAAAAAGTTGATATGGTAAATAATATGCAGGGTCTGATACACGCAAATTTCCATTGACCATTATAGTGACAAAATTATCGATCACCAATTCCAACAGGATTTCAAAATCAGATTTGGAATGAGTTGTTGTGTGGTATACTTCTGAAAAAATGAGAAATAAACAAAATAAATCTAAAAATTCAAATTCTAACTTTATCTTGTGTGTGTTCTTATTACCTTTGAGTTTTTCCAATGAAGCACCATTCATTTTAAATTTTCCAAGAATTTTTTCCATCGAATTTCAATCGATTCCAACATTTGTTCATAGCCGAAAACATCGTTTGCATTATTTCCATATAGAATTGGTCAAGGAAAGCATTGCTCAATTGAATTCAAACATTATTTTCATTCGAATCATTTGAAATTTCTGTATTCGACTCTTTAATTACAACACGACACAAATCGTTTCACAATAACGAAAAATTCAAAAAAAGTTGTACACATAAAATGAACGTCGTTTCGAAACTTACTATAATCTAAGAATCGAGCAAGTTTTGTTTTGTACAATATTTTGATTTTTTCTTTTTTTATATGAAGAAAATATTTAAATAAAAATTTTTTTTTGCTAAAAACCTTCCTCTAGTGGATCCCTATAATATGAAAAAAAGAACGAATAAAATTGGCCGCGTTTCGGCCCAAAAAATTGCGTACAAACAAACATCATTTCATTTTTATATATATAGATGTAGTGAATTGAAATAAAAAAAATAGCTGCATTCTCTGATTTTCCATTTTCGCAAAACATTACGAAACACAAAACACTGTAAAAAAATCTGTATCAAATAAAGTGTGAGTGACTGTGTAGAAATACTTTTACTACATTTACATGCATTAACAAATGTGATTGTGATCTCCAAAGCGCAATATCACCGGAAGTTTTTGTATTGCTATTCAAAGACTTACTGAAAATTAAGTTATATTAAGCACCCAATTAGTAATTTTATACTTTATCGCCATTGAGTGGAACATATACACATGTATTTATAAGTAATCTACATTGATAATTATTGAAGTATCAGGCGGACTCAAAAGCTTTTTACGAATAGTCAATAATGAAAAACCTCGTAAGACAGTTCCATTTGCATCCCTAAACAAAATTTAGCCCCTACTCAACGCGATTTTGTGATTTTGATTTATTTTACTCTAATAATAAAGCACATTTACTAAAATAATAATGTGAGTATATGGTATTACATATAAGCTTGACAGGTTTAGGCCAAGGTTTTACGCCAATTCGGTATTCTTGTAGTTTTCTTTTTAGGATTATGACTACGACAGCAGGAAATGTGCGGTTATGTAGTTCTGTGGGCGACTTGCTTTCCAAGAGAAACATGGTGGTAGGCGAAGACTTCGTTCGATCCAAAATTGTAATGTGAGTATATGGTATTACATATAAGCTTGACAGGTTTAGGCCAAGGTTTTACGCCAATTCGGTATTCTTGTAGTTTTCTTTTTAGGATTATGACTACGACAGCAGGAAATGTGCGGTTATGTAGTTCTGTGGGCGACTTGCTTTCCAAGAGAAACATGGTGGTAGGCGAAGACTTCGTTCGATCCAAAATAAATGGAATAAACTTCGTCAGTTGTTATGCAATACCCGGTTTGATAATATAACAGTACGAGCGGCTTCTTCAATATATTATTCCTACTGGAAGCTACTCAAAAATTGACTTTACACATAGCGAATGACTTTACCGCCTGAACCCCACTGGCAAGACCAATGGAACAAATCATCTATTGTAAATGAACGCTTGACTTAATACCCATCCTTATGATGTAGTTAGGAAGGAACCATAGGGGAACAAATTACCACCTAACTTAATTCCTTTCAGAACACTTAGTATTTAAAAAATACTTCCATAGATGACATCTCACAAAACTTCCGAATCTTCACCGAGAGGGAAGAAGATGTTGATCACGTCTGGCCCACGCTATGCTCCATAAACTTCTAAAATCTTAACCGAAACAATAACTAGGAGACTTTGAGGTAACCTGCCCCATGAGGTAATGATTAAGGCTACAAGTCGTGCATAGTGCTGTGCCGATATAGTAGTACTCACGCACATCTCCTCTTCGCGAGGATTCGTAAAGGACGATAAAGCGAAAGAGACGCTCTGTGGAAGCATGCCTGCAATAAGTTTTACAACCATACTACGGCTCATTTGCAATATCTTTTTCCATAGCCTTTTGAAAACCACTTTCCTTTAAAAACAAAAACTCAGTGTGGTAGCTAACATCAAGTGCAGAAGTGGCTGTGTGGGATGAAAAAACGTTTAATAATATGTTGAAAGCACTTTTGTTAACGCGGTAGTTGGACACGAACCTATTAACCACCTACGTAAGTACCTACGCATACACACATAAAGTAATGGAATTGATATGCAGAATCTTTCTGTTAAAGACTTCTTGGGTAAGTCTCTTATATTCTATTACAATAACTAGAAACTTAGTGTAGATATACACTTATTTTTTTTAGATAATTTATTGTCTGTTTTGGTTAAATTGACAGTTGCCAACTGAGGGTGAATCAAAAATTAGTTAAAAAATGAACAAATAATTCGTTTTTCAGAACATCAACACTAAATCCACTCGTATTTAAGTTCTGTTTTCTAACTTGCATAAAGTCTGCACAGCCATGACCTTTCAGAAAGTACTTCAATTGGAAGCTCACCAGTCCATGTATTCGATTTCATAATTTTTGATTGCTTGGAACAAGGCTCAATCTCCTTCCTGCAGATAATATTCAAAATGCTTTCGAAATTTTTGGAACGGTGCTGCCTTTTCTTAGTTATCGTCGTCAGGTCTTATTGTTCTTTTTGCTCTTGAACTCTCGCAGTGTCGTCAGCCAAGAGAGCGATAAGTTACATACATGTCATTACCATTATTGCTTCGTCAGAAGTCGTTTTGTGCGCACGTATTTGTCTCAGCGTACGGAGTCTACGGATTTTCATTGTGTTCAGGTCAGAATAGTGTTGCATACAAAAGACGTGTTGCATGCCTGCGAATAGTAGATCTATGAAAGTTCTATTGCTATTTCGAGGTTCGCCACTATTGAGAAGCATTCGTGAGAGCACATCAAACACTCTTGACGCTTTCAATTTCCGAATGCTTTTAAATTTATTAGCCTCATACCTGCAGTTCAGCTAAGACTACCAATTTATTTATAATAATCTTCTTTGCCAGAAGCTGAAGTGGGAGATAACATTCCAATACTTAATATTAAATTCGTTTAGGCAAAGTCTTCATATCCACTTAGTTATCTGATAAGATGATATTTATACAGATATTGACGTTTTAGATTGCTAGAACCTCAGTTGAAAACAGGGTAGTCCATAAGCCCATCCTGACGGAGAGTTTAGGTATATACATACCAGAGCTAGTTCTCTTATCCATGTTTCAATATGTATAGAAGTTACATTGGATTAGAAATTCGGCGTAAGCGTTCTCCCCAGAACAGCTGCTCGAAATAAGTCAGAGTAACAGGGATGAGCTCTCGAAGAACAATAAATTTCGATATTATTTGCATAACTGGAATACTACTATCAGTTACTAGAAGCACTCATGCTTTAGATATTCCTCACTTCTCGATGCCTCTGCGTATAGTTTTATGCTACCACCAGAGGTATAAATTCCCCTAACGCCTTGAGATAAAAGCTTGGAAAAGAGAAGGTTCTATATGTGCAGTTTGCTTTTTTCATTTTGGGTAGATTGTTAACGAACACACAGCATTCAGTATACCACATGTTGTGCCTCACACAAACTCACTTTCCTACGACTACGGCGTACACAATAGAAATGGCGTAAGAACGCAAAGTATGTGCTTTGTCAGTATTTAAGTGTTGGGGCTTTAATAGATTTTACATGCTTTCAATTCGTGCCCAATTAACTAGCCTGCTTACCCCCAAAGCACCTGATATTTCAAATGGCGTACAACATCAGCTCATTGGCAGTAACGGACATTATCGCATTAACATAGAAGTCAACATAGACATTAAATATGTATGTATGGGTGTGAATAAAAAGTTTCGATGTAAATAAAGCAGTCTGAATACACATCATTTAGTAGCCTTCATGGAATTATCAGTGGTTATCAGTTATGTTAATTTATGGCTCCTTAAATACATCTATTTATATGTTAAACCAGTTGTCCGCTTGTCGATGCAGTGTCGTCATTGATATTTGGGGAGCGCTCGTACTTATTATTCAGCTAATTTTAGTAAAAAAATTAACTTTACATACCCACATTTTTAAATAAGTTTGTATATCTTTGCATATTGAATGCGACAGACACTACTTACAACTTCCCATTCAGAGGAAATCACCAAGAAGATGAAGACCTCGGTCTTTCAATCAGGGCGACGGAATGAATCACAGATATGATTCAATAATGGGGGCAAAGAACACAAAGCTGTGGCTTTGAAATACGAGGAAGAGGAGCTGGAAGGGCACATTTATCTGCTCATATGCTGAATGTGGTCAGACGAATGCATGATTGTCGATTTAAATGTACTCTGCTCAATTCACAGGAAAAATAGTCCTGCAATCTACACCAGCTACCGTGGACGCCAAGTATTGGAAAAGGCTTAAGGAAAAAGTATTGGCAAGCACTATCTCTTTTAAATTTTGAAGAAAGTTAGTTTATACTCGTATGCTAACTCGTCATATGGTGAACTCGGTCAAAATCTCGCCGCCAAGATGCCCATATGCCTCGATGTCTGAATTTGCTATATCCGTAAAACTTATGAGTTTGTGTAAAATTTTGTGTAGTAATACCATCAGCTTTAACACCGGAACCAGCATTAACACCGATAACAATGTCAGCCTTGAAGTCCAACGTAGAATCTTTCTTGCCAACAAGTGCTACTTTGGACTAAGTAGCCAAATGAGTAGTAAAGTCCTCTCTCGACAAACAAAACTAACACTCTACAAGGCTCTCATCATGCCCGTCCTAACGTATGGCGGAGAAGCGTGGACGATGACAACATCCGATGAAGTGATGCTTGGAGTGTTTGAGAGAAAGATTCTGCGCAAGATTCTTGGACCTTTGCACGTTGGCAACGACGAATATGGCAGACGATGGAACGATGAGCTGTATAAGCTTTACGACGGCCTCCTCTACCTTGGAAAGATGAGGTGGGGAAGGACTTGGTTTCACTTGGTGTGTCCAATTGACGCCGGTTAGCACGAGAAAGAAACGGCTGGCGCGCTTTGTTAAACTCGGCCAAAATCGCGTAAGCGGTTATCGCGCCAATTAAGAAGAAGAAGAATACCATCAGTTCCACCAGAATTGTGAGAATCTATCGAAGTTTTGGTTTCACTTTTTATTCCAAATCGCCGCCAGTTAACACGAGAAGAACGAAAAGACTGGTGACAGAAAAAAATTGTATTTGAACGAAGACTGCAGCTAAACTGATTTACTTACATAAAGGGAAGTACCTACCGCATTCGAAAGATAAGGCCTCACGCTGAATAGCTGGCGATCACTGGCGTTTGGCGCATGCACTCGGCTAAATTGATCGGTGCAATCAGGAATCAAAAAGAAAATGAACAACTTTTAGTTTCAACTGAAATTTACCACCACTTTATTTAGTATTAATCATTTCTTGAGCGACAACTTCGAGCTGCTATTGGAACAACGAGGGGTGGGGATAACTTAAAGTATAAGCAAAACTCGGTAATGATTATTTTGCTGAGGTTTGTGTATTCAAACTAATGTGCACACGCGCCTTCATACGATTATATTATATGTAGTCAGTAAAAGGTTTGGCATTACTTTCTTTTACAGTACATTTTTATTATCTTCAAATTACCTTTCAATGACGATGATGCAGATAACCATGCAGTCCAGTTATTGTGCCAGCTGTTGAGAGCTTCACTGTGCCGTTTCTAATGGTGATTGCAATGTTGCTCGACAATGCATGCTGACGCCTTTGGTGATGATGGCTTAAGTAGACCAGTGCTGCTCGGTTCAATACTTCGAAGTGGCTTCATCAAAGCTACTATAAAATATAAGTATAAAATATATCTACAAACTAACTTATATAAAACATGATAAGCCATTCAATGTCATATTTTGTAATACATACATACATACACATACGCATGCAATGAATGTATGTTGAGCTTGCTGGAATTTTTCAATAACGCTGAATGCAAACAAGCAAAACCATTGCAAGACAATGGAATAGAGAATGTGGATTAATATGTAATATCAAGTGGAAGAAAGACAATTTGTTGCTTCAAACGAGTGTTAAGGGGTTATGGTGATGATTATGACTTTGTTGAAAGTCGACTGTCGGCGCTGTTCATAATGCATAAAATTTGTTTTGATTTTCTTTGCTTCGCTTGCGCCTTACTGACTCGCTGCTCCTCCTATGGTTATTATAATTCTTAATATTTGTTTGTTTTGTCAACATATGGAATTTTAAAAGCTAACTTTCTTTGCAGTTTTTAGCTATGCTTTCAATGTTCTCTCGCCTTCTTCAGAGGCAAATGCCAACCGACCAACCATTCGTTTGGGTCTCACAATTGACAGCCAGTATTAAATATGGTCAACAATCAATTGTCTCAAGGAACAACTAGCACAAGTAGGGAATGGTAACCTTAGTAGAAAAATTTCACTATGTACATAAAGTCTAGAAGAAAGAGAAAATTAAGCTCTTTTGATAAGTTCAACATGACAAGGAAAATGTAAGCAAGTAAATTCACTTTGGTTCTCACCATTGATAATCAGTATTTTTCCTTAAACTAATTATATTTAAAAAAAATTCACTTTCTTTTGCGAACACCCGAAAAGAAGCTGCCGTAGCTGAATGGGTTGGTGCGTGACTACCAAAATGAAGAAAAAGTTTTCACTAATATCGGCAAGCAATGGTAAACCTCTGAGTGTATTTTTGCCATGAAAAAGCTTCTCCTCCTTTTCGAAATTTAATGCAAAAATTTTGAAATCAACTTTTTAAACTAATTCCTTTTCGTTCACAAAAGGCAGTGAATTTTTTTGGCTTTATACACCACATGTTCACACCCTTTTTGGGTGTTTGGTCGAGCTCCTCCTCCTATTTGTGGCGTGCGTCTTGATGTTGTTCCACAAATGGAGGGAGATCTACTTAAGCCGGCTCCGAATGGTAGATATTTTTTATTTTTATGAGGAGCTTTTTCATGGCAGAAATACACTCGGAGGTTTGGTTTTTGGTGATTCACGGAGATTCGAACCAACGTTCTCCGAGTTCCAAATGGTAGTTATCGAGCCATGCTAATTGAATTTTGGTTACCAAGAAGTAATCAGTTAGATATCGGCGAGGGTGCAACTTGCCACCCAGACCGCTGAACAATCGATTTATTGTAATATGCAAGCCATCATTGACCCCATACGACCAGATTTATCGAAAAAAGTAGTCAAAAATTGGTCTGATCGAATGGATCTTGATGTTGCTTTTCTTATAAAATCATGCAATAAAATTTCCATTAGTTGCAATAACCTCCTCGAGCCGGGAGAATCAAATTCTGCTTATTCATATTGAAATAGGGTTAGGAGGATGCTTATTCGTTTGACGCTCAACTGCGCCCACACGTAGTTATTCAGGGTGTTATGTGGACATGGACATTTTCAATCATCCAATTTCGTTTCGCCATCGCTTTGTGTGAGCGAACAGAGCCTTGACATGACATGTATTTTGTTGCTGACAACATCTACAACCATAAAGTGGCTGGAAATTTGTGTGCGGGACAACAAGAACTTCTGTAGGATTGGAACATAGCCGTCTGTCATTTATGTGGTGGATATTTTGGTCTTGGTAAAAATTGTTTTCGTCCGAAATAAACTATAACATCTCAGACGCATCAGGGCGTTTAACTTTGATTAAAAGGCGTTTTGATCGGAAGACGCTGTTCTCGAGTTTGCTCGAACATAAATTGTCTTTTGCACAAAACATAGGATTTATACCGGATATCTTAAAAAACAACTCGTGGGATAATACCCTCAGAAGCATTAAGACCCTTCGCAAGAGGTCCCTTGTTTTTGAAGGCTCTTCGCCAATGATCGGATTCGTAAATTGAATTGTTCAGATCGGACAATGTTAGAACGGCCCTCGTGTTAGCGTACTATGTTGTCATTTCCTGTATTCGGCTCGAATTGATAACAGAAACTAGATGCTCCACTTACAACCATTATTTTATATTCCCATGTATGCGGTTTTTTGGGGTTGTACAGTTTCACGTAATTATGGGCTTTAGTTGAACTATCAGCTCGTCTACATTTGGGAATGTCCATTGGAACTCCTTGGATATTTTCGTTTAAGTCCATAACAATTGGCCTTATTTTGAATAATCGGTCATGGTTAGAATGCAATAACGTCAACTGATTTCTATTATATCTGAAGTGAATCGATTTTCTAATTAATTCCTATCTTTTTTGTGACATGGTATTTTTAATCATACTAACACATATTCCATCTGTCCAATGCTTTCTAACGCTTGCCATTTGTAT
This sequence comes from Anastrepha ludens, assembly GCF_028408465.1. Classification (NCBI taxonomy): domain Eukaryota; kingdom Metazoa; phylum Arthropoda; class Insecta; order Diptera; family Tephritidae; genus Anastrepha; species Anastrepha ludens. Next base: position 46,637,991 of record NC_071500.1, on the reverse strand, counting down.
AACTGACATATAGAGAAGAACTCCAACAAGTTGACGTATTTACATAAGCTGTAGAGTTTGCACATTCGTTTTCCCTTATTTTCCAAAAATTTCCCGAGAGAATAAATAGAAGAAAAATTGTATGGGATTTGCAAGTTCCATGAGGTCAGGAGGTAGCATGAATATTCCTAAAAAGGCAAGTTGATTTTGATTTAGTAGTAAATTATTATTTTCCTATGTTCTTTTTTTGCTTGAGGTACTTGGCAAAATCGCAGAGTTTTCATAGCGTTCAGGGTTTCCTTTTTTATCATTTCAATTTGGACACTGGCTATATCCGCATTTTCAAGTTTGTAATCTCTTGAGTTTCCGAAGGCTACCGAAATATTACATAGTTCAGCAGAATCAAATCGTCTCGTCAACATTCTAAGTGAGAGAACCACGAAATTTTATTTCTGTAAAATCTTATAAAGCAAATTTTCGTATAAAAACAATAAAATCGTATGCTTAAAAAAAAAAAAATAATTGGCGTGTACACTTCTGTTAGGTGTTTGGCCGAGCTCCTCTTCCTATTTGTGGTGTGCGTCTGGATGTTGTTCCACAAATGGAGGGACCTACAGTTTCACCCGACTCCGAACGGCAGATATTTTTATGAGGAGCTTTTTCACTGCAGAGGTTTGCCATTGCCTGCCGAGGGGCGACCGCTATTAGAAAAATGTTTTTATTAATTTTGCTTTCACCGAGATTCGAACCAACGACCTCTCTGTGAATTCCGAATGGTAACCCAACCCATTCGGCTACGGCGGCCGCCGTAGAACTTTTTTTTGTCGGGACAACTGGCAAGTGCAGCCCTCAGACATTAATTAAGTCCATTGTACCACACTAGGATTCCCTTTTAATTTTCTTTAAATCTACCCGATCTCCGAAGAAATCTAAAAAGATCTTGTGGTGCCAAGGAGCCAAGATGGTCGCTTCTTAACACATCAGTGCCAAAGACCTCAAACCTGATTCGAGCGAAGGCGGGCAGACGCTCAGGAAGTGGTCCGCCGTCTCTTCTTCCTCTGCAGGGCAGAGTGCACTGTCTGAGATATCCACCCTTTCCATGTGCTTCGCCCACAGAAAGTGGCCCGTCATCAGTCCAACCAGCCGTCTGCACTCCCTTCTGCTTAATAACAGGAGGGCTTACGACAGTCCATCGGGCATGACAGATAACATCAGTTTAGTTCCTCTGCAGCCTCTTTCAGCCTGCCAAGCTCGCTTGTGGGTTGTAGGAACCCATTTGCTAACCGTGGCATTGATGGCCGCAGAAGGGAGTGGCAAAACGGGCTCTGGCCCAAAGAAGTCTCTTTACCCATGCTTAGAACAACTTTTGAAGGAAAATCTCATATCACGTAAAAATATATATAACATACTTACAATTTCACGCTAAATCTATCTCATGTCACCTGCTATTATTTCGTAACTCAATGTGGAAGTGAAGCAATATAAAATTATTTATACAGAACGAATTGAAGTGAAATTTTGGACATATATTTTATATATTATAACTTTGGGCATGAAAACACGATTCCCTCGTGACCAGTCAACAAAGTGGCAATAACGCAAAATATACTTTACACTCTCTGACAACTGAAGTATTTTCCGAAATTTGCTATTTGATTTGACTGTTGAGTTATTTTGGAGCTGATGCCTACTGGAATTCAAAAGGAAGAAATGCACAACAAACAAAATAAATTAATATTGGAAGTTCTTGTAAGGAGAAAATATAAAGTAGATTTTATTTTGCAGGAGTGCAACCGGCATGCCGCGTAGGATTGAATTACACTGGGGAACAAATTCAGGTTAGCAAAAATTAGGTCCATTCTGAGAGTGGCGGGTGAAAATAGAGGCGAAATTAGAAGACCCGTATCGCGCCGTTTTTTTAATATATGTTAGTTCGAATTTTTTTTTAATCGGCATTCGAAGTTCGAAATCGGAGCAAAATTGTTTATATGGTTTTTTGGCTATAACTCGTCGACTAATTGATATTGTTTCAATCTGTAAAAGCCAAATTATTGCTAGAGACCTGTGCAACAATTACAATTTTTGAAAAAATTGATTTCGAAAATTTGTGTGGTACTTATGAAACAATATACCGAAAATCGGCTCCGATTTCGAACTTCGAAGGCCGATTAAAAAAAAATTCGAACTAACATAAAAAACGGCGCGATACGGGTCTTCTAATTTCGCCTCTATTTTCACCCGCCACTCTCAGAATGGACTTAATTTTTGCTAACCTGAATTTGTTGCACAGTGTTATTTGACTTTTTTACATTCAGTTTCATGTTCGGAAAATGAATTTTTATTAAAAATAAACAAAATAAACTATGAAAAGAAGCTATTTTTCTTGTTGCGGTTACACTGGGCAACAAATTCAGGTTAGCAAAAATTAGGTCCATTCTGAGAGTGGCGGGTGAAAATAGAGGCGAAATTAGAAGACCCGTATCGCGCCGTTTTTTTATGTTAGTTCGAATTTTTTTTTAATCGGCATTCGAAGTTCGAAATCGGAGCAAAATTGTTTATATGGTTTTTTGGCTATAACTCGTCGACTAATTGATATTTTTTCAATCTGTAAAAGCCAAATTATTGCTAGAGACCTGTGCAACAATTACAATTTTTGAAAAAATTGATTTCGAAAATTTTTGTGGTACTTATGAAACAATATACTGAAAATCGGCTCCGATTTCGAACTTCGAAGGCCGATTAAAAAAAAAATTCGAACTAACATAAAAAAACGGCGCGATACGGGTCTTCTAATTTCGCCTCTATTTTCACCCGCCACTCTCATAATGGACCTAATTTTTGCTAACCTGAATTTGTTGCACAGGGTTATTAAATGTCAGGTTAAAAGCTACTTATGCACAATTTGTCTAAAAGGTGCAGGTTTTTTTTCGAAAGTCCAGTTAACGTAATTTGTATAAAATTTCATACAAATAGGAATAAAAGGTAAGCTCTTACAGTTTTTTATACGTAGGTGTATGTACATATGATTAAGTATTGAATTGAGGGTGCCAAAAATTGCAGGGATTGGCGATAAGATTCCTTTTTAACTCGCTTTTAACTAAACCCTTATAAAGGGATTTTCAAAAAAGACACCTAGATGCCAAGACAACATTCATTCAAGAATCGTCTCTTTCGTGGATTTTACCTGTAAACGTGCCCATAGTGGATATTTAAATGATGTAATTTTTCATATGGCTGATTGTTAAGAGCCGTATTTTGAATAAAAATAGCGCAGCCTGAAAGAATGTAAATTTGGACATCTCTATTTTAAAACAGCATCTAGGCGCGGCTTTCGAAAGACCCTGTGGCTTACAGAAGTATTTTAGTAAGTATTTAACTAAAAGCTATAAAAGGATGTTTAAGCCTTAAAGTTTCTTTCCCTCCACGCTTTGCTACCTGCACTAATGTTTATAGATTTTTCTATAATGTTCACAAAGTGTGAAAAATCTCATTAAAATGCGAACAAAAGTGTTAAAGAAAAATTTTGGTCCCCCAATGTTTTTCCTGCTCGCCTTTTACTGGTGAGATATTATTAGTCGTGGGTACATACATACATACATATATCGGCTGTGCCTTATCAGTAGGTATGACGACATGCTATTAAGCCTGTTCCATTTAATAAAATACAAAACAGATACAAATCCAAAGCAAACATGTACGAATACATTCATCCTTACCAAGCTATATATAATAAAATCTCGATTCATTTGTCATTAATCAGGCTCAGTTGCAACAAATTCTTATCTCCTGTCCAAAAGGGGGAAAAATACCAGTTAGCCATGACGGGTTAAGTGTGTTTCGAAAAGCCATTCATTAAATTGGAAAGAGGTGGCGTCATACATTTTTCAATCGACTTCTTACACAGTAGCACGTATACAAATTGCAACATTTTGAGCGGCATTTATATTTTCGAAACACATTTTTTCTCAGTTGTGCGTCATAACTTAATGGCGTTGAAGGCGCTATAAATGCTCGAAAGCTGGTTAGATTAGTTAAATGGCTGCTCCAAAAGGTATGGAAATAAAAACATTTAGATAGTTGAGTATAGAAATTTTCCATTATGATACTGTTGGGAAGAAACTTAGGTTTAGAAAGGAAGAAAAGAAAGATAAATACAAAAGGTGGCTAGTTATGAATTTGGAAAGGGGTAATGCTATGTGCTGCTGAGAAAATTCTGCATGATAGGTTCACACGTTTAGTTAAAAATGGGGACAGAGCACCGTTAATATCATCACGGGAAATGTGGTTTTGTTAGTAGAAGACCTTTGCAATCCCTCAAGTCACTGCTTCCGATTAGCGCTCGAGTAGCTCACCCGCGGTCCATCCTCGCTTTAGAACCCAACTCTAGAATGCCTTGCCTAGCCAGCTCAACAGTCATGCTATTTTTTGCAATATCGCTGTAGCCTTGCCCCCACATTAACTTTATAGTGAAATATTCACATTTTCCGATAAATTTGCGATTGCTTTTTCAGTGAATTGAACTATTTATTGCCGCTTGGCTCTTAAACCCAAATTACCAATTTACTTATTATTTACCAGAGAGGTCACCATAGCCGATTATTGTTATGCGAGGCAAAGTGGCTGTTACTGTGAAGACTGTCAATGCTCAAACTTCTCAAGAGTAGCGTTCCCCATTGGCAGGAAAATATAAACCAACCAAATCTTAAAAATATAGATGGTATGAGAACTGGGTATAAAACTATAGGGGTCTCTATTTGTTAGGAGAACTCTAGGCACAGTTCAATAGTTGATACTGATGTGTGACCTATCTGCAAATAGTCGTACTTTATTTTTACTATCGAAGTATTACCTGAAGAAGAGTTGTATTTTCATTGCTGCTACAGTACGTATCCAAAAATATATATACACATACGAGTATGTACTTTTATACAGATACGTACATATATGTGTAGCAATAACAGTATTGAGAATGGAGTGATAATTTTAGCGTTTCCTAGAACGTCATTGTTATGGATGCATGGGTGTAGAACCTTTACTTACACCCACACATAGGCACATCACTCAGGTAAAGTTTAAGCCATTAACCATTATGCCATCAACTTTGAAACACACATACACCTACACACTCTTATGCGCTGCAATCCAACCGGCCTAAAATAAGTAAGGAAGGCTAACTTCGGTCTGGAACGATCTCTATATACCTGAGCATATTTTAGTAAAATTTAATTTGAGCGGCTGTTAGTTTATTTAATCAAACAAACTCATAGACAATTAGTGTTGTAGTTTGTAACATTAGGCGGACGGACGGTAATTAAGTCCGAACACATAAAATGTGGGCGTGGACTTCATCGGATTTCAATAGTAATTTATGAAAATTACTGTTATATCTTAATTAAATTACTACTTACTTACTTAGGTGGCCATAACAACCCGTTACCGAGTTACGGCCGACCTCATTAGCTCTCTCCAGGCGCCTCTGCTCCGCGCGCGCCTTCTCCAATTCTGTACACCAAGCGAGCATAGGGTTTCCTCCACCTGGTCGCCCTCGAACACCTTCTTTGCTGGAGCTTCTTCATCCATACGCACGACATGCCCTAGCCAACGCAGGCGTTGGATGGCGATGCGTTGAACTACGTCAATGTCGGCGTAGAGCTCATACAGCTCGTGGTTCATTCTTGAACGGTAGTCTTCGTCTACGCGCACAGGACCGAAGATCTTACGAAGAACTTTTCTCTCGAACACCCCAAGAGCGTCTGCATTGCTTTGTGACACTACCCATGCCTCTGCGCCATAAAGTTTCACGGGTATGATGAGCGTCTTGTAAAGTGTCAGTTTGGTCATGCGAGAGAGGGCTCGACTACTCAATTGCTTACTTAGCCCATAGTAACACCTATTAGCAAGGGTGATTCTCCGTTTGATCTCCAGGCTGATATCGTTGTTGCTGTTAACGGCGGTGCCAAGATAAATAAATTCCGGCACAACTTCGAAAGTATAGTTGTCCGCAATGACGTGCGTTTCTACACGCCGTGTGTTCCGCGTTGTAGACAGCATATACTTTGTTTTACCCTCGTTCACCGCCAGACCCACTCGCGATGATTCCTTCTCGATAGCAGAAAACGCAGCCGATAATGTCAATGTCATCGGCGTACGCAAGGAGGTGGACACATTTGTAAAAAAAAGTGCCATTACGATGCACACCTGCTTTTCGGAGCACCCCTTCCATCACGAAGTTGAAGAGGTTGCATGACAATGGATCGCCTTGTCTGAAACCTCGAACGGTACTGAATGGCTCGGAGAGGTTATTTCCTACCTTGACGGAGCTGGTTGTGTTGTTCAACGTCATTTTGCAAAGCCTTATGAGCTTCGCTGGTATACCGAACTCAGACATGGTGGCGTACAGGCAATCCCTTATCGAACGCAGCTTTATAGTCGACAAAAAGATGATGGGTGTCGACTTGCTTTTCATGGGTCTTTTCCAGGATTTGGCGTAATGTGAAAATCTGGTCGATGGTGGACTTACCACTTCTGAAGCCGCACTGATAAGGCCCGATCAGTGTGTTGGCAAACCTTGTACGCGATGGTTAGAAGACTGATGCCCCGGTAGTTGGTGCAGATCGTCGGGTCACCCTTCTTCACTACAGGGCACAGGACACTGAGATTCCAATCGTCGGGCATGCTTTCTGCTAGCCATATTTTGCAAATGAGCTGATGCATGCTCCCTATCAGCACATCGCCGCCAGTCTTGAACAATTCAGCGGGCAAGCCGTCAGCGCCAACCGCTTTGTTATTCTTGGGCCGCTGAATGGCAACTCTGACTTCGGCATAACTAGGTGGTGGAACGTCCAAATTATCGTCGATTGGCGGTATCGGGTCATCTTCTACTGGGTCGGAGTTGTGTGCGTCATCGCCAGCAAGTAAATTGCAGAAGTGTTCCCTCCATATGCCCAGTGTGGACTGTGTATCCATAACCAGATTTCCGTTTTTATCTCTGCAGGCTGATGCTCCGCTCTTGAAACCTTGTGTCAGACGCTTGACTTGTTGATAGAATTTTCGAGCATCATTCCTGCCCCTGTACTCCTCTAGCAGCTCACGCTCACGCTTCTCCTGTTCTCGCTTCTTGCGTCTGAAGAGGCGCCTCTCTTCCGATCTCTTTTCGCTGTAGTTATCTCGCACGGCCCGCGTTGCAGCTGACTGCAGAGTTCTTTTGTAAGCTGCGTTCTTCGCTGCAGTAGCTTCGCGACACTTTTCGTCGTACCATTGGTTTCGTTTAGGTGGGCGTTGGAACCCAATGGTTTTTTCAGCGGCAGCTCGCATAGAGCGGGATATATAGGGTTGTTCAATAGGTGCGCTTCAACTTTTTTCCGATAGGGAGGGCGAACGACGCAATATTTTTTATTTTTCGCTTGTCATTTGTAAACTTCATTAGTATACATTTCATCATGGAACGCTACACACTTGAGCAACGATTGCAAATCGTGCAAATTTTTTATGAAAATAATCGTTCTGTTGCTGCTACTTTAAGAGCATTACGGCCATTTTAAGGTCCATTTAACAAACCGTCCCGTTTTGGGGTTATGTGAAGTCATTGGTCTACAGTAACAAGCAGGCGACGATTTGTGAGCTCAGAGCCAATATTGAACGCGAAATTGCTGGAATTTCGGCCGATTTACGCAAAAGAGTGGTCGAAAATTGGGTTCAACGATTGGACTTCGTAAAACGTGCACGCGGTGATCATGCAAAAGAAATCGAATTTCATACTTAAATGTATATGTTCAAACTCGATAATAAAAAAAAAAAATTAGTTAAAAAAGTCAAACCGTTTGTGTTTTATTCAAAAAAGTTCAAAAGTTGAAGCGCTCTTACTGAAAACCCCTATATGTGCCCAAAGTCCGCCTGCGTCTGCAGGTAGAGAATCGTGGAGGAGAACCTCCGAGAGGTGAGCGGAGTAAGTTTCGGGAGTCCGTTGTGATAGCAGCTTAGCGACGTCTAGCTTTCGTTGCGTAGTGGGGCGCACGTTCTTCGCATTGCATAACCGCATGTGTATCTTGGCAGCGACAAGATAGTGGTCAGAGTCGATGTTCACTCCACGGAACGTTCGCACATCCTGCACACATGAAGCATGCCTTCCGTCGATCACAACATGATCAATTTGGTTGCGCGTTCTTTGATCAGGGGACAGCCAGGTGGCCTTATGGATGTTGAGGTGTTGGAATCTGGTGCTACTAACTACCATGTTTCGCGCCACAGCGAAGTCGATCAGCCTTAGACCATTGTTCGATGAGGTCTCGTGGAGGCTGAACTGACCGACAGTGGAATCGAAGACAGATTCTCGCCCAACCTTTGCGTTGAAGTCCCCGAGTACGATCTTCACGTCGTGGGCTGGGCAGCGGTCATATACTTGCTCGAGTCTCGCATAGAAACTGTCTTTGATGGCATCGTCCTTTTCCTCCGTTGGGGCGTGCGCGCAAATCAGGCTTATGTTGAAGAACCGTGCCTTGATACGGATTGTGGCTAGCCTATCGCTCACAGGTGTGAACCTAAAGACGGGGGACCGAAGCCTCCCGCTTACAACAAATCCGCATCCTAATTCGCGCCGCTCCGCATGGCAGCTGTAGTAGATATCGCAGCCTGCTTGCTTAGAGCAGCCTTGTCCTGCCCATCTTATCTCCTGGATGGCGGTGATATCAGCCTTAATTTTTTCGAGGGCTTCCGCCAACTGAATAGAGGCACCTTCCCTATTTAGGGTTCGGACATTCCAGGTGCATATCCGTAAATCGTAGTCCGGTTTTCGTTTGCGATGGTCGTCAACGTTGAGGGGTTCATTATCCGAGGCTATTGCGGTCTTCACTGGTTGTTTTTGTTTTCCGTGGCGGGTCGCAAACCCAGCGTACAACCCAAATTTAATGTCTTGGGGGGGCATTCGTCTCACACATTCGTTCACTGCCCGGAGTGTGCTCAGCATCTATCCAGGATGGCCAAGGAAAAGACAGGATCAAATCCAGGGGGCTGTGTGTTGACTTGAATTAAGCAAGAGACAAGGATAGGTCCCTGGAGTTTGCCATGTTAAACCCAGTCAAGGCTGTTGCCTTGTATTGCTAAATCCCATACATCTTAATTAAATTAAAATATATAAATTTTTGGTTAAGTTATAGATCGCACAGGCGGGCGGACAGATGGACAGATAAGGCTAAATCCACTTTTTTCATAATTCTTAATCTATTTGGTGTAAACAGTGGCTATATAGCCAAATAGTGGCTTATTTTTTGGAAATTCAAAATAGAGCAAAAGTTCCCATTATTTATGAGGCACGAGTTCATTTATTTAGTTGCCCAGCAGACTTCGAAGTTGCGCATCCTGTTAACTCAGTATTTCAAGACCTTGGTAACTGTTTCTGGCTCTCTCTTACAAATGGCCTACTAAATATTTGTTTTAAGAGCCTGAAACCTTACTGAATTGTTCGCATAACAACCATTCTTTTCGGCACCATACAAAAAAGTCTAGTGGCGTAAATTCGCAGCTCCATGGTAGCCAATCGACATCGCCGATACGATGGGTACCGAACTTAGCACGCAAAGATAGACTCTGGTATCCACTGTGTAGTATGGCACACGATTCTGCTGAAATCAGTTTCGCTTGTTAGCATAGTCTTCATCGGCTTCATAGCGGCTTTGTCAAAAAATATAATTTTTGCAATAGTTCCTACTCTTGTTCAAGTGTTAATCGATTCATTTAATAGGACTATGAATAAGTTCGTGCGGTTTTTTTTCGAAATTTGAAACTTTATTGACGTAAAATGGTTACAAATTTAATATTCAAAATATTGTCCATCGCTTACTACTACTTTTTCCCATCTTTCTGGCAATTCACGGATTCCCTTTGTGAAAAATTCGGTCGGTTTTGCCGCAATCCACGAATCGATCCATTTTTTGACTTCATCGTAATTACGGAAGTGCTGGTCAGCCAGGCCATGTTGCATCGATCGGAAGAGATAGTAATCGGATGGCGCAAGGTCTGGACTATACGGCGGGTGGGGTAGGACATCCCATTTGAGCGTTTCTAAGTATGTTTTGACCACTTGTGCAACATGTGGCCGAGCATTGTCATGTTGCAAAATAACTTTGTCGTGTCTATCGGCGTATTGCGGCCGTTTTTCTCGCAGTGCTCGGCTCAAACGCATCAATTGTCGTCGGTAGACATCCCCCGTAATCGTTTCATTCGGTTTCAGTAGCTCATAATACACAACACCCAGCTGGTCCCACCAGATACACAGCATAACCTTCAGGCCATGAATATTCTGCGCCGACGTCGATGTTGAAGCATGGCCAGGGTATCCATACGTTGCCCGACGTTTTGGATTGTCGTAATGGACCCACTTTTCATCGCCAGTCACAATTCGATGCAAAAAACCCTTTCTTTTGTGCCGTTGAAGCAGTTGTTCGCATGCCATAAAACGGCGTTCAACGTCTCTTGGCTTCAATTCATACGGCACCCAATGGCCTACCTTTCGGATCATTCCCATGGCTTTTAAACGTTTGGAAATGGTTGATTGATCAACTCCCAAAGTTTTTGCAACCTCTTCTTGCGTTTGAGCCGGATCTTGATCGAGCAATTCCTCCAATTCGGTATCCATGAACTTTGGCGGCGCACCCTCGCGTTCTTCGTCTTCCAAGCCAAAATCACCACTTTTAAAGCGTGCAAACCACTTCTGGCACGTTCGCTCAGATAGAGCATGCTCACCATAAACTTCCACCAAGATACGATGACTTTCGGCTGCTTTTTTCTTCATATTAAAATAATGAAGAAGAATTCCCCGCAAAAACACATTATTTGGCACGAAATTCGACATTTTCAAGTGTGGTAAAAATATTGTTGTTTACGCTTCAAATAAAAAACTTATACTGACGTTTGTGCCTTACGACAGTAGCTCTCCAATGAATGTTTGGAAATGTGGATCGATGGAATAATAATCAAGTTACGCCATCTGTTGTAAAACCGAAACGAACTTATTCATAGTCCTATTAGTTCCACGGAAATACCTGTGATACTGTCTTCCTGTTTACATTTTCAGCGGGGAAGAGCTGCCACTGTCAAAGTAACATATGACTTAAATAACATCATCTACCATTTATTTATAAATGTATTAAATCCATAACGATTCCTTTGTGCTGTTACATATAACCGCTATGCAAACAAAATTATAATACCCTTAGGCACTAGTGCACGCGGGTATAACAATGGTAAGTGCACAGAGTAAGAACAACACATTCGTCAACAATGTTAAGATGCGTTGTCACTATTCTGATAAAACGCAATTTGTAAATATACAAACAAGTGTACGCCCACAACAATAGCAGCGGTAGGACATGCACGAAGTTATGTGAATAAATGGGTAGCAGCAATGGTGAAGGGTATTTCAGGGGCGTTAAAAATATGAATCGATTCTCTCATGAATATTCATTGCAGATCAAATAGCATTTGCAAACAAAAAGTGTAAATAAAATGCATAAACAGCTCGTGCAAAGCTGTAATTGATTGAAAAAAATAGACAAGCAAATAAATCAGTTATACGAGTATAGCCCCCATCTTTGACACATTCTAATTGAAGTTACGAAAACATGATTTGATAAGAACAATTTGAAAAATTCCACAGTTGTTCAAAAGAAAACAAACAAAAACAAAAGTATTGTACGAAGCGGCTATTAAATAGCAAGTTTAGTGCTGCAAAATATTTAATTTTGGTTTCATATGTATATTTTTCTTATTTCACCTTTAATATGAACTCCTACCGTTGCTGTTGCTGTAAGCTGCCGTTGCCGCTTGAGTTGGAGCAATACTACCATTCGGGAGTGCATAGGTTTGAATGATAGAACACGTTTTTTTCTAATAGGGATCGCACCTCGGCACGCAATGGCTAACCTCCGAGTGTATTTTGCTACGAAAAATCTCCTCATAAAAAGCCGGAGCCGCCTTAAAATTTTAGGTGCTTCCATTTGTGGAACAACATTAAGACGCACGCCACACATAGGATGAGGAGCTAGGCCAAACATCTAACAGAAGTGTACGCGCCAATTTATTTATTTTTTGTTGTTATTGTCATCCATAACACAATCCGCATAATTTTTTGGGAAATGCTACTAAAGTGGTAGTCTTTGGTCGACTATATTTTTCGGCCGTTACGGTTACGTAGAACCGATTGCCATGGTAGCTCCGACAGAACGTTTGCCGCCTTTTATTTCACTCCGTCAAAGGACTCAGACTTCACCTTACAAAAGAGATAGAAATCGCATGGCGTAAGTTTCGGCGAACAAAGCAAGTGGTCTAGGATTGGGTTGGTGTCACTGTCATGTAGCCTATCGACAAAGAAAACGAAATGAGGCAGTGCATTCTTCCACGGAATTTAAAAATAGCATAACGGTAGAAGTTTTAGGAAATTGTTTGGTTTGGAATCTTGCCACCAGCTTTTGACGGGAAGGGCGACTCGTGTGTTTACCTTTGATGTATTTTGCCTTCTACATTTTAAACTTGTTGGAATTGGAATTGCATAGGAATAATTGCACATCTATTCAATCGTTGTTGTTGTAATACTAATACTCGAATTTTACTTAAGCACTCTTTTCGTGACGGGTTTTTTAGGTGCTATCGAAATATATAGAGCGTTTATAGCGGAGGTACTTATTGACAGGTTTTGATACTTTGTTTGCTTCTTAATTAGGTTAGGTTAGGTTAACCCGGCTGGCATTAAGCCACGAATAGACCTTTTGGTCCTTAGCGATATCAGGGAGACTGATCACTTTTAAGACTTAAAGTAGATATCACGTAGGATATCAACGATTTTAGTAAAACTAAGCAGCGCTGGAAGAACCCTTTTTGAGATATCCTCCAGACCCACAAACTGTGGAGCTCCTAGGCATTTTGATAATGCCATACAATGATACAGAATGTATTCTAAGGTTTCCTTTATATCCTCTCTGCACTTCCTGCATTGTTGGACATTTTTGGACTTAAAGGGTACCGGTGCTATTGAAATTCCAAAAAATTGATTTTTTGTTTTTTCTATATATCAAGAGTATAGTACCTTAAGAATATACTGTGAAATTTTCATGCGGGAATTCACAATATTATAGCTTCTACAGCTCATTAACTAGCTAGAGAGCGGTTCGCGCGCTTTAAACTCATTAATGTCGAAACGACACCAGGCCGAAGCGCAATTTTTTAAATTATTAAAATTAAAAAAATATTTCAATTTTGTATGTAAAAGAAGTTAAATAAAATTCCTACAAAATTTAAATATCGTTTTTCAGTTTTTTTTTGTAAAAAAAATTCCTGAAAATACCCTAAATTTTCGAGCTCTAGCCCACCGGGACACCTTAAAACAATATGAGATTATTGCTTTTATCGCTGTTTGACTGTCTACGTAAATATTAATTATTGAGTTATTTTCTGTTTTTGTGTAGGCTAACTCCACGGGCTTCCCAACAACAAAAAACTTTCGCTTGGAAAATACTGCTTTGATCCGGTAGATTGATAGGCTGCCTAACCCCTAGTTTTGAGCAGTAAATACCTACTCCCGCTCCAGCTCCATTCAAAGTATCAGAGCCGTGTATGCAATTTTAAAATGAAACCTTCACTCCCAATTAAATCTCAGAGTCGTGTAGTCTATGCAACCTGTACTCCTCTTTCCTAATGAGCTATGCCCGAAGGTTCTTTACGTAAATTTTCTAGAAGCCACTAATCTCCCCAGGGATTTTCCACCATAAGGTCAATAGGTGGTGTGCCTTGTATCATTTCTAGCGCCGCTGTAGGCGTGGTTTTCATCGCTCCAGTTATGCATAGAACAATGAGTCGCTGAATCCTTTCCAATGGTATTAAATATGTGCTCCAACAGCAATTTACTGTTTAGTATTACCCTAAGGTACTTCCCGTGACCCTTGAGGTGTAGCTCGTTGTTGCTTAATTTTAGGAGTTTCCACGTAAAAAAGTATCTTGTCCGTTTTTCGCGTTTATCCCAAGACCTGCGTAAGTAAACAGTAAAATATTGATAAACAGTTTTAAGGGTGTTGCTCATCATGCCACTGATGGTGTATAGGTACTTAATGAACTTAAAAACAAAATTTTATAAAAATAAATGTAATCCATTGCACTATGAATCCAAGTTTCAAACTTTATGAAAGTTAAAGAAAAATATTAACAAATTTTAATCAACATTTTTAGCTTTTTAAACAAAGGTTTTAGAAAAGTTTCCGGTAAGCAGGGTAGTAAGTAGTCCACTGAATCCTGAATAATAAAGTGCAAGTTTCAAGTGGCTCAAGAGTCGTGTTGATTTTTGACAATTTTTGTCATTGACGCTGGTGGGTATTTTCTTCCATACAAAAAAATTTCGTACATCTGTTACATGGAGAAAATGCACAAGGCCAATATAGCAGGCATCGCGGTTCTACCGAAGTGAAATATGCAATACACCAAAAACCATTTCAAAGAATTCGTTCATCGCATTGATAATTTGAAAGAAACTATTTTTTTACTGGTTTCCAAAACATTCAATGCTATTTTTTTATTTCCTGTTCCATTTAGAATCGCATTTGCCATTTTTGGCTGATGAATCGTCAATTCAAGGCTCTTCTTCGTTTTTAAGAAATGGTTTACTCAAACAGGGTTTAACAAATTTGTCGTCCGATGAGTACTCTCAAGCTTAAGTAAGAAATCAGAAAAGCTTTTTACGAGATTGATTCCTATTAAGAGGATTGACGCAGATTTAACTGAACATTGGAATAGAATAAAATGCTCGGTGATATGGCTCCGAAAATTTGCTCTTATTGGCCATTCATACTAAGAAAGTAAGTGCTAAACGAGTCTTTTCAAAATTCAAACAATTTGCATTTTAAAGTTTAATAACAAAATTTTCGCGAATAAATGAGTTGCTTAAATAAAATGTTTTTTGTTTTTTGGTGAAATATGATCACCTATTGCGGAAATTAGGAATAAGCGAAACATTTCGTCCCGTTTCAGTTGCAAATTGCAGTTGTCAATGTGTTGGGTTAAATTAGCGCCACATAAGAAATTCCGATATTGACTTTTCCAATATATCCCATATGTTTTAAATGATTCCCAATTAAATATCTCGTGTTGCCGATCAGACTGCCGACCGAATCGGATAAAGCCAAAACCAACAAGTAATAAATGTTTGAAATCCATCGATTGGTACCAAATTCAGTTAAATAGAATTTTTTTGTTATTATTATTATCAGTTTTATTAACAAATTAGAGAAATAAATTAAAATTAAGGTTGTGGTAGCTAAAGTCGACCGAACACAGAAAAGTCAACTATTAACAGTAATTTTTTCTCAAATGAAATAAAACATCTTTTTTTCGCGAAACATTATAAATGACATAATCGGTTAAAAGGCGTAATTCTTAAAAAGAATTGCTATAGGCTTATGGGAATAATGATTGGCAAAAGCTTACAATTTTTGTTTTTATGAGCCTAGACTATTGGATGATTAATTATATTAGCTGCTATAACAAAGAAAGCTCCTATAGGTGAGATATTCCATAGGTGAGATATTGCTTTTGTTATTTGATTTAACTGTATTTATAGTTGGATTGGGTGCAAATTTTGAATTTCATTTTGCAAAAAATTATTGCAGTATTTTCAGAAAATGTTGATAATGAGCACATACTCAGACTTCATTAAAAGGCAACAAAGCTTATTATGGCCAAACAACTCTTAATTATTGGGAATAAGGTAGTTGCGTTTTTACCGAAGACTTATTTAAACAAAAAACAATAATTATATCAATAAGTTAATCAATTATATATTCGGCGTTGCTATTTACACAACCTCTTCCTACCTATCGACTAATTTGTTCTTGTTGTAGTGTAGCATTGCCAGTCTCACCAAACACATATCATGAGCTTCTTTGGATTAAGATATGGCTTGACTCTCGTCTTTGGCGCATCTCCTGGAGCCACCCACTCCATTCTTTGCCTCATATTGATGTGTAGGCACCATTTCTCATCTCCCGTGACGATTCGGTATAAAAGCGCTGTTTATGACCCCGTGTAGCTCGAAGACGGGCGAGATGCTAGGCAGCTGAGAAGCAATTTGAAGGTGATTTTCTTGGTATTTTTCGTTGAGCTCGTGAGGCACTTAGGCTTCCAATTTTTCGGTAAATCCCATTGAATGAAGGTGATAGAGATCGTTTTATGATTGCAGTTCATTTTATCCGCTAATTCATGACAGGTTTAGTGACCGTTCTCCTTCTGAAATGATTTGAGACGTTCTTCCATCGAGTCTATAAGGTCTTCCGCTGCAGGATGTGTATCGACGTCAAAATTGCCATTTTTGAACTTTGCAAACCATTTCCATGCTGTAGACTCGCCTATGACACCTTCTGCATACACGTCACAAATGCCTCGGACTGCTTGGGCAGCTTTTTGGTCTCGATGAGAAGAAAAGAAGATAATAAGAAATTAAATAACTCAAAAATACAATTAGCATAGTTTTGTAGAGCTGAAAGAGTTCTATCGAATTAATACTAACCCTTTGCCCAATAGCAAACAAATCATTGTAAAATAAAAGAAAATATAAAAACACTACGAACTTATTCTTCAACCCAATTCCAATAGTTGTTACCGTGGCATGAAGGCATTCTCGTAAAACATGGAGGTAAACGACGCCTAATTGGCGTTTACACACTTTTTGGGTGTTTGGCCGAACTTATCCCCTTAAATGGAGAGACCTACAATTTTAAGCCGATTCCGAACAGCAGATATTTTTTTTTATGAAGAGCTTTTTGATGGTAGAAATACAATCGGAGGTTTGTCATTGCCTGCCGAGGGGAGACCGCTTCTACCATTTTGATGTTTCATGCGAATCCAAATGGTAGTGGAATGATAGTAATGCCATTTAGCTACGGCGGCCGCTAGTATATACAATATGTAGTTAAATAATATTTACAACAAATGTTTTGAGGGAATTGAATTTTTCATCCAAACTGGTATGGAGTTTGAAACCACTCTTGAGATGGGTTGAATTCAGAAGTATTCCTTTTCTGCGAATATTCCCACTTCTATTGTACGACATGTATACATTTATGTTGGTTGTGAGACTTAATCTGTATGCATTGCAATCAAGAATCATTAACACACCAAGATATGCAATTAAGTGTAAGCAATTCCAATTGCAGCAGAGAGTCCTTGAAGACAATATCGAGGCAACATGAATTTTTTCTGGTATGAACCTTTTACATTTCGTGAAATTGCATTGTTGTAGCCATATTGCCAGGCAGATGGGCACATTGCGTCTAGCTAATGCATTTAAGGCATTATGCGTGTGCTATGTGTACGTATGTGTATATGCATGTGTGGAAATGTGGAAATATTAAGGCAAATATGACGCAAGTGGCCACTAAATTTTTTCTTATGTATGAATTGAAGTAATAGTAATGGAGTATTGCATTCCAGTAATAATTTTTTATTGTATTTCACATGTTTAGTAGTTTAGTCTGAATAGTTGGAAGCTGTATTATTCGATGTAGAAAGAAAAATATTGGAGAAAGTAAAGTTTATTTTGAAATAAAGATGCCAGTGGATTGGAAGAAGAACGACTGGAATAAAATACAATGGTTATGAACTTATTAAATACTATATTACTTTAGATTTAATTTCGCTAACTTAAGTTAAAATCATTTTTTTTTAACTTGCTATATGGAAAACTGTGTAATGAAACCATTCCAGCGCAGCTTACTTTTGCGGTTGCTGTCGCTGGCGAGTTTACATATATGCAAACACCATCCAAAACATTGGTCAAACCCCATACAAATGCCGTACTCAAAGCCATTTCAAACCCGTCTTTCACTGTATTGAAGGCGATGGGGGCAATAGTGCGCATTTAAGTCATTTTGTTATTGCATTTTTGGCGGCGCTGGAAGTGCGGAAGGGATAGCAGTCAAATCTGCTTGCAGGATTAAAGCAGCAGGCCTTCTAAAAGAAAACACGTACGGTCATGCATCAGTTCTACTACCTGTGGAACACTTGCAAGACGCATCGAAAACAGTTTATCTGGTTCCCAAGAAAGATCTGAATAAGGACTATAAAATACGAATACTCGACAGAAAGGATTGGCAGGTCAGAGTGATATGAGATGATAGTAGTCACTATATTTATATTCCCGGCTCAAAGATGGACAATGGCACTGGATTGGGGGTGTATTCGGAACAATTACCCTTAAATTGCTCCTCTCGACTCCTAGACCGGTGTACTGTCTTTCAAGCTGATAAGATAAGACTAATGGACTTACCTGCAGTGGTCAAGACCTTATTCAGCGCGAATCAATTCAAGATGCAAGTGGTCGTTTTCGCTTATCCAACAACACAAAACTACAATTTGTTGGGTTCCCGACCACTTTGAAGTGGAGGGAAACAAAAGTGCCGCTGACTGCGCAAGGCAAGGTTCGGAGCTTGATCTGCAGAGAGTTGTAGAAGACATAAGCTTTCGTCTAAACGAACTATAGACAGCTTCAGCGTAAACGCTTAAGCCAATAGAAGGTGGTCTACGGAGTTGTGGAGATTAAGAAGAAATTGAGTCGGTACAACACCTGCTTTGTGAATCTCCTACACTTCAAAGAAGCAGTGCTAAATATCTTGGCGATTATTTCTTGGAAGACCTGGGAAATATCTCGCTGGATGCACTAGTTTCCTTCTTAAAAAGATCTAAGTGGTTTAAGCAATTTCGATGGGAGATGGAAATCAAATGCAGTTATAACAATGCATCTTAGGGCCACGGAGAG
Source organism: Anastrepha ludens (assembly GCF_028408465.1). NCBI lineage: Eukaryota > Metazoa > Arthropoda > Insecta > Diptera > Tephritidae > Anastrepha > Anastrepha ludens. Next base: position 46,619,225 of record NC_071500.1, on the reverse strand, counting down.
TCTTGTCTTAGACAACCAACCTAACCTAACCTATTTTCAATCATAAATATTTAAAATATAATGATTGAAATAAATATTTTTCGAATGAATTTATTTGATGTGACATCATAGGCGGCGAACTTTCAAAAAGCTGAAAAATATTATAAAATATGAAACAAAAAAACAAATAACAATAAAATGTAACGTGTTAAATAATCATTGCCCATTTTTACACGGAAAGTTATGTCTAGGCTTTAGAAAGTGCCGCTGAAAGCATACGAGCCAGCAATCGTTGGATATTTTAGGCATAAATCACCTTTAAATTCAAAAAGTAAAAATTCTAAATTCGCCTCAAGCCAGCAATTTTGGAATACTTCGGGCATAAATCACCTTTAAATTAAAAATCTAAAAAACTCTAAATTCGGCTCAAACTGAACTTTATATACCCGCGCACATTTTATGGAAATATAATTGGGGCTGGCTAGTAAGTTTTGGGGTTAACACTTGTAAAATAAGAAGGACCGACGGAAATTCAGTCTTATACTATAAAAAATGGACGTGGTTTCTATCCGAACTCAATAATATTCATTTCTTATCCAAAGGAAGGGTGGAGGGAGCAATATTTGTACCAAATTTGGGTGAGTTTTATTAAGTCGTTATCGAGATACATGCTTTTACTCAAAAGTGGGCGTGGTACTGCACATTTTTCATAATTTTAATTTCATAGAATTTCTTTGCTTGGGTTCATCAATTTCATCACATTTGATTAATGTTTTTTCATCTATAATAGAGACTTCGAGTTTTCTAAAATTACCGTTAGATGAGTGGTGAACGTGGTTAATGGCGGATTTCGTCTATTTTCAATACCAACCTATTTCGGACAAAGAGTAATTTGTGTACCAAGTTTCATTGAAATATATATATTAATATATATATATATATATATATATATATATATATATGGTAGCTTTTATTATTATTATAGGTATCAAATTATTATATCAAATTAAATGCAGACAAGAAATGGAATTTAAATTAATTGAAACCTTAATTAAACCTTATATTTTCGATAAAAGCTTGAGAGAGTAGAGAAAAGGCTTGGATTAACTAAGTTGTCATGGCAAGTGAATGAAGTAGTAGTAGTAATTCTTTATTTAATTTGTAAAAATCAGGGTTTACAAATCCGAATCCGACAATTTTGCTTATTGACGTAGCCACCGATGTGAAAATCAGAAAAGAAGAAGAAGACTCACCACTTTGGAAAAAGGTTTTCAATATTTCCCAATTTTGTTCAAGCGTATAGCGTCCCATTTCGTAAATGTCAAACCTTTAAGTAAATTATGAACACATTTGACATGTCATTTGTGTTACCATTCTCAAAACAATAGGTCGTTCAAAAAGCAAACGCTATATGTCCCACCCTGTATATGAGTATTACTTCAGCGTCGTTTCATCTGTACAGGGTATCTTCCTAAGAAGTGATGCATGTCTTCTTCCCGCAAATTTTCACCGCGTTTCATAGGCTATCGCATTCAGTTTTAGCAATCTACATTTTGATTTAAATGTTGTAGAGATATCAGATTTCTCTAAAATATGATTCTACTTTTGAGTAATCTAAAGGTTTATAAATTCGTGCCGCGCTTGATTGTGCTTTTTGTTTTGCCATGATAAAAGCTGGATACAGCGGTCTCGCCAATCCATAGCATTTATATTTTCTTCAAGCTTCAAGACGAACTCCATACCTAAGTTGTTGAGTTGTTTGCGCTAAAACACTTTTTTTCGTAATATGCACTGTTTTAATTTGTGCAGGAGTTTACTGCTCCTGTAATCATAGATAGTTTTCCAAGTGTATTTCATGTAGTTTGAAAATTCTTTTAATAATACAACGCTGAGATTTATTTACTTCTTCAAGTAGCGTATAACCCCAGATTTGAGCAGCTTGTGTTTGTATGGCTCTACACACAACATGAAACAGCTTCCATTTTCCTTTGTTTAAAATGTATGGTTTAGCTAAGAAATCGCTCCATGCACAATTAATGCTAGCTTTTGCTGAATTATTTATGGCTTTCACATGCTTAGCAAATGCCATTTTAGGGGGTGAGAATGGCTCCAAGATAATTATATTCTGCCACCACTTTTATTTTTTTTACCTTTTTACAGCCATTTTTCAGCCTTAGTTAGTTGATTACCTTTATCATTATCCCAGATTTCATTAAATTTACTTCCATGCTCCACTCAGCGCGATAACCATCCAGTTTTCTAATCAAATCATAGATTGCATGACATTGGGATTATCTGAAGGAGGACAATATAAGCAGTATTATAAGACGGCGTACATTTATTCCATGAATCAGTAAACCACCTCCCAAACAGTCGTGTAGATCAATTATGTATAATGCGAAGAGGAATGGCGATAACGGATAACCTTGCTGCACACCGGTGCAGGTTTCAAACTAATCTGATACTTCCCTTCTTGTCCAAACTGCGGTTCTCGTATTCAAATATATATTTCGTATCAGATTTTTTATTTTGTTTGATACTCCTTTTTGTCAGAGTTTATAAATTAATAGATTCCTGGGCACCCTGTCGAAGACTGCTTTGAAATTCACGAAGTATGCGTAAAGGCTTTGCTTTTATGGAATTTTAAATGTACCATGGACGTAAATTTGTACTTAGTTTTGGCATTCTGTGATAACTTTTAGAATGTATGGGGAGAGAACAAATTCGTAGAAAAAAGTTTCGTTATTTTTGATTTTGTTCATATGGAATGTCTACTCATAAATTATACCTAGTTTCGTGACAAAGTTCGCTTGTTAACAAGGGAGTTGGGAGCTAAGGAAAATCGTATTGCAGTAATTGCATTACTTAAGTGTGGTAAAAGTGCAAGTGAGATTTGCAAATTGCTGTAAAAACTTAACATTTGGAGAATGTTTGTTTACCGTACGATCAATCGTTTTTCCCAAATGTCTGCAGTGACAGACAGAAAAAAGGGGTCGTCCTCGCGTGGCTCGAACCAGTGCAGCCATAAACGCCGTTCGAGAAAGAATTCGTAGAAATCCCCTTAGAACGCAAAAAATCATGTCCAGGGAAATGAATGGATCTACCAGATCCATGCCAAGACTAATTAGAGATGATATCCACATGAAAGCCTTCCGTCGCTCAACTGGCAACGCGTTTAAAGAAATTTAGACTCAACAGATGCAAACAGCTTCTTCGGTGGAACTCGGTTAATGGCCATAAAAATATTCTCTTCACAGATGAAGCATTTTCAGAAGATTTTCATAAACAAAACGACAAATTCTATTCTAAAACTTTTAAAGACGCAAAAAATGTTATTCCAAGGGTTCAGCGTGGCCACCGTCCAACCTCTGTAATGGTTTGGTGGATAGTGCCTTTTAAAGGCGTTACAGCTCTTCATTTCTGCGAAAAAGTGTTTAAGACCGGGGCAAAAGTGTACTAGAAGGAGGTTTTGGAAGCCGTGGTGAAGTAGTTGAGCAGTACTCTCTTAAATAGAGAGCGTTGGATCTCTCAGCAAGATTCCGCTCCAGCTCATAAAGCAAAAACCACCCAGCACTAGCTAAAAAACAATATTTCTGGGTTCATAGTCACTAGATTACAGGTTGTGGTCAGAATTGGAGAACCTGACCTGTCGAAGACCTCACAGACATTTGGAGAGCCTCAAACAATATTTGGCTCGGGCAGCGACGCCAATATTCATGTGTAAAAGCAAATGGTGTTCGTTTCGAATGAAAATTGAAAATTTTGTTTTCTTAATATATTTTATTTAATCATGAATAAAGCTATATACATATCGCACCCTAAATACAAAAGGGGCACAACTCAAAATTTTCCACACTCGAGCTTGACTTGTTTACAGTAGCACAGAAAACAAACTATGTGACATATCACGCTGAAATTTGCCATGTAAGCTTATACCAGTCCTACCAAAAAACTAAAAATTTATTTTTACCATATGTCATCCGTGGACCGTTTTATTGATAACGTCTCGCTCATATATGAGGAGAAGGTACATTTTGAGTTGTGACCCTTTTGTATTTAGGGTGCGATATATGTATAATTGTCGCATACACCCTTTTCGAGTGTTTGGCCGAGCTCCTCCGCCTATTTGGAGCGTGCGTCTTGATGTTGTTCCACAAATGGAGGGACCTACAGTTTCAAGCCGACTCCGAATAGCAGACATTTTTATGAGGAGCTTTTTCATGGCAGAAATACACTCGGAAGTTTGCAATTGCTTGCCGAGGAGCAATCGCTATTAGAAAAAACATTTTCTTTATTTTAATCTTCTACCGAGTTCCGAACCTACGTTCTCTCTGAATTCCGAATGGTACTCACGCACCAACCCATTCGGCTACGGCGGCTGAATAAAACTAACTTTATTTAAAAAAATATTATAACAGAACTTATGGCAGGACTAACTATATGCTATCCTATCCACGGTTGAGTAATTGTTTCTAAAGCCGGCTTGAAATTCAATGCGCCTCCTGGTGTTTTCTATTCATATGTTGGAAGTCTTGCATTAATCAATCCCATTAACACTTTTGCGATACAGTTCATAAAGGATATTTCCCGATAATTATTTGCTATATTTGAAATTAATGTGCGATTTCGAAGTTATGGTCACACTCATCGTATATGCCTACCATAAATTTTATTAAAATAGCATTTCGCTTTAATAAGCATTAATTCTATAATATATTTCACAAGCACCAAAAACCTCTTTATACAGAACGAAATACAATATATGCTTTCACGACAAGAACATCAGCTTTTTTTTTTGTTCATATGCTTTGGTTCATTGTGGCACCACGGTACGTTTTACACGTCACGTCAGTCAAATGCGTTGCGTCAGCGGATCCATTAACACAGCCCTATAAAACACGCAAATTGTGGTAGGAACCCGGAGAAACATGCAACAAAAGATCTATATATGTATAGGCATATGTATGTATTAACAATTAATATATTTTTAAACCAAAATAGAAGTGGTTGCACTTGTGCACGTGTATGAACAACTATGGCCATATTCATTATTAAGCCCACTGCATTTTTCATATTCTAGTATTCTAAATTTTCATATTGTCTGAACTGAATTTATCCACAAGAACAATGGTATGTCACGAAGCTCCACAAATTTCTTTGCCTCCTGTTGCTACTAGGATTTAACAAAATTTTCAAAAACCAAGAGAGGCTCACTTGTTCTAGTTTAATTAAAAACCAACCCACACCCAGCTTTCACAACACCCATACACTTAGTTAAATGCAGCAGTGAAAATGTATATGTATGCACAAACAGTTATCTCATTGCCAGCTCGAAGCAATTTATCAAATGTATTAAATGTCTTAATTGTCTTTGGTGCCTGAACGACACCTTCAATGGGCACTCGGCAAATCCGTGAGCACACAAATTTAACAATTGCCATCATATTTTGTGGTTAAGTAAAACAAAAGCGTATACATATGGGCAACACTGTTAACAATTTCCTTCTTGCAAATGCACTACAATACATACAGCATATTCCAACAGCACACCAACAAACTCATTGAGTATGACATGCGTTTTGGATATACATGTGTGCGTAAGCAGGATTCTCTGTATATGTATTGTATATGTGTGCCATGTATGCGCATCTGCCAGTGTGTGTTTGTGTACTTCCGCTTTTCTTGTTGTTCGTGTTTGTCGTTACGCGTTTAGTCGTTCGGAAGCCAGATTTAGTTGCGAAACGGCGACATGCTTCGGAAACTCCTTCGGCAAAATAGTCATGTGTATGTTGCTGGCGCCACAGTTGGTGGTAAAACAGTGTCACAGCGCCGCAAAGGGATAAGTGAGGGGCAGTGACTGTTATACATCATACGCAAGAATCTTCCAATTGCAGTAATTGGGGAAGAAAATTGAAATTTTTAATAAAACAATTCATTAAAAAATTAAAACATTTTTGTGTTGCAATTTCAAAAAAAAAAAAAAATTATATATGACCTCCTCGTAAAAAATCTTTCTACGCCCAAGTTGCCGTTGGCACATATAAATAAGTGGCCGCGTATCCATTTCGAGCCATTTAACGTCGATCAACAGGTGTAAGAACTCAGTTGGCTTGGTTGCTGCAAACAGTGAGCATTCAATAGTCGAAGCGAATGAAAGCATTTGTTGAGCTTTTGAAGAAGAGCATCCAGCAGTTGGTTGTGTGAATGTTAAAAAATAACTGTTGCTTGCGTATTTTGAAATTAGTAGTAGTTGTGTGGCCGTTTAAGTTACGCGGCAAATTAATTTAATATTGTTTTATAATTGAATTAGAACTTAAACGACGTAAAATTAATTAAACGCAGTGAACCAATAAAGTCAAGTAGAGTACGAGAGTGAGAATTTGTACAAGAACGAGAAGTAACTAAAGTTGTGCAATTAACGGACTTAACGCGGAAGAAGGTGCAAAGTGCATACATTATATTTAAGTTGTGTCTTTAAGGGTGAGTTGCGGACTTTTTTGTAATTTAAGCATAGTTTTTATTTTAAAGCGTTGATGGGAATGAAAAAGTTTTGGAGAAAGTTATATAAAGAAAAGTTTTGAAAAATAAAACCAGAATTGAAATAAGCGAAAGATTGGTAGCTCTATGAAGAGTTTGAATTTTTAGTAGTTGATATTAAAGTTTTTAACTATTTGCTTATTATGTATAAGATTGGTATGGGCTTGGTTCGAAACCCACTGTAGGCATGAAAATTTGTAAACTATAAAATAAAAAAAATTAAATTAAATACATTTAATTGCCAGAAACCAAGAGAAACTGATAAATGTTCGGTAGAGAAAAACCATAGTTGGTTCTATACAAAATTTTAATTAAACCTAAAATTCGTCTCTCAGAAGTTATAAAAGATAATATTTTTCCGCTATATAGTTGTTTTGTTTTTTGTGTGGTCATTTTTATTTCCTTGAAAGGAACGAAAATCCCATATTTGAGGGCAATAGAGGGCTACTAGTTCGTAGTCTAAAGGGGAAACTTTGATCTTCTCAAATAAATTTAAAAGAAAACTTTAATAATTGCCATACATCGCCTTCAATTAAATTTCCGGGGCAGGTTAATTTTGGCATAACTCATAACTCCAATTATAATAAGTTTAGGGAAATTGTTGTTAACAATTGAAAAAAAGGGAAATGTAAATCGTAATATTCTCAGACAGTTTTCAAATCAAAGTATTTTGTTTTTAATTAAAATGAAGCTGGCTTATGTTTGAAGAATATGGAAAATTTCAAATTGCAGGTATTTTCCACTTAAGTAATTATTAAAATGTCAGCATTTCCGATAATACTAATTTCCGTTTAGTCAATAGGCACAGGCATTTTGTACTAAATGAAAAAAAATGAGTGATGGAAATTTTTATTATAGATACCTAGTAAAAATTCACCCGTGTATTTAAAGCTAATATTCAAATCGGATGTCAAATACCCAAATTGTAATAAAACATAAGGTTTAAATATAGAAGTGCACTTTTGCAGCTTTTTTCATATGGTATTTGCTTGTTCGGCGGGCGCCGTGGCCGAATGGGTTGATGCGTGATTACCATTCGGAATTCACAGAGAGGTCGTTGGTTCAAATCTCGGTGAAAGCAAAATTAATAAAAACACTTTTCTAATAGCGGTTGCCCCTCGGCAGGCAATGGCAAACCTCCGAGTGTATTTCTGCCATGAAAAAGCTCCTCATAAAAATATCTGCCGTTCGGAGTCGGCTTGAAACTGTAGGTCCCTCCATTTGTGGAACAACATCAAGACGCACACCACAAATAGGAGGAGGAGCTCGGCCAAACACCAAACAGAAGTGTACGCGCCAATTATTTTTTTTTTTTTTAAGGTACATTGTTTTGTCCATAATACTCTCGTAAAACACTAAATTTCCCACTCCGGCTGCCGACATGCATGCCCATACCATTACACCAGGTTTCACTGTTGATTTTATGTTTAAGCATCACCTTATTAAATCCACCTTGGGTGCTTGCATGAAATAAGCTGTGAGCGAAGATACCGCATTGTGGTTGCACTTCATCGCGTAGTTTGAGTCGAACTATATTTTCACGAATTCTGCTCTACTCATTATGTTAGCAAATCATTTAACTAATAATTTAAAATTTTTTTTTTAATTCCGACAATTTTTCATTTCGCAATAATTTAAATTCATAAACTGAAACTGCATGAAATAAGCTGTGAGCCACTGTATATATATTATATTTGCTTGTTTAAGCCACAAAAAAGGTATCGACCAAGAAGGAGTAATATTAAATAAGGAATAATGAAGGAATAATATTAAATAAGTGGCCAATTTGTTGTACTGAAATTCACAGCCCAAATGTGTGCTATGTCATTATGGATTCCACTATTCGTGCATTCCGCTCACCAATCAAGGGTGTTTTTAGACAATGGGAAGTTGTATTCTGACTTAAGTAAACCTCGGGCATAATACCTACGTAAGTACTTGATTCGAAGTACTAAACATAAGAATTACAGAATTTTCGTATAGAGACTCTCCACAGGCAATAACATGCCGTTAGGCAAGGTGATAGCCAAATAGAGTTATATACCTTTTTGACCACGCGTAGGGGCACTGACCATAAACACTACTATGTACATACCGACAGCCAATTGAGGAAAATTTGACACCATTTATTGAATAGTCGTCCTCTAGAGACATATGCAAGATGATTCTTCATCCTGTTTTCCTACGAAAATTGTAGGTGTACAATGCAATATCATAATTGAAATATCACACGTTTGTTTTTTGTTCAAAATTAGCTTTATTGATCAACGTAATTTCCATCAAGAGCAACGCTTTAATTCCAGCGCCGCTCGAACATTTCAATACCAATTTGGTAGAACGATTTATTTTTTGTCTCAAAAGAAGCCTCAGTTTCTGGCGAATACATTGCTCCGTGGGAGCAATTCGAAGTTCAATTCATTTAGTTTTGCCATTGTTTTGATTGACTTGTGACACGGTGCGTTGTCTTGAAAGTAAGCAAATGCGACTCGCACTTTGAACAGATTATCCCCATAGTCAAATGCTCATGCAATATAAAGCCAACACGTTCTTTTGATATCTTTGCGATGTCAACTAACTCACGCAACTTCTCTTTTCGATTTTGTGGATTACCGCCCCATAACACTTTTCAAACCATTGCTTCCCTTAAACGGTATTTTTCCCATGAGGGAACAGTGTAAAATTAAATCACGAAATTATTTTTGATTGATTGTTTTGAAAATAACAAAAGCAGAATAACTCACGAACTAATGAATAGTATATGATGAAATTTTAATAGCTGTCTTTTTAGGGTTAGTACTAACTGAAAAACAGGTGAATGTAACAAAACTAACCATCTATGTGTTAGCCCCGGAACTTTTCAGCCTAATGAACCGGAAATCTGCATAGCCTAAATAAAACATACAAGTTTACAATTCCATTTTAAAGCCAGTGTGGATGTATGGTGTACAGCTTTGAGGTACTGCGTGTCTTACTAACGTCAATATGTTCCAGAGCGTGCAATCCAAAGTACTAAGAACAATCTAAGCAGATAGATGGAGTATTAAAAACACGAGCATAAATAGAGATCTGCAAATACCGACGATAGATGCCAAGTTAAAATAGCAGAAAAAAATATTTCAATAAATCACCCATCCGAACCTTCTTGCTACTGCCCTCGCACACACTTACTCAGTATCATTACCATTGACGAATAATAGTGGATTTTTCCACTTCTAATTATATAATAAATTGTATTCCCAAAAGATGCTTCGTGGTTTCTAGTGACATAAATTAAAAAAAAACTCAACACAAAACTCGTTTATGCTTCCCAACGATTGTTTTCAAATACTTAGTATTTAGTATTAGTTGTGTACATATGTATTTTATTTACATATGTATCAATCTCTTCGACATTTTCAACAATGATGCCAAAGGGGTTTAAACTATTAACATGGGTTGAAACAAAGTAATTAGAAAGTAAGTTTATTTTAGCATTTATTAAAATATTTTTTTTAATTTTAAATGAAAACATGATTGCACATATTAATTGATAGCAGATTAGAGTAGTAGATTATTTGCCACTTAGGTGAACAATAAATAAATAGTTAAATAAATAAATTCGGCATCAATTACACAGTGCAACATTTTCAGAGCCATTGTCTCAGAGGTGGAAGACTTTCCCGAAGTTTTTTGTATTCTCAGATAAATTTGGGTACGGCTTAATTAAAGTTTAAATAATTTATTTGAGTGTTTTTCGTATATGTGAAAAAGGTTTAAATGCATGTTGAAATACTAAATTTGGTGAAAATATTAAATTTCAGCGTGAACTTTCATACAAAACATCCGCTTTTATCTTTATTTGAAAAGTCTAAAAAAATCAAGAGTGGAAAACTATTTCCCGGTAATTTTCACAAGTCACAGAGAGTTAATACATACATATGTATGTTTAAGGTACAGCAACTAGATGTTTTTTTAGTAACGTAAAACAGGAACTTATTCGTATAGGAATTTATTAAAAGTACCTGACACAAGTATATTTTTTATTGCAATCAATACCGGGGTAGCAGCTTAACTTATTCGTAATGTAAATGGCAATGAAAGAAATCGTAAATAAAATTTGTAGCCTTTGTCTGAGAAGAACCCTTATTCCGAAATTGTTCTTTTGCAATATTTAGCCTTGTATTTCACCTACTCACTATTATATCATACTCCTACGATTTCTTCTCATGTACTAGGTTGTAAAATAAGTTTTTCGGCTCGATAAGAAAAACACAATTTTATGGTTAATCAGTACAATCTCCCTGAGCATCAACACTTGTTCCAACGAGATTTGAATTTATGAATTCCATCCCTGAAGTCAGAACCAGAAAGGGCTGTACAATACGCTTCCACAGCTGTTATGACCTCATCATATGGCCTAGGGGCCAAATCTGGTGAATCGGTAGATCCAACAATTCGAACTTCAATTTATGGATTTTGGCCACTGTCAAAATGCCCCTCTCCCGATGAAAAATAAGTTTTTTCTTTTGCAAAATGGTATTTGGTGAATCGTGAAGCCTTTTTCACGATTTTAAATATTAAGAAAACAAGCGCTTAAAAATTACACCACGTTTATTTATTGAGCACTGACAATAGAATGATTCGTATTACTAAATTAAATATATGCATAAGCCAAGACCCTTATGGTATATTGGAAAGGTCCTGCTATTTCACCTGTTACAATATGATGGTCACATATCTTATGATTTTCTGAAATACCAGGAAAAAAATACAATGAGCGAAAATAGTTCGACAAACTTATGCTAATGCTGTAATTTATTGGGCAAAATCAATGCATAAAGAAAGGTGCAAAGATAGTGGAAGTAAGTAAACGGGAGCTCCAGAGAAGACAATAGCTGCAGTGATGAGAGAGTGTGAATGTAAATTTGATAGCTGTCACGACAATTGGAAGTACAGGGGCCGCGACAATGTATTATAAAGAGGAGCGCGAACAGTATTTTTTCACGAATTTTTTCCTTCAGCTGTTCTAAAATGTTACAATAACCAGTTACCAGTTTGCAAGTAATCCACAAACCAAATTCCTTTCACATCCCAAGAAACTGATGCTAGCACCTTCTTGGCCAATTTCTGGATACGAACTCGTTTCGGAGCCGAAGAGCCAGGTTCACACAACTCTTTAGCTTCCCTTTTTAATTTAGGATCATGGTAATAGACCCAAGTCTCACCCATAGTGATGAAATGAGGCACAAAATCCACTTTATCCTTTCGAAAATGCTCAAAATGTTGCTGAGAAAGTCGAAAATCGCATTCGAATGTGTTTTTGGTGCACACAGCTTTCTGAAACCCTATACTTCACTCAAAGTATTGCTTACACTGTCCAATGAGATATCTAGAGCTTCTACAAAATTTCTTTCAGTCACTTGTCATTTTCCAATACAATTTCCTATATTTTTACGATTTCTGGGTTGTTGCTTTTTTTTGGACGTTCTTGACGTGGATCGTCTTTAAGGTTTGTACGACCACGTCTAAATTCTTTCTACTGTATTAATTGATGGGGGAAAATCCTTATTCACTTTCAACATTCATTCATAAATTTCCGGTTTAACCAAAAATAAAAATTCAATCACTGCACGATACCTGATTTTCCATTGTAGAAAATACTGTGACACGTGGGTACTAAATTGTTTGTAATTAAAGAATAGGTTGACAGATAAAAATGAAATTTCACATAGTACGTTCATATCTAGAGTATACCAACATTACAAAAAAAATGTAGGCTATTAACAATGCCCTCTCTTATCGAACCGCAAACTTTATTGAACAACTTGGTACACTCTGTTGCAAAGTTATAAACACAGCATAATTTTTTATAAAAATATAATTCATACTACAAAAAAAAACAATTCATTAGGTTGTATTTCATAATTTAAACATCTTGGCGTAAGCAGATTCTACCAAGTTTATGTCAAAATAGGTCTGGTGAAATATTGAACCATTCGTTTTTCGGAGCTTTCTTCATTTCGAGAGTGTTACACATCTTTTTTAAATTCCGCTCCAGCACGCTCGCTTATATTCAGATCAAGCGATTGAGTGGATGTAATGGAGTAGTTTAGTAATATACAATTGTAGATGAGTCATATATTGGCAACCATGGATATGTCTGTCGGTCGTTGTCCTGATAGAAAACAAAATTTTACAATATATCAACCGATCAGTACTTTGTCCAATATTAGCTTTAAAGATGTTCCGATATAGGTAGGAATATGAACTTCTATAATAGAATAAATACCATCGCAGAACCACCTCTGTGCTACACAGAAGTCTTTGTATTTTCCGACTCAAATTCAATATTGTGCTTTCTTTAGCCGTAACCCTTTCCAATCAACCCTTTTAAATAATATATTATTTTCTTTCATCTGTGTAAAATAAATTAAACCAATAGAATAAGTACAGAAAGTAGTGATTTATTATACGAGTATTTTACCGTTTCCGTGAAAACTATGTTTTGCGAATTTTATATGGGGTTCTACTTTTTCGGACTAATAAAGGACTACCTTCACGCATATCGTCCGTGGTAGTTATGTTTTTCAACACATTTTGAGCTCTTTTATCACAAGTCACTCTATTCGTATTTCTCTTAGACATATTATTAAGTTCTACGTCTGATGCAAAGAGAGTTTTTCAACCTCGTTTAAAATCATGCATTCTTCATCATTCAGCTTCTTGCCTTGGCCAAGGCGACTTTTATTTGCAATTGAATAGTCAGTTTTGCGTCTTCTAATTATATATTGCACTGTAGAATGAGTTCTGTTCATTAAATTTTCAATTTCTCTAGAATTCCTTGTCTCTTCATCCAATTTAACAATCAGCCGGCGTTCCTCTTTAATTATCTGTTTTCCGAACAGAGCCATTCGGCAAGAACTATGTTTATCACTTCAAAACATGTAGACATAGATGCGAAACTCTTTTTCATGTGAGTGCGCTGCAAATTTTTTTACAAAATTTGTAAATTATACCACACACGAAGAAGCATTAATTGAGTATTTTTAAATAAAAATTGTAAATTCTCAGTTTCCACAGCATCACTGAGGTTAGTACATATAGAGTGCTCGGTTTCCCAATAGGCTCAGATCACCCATATACACCTACGTAGGTATAATAAAAATAAGCATAAATAGTATAAAATACATATGTAAGTAGCCAACATATTCAGAAATGGAGATTTCAATGAGATTATTCAAAGCCCTAACACTAAAATTATGAGCACGACGTACAAAATTATAAATAAATACGTAAAATATTGCATTTTTGAAATATAAAACAGAAGTGGACAACAATAAAAAATATTGTAAAACAATAAACAGAATAAGTTAAACCAAAAAAAAAAAAAAAAAAAAAACTAACTATTAACGAAAATAACCTTACATTTCTAAGTTAAAAATAGTGAGTAAAAGTATTTATGTTTGAGAAATCACAAACTAGAGAGATCACAACCAAATTCAATTGAATTATCTACGCTTTTAAAGCAAAGTATAAAATATTTACATGTATACATGTACAGAAACCAATACCCAGTTTTCAATAAAATTAGAAATATACTAAATGGACATATTAAACAAAGCGTCTTGTATTCTACAGTGTTCTCATAAGAAACATACAATGAACTAAAAGTAGAAGCCGAAAAATATTATAAATAAAATACTTTGTGAAAATTCTAAAAATAAACTTTAATTAAAATTATAATTTCAATTATTTCGTTTAAATTGATTTTACTTTCAAAGAAATAATTATAAATTTGTAAATCCCGATACTTTTGCATTAGAGTTAACCGAATTATTTGCGACAATTATTTTTGATGCCTGATTTATACCAGCTGTTATTAGGCCAGGAATTGGCAGTGCTGCCAAGTGCACAAACGAGGGTGCGCTCTCAACTTAAATTATAACGTTTTTTATGAAATTTGATGTGCATATTGATGGCGCGCTTGAAACGGGCTTCTGTTGCATGCTTTTATGTACGATTATTCATTTTGACACAAATTTTCCGTTTAATGTTTAAATAATTAAAATAATAAATGTTTAATGTAAATACCGGGTCCGCCATTTAATTTTACGGAATTAAAAATGCTATAAAAAAGAAACTACTCAATATTTTTCCAAACTGTTTTTTTTAATTTGAAGTAAAATCCTTCCGGTTAATGATGGAACACATTCATATGGCTGCCTCGCCTAGCCATGTACCATCCCCTACGATCGGTTCAATTTTTCAACACATTTTCGATTGTATGCGGTTGTATTTCAGCTATGACATCGCGTGTGTTGGTTTTCAGTGCATCAATTGTTGCTTTTTTGTTGGCATAACACTGGTCTTTGATGGCGTTGGTTTGTCAATAAGCAACCCAGTTTCTCTTACTTTTTTCGCAAAGTTCGGTGCTTTTCTTCTTCCCATTGCCGTACGTAATTTTCGTACACATTCTGCAACATTACCATGATTTTCAAAGTAATGTCGCAATATTTCCCAGGATTCTTTGAGCGTATACACAACCAATTTCGTTCAGCGGAAGAATAAAACTAATTTTCTGTCAAATCAGATGACAGCTAAGTGTTACCATTCTTCAAATAATACCTAGTTCAAATCCGTAACGTTAGATGGCGAGCCCTATCCATATAATTTTGTATATTTGATTAAATTGAGTAGACTAAAAATAAATGAAAATCAAGCAGTTTTCGAAATAAAATTAATTTATCGGTTAGAAAATCTGTTTTAAAGTTGAAAGATTAACCGTTTGAGCCACTGTGCATATGGGTATGTAAATACAGGGTGGGCCATATAGCGTTTGCTTTTTGAACCACCTATTTTTTTGAGAATGGTATTCATAATTTACTTAAAGGTTTGACATTTACGAAATGGGACGCTATTCGCTTGAACAAAATTGGGGAATATTGAAAACCTATTTCCAAAGTGGTGAGTCTTCTTCTTCTTTTCTGATTTTCACATCGGTGGCTACGTCAATAAGAAAAATTGTCGGACTTTGGGCTCAGAAAATCCACACGTTACTGTAGAGAAGCAAATGCATCCACAACGAGTCACTGTTTGGTGCCGTTTTTGGTCTGGCGGCATCATCGGGCCATTTTTTTTCGAAAATGAGCGAGGAGGCGCGGTTACAGTAAATGGCGAGCGTTACCGTGACATGCTCAACGAGTTGTTTCCAAAAATTGAAGAGGATGACATGGACGACATTTGGTTTCTACAGAAGGGTGAAACTTGTCACACTGCCAAAGTTACACTCGAACTTTTGGCTACCGTTTTTGAAAACCGAATAATCAGCCGAAATTCCAATATCAATTGGCCGCCTCGGAGCTGTGATTTAAGCCCGTTGGATTATTTTTTGTGGGGAGCCGTTAAGGACAAATGCTATGCGAACCAAACAGAGACGATTGATGCTTTAAAACACGAAATCGAAGTTGCCATTCATGAAATTGGAGCCCAAACAATCGAAAATGTGAAAAATTGGGTTGATCGAATGGCCTCCTGTAAAGCCAGTCGTCGCAATCATTTGAACGATATTATTTTTCATGATGACATCTTCAAAATAAAAAAAAAGTTTGAAAAAATATTGATTAGTTTTTTTTATAGCCGATTCAAAAAGCAAATTTTACATGGCCCCCCCTATACATACATATGTAAAAATGTCAATTGTTGAAATAAGAAATGGAAGCAGCTGCGATTGTGAAAACAATGGTTTATCGTATGTAATTGTATGCGTCACATTTGTTTATACCCAATAAGCATTTGAAAACTACATAATTCTTAATCTTTTGAAAAGGTCTCAGTCCTCAATTTGATATTCAGCATTATTTATCGCCTGAAACTAAATTTATTAGTAAATTTTTATCAAATATTTGAAATCAACTTTAGTACGCATTGTGACAGATTTGGAAAGATATGAAAAACCTCTAATACTTGATGAGTGATTGTCAATATGATAATAATTGCCGCTTCGATTCACCACTTCTCTACATGCTAGAGGATTCCGTTCTCACAGATACATATAGTATGTACATGCACATGTATTTTCTATTACATTTGGCATATGTTTTTTTTATCCCTGATAAATTATACATGTAGATGCCATTCTTAACTGAAAATAAGAAACTGATTAAGAAAAACATCATAATGCATATTATATCACTCCTAGTCGGAACATAGGGCGGAAATAAATGTACTCCAACGATTTCTGTCAACTGTTATGTGTCTGATTTACTTGCAGGTGGCGCTGGAAGGGCTCTTGTGGGAGATTGCACGCATCCAAGCTTGACGTGGGCGTTCTCTGCGTCGTCTTGCTTGGGGATTTCATTGAAAAGCCATTATCCTCTTCTCTGCGGAGAGTATGTCCAATCCAATTCGTGTTTCGTCCGTTTATGTCGGAATTAATTGGACAGCTTTTAGTAAGCCGAAGAAGGTCCATATTGGAGATTGTTTCTTGAAGATACGGCGTATAATTCTTGGGAATTTGTTGATAAGCGTTTGAAAACGTCGATTTAATTGGTCAGACACAAGCTTGGTCTCAGAACCATATGGGAGGACCAATTTTACGCTGATATTGAAGATTTTAGGTTTTGTTTTTAGTGACAGTGTGCGAGACATTACAACAGTTTGCGAAAACGAAAAAAATGCAGTCTTACCAAATCATATGCTATTCGCCACGCGGTAGGTGTTGGTGAAGAAAAAACATCTAATGAATGCATGTATGCACCCACATGCATACATACGTGATAAATATTTTCATTTATTTGAGTTTAATTAATATAATAGTCAAATAAACATAATTTAATTGAATTTAAAAGAAATGTAACTTGATAATAAAGGGTCGTTCAAAAGACATACATATGCATGTGCATATGTACATACGTACATTGAATGCATACAGACATATGTATATGAATTAAATATACTGTATTTTGCTTTGGCAAATTAAAATAGTTAAGTAATACCTATATGTATGTAAATATGCACCTATACATTTCGAAGAACACACTCGAGCTTGACAGTAGCACAGAAAACAAACTGTGTGACATATCACGCTGAAATTTGCCATGTAAGCTTATAACAGTCCCACCAAAAAACAAAAAATTTATTTTTGCCATATGTCATCCGCGGACCGTTTTATTGATAACGTCTCGTTCATATTTGAGCAGAAGGTATGTATATATGGTATGTGGCTGCAGGCACTATGAATGCGAATTTAAAAAATTATTTTTCTAATTGAACGTGAAAAATATTATTTAATAATACTTTGAGAAAGCTATCAACGGTATATATTGGGTAGTTTATACCAATCTTTTCGCTTACCAATATCCATATTTCGTTATTTTCCCACATAAACAACCGATACGGCGCTACAGTTTCCTCCAAATGACAGTCAATACTTCGTACATCTCAGCGAAGCCTTCAGCACATTTTCAATAGCATCCCCACACACAGGATGAGGTTTGTGTTACCGGTGCAGATAAAATTTAAATCATCCGTCCTCAGTACAAACATATTTATGTATGTAGACATGTATGTACGTATATAATAAAAGGTATATAGTAGTTGGGCGGCCGCCGTAGCCGAATGGGTTGGTGCGTGATTACCATTCGGAATTCACCGAGAGGTCGTTAGTTCGAATCTCGGTGAAGGCAAAATTAATAAAAACATTTTTCTAATAGCGGTCGCCCCTCGGCAGGCAATGGCAAACCTCCGAGTGTATTTCTGCCATAAAAAAGCTCCTCATAAAAATATCTGCCGTTCGGAGTCGGCTTGAAACTGTAGGTCCCTCCATTTGTGGAACAACATCAAGACGCACACCACAAATAGGAGGAGGAGCTCGGCCAAACACCTAACAGAAGTGTACGCGCCAATTATTTATTTTTTTTTTTTTTATAGTATACTTAAGGCGGCCGCCGCAGCCGAATGAGTTGGTGCGCGACTACCATTCGGAAGTGCACAGCTTCGAAAGGATAATAACAGAAAATTAGAAAAAAATATTCTAATAGCGGTCGCCATCAATGGCAAACCTGCTCCTGCCATGAAAGAGCTCCTCAAAAAAAAAATATCTGCCGTTCGGAGCATTTTCACAATGAAATGTCACAAAAATCTAGTATTGATTATTTAATATATTTTTTTTTTTAATGTTTTTCCATTTTAATAATCTAGAAAGCTGAAAAGCAGATTAATGCAAAACAATTTTGTTTCATTTCAACAATTCAATCAAAAAGAAATTAAATTTATACTTTACTTGTTTTATTTTGATGTACAAAATATTTAGTAAGAAAATGTAATAATATTTGTGTATGTATGTAAATCTCAAGCTTCATTTCAATTTATTTAAGTTTAATTAATATAATAGTCAAATAAACAGAATTGAATTGAAAGGAAATGTAATTTCTTATCTGATAATAAAGGGTCGTTCAAAAGACGCGCCTAGATGCTGTTTTAAAACAAAGCATGCCCAAATTTAGATTCTTTCAGATTTCACTATTTTTATTTAAAATACGGCTCCTAACAATTGTGAAAAATGATTTAACTTAAATGTCCACCTTGTCCTGGTAAGATCCGCCAAACAGTCGATTCGTGAATGCCTAATTGTTGAGTATATCGAGATATCTATGTTGAACGATATTCCGCAACTCTTTGGTCCTTTTTCCCCCTTTTTCAATCCGCGATAGAACCAGTTTCTGAAAATTTGTTCACCAATCTTTGAATTGCCGATTCATTCGGAACTTTAATTTCACAAAAAAAAATATGATATTTGTGATATGCTTTTCTTAAAGATTGACCATTTTCATAATAAGTTTCAATCAATTTACGTATTCTTTGGAACACATATGCATGTATGAGATTTAACGGGATTCTTTGCAATGAAAGAGAGTATAGCTACTGTTTTATCATACCACACCGCCCCAGACATTTGCATCTGCCCCATTGATAAATTATCCAAATTTTCGATTGCATACATAGACACACATTTAAAAAAGTAGTTTGTCAGCTGGTCCATCTTCAATATCATCCTCATTAAAAACGCATTTTCTTACATAAATATGTATGTAAGTGTACGTCTTTACGTCGGCATGTCAGCTGTCCGACAGTTTCTGTAATTTTCTTGAAATAAATGTGTTTCCTTTAAAATCTGCCCTTCGTCTTGCAACCTAAACTGTGCATAAGTACCAGGGGAAATGTGGAGGAACAAGTTATTGCAAAAGGATTTCCTAAATTTTGCACATGTGTCCTTCGGCCTACCTTTCCGCCGAATAAATGAGATTCATCAAAGTTCCACGCATTCATACAATTGGAAAAGTAAACATGTAATCGTGAATGGAAATAATGATTTGCATAAATGTTGAGAGTTTCACCATCTGCTAACATTAGATTTTGTCTACCTACGCAGATTCCTAGATATGGCTTTGAATTAAAATGCTTTAACTTTTAAATGGTTACATTTGTCATCAGTTGTAATATATGCGTGGGAGATTCATGCATTGGCCTAAATCGCTAAGAAATACCTTACCGGAAGTAAAAAATAGCTGATTGTGTACAGTGAGCTCAGGTATTCTATAGTTACGTACATACAATAGCGTACACTGAAATCCGGATGCTTGTGCGGCGGCCAATTACAGTTGTATTTTGAAGAAATTTAGTGGGCTTAAAATTTTGTAATAGTGTGCGTTCGTTAAATCGCCAAAGAGTGGAAAAATGAACGGATGTGTAGATAAAAATATTACTTTGAAAATATTTGATTTGAAGAGTATTAAAAGAGTAAAAGTATATGTATGTATATCAATTCTTCAAATTGATTTCGGCTTTAACTTCAGGTAGCCGAATGAGTTGGAGCGTGATTACCATTCGGAATTCACAGAAAGGTCGTTGGTTCGAATCTCGGTGAAGGCAAAATTAATAAAAAAAAAACATTTTTCTAATAGCGGTCGCCCCTCGGCAGGCAATGGCAAACCTCCGAGTGTATTTCTGCCATGAAAAAGCTCCTCATAAAAATAACTGCCGCTCGGAGTCGGCTTGAAACTGTAGGTCCCTCCATTTATGGAACAACATCAAGACGCACACCACAAATAGGAGGAGGAGCTCGGCCAAACACCTAAAAGAAGTGTATGCGCCAATTATTTATTTATTTTATTTTTTTTTTTTTTAACTTTAGGTATGCAAAAATAAATTAACAATTTTTTGCATATTTGAATGCTCGGATTTCAACCTGCTTTGATTTTAATTAAGGCTGGACAATTGCAAAAAAAGTGATCAACTGTTTTTTCCTCTTCCTCATTTCTACAACTTCTACAATATTTATGCCTGCCAAATAGCCAATGACCGGTTATAGAAGCCACGACCTTCGCACTTTACTAATATGCATTGAGCTGTCGGAAAGAACTAGATTAGTCTAGGAATCCGCAATGTATCGTTTCCTGTGAGTGCCTCTAAATTGCTTCGGAAATGCCTGACTAGCCCTTTGTGGCGCCTGAATATTTCTAATTTAAGGTTGTATACAAAGAGGATGGGGATTCCATTGGTACCCGTAGTATACAAGCTATGTAAAGTTACAAAATAGTTCTGTGTGGTGGGGATCTTAGTCCAACATTGTCTGATGTATATTTATACGGTGGAATTCAATATAACTTCAAGCACTTTCTGTGACAATATTATTACTCCTCATTGTATACTTCTCAGCTGTCCTGCCTTAACGGCTTTAATGAGTTTCTGATTTACAGATGTTGGCTCTCAATATTTACGTACGCTTAGAAAGCATAGAAGGGATGGATATTAGCCACCTACGATTGATTGATTTTCTATTCCTAATTCGTCATCCTTTAAACCTATGGAGAAACAATTATTGAGTTCTTAACCACGTGAGTATTTGTCCAAAAACAACGTTAATGCCGTTGTCTAAGGGGGAGGGGTGTTTGGTGAGTGGGTTCAAGTAGGCACGTGAATAGGTGGCTCTTATCGTGCAGAGTACTTTCACATGCCAGACATACGTTGTGGATGTCGGGATCGATTTTGGATAGGCAGGAGTTGAATTACTACAGCATGACGGGGGTGTCATGAGGCAGCTGAAGCTCTTCATCTGTGATAGTTGGCTGTTGAACTCCGATGCAAAATTTCCGATGAATGTCGTTTAATTCCTGCCTATAAATTGTGTGATCCAGTATTTTTAAATGCTTTCGATCTTGGACTTGGTCTACTTCTGGCGGTAGCAATCCAGCAGTAATTGAGTACGGAGCTCTCCCCAGCTTTTGTTTAGTTATGGTCTGGCCTTTGGCATGTCAAGCTTTTGAGGAAGGGTGGGGTGAAAATACCAAAAAACACATTTTTATGGATGTCTACCATACATTTTCTTACAACCATGACATGATTCTCACTTTGGTACCACATAATCGTGTTCAGCGTACAAAAATACTTCGGAAATCAGTCTCTTATTAAACAACAACAAAAAAATTTGATGTATTAATTTCCATATTGCTGCTGTGTGGTAATCTATCAAGAAATGTCTTCTATTTTATTCCTTTTTATTTGAGCTTGACAGTTTGTTTATAAAAATTAGAGAGAACAAGAATTTATTCTTAATTTCCCTCGTAATTCAAACTGAGTAACCTACAAATGAGGCAATTTCTTGAAAAAGTATAGCTAGCGGATATTTTTCATATTCTTTACGGATCGTATGTAGTGTCGCTGTTTAATGTTTTTACTGTGTTTCATTTCTATTCAGGTCCCGTCAAATACAAAAGTACGGCTGTATTATTTTAATGTAAATAGTGTAGGGTTTTCCAAACAGAGGTGTTATTTTGATATTCAAAGAAAAATGCTATTTTTTTATATAAATGAGCGGCAGTTTATCTATACTAATATTATAAAGAGGAAAACTTTGTTTGTTTGGTTGTAATGAATAGGCTCAAAAACTACTGGAGCGATTTTAAAAATTGTTTCACCATTCGAAACCTACATCATCGACGAGTAACATGGATTATATTTTATTTTGGAAATAGGGCTCGAGATATAGGTCAAAATGGGGTCCCGGGTAACCTTCGGATGTGTATGTACAATATGGGTATCAAATGGAAGCTGTTGGTGAATGCTTTAGTCCAGAGTATTTTTCATGCCGCTCCGTGACTAGGGTCTCGAGATAGAGACCAAAACGTGGACCATAGAATGTGTTTGTACAATATGGATATCAAATTGAAGCTGTTGGTGAATGCTTTAGTACAGAGTATTTTTCATGCCGCTCCATGACTGGGGTCTCGAGATATAGGTTAAAACGTGGACCCGGGTAAACTTTGGTTGTGTATGTACAATATGGGTATCAAATTAAAGCTGTTGGTAAGTGCTTTAATACGGGGTAATTTTCATACCTATTGATGACTAGGGTCTCGAAATATATGCCAAAACGTGGACCCGCCGTGTCTTTGCACCGAATTAAACCAAACTTACGCACATTGTTAAGTAAGTATTGAAAATGCATTTCGTAAAGTTTGGTTGTAATTCGGAGCACTGGCAACGGGTACAGCGTTCTTTTGAACCAGCCATATTGTCGCTTACTTTTTTAACGCTTGGGGCGGAACTGAACTGTCAAATTGACAGTGTGAGTTACAATGTGTCAATATTTCTTTCTGATTTGGATGCCATAGGAAAAAACGTAAGTGCAATATGTAAAAATTGTTTGTGAATTTTTTTGGAGTGGATTTTGGAACAGTGAATAACTTCTTACGAAATTTGAGAATTTAATGTGAAATCCGAATGAAATTATGTGTTCGTGGAAAAAAAAAAATTTTTCGTTTTTTTTTGAAAAATATAAATGGATAATGGTTAAAAAAGCTCCAATGCTTAATAAAACATATAAATTGAAACGAAAAATTATCATCCATGAAAAAAGACGAGTGTTTCTTAGTTATTCATATGCGTTGATTTGAAATTTAAAAACAATCTTCTTTTTTCCTGATTTTCAATTTATATTTTATAAAATATTTACTCAAAAACAAAAAGAAAAACAAAAAATATTGTTTATGCCAAAGCGCTTGAATAAAGAATAAAGAAATAAATAATATGAAAACCATATATTTGCTGTTCTAAACCATATCTACTCTATTTTAGTGTGCCCAGCGAAGGGGGCCGGGTTTGCTAGTTTTATTATAAAGAGGAGGGTATGCCGTTAATAGAGGAAAATAACATTTGGCAAACGACCACCACGACCACGCTTACACGACGATATCCTTTTCATGAAATTTCCCATAACCGAATTGCAAAGTGTCTGCCCTCGATAGCCTCACGAATTCCATCTTTGAGGTCTCGCATCGACCCTGAGCTATTGGCGTAGACCTTCTATTTCACGTGGCCCCAAAGAAAAAAGTCACAAAGTGTTAAATCACAAGATCTCGGTGGCCAATTGTGATCACCTCTTCGAGAGATAACACGTTTCGTAAACTTTCCCCGTAAAATATCAATGGTTTCGTTGCTTGTGCGGCTCTTAGCGCCGTCTTGTTGAAAATAAACGTTGTCCAGATCAATACCATCCAATTCCGGTCATAAAAAATCGTTAATCATCTCTCGATAGCGCAATCCATTCACAAATAATACCCGTTATTGGAAAACTCTATATATTAAACCTTCTTAAAACAAAATTAGCCGCGAATTAGTTGTTGTTTTTATCATAAAAATATATATACCAGTGTTTTTGTAGCGGTATGACAACTATCGATATCGGTAACTATGGTTTGACAGCTGAGAATGGCAAATTGTGTTGACATTTCTGTTCGGTAATGTTTGGCAAGTCATCCTAAAGCGTTTGGCGCCAGAACAACATTTCTAAATTGTGAAAAATTACTTTGAAAAAAATAAATCTGTTCGCAAAGTTCATATAGCACTGGCGAGCGTTAATGAGCTATGATGACTGCAGTTTAATTTTCAAAACTTCAATTGCGGATTCCAACAAGACGGAACAACTTGCCATACAGAGCGTTTAACAATCGATTTATTACAAGCCTCCATAGCCTCCATTGACCTAATACAATCAGATTTATTGGAAAAAGTAATCAAAAATTTGACTGATCGAATGGGTCTATAACTCGTGGCCGCGGTGGATATATGCCGAAAATCATATTCATACTGATTTCCTTTCAAAGACAAAATTATATAGAGGGTTTAGATTGTTAAATTTATTAAAATTTTACTCTTTAACATAAAAACAACAAACAATGCAGCGGAAATTATAGAGTCGGAAAGCCGTTTCGTTATATTTTTAAACATATCGATCAAAATGTTAAACAATAAAGTGAAAATTATACAGTTGAAATTGCAGTTTTTCAACCGGCACTTTTGTTCTTTTGCCTTAATACATTTTTTAAAATCACGGTCGTGTGCATACAAACTGCTTGGGATTTCTTATCGTCAGGTTCGTCCAAGGCTACGGTAATTTTTGTTAAAAAATATCTAAATATAAAGTAAAATTTCTTTATACATTACGCTATACATACGTACGTATATATGGAATAATTTTTTTACTAAATAAAAAAAAAATATTTTGAGTTATGGATGCCTTTATTTGACCTTTACGCGCTGTGTGAATTGTTTGTTTTTATACTGCAGCTGTCTAGTTCACAAGTATCAAATACGATTTTAGTACTATGCCATTTGCAAAAATTATAAATTTTCCGATAAGGTGATTAATTTTGCGCCACCTTGTATATATCGTCCTATATCTAAACCTTTTAAGCTTACATATTTCGAATAAAAAGTGTATTTCATGAGCCCCGAATATGCCTCTTAGCTGTTGCACCAAGAATATGCTTACACCAATCAGATCAGTAAATTTCTTTGTGTTTGGCATTCGTTTAAATCGAAGAAGGCGAGCGAATTTCCTTTTCCATCACAACACCGCACCAGCTCACGCCTCAGCAGTTGTGATCATAAAATTAATGAAAATAGGGTTTCAACTTATTCCACTGTCCCCTATTCTCCAGATTTGGCTCCCTCGGATCCCTCGGACTGCTATTTGTTCCCCAATTCGAAGAAATGGCTTGCGCGAAAAAGATTTTATTCAAACGAGCAGATGATTAATGAAACAAATTAATATTTTTCAAACCTGGACAAATTCTATTATTCAGAAGCGATCAACAAACTAGAACAGCGTTGAATGAACGAGACTGATTTAATAAAACACAAACGGTTAATTATTGTTCAATTTTTTCCAATAATCATAGCATTTCTGGAAGGCCGATTTCGGTATGGATTTCAGTTCCTTCTTCGAATTCTCTTTTATGACTTCAATTGTCTCAAAATGTTTTCCACGGAGCGGCAACTTGAGCTTGGGAAACAGGAAAAAGTCACATGGACCCATATCAGGCGAATACGGTGCTTGCGGAACGATGTTAACATTATTTTTGTTCAAATAATCGTGAACAAGACGTGATGTGTGAGCTGGTGCATTATCGTGATGCAAGAACCAAGACTTGTTGTCCCACAATTCCTTCCTTTTAAGACGAATGTTCTCGCGCAAACGCTTTAAAACGTCTAAATAATATTCAGCGTTAACCGATCGGCCTTGCGGAAGGAACTCCGAGTGCACCACACCTTCGTAATCGAAAAAAAGAGTCAGCATAACCTTAATTTTTGAGCGACTTTGGCGTGGTTTTTTGGGTTTCGGCTCCAGCCCTTTTTGAACGATTTGTACCACTGGAAAACACGTGCATGCGATAGAGCAACATTTTTAAGGCGTCTGAAGCCGAAATTTTGTTGGAATAACAAAATTTCAAACAAATTCTTTGTTCAACTTGAATTTCCATCGTTAAATTCGAAAAACACTCTCGAGCTTGACTTGTTTGCAGTAGCACAGAAAACAAACTGTGTGACATATCACGCTGAAATTTGCCATGTAATCTTATAACAGTCCTACCATCCAACAAAAAATTTATTTTTGCCATATGTCATCCGCGGACCATTTTATTGATAAAGTCTCGTTCATATTTGAGCAGAAGGTATAAGCGTAATCTAGGAGACTTTGCCGAAAAATACAAAAAAAGGTTTATCCCAAACAATTAAGTAGTTCCTATTTTTGCGCAGACTTTTCAAACGACCCTCGTATGATACATAGGCAGATATTGGACCTCAGAGAAAATAACCTGCTTCCACAACGATTTGCTTTTTAGCTACTGGCTGTTTATGTACGCGGTTGACGCTGAACCAGTCAATGTTTGTAATTTTTTTCTGCTACTGCTTTTTGGAGTGATTGTTGTGAGGAGACGCGTGCTGATGATGGTGTACCGAATCTATTTGATTGTTAGGTTATGTTGTTTATTTAAGAATTGGAATTGGTGTCGATTTTGGAATTTCAATTTTTCGTTGCCCGCACCCACGCAACCATTCGCCTTCGCCTTAACAATTGTGAGCCAAAGTCCTTGCCTCTTGAAAACATCATGCAATGCCAATTCGCCCAAATGTTAATGTTGTTGTAATTTTAGAAAGAGAGTAAGCACCTAAGGCAACAATAATTTAAGAAACGTCTAGTACATCACGCATGCCGCACGTAAGACAGATCTGTTAATAGACCAATAACGTAAAAATAAAGCTGAAACAACAAACTTCGTCCTTCACAGCTGTATTCTTTGTTGACATTGTCACCGAAATGGAGGCGTTAAAAACGGTCTAATATGTATTATTGTTATTGTAGTTAATTTGTATGCAGCACTGGAATTCGTTTTAGCTGCGAGCTTGCTGCTGTTAATGTTGGTCCTATGCAAACATCGAAAATTCACCAGGCCCCCTTTGATAAATATTGATTTGTTGGTTTACCACTTATGAGCGCTTCTGCCAGAACTAACCATACACACATACATTTATATATAAACACATTTTATTCAGAAGTGAGGTGACAATATTTTTTACAGCTCCAGCAAAAAAGGATGTCGCTTAATACGAAAAAGTAAACAATTCTCATTATTCCAGCGGAAAATGTAATTTACGTTCATTTAAAACCACTTCAGAATTTTGCTAATTCTCATGACTCCCACTTGGCCCGTTGTATCAGGAAATTGGCTGTAGATTTTGACAGTTGGTATTTGCGAAAAGCTTATTGAAAAAATCCCTTAACGGGTTAAATAAACAAATTTCATCTTCGATTTTATGATTAGCCTATCCAAACTAAAATATACGCACATACACAATTAAAAAGTGGTTGAGTAGCTGACGTTTGGCGAGTGGCGGGTGTCAAATGCAAACTTATTTCGTTGCCTGTTTATTTAAGAGTAAGTGCGTATATAAGTGTGTACACATATACTTATGAAGCACAGACTGAGCATATTGCGCTTCAAAAAGACTTGAGTTTAAGAAGCGTATGTTGCCAATTGAAAAGAAGAGCATAAATTAATTTAGCCGCCATAGAAGAATGGGCTTGTGCGTCAGCGCCATTCGGTGGATTTTGAGCTCGAGACTTACAGTGGACCGTGAAAGAAAAATCTTTTCTCAAAGCAGTCTCCCCTCGACAGGCAATGGAAGAACTCCCAGTGTGTGTATTTTTGCCATGCAAAAAGTTTATCTAAAACTAAAAACGGAACAACTTCGTGATGCACACTATGAAATTGGACGT
Organism: Anastrepha ludens; assembly: GCF_028408465.1. Lineage (NCBI taxonomy): Eukaryota > Metazoa > Arthropoda > Insecta > Diptera > Tephritidae > Anastrepha > Anastrepha ludens. The sequence goes on along the minus strand of NC_071500.1, from coordinate 46,591,111 downwards.
GCAGCTCCAAGTTTTTTAAGATATCTCAACTATTCGGACTAACACATGCAAAGGCTAACGAACGGAGATACAAATCTTCTATTTAATCAGCACTTAGCAAAACTGTGCCTAAACTGCCCAGGTCATCGAAGTAGTGTTTCACCAGAAGCCTCAGAGCATTGCATAAACTCTACCTCTCATCAGTAAAACTCAGTATATCATAATTATTCTTATGCGAAGCTACATTTTCGTGTTGAATACCTTCGAAGAATCGTATATGGCTCGTATACGCTTACAATGCGACTGTCTACCATCAAAGAACGAGTTGCCAACATGTCGAGCGTGCATCGGAGGAGAAAGAAAAGGAGGCACTGGGCGCACCCGTACATTAGGAATAACTCAAACAGCAGATTATTAATGCTACGAGCAAGTAACAAGAGGGTGAATATAAATTTCAGACATTTTACAGGATGTCTAAAAATGCTTTTGAAAAGCTTGTAGAAATAGTGAAGCCGGCTATTCAAAAACAAAATAATAACATGCGCGAATGCGTTAGCCCGGTGAAAAGTACTACGATTACGCTGAGGCACGTAGCATTCTTTTTGAGATTTTGGTGAGGTGGACGGAGTACAAGAAGGTGTAGATTTCTCAACCCTTTTCCGTATCTAAATCTTAATAAAAGTTATCCATCACCTCTTTTACTACTCCATATTACACCGCATAAACTTCTTTTGTAAAAACATTACTATCTGTAGATAATTACTAGCAGGAAGATCAACATTTTTGTGAATTACAAAATTTTTTAGGAAGGATCATAGACTAAATTTTTAATAGCAGACAAAAACCTTTTAGAACCTTTAAATATGATAATTCCATAATTCACCACTCTAAAAAACAACATTCCTTTTGACAAATATTTATATGAAAATCAAAAACAAACTACAAGCGTACTATGATGTTTGACGCACTGCTGTACGATAAGCGTTATGCTGCATGTGTGTTGTGACGAGTATTGGGAGCTAACGACTCGTTTGCTGTTCGCCATTTGAACACAAGTGTGCGAAGCGTATCTCTCGCTACAATACGAGCCGTGTGCGAATGGCCTAAGTTTTATGCTTTCTGTTCGTCAAGATTTGCCTAGTAGTGAAGTTGGTATGCAAATTTGACAGCCTGCATTTAGTAGCTGATCAAGACATCCCCTCAATTGATGAAATATGAAGTTATAGAGCGGCTTGTAGGTTTACTTCCGATTACCTAAGTCCTATCTCATACTCTTTCCTCGTCTGCTTTCGCACTATCAGTTATGTTTGTCCCGGGTCTCAGTACGAATTAACACTGTGCTTTGAAGAAGCCGTAGACATTTTCGATAATCTTGCACATATTTCGAGTTCATTGCTACCATTACAAGCGCCTTGATTTCAGGTCTGCTGACTATAAAGAAGGTGCGACTTCTACTTAAACATATCAATTGCAGAGATCTGGGCTTGAAAATACTGCAGTACCTTGAAAGTATATGAGCTTCTCTCAATAAGAATTGCTGAGAGCAAGCGCCAGATCCCGTTGCAGTGACCATTTTAGAATCCTTTATGAAAATTGCAAATTATTCATCGTTTAAAACGATATACTGTATGGTCTATTTTTATGTGGTGGATACGTTCTACATATCGCATATAAGAAATGCGCATAAAAAAGGCTTCACTTGCCTTGAAAAAGTAGGGTTGCTGTTCCGTAATTTACTAAAGTCGAACAAAAGCAAAAAAACGAATTAAATATAACTTAAAACCGCATACAAAAGTTTACAGAAATTAAAAGTAATAGGCTGTTTAAGGGGTCCCGGTGGCCTAGAGCTCGAAAATGTAGGGTATTTTCAGGATTTTTTTTACAATAAAAAAATGAAAAACGATATTTAAATTTTTGAGGCTTTTTATTTAACTTCTTTTACATACAAAAATGAAAAAAAAATTGAATTTTAATAGTTTTAACAATGGCGCTGAAGTTGGTCATCCCCAAAAATTGGACTAGGATGGTGTTGTCCATTTTGGCTCTTCTATTTATGTGAAACACAAAAACCAAAAAAATTATTAATCAGTAGGACTGTAGATATGTCACGGGAGAAAAAAATTAAAAAAAATGGCGCGGTTTTGAATTTGACACTCTAAAAATCGGGTTTTTTGTTGTGAACAACATATTAAAATTTTAGACGATTCGGTTGAATAGTTTTTTTTTGACAACACCAGGCCGAAAAAAGTCGTTTCGAGATAAATGAGTTTAAAGTTTGAGGTACAGGAACGCGCGGACTGCTCTCTACCTAGTTAATGAGCTGTAGAAGCTTTAATATTGGGAATTTCCGCATGAAAATTGCACAGTATATTTTAAGATACTATACTTTGGAAATATCGAAAAAACAAAAAATCGATTTTTTATAAATTTCTAGATCACCGGGAAATAAATTACTTCGAATATCTGAAAGAAATTCAAATAAAAGCTTAATATAAACTTGTACTGAAACTTAATTCATTTTATTTTATTGAACAGTAATGTATTTTTACATTTTTATTCAATATCGCGATCTTATAATGGTTTTCAATGTTTACGAAGTGGTTCCAAATCACCTTCATCTTCAGAAGAGGCTGTCTCTACAATAGATATTTGCGAAGAAGGCAATGGATTAATGGATGAATGAAAGAAAAATAATGTTAACCCTTCGCGTTCCACGATTTTCGAATACTGTCCATGCACGGGCTTCATAAACAAGCCTATAAGTCTATTTGTCCAAGAAATTTTGTGTACGAAATACACACCACATAACTTCAAAATCGCATAAAACGAGACCTTACAATACACAATAGTTCCAAACAGTTCTCCAGGGGTAGTCAATGTTAAAGTGTGCACCAAGCAGACTTTTTGTTATCTGATGGTCACAATTCCTGTGCTCTACCACTATACTGTTTGAAATTCATAGATGCATACCGTTTGAATGAGATATTAAACAAATAACGGAAATTATCATAGGGCATTGCATACTTACAGTCGAGTTAAATAATAAGCACAACTCGCTTAAATAACTCCCCCTTTATCGTCTGTAACAAACTTTGGAGCACCTAGAAATTGATGAGTAATGTTTTCCATAACATCGTAAAGTATCTGCTAATCTTCTAATGAAGTTTCCTTCATATGTTATATGTATGTGCGTACATATGTTAGTATTTATGAACATATACGTACTCATTTTAATTGGCTGCGATGAGTGTTGAAGAAGTTTCACGAGCGCGTATTAATCTAACACCTCAACTGACTTGTAGGTGTCACTGAGATGAAGGTCATTGTTATGAATGAATGAATATAATGCAATACTTAAGAACTTAACAATAATTGGTAGAAGAGAGGTAGAGATGGCAAAGTTTCTCGGTTCCGTTCGATGAATGCTTTCAGTGGGAGCACATAAAGTGGGAACAAGAATAATATTTGTTGTTTTGTCCTAGTTTTATTGTGTACTCATTCTCAGTATATAATAGGAGCATTGCATTGTTTTCGTTTCTTCACCGCAAGCATATGAATAGAGTTTAATATAATATCAATCAATGTGATGGTGACTTTTTTAAAGTGCAGTAATAACATAGGAATGAGCAACCAAACTAGCAGCGCATAAGATCACGTGTATTTTGTACAGTCGGTGCCAATAAAAACCAGATAATTGCGAAAACGAAAAAAAGCACTTAATATAAAAATATCTTTTTCATGTTGTAAGTTAAATCTACAAGGAGAGACCTACAGTTTTAAGCCGATTTTGAACGCAAGATATGTTTTATGAGGAGCCTTTTCATAGCAGAAATACACTCGAAGGCTTACACTCGGTGGTTGCCGTACATATGTATATAGAAATGAATGTCTGTTTGATTGTCTGACCTTCACATCTTTGAGCTTTTAAGCCTCGCTAGGTGGCGCTGAGGTCTATATATTCTGAAAATACGTGCTTTATATTTCAAACCCAAAATTCCGTCACAATTATAGTGTCCAAAACGTTATGGTTACCTGAAAATTGGGAGGTAAAAACCCATAAAAAAATGTTTTTGAGTATTTTTACAACCAGTTTTCTCAAAAACCTGACGTGCTTGAATCTCACACTCCAATATTCATATAATTAAGTTCCAAAACTAAAAATAAACGGTTTGTTTAGCGCACAAAATTGTATCGGAAACCAGTTTCATATAAAAAAACCGAACAGCTAAGCCGCATGATGGGGAGAATAACAAAGTACCGCTACTTTGCTCTCAGCGCATTTAACAGCATCGCTGTCGGCGCACTTGCGTAATTTCTTTTTATGTTGTTTGTGTAATTTCTTTTTCTTGCATTCATTTCTCATCTCCTTCATGCAATTGCACCAAAGTGACTTTGGCAGCCACTTTACTGGGTACACGGCAATAGAATTCTGCCCGTTCATTTCTCACGTATTCACACACTTGTCTAATCAGTCGGTTAAGATGATTAAATGCGGAACTCTTTCATTTTATGTGAGAAATCGCCCAGGAACTCGCTTAAATACTTGGCAGCACTGCCAATCACAGGCATCAAGAATAACTGACGAAAATAGTTCGTTTTTTACTTTATTGGAAAAATGTTGCGATTTTAATATTTATAATTATTTGTTGTAAAATAATTTCAATTGAAACGAAATAATTTCAATTAAAGTTTCTTTTTAGAATTTTCACGGTATTTCGATTTCGAACTTCGAAGGCCGATTAAAAAAAAATTCGAACTAACGTAAAAAAACGGCGCGATACGGGTCTTCTAATTTCGCCTCTATTTTCACCCGCCACTCTCAGAATGGACCTAATTTTAGTTAACCTGAATTTGTTCCACAGTGTATTTGTAACACCTTCTGAATTGATTTCACCAAGCATATGCTTGTCTATACCTATCTCGATTCCTCTATGCTCTTACATACACCCGTTATGTGAACCAAGTTGTAATAGGCGCTATTAAGATCAGGCATAAAGGACATACTCCTACATATGTATGTATGTATGTGTAGATATGCACATACTCGTACTTATGTGTGTACATAATTTTGTTTGCGCTCAATCGTGGCATGTTTTACTTCTATTTTTTTTAACATGAGGGAGTTTTGATATCAGGCTCAGTGTACTAAGACATTGCTGAAAACCGCATATACCTACCAGAGACCTGCATGGCTCACTGTTTTCTTGAGTTGTTCATACGCTAAATTTCTTGCTCACATTCAGTCAATTGAACCAAAATATTTGGTCAAGTGCATCACCTCATAATATCTTCGGCTCAAATCTAATCATTGAACAAAAAGCAGCATTGAATGAAATTAGCATCGGCCTTTGCGTTCAAACGATTAAACTTGTTCAAAGAAGTAATTGTCATTATTGTAAATAGCACATGTTCGAGCACTCGAGCGTTGGCGTACAATGTACGCTGTAAATTGCGTTTCGTATTTGAAAGGATTAGTTGGTTTTAGCAATGTTTCCTTATTTACATTATTTTCTTTCGTGTTTTATTATAAGTTTTAAGAAAAAAAAAACAAATATGAAAATATAGTGTTCTTGCTTTAAAATTTTGCTTTTACTTTGCTATCGTTAGTTACAAGCAAAAACTCATGCGGGATCATACGTGTTCAAACCGGCTCATTTGGCTCTATAGCCCTTTTATTCTTGCTCAAAAAAATGAATGTATAGCCGAACGAGCAAATACCCGAAACAGCTGCTATGAAGACGATTGGTGATAACATCGGAGAGCTAAAACGCAGCACATGATTTGATTGAGCTGAAATAAACAATGACAATAACTTATTTGAACAAGTTCGATCGTTTGAACGCAAAGGCCTGTTTTTTTGTTCAAGCGAAGCGTATGAATGTTTTACACTGAGCCGGTGCAGTTCTCTGATACCTACATCAGCCGCCATATATTGATATCGACCATATTCCTTCTATGGGAATATGTGTGGACTGCATGATAATACTTTTTTAGAAGTCTGTTCCAACATTATAAGGGCTAACAGTCGCACCGCATAGACATAAAATGCCATGCATATGCCCATAAATAGGCTTTAGCTATCAATCGCAAAATTTACTTACCATATGCTTTTAGTGGTACTGGAACCATTTCACTTATTTCCATTACGCCATTTGAAACGTCATAATTTTGCAATATTTGCATTGAAATTATGCTGTAAAAGAGCTTTCATCAATAAGTATGTAATACTTCAGTGTTATTAGCATTTTAGGCGCGCCATAAATTTTGTTTTGCATAGAAACAACAGTCAGTCGCGGCATAAACGGGCATATGTATTTACATATGTTACGTATATATTTTATTTACTCATTCATAAATATGTGCGCGCGGATATACATAAATGAATGATACACATTCTGTATGTACTTAGGCGACATAGTACTTACATACATTTAGGCGCACGGAGCATTTAGGAAAATAACAAATTGCTTATCGTGTTTTTTTTTTTTTTTTTTTTTTTTTTTTTTTTTTTTTTTTTTTTTTTTTTTTTTGTTTTTATGTAAACATTGGCAAACTTGATGCGTGCGCGTATTAAATAAGTGCGAGTGCGGGTGTGCTTTGACCACTGAACCAAAATTCTTTTAGAGGTACTCATCATTAATTTACAAATGCAAGCATAAAATGCTATATAATCCTATTATTTATGACTTCGTGCCGATAACTATACTCATTTCAATGTGAGTATAGCGTTCAAATAATTACAGATAGGTATTTGGCGCATGGACCAGTAATCGAAAGATTTTTGGTTCATTTCCCACTTCTGGCATAAATTATTAAAAAGTTATAAGCATTTCACCTATAGCAGCTGCTCTTCTCGCAAACAAAGTCGCGTGGAAAATTTTATGCGGCCTATCAAAAATTGGAGAAGCAGCTCAGTCTCTAAAAATTACAATGTGCATACACGCATACATTTATCATACGAAATATCACTTTATTGGTATTTGTATTTTGTAAATAATGCCAATTCATCAGGCAAAGTTGTTAACATATCCAGATATTTTAATGACAAAAGCAATATTTTTGCAAGTAAGTGTCTAAACATATGCTAAAGGTATACAATTATAAACACACAAATAAATACATGCATGCATTTACAGTGGCTCACAGATGTATTTTGCATAGTTCTTTGCGTGCACAATTTTCAGATTTCTTATGTATTAAGTAGGCGAACTTTCACTTATTGCGTATTTTCTAAAGAAATTGGGTACCCATCAAGGACAAATATTGCACGGTTAAGTAATTATAACAGAAAACGTGCGTGGCAATGAGATTCTGTGCTCACAGAAGTATTTCGCTTATTGTTTTTGAAACCTTTACTCGAGCAAGTGTCGTGTGTTTATTTCTTATTTGGTGAATTTTGGGTTGCTAAAGTGTATTATTATTAATGTTATTTATATTTCAGTTCACTTCGTTTGTACGAGCGCGGGTTAATAAGTGCTTGATGACAGAGTTTGGAGCAATTTTTTTTTTCGCGGCAAGTTGTCACCGTTTATGAAACCTGGATTCATCATTACACATCAGAAACTAAGCAACAAACAAAACAATGGATTTCTCCGGGTGAATCTGCTTCAAAGAAAGCGAAAGCAGTTCCATCGGCCGGAAAAGTCATTTCAACGATTTTTAGGGATGCGAACCGCGTCATCCTCATGGATTTAAAAAAAAGAAAGAACTTATTAGAACGCTTTCACAAAAAATTTGAAGAAGACTCGGCCGCATTTGGCGAAAAATAAGGTGCTGTTTCACCACCATAACGCACAAGCACATTCATCCGGAGTTGTCGCCGGCAAATTGCATGAATTCCTGACGCATCTCCCGTATTCACCCGATCTGACCCCTACGATTTTTTCCTTTCCTAACATGAAGAAATGGCTCGGGGGAAAACAATTTAGTTCAAACAAGGAAGTCACTTCGACAAATTCTATTTTTGGAGGAGTTAAAAAACGGTCGGTATCTTTCTAAAAGGGGAGGATGTTGGAAATTTTTTTTTTAAATGGTGTCTTTATTTCTAACACGGGTACTTAATGAACCCCCTTCGTAATTGTGGTACTGTCCATATCCACAGCTGGAAAACAACTGCTTGCAATCTTTACAATGAATAATCTGCGAAACACATCGGTAATATGATTAATCGATAGCCCAAACAACAGAAATCGTAATAAAGCGAAGAAGAGAAGAACGCCAAATATTTGAAGAACATCCGAAAACCCCCATACGAGTATATTAGCCAGAAAAACTAACGGCGAACTAAAGACAACACTTCAGGCATCACTCCCAAGTATCCAATGAGACAATAGGCAGAGTACTTCGGAGTAGAAACATCCATAGTCACATAGCACGTTAAAAACCAGTTATATATAGGATGTTTTTTAAGAGCTTGAGAACTTAAAATGGTAATATATAAGAGGAAGTCCAAAATAAACAAGAGTGGTGTCATAAAAATGGTTTTGATGGCGCCATCTTTTTAATGAGTTTGTGCGTTGGAAGTTACACCTCCAGCTGACTACCAGTGAAAGCTTGGTGACATTTGGTTCAGTGGAAGCGAAGTTATTGCGTCTAAAGTGTGAGTATCTATGTTTCATCGGTACAAAAATGAGTTTCGAACAAGGAGCTAAAGTCAAATTTTGTTTTAAAATCGTTTAACGACACATTTGAATTAATGAAAAAAGTTTATAGCGATGATTGTCCGTCTCGTACCAGAGTTCATGAGTGATTTACACGTTTCAGAGATGGTTGTGAGGGCATAAATTGCAACGAACATATGGGCCACCCCAAATCAGTAATCACCGAAAACTCCATCGAAATTGTTCGTAAATTTATCAAGAATGAACCGAAATTATCATTGAAATTCATGGAATCAGAGTTGACTATCTCCAAAATATCGATTTATCGCATTTTAACTAATCATTTGGGCTTACGAATGGTTTGTGCACGTTTCATTCCGCATAATTTAACTGAGGATCAAAAATTGCTCAGAATTCAACATTCGAAAGACGTCATTCAAGAGGAGACAAAAGACGAGAAATTTGTTTACAATATTGTAACTGGTAATGAAACGTGATGTTTTCATGTAAACTTAAACTAATCGTCAAAGTGCTAAATGGAAGGCCACAGACGAGCCACCACCCAAAAAATTGCATATGGAGAAGTCGAAAATCAAGTCGATGCTCATTTGTTTTTACGATTCCAAGGGAATTGTCCACAAGGAGTTCCTGCCAGTGGGCCAAACCTTCTATGCAATTTCCTATCTTGGCGTTTTGTCTCGCATTCGTCGAATTCGCTCTGAATATTGCGAAGGAGTAATCTGGCATTTATTGCAAGATAATGGACCATCTCATCGATCAACTCTTGTGACTCGCATTTTAAACATCAATCACTCGCCTTATTTGCCTGATATGGCTCCCTATGCCTTCTATCTATTCTTATTTCATTTGGTCATGAAAGAAATACGAGTTGGGGTCCTAGAGGCCATCCAAAAGGCTTGTACCGGCAGTCAATGACCTGAGCACAGTGCATCGAGGCCAGAGGCTACGAGTTGCATGGCCCATTCGATTAACAATTTTTGACTACTTTTGCCAATGAATCTAATTCATAAATCTAAATTAGCCCAATCAGCAAGAATGCGACGCAAACGATGGTCACTTGGCTTCAATTCTAGCGCAGGCTGTATTCTATGGACACCTATACCAAGATCTTTACGAAAATTTTCCACTTAGTCGAAGGAGAACGGCCAACCAGTTGAGAACGGCGACGAAGTCTTCTTCAAAACTTCGCGAATAGATTTCTTTTTGGTAAAGTAACATAAATATCCATAATTTGGAAGCCTTGTTCTGGTGTTAAATGATTCATGATAATTTGTATCCTATTGTACCCTTCTAGGCACATTATTGCACCCGCCTACCCCTACCTTACTGAACAGAAATGTCAACATTGTTTGCCTGTCAAACCATAGTTGTCAGTATCGCTAGTTCTCATGCAGTTAAAACACCACCCGATAAATATTTAATAAATAAAAGCGACTTTTAATCGTCAACACCTAAAAAACAAAAAGTTTTGAGTTTTGGACAATCGTAATATTTAGTAACAAAAGCAAGTATAATGTTTTGTGGTCGGATGGTAGTCGTATAATGTGGCGGAATTTAAATGAAGAGCTACAGATCAGGAATCTTAAATGCAGTGTCAGGCACGGTTGAGGTTCTGTCATGGTTTGGAAGTGTATGCCTACTCAGTGAGTCAGAAAACTAATTCTTATAGATGGCACGTTGCATAAACATCTTTATTGGTCCATTCCAACAGAAAAACTACATTCCAGTGCGGAAAAAATGGGTATATCAAGGAATGAGTTTTTATTTCAACGCGAATGTAGAAAAGCTGGATACTTTTCATTATAATGCATTTGCGAACCTAAGTTAAGTTAAATATTTTAAAAAACCTTTGTGCCTTTTTCGACGGTAAAGTGGAGGACCCCAAAATTTCATTAAAAAGTGCGCTTAGGGCTGTTTTGCTCGAGGATTGGGAACAAATATCTGCTGAATTTAATAGGAAGTCGACTAAATCCATACCAAAAGACTTAGATGCCGTTTTAAAAAATAATAGTCATCGCACGAAATACCACACGGTTTGTGTATATAAGCATATTTATGCACCACTACAAGTCAACAGCATACAACTTTTGTGAGCCATGATTTCTGAATGTTTTTCACATATTGTTGAGTTTATAAGAGAAATAATATTATTTAAGTGTTGCTGAGGTTTTTATGTAGTATTAACATTAAATTTTAATAACCTGCGAAATAATGTATAAATATATATGGGACGTTCCACGTCAACCGGTACACTAGCCGGTCCAAAATTCTATGGGACCGATTTTGAAGTCCAAGGTCTCAAAATGATCGTCTCAATGTCCACTATTGAAAGCCGTCTGGCCCATTGAGAAATTCAATATGGGGTCCAAATTATGGCGTCTAAGCTGACTAAAAATTAGAGTTTATTTAAAATCTTGTGTGCTCCTAAGAAAACCAGGAGCAATGAAAAAAAAGTAATACTGATTCTTTATGTTCTTAGGGTCGCTGATTACGATTTCGGAAGCAGATTTCCAAAATTCAAAATGGCGGATCCAATATGGCGGCCGAAAATATTAATTTATTTCGATTTGTTTAAAATGTATTTCTAAGGGGTTTTTGGGGTCGCTGATTACGAATCTGAAGTCAGATTTTTTAAATTCAAAATGGCGGATCCAATATGGCGGTCAAAAATAAAAAATTTATTTCGATTTTTTTGAAACCTGTTTTAAAAGGGTTTTTGGGGTCGCTGATTGCGATTCTGGAGTCATATTTCAAGAATTCAAAATAGCGGATCCAATATGGCGGCCAAAAATAAATAACGTTATAAAATAAAAAAAAATAAAAAAAAAATATTGTAAAATAAACTTGGTGGTCCCAAAATTTGTTTTTATTTCATTGCTGTAATTGTACGTGTATGTTGCTGCGATAACGTGCTATTTGGGTCTTTTGTAGCTGTGTTCTTGGCAAACATTTATTCCATTTACTCTCACAGTGTATTTCAAGCTGCTTCAATTTCACTTTATGTGATTTTATTTTGTTTTTTCAATCTAAAGAAGGAAGGTCGTTTTCTTCTTATTAACTTAGCAGATAAAATTGGTGGTCCCAAAATTTGTTTTTATTTCATTGCTGTAATTGTACGTCTTTTGTTTTTCTCGTCTTAGCAATTGATTATTATTTTATTCTGCTACGTGAAATAAAGTTGATAATGATATTTTCTTAAAACCTGATCAGGTTTTTAAATTGAGTTGGGTGGTTTTGATTAAATCTCTTTTCCTATTGGTATTTATATATAATTATGTCGACTTGTAAACTCGATTGTGATAAATTTAAATAAATCTCATGGTGATAGATGTGTGAATCCATTACAGGTTGATGGCCACGTTGGTAAAGGTCTGAGGAAAATTTCCAAAAAATTGTTTGAAAAATTTCCAGACTTACCAATCAATGCAAAAATATGCAAAACTTGTAGAGCTATGTGCTTTAAAGAAATTGATTCTAGGGCTGAAGATACAGAATTTTCTGAAGAACTGAAAGACTCAGATATAGAGGAAGAAGTGAGCCCGAACAAGAAAAAATGTTTGTCTAGAGAAGAAGAATTAAAAGTAATGTTGACTGGACTTAAAGAAAAAATTTTTAGTCTACCAGAAAATGATCCTCTTCGGTTGTCTATTCTCACAATAGCCCCTGATTGTTGGTCAATTCGGAAAATAAAAGAAGAGTTTAATACTTCTCATAGAATGGCTCAAGAATCCAAACAATTAAAAATGACTGCAGGAGTTTCGTAATGAACGACACCGAAAACCCTTTTAAGGAACGGTTTCAAAAGAATTTCATCAATTTATTTATTTTTGGCCGCCATATTGGATCCGCTATTTTGAATTCTTGAAATATGACTCCAGAATCGCAATCAGCGACCCCAAAAACCCTTTTAAAACAGGTTTCAAAAGAATTTCATCAATTTATTTATTTTTGGCCGCCATATTGGATCCGCTATTTTGAATTCTTGAAATATGACTCCAGAATCGCAATCAGCGACCCCAAAAACCCCTTAGAAATGCATTTTAAACAAATCGAAATAAATTATATTAATATTTGGATTCGCCATTTTGAATTTTGGAAATCTGCTTCCGAAATCGTAATCAGCGACCCTAAGAACATAATCAGTATCACTTTTTTTTCATTGCTCCTGGTTTTCTTAGGAGCACACAAAATTTTAAATAAACTCTAATTTTTAGTCAGCTTAGACGCCATATTGAATTTCTCAATGGGCCAGACGGCTTTCAATAGTGGGCATTGAGACGATCATTTTGAGACCTTGGACTTCGAAATCGGTCCCATAGAATTTTGGACCGGCTAGTGTACCGGTTGACGTGGAACGTCCCATATATAATTTTTTTACAACATTTAAAAACAATACAAAAATATATAAAAATTTCAGGATTTACTTAATCGTCTTCACGAACAAAATACTTATGGGAGCCACTGTACATATATGCACATATGGTTGTGGATATAAAAAAATCGAAAAAGTACGTAAAATAGTTTTCAATAATTTTTACTTTATATGGAAGAGTGAACATTTCCATTACTTCATCCACATGGTGGGCACAGCTGTTCCCATTACAGCAGTAGCCCATCCTATCAATCTAATTGATTTTGGGATTTATTTCAACGATGCAATACTTAAGTAATGAATTATTTCTGAATTATTTGATTAACAGCATCACAAAAAAAGTATAAAGGTGTAAAATTGCGACAGTCAACACAAAAACAGTTAATTTCCATCGACCATCGAACTTAAAGGCCGAAGAGATAGATTGTTAGAGGGCTGTTTTATCTCCAATTTCTTCAAAACAAAAAAAAGTTAATAAACAATTTGAAAGCATGTTTTACTCTATCTGAGTATTTAGGTATCCATATGGAGTCAAATCACACTAGGAAAACTCACATCCACACCAAAAGATAAACTTTGGGTTTAAAACTTACCTTTTTCTGCTAATTGAAATTTGAATTGGTCGAGCAAAGGAGCATCAAGAGATTTGGTGGTTCCTAAACACTGAGGATAAAAAGCCCATTGTATTTAGAGCTCTGAAAAGAGGATAGATGGTCAAGGGAGAAAGGAGAAAAGTATCAGAAAAAGAGATAGGAAAGAATTGAGACAGAGACAGAGGTAGTTAGTCCTGTGAGAATTTTCCAGACTCTTTGGTAAATCTGTAATCCAGTTTTAGAGAACGAACAATACTCATTCTCATTAAATCGGAACCCAAAACTCGTAGTCCTGCTCTAGCAAACGTAAAACACTCACAGAGAAAGTGCTACCCGCCTCCTCTAAGCAAGACAGGCATATTGGTTCCTCTATGATCCCAATGTTGGTCATATGCTGACTCCAGGAGTTGTGTCCTGTAATAATACCGACCATCAACCGAACGTCTTTCCTTCCAGGTTTTAGTATAAAGTTTGACAGTTTTCTGTCTCTGAAAACTCCAATCTGTTTCCCGCTCACTCTCCTCTCGATTATCCATTCGGCTATGTGATACTTATTACTATCATTTAAGTACCCTCCGGATCCAGACCCTATTTCATTCTTGGACCCAACGGTAAAGAAAATATCCGTTAAACCTCCCTGAATGTATTCTGGATTGCTCCATTACTCACGCAATGGAAATCTGATATCAAATTTCTAGGTCAAAAACAATGGATACTGCTCAGATATCAACTTAATGATTTCCCTGTGTCCCGAAGTTTTGTCTTCGTGCCAGAAACCAGATTCATGGAGTCTACACTTACTGACTTGATAGAGAGTCTACGACCAAGCACTACCACAGTGGAGAAAGAACACCTCCTTGCTTAGCCATGGTGGTGATTAGTTCGTCGCTGTTCTCACCAGCGGTTAACAGCCTCTCAGAGAGCATGGAATATATCCACTTTACAATGGTTTGATTAACTCCATGTTGTTCGGTAGAAGGACATATTGAGCCAAAAGTGGCATTATCAAAATCCCAACGAATGTCCACGAACATTGTGTACTCATCAGCTTCTAGCCGGGCTACCTAACATAATTCTTTTTTAATGGGTGATTATAGAGGTATCGGATTTTAAATTGAAATGTAACAACGTAAATTCAAATTGTTTGGGCAATCTTTATTACTTTTGTGTAGAACCATTCATGAAATTGATTTTTTAAAGATAATTCCTTTCAAATATTGGACGCAACTGCGCCGTAATTTCTCAATCCGTAAACACCAATTTTGAATGACTCGCTGGAGGACTTCGGTCAGTATCTCGTGAATAACTTTAGTAATGTTGGATTCTAATGCCTCAATTGAAGCTGGTTTATCAAAGCATTTATACTTTACATACCTGCACAAATGAAAGTCTAAAGCTGTGATATCACACGATCTTGGTGGCCAATCTACTGGTACGAGACGAGAAATAAATTGATAAATCCATTGTTTTACGAGCTGCTTGGCAAGTAACGCCGTCTTGTTGAAACCAAATATTGAGAAGAACGCGAGCTTCAATTTCCGGCATCAAAAAGTCGTTAAACATGGCACGTTAGCATTCGCCATTCACTGTTATATTGGCGCCAGAATCGTCTTTGAAGAAATGTGGGCCGATGATACTTCCAGTTTATAGGCCAAACCAAACGGTTATTTTATTTCAATGATATAATGAGTGACACTAGTCACGCGTGATCTGTGAAAGAAAGTTCCACTCTGATCACCCATTAAAAAACCATTCAAAAACCCAATAGGGCACACGATGTCTAGATATGGGATACCGCATCCTACTCAAATACTACAGAGATTTCAGTGTAAATGCTCAGGATGTTAATAAATTGTCCATGTCTCCAAAATCCACAAGGAACTCAAAATACCAACGGTTAAAGAGGAAATAAAAATCCTAGCAAGAAAAATGGGCTTAGAATTGTAATGACGTAAGATATCCAGCTTATCAAAACACACCAGTAGCAGTTTTGAAGTGACTTGGTAAGAGTCGAGAGCCTTGATTGCTGCCTGGGTATTACTAAGAAAAGCTGTGCTTCTGTTGTTATATGTAGCTGCATTCAATGTTCAAGTGAGTGGATCTTACCATTGCGTAGGCTTCCGCTAGAAATATATTAGTATTCTTGCGTAGCGTTTAAGGGTAAATTTTCCGTTGGGTTATCTTGCTGGCTTTAGATAACCCCACTCATGTTTCGTTATTGCTCAGCTCAGTTTTGAAGTGTTTAACTAAACTGCAAATTCGCTCTGTAAGGGTGGTACTCGTAGACTTTGCAATATTTAAACCACACCGATTTTCCGTTTTTTCGTAAGGCATAACTAAAACAGTTATGTTCGAAAGATATTTGTCGTACGATAATTTCTAGTATGTTTTGGGCAAAAATTTATGTATTTGTATACCAGTGTGTGTTTAACCATAAATCGATCTAATAGATATGTAATGCGGATATATACTGCTGGTTATTAGACACTTATGCGAGCGCAAAATAGATGCCAGTGTCAAACTATCATGAGATTCCATTATTTAGCTTGTAAGTAAAAAATTAATACAAAATTGTATTAAGGGTCTTCGTTTTCTACCCTAATTAAGTCTTGTATATATAAGCTCTTCTTATTAGATTCCGTTTTAATACGTAAAAATACACGTAACTACTATGCGGTAAACTTCAAATAATCGTAAGTGATTTAAATCAAAATACAGTATAATCTCGATAATTCGGACAATTAAATACCAGAGGTTGTCCGAAATATCGAATTTTCCGGATTATCGAGTGGGTAAAAAATTTAATAGAAATCAGTAGATCAGTAATTAAATGAAATAAACTTTTATTTAATCTTAAATTGATTAATATTCAATGAGTTATATGTACATATATTAGTTTTTATTCGGCCGTAAAATAAATCAATATATTCGTTTGCCGCAATTTTATTTCATTTCTCTTTCTGAAGGCAATATCTCTGAGACTCACAAGTTTTAAAATGTTTCCGGATGAAAATTCCTGTTCCTCTGCATATTTAATACAACTATCAAATGCGACAATAGCTTGAGAGTGCGAAATTTTAGGATCTTGGCTTTCATTTTCGTCAAGACTGCTGTTCTCGTTATCTTCTTCCTCAATCTCGTTGATATCGAAATCAGTGTCGTCATTCAACCACTCAGTAATCTCGTTATCATTATATACATCAGGGGATATTTCAACAAGAAGATCAATTATTTTAGTTGAGCTGCTGGGCCGTAGCATCGCAAGAGGCAAATCATCATCTGAGTCCCATTCTTCGTCATAAAGAATTTTGTTAAAACATTTTCTGAGCACGCGTTCATCCACATTTTTCCAAGCATTAGACGATAAAAAAGCCACATCTTTTAATGTAAAGTTTTTTAAAGATTCCGGGAGATTGCTCGTTGGGCTGGACAAAAGTAGAGACAAAAAACTCTTCCGATAGTTTGTCTTTAAAATTCGGATAGCATTTTGGTCCATTGGTTGTATAAGAGCCGTGCAGTTTGGTGGCAAAAACATAACATATATGTCCTTATCGACATCCGACAGTGATTGGGGATGGCAAGTTGCATTGTCTAGCAGTAAAATGGCTTTGGCTGGTAAATTCTTTTCCTTTAAGTAACGCTTTACTTCTTTAACGAATGAGTTTTCAAACCAATTTTTAAAGATTTGCTCTGTCATCCAAGCATTTTTGGTATGGGAGTACCCAAGCGGAAGGTTTACATTTTTAAACGCTCTGGGGTTTTTGGCTTTCCCTATCATGAACAATGGAAGTTTATGTTCTCCGGTTGCATTACAACAAACTAGAAGTGTTACTCTTTCTTTTCCAATTTCGCGCCCGGTGCGGATTTTTCATTATGCAATGCAAGGGTTTTTTCTGGAAGTTTTCTCCAAAACAAAGCAGTCTCATCTGCATTATAAACCTGATCATACGTAATGCCCATTTCTGCAATTTTCTTTCGCAATTTTTCAATAAAGGGTTGCACAGCAGTAGAATCATTGGAAAGTTTTTCGCCAGATATTTTTAAGAATTTAATTCCATATCGGGAACGAAAATTACTAAACCAACCATTACTAGCCACAAATTCCACACTTTGTCCGTAAATTTGGGAACAGAATTCTTTGGCCTTTTCTTTGATGATTTCCGAGGAAATCGGTGCATTGTTTCGTCTTGCGTTTACAAACCATTTATACAAGTGGTCTTCCATCTTTTCAAACTCCGCAGGTCGCATAGTTTTACACTTTCCAATGCCACATTCTGTTCTAGCAATGTAACTGCAAAATGTAATCAAAGGAGGGTAAACTCTTCTTACAAAATGTTTTCGTTTTTTACCTATCAATCTTTAATCCACTTGATTTTATGTCCGAAATTGTAGATTTACCTACATTGTATTGCGCAGCTAGCTGTCGAATTGACTGTCCTTCACTTAGTTTCTTAAGAACTTCTTTTTTCTGGTCTATCGTTAAAAACGTATGTTTTTTCTTAGCTGCTGGTGCCATAGTTAAATTTATACAGTCCACAGTTAAAGAAATTATGGAGTTAATGTTTGAAATTAGCTACTGAACTGCACGTTACGCAAATATGCTTATGAATATGAACTAGGAGGCAGACGAGCACTTAAACGCACTAGTCACGCAAAGTAGTTAGCAGGGGAGGATTATAAAATAAAATAAAAAATAACGGAATTCCTTTTTATTTTAGCATATTCACTGGATAATAAAGAAGTGTCCGAATTTTAGAGGTACATGAATACGTGGTGTCCGGATTACAGAGACTTCTATAGAAAGCGTTTTGGTGTCCGGATTACCGCGCTGTCCGAATTATCAAGTGTCCGAATTACCAAGATTAGACTGTATATACATAATTGCTATGTTGTCTAAGGCAAACCCAAGCATTAGTACGCACAACAGGCGCGCAAACACATACACTCCTCCTGCTGCCAAATAATAGACGAATGTAGTATTGAAGAGAATGCATAGAAAACAAAAGACTGAAGAAAATCACAGTGAAGAATGGTGTTGTAGCAGCTTTTTGACAGGCTTTGTATTTCATACGCACCCTACTAAATATACAAATGAATTTAAATGTTAGAGGTCGAGTTGGATGATGCTCACGTACAACAGGGCGTATGATGAATGTTTAGTCGATGAGCTGGCGTAAGTGATAAGCGGTTGATTATTTTATCCCTTGTGGGAAAGCGTTTTTATGAAAATGAACAAAAAATGTGTTTATGCCATAGATTCGTATATAAATGTATAACCATGTATCCATTCAAAACTTTGACTTTTGATTGTACTCAGCCCACTGCTCTTTAATCATTCTTGGTTTTTGCTGGAAGTCGAGAGGTGAAACATTTTTGTATAGTATCTTTTCAGAGAAACGTTGCAAAGTTATATATATGTATATGCATGTTATGTTGTGGTTGTTGTTGTAACTGATGATGATTTGCTATTATAACCAAAAAAATCCAGTGTCAATTTGCGCCTATTCACAGCTTAACAACGCCACCCAGATTCAGCTGTAGTCGATGCCATCTATGATGATGGCGGATTTGCGTGGATAGTGAAGTGGCGAAACACAACATCATGCCACATAAAGAGTAAACAGCAATCAAAAGAATTTTCATGCACCACAAAGCAACAAATGGAAGAACAAATGCTCCAACGAATTGACTTCTCGACAATTTTCCGTCGTCACTACTTCTGCTGCCACATACTATAAATTACTTTTGATATTAGCTGAATTTTTGGCTGTGAAAACCTGCATTGGGTGCTTGATATGTACCAATATTAGCGGTTATTTCCGATTACGATATTTCGGGATTCCGTACGTCGTTTCGGGACATAACTTTTGTTTTTTGCAAAGACCCATACATAAGTACGAAAATTCTTGAAAATTGAAAATAAATATGATTCTGATTATTATATTTCCTAAAGTAGCTGTCAGTAAATTAACACATTTTAAATCGTTTTCACTTAAGTTTAGGTAGAAGAAAATCGGTTAGGTGCAAAAATGTCCTTTTAGGCCCAATTTTAGTAGCGATAATATGATTTTTAAAGCGACGTGGATATCAACAGCGTTACTGAATACTGTGTTGCTCAATAAATTTCGAGGTTCGATAGAAAAAGCACAATTTTATAGTTTGAAATAGACTTATTTATTCAGTATAGCTTCCTTGAACCTCAGTAAACTTGTTTCAACGAGATTCCAATTTATGAATTCCTTCCATAAAGTGAGATTCTGGAAGGGTTGCAAAATACGCTTCCCCAGCTATTATGACCTCATCCTTTGATGAAAAATGCTTTCCATGCTGGACTTTCTTAGGTCTAGAAACAGATTCGCTAAGTCGCTAAGGGATAAATCTGGTTGATTTTTGCCATTGTCAAATGCTGACACGGTGCATTGTCCTGATGAAAAGAATTTTTTTCTTTTGTAAGCTGGGTCTCTTTTTTCGAATTTTTTCCTTCACCTTCAGTCTAAAAGGTTACAATAATACTCAGAGTTTCTTGATTAATCAGTTTCTTGCAAGTAATCCAAAAACAAAATACCTTACGCATACCAAAAAACTATTGATAACACCTTCTTGGCCGATTTGCCGGTTTCTGGACCCTAACTCATTTCGGAGCTGAACTCGTTTCACATCACTCTTTAGCCTTTTCTCTTGATTTAGGATCATGGTGATAGATCCAAGTCTTATCTATTGTGATGAATTGACGCACTAAATCCTTTCGAAAACGCTCTGAATGAGAAAGTGCGGCGGCACCCATTGTGCATACAACTTTTGAAACCTAATTAAAAAAATAATAATTGGCGCGGACACTTCTGTTAGGTGTTTGGTCGGGCTCCTTCTCCTATTTGTGGCGTGCGAATTTTTGTTGCTCAACAAATGGAGAGACCTACAGTTTCACACATGGAGATTTGAACCTACGCACTTCCGAATGGTAGTCATGCACCAACCCAGTCGGTATTACTTGTACTGCCCAATGAGATGACTAAGGGTAAATCTCTTTCAGTCACTCGACGATTTGCCAATACGATAACCTGTATTTTTCTACGATTTCTGGTGTTTTTGCTGTTTTTGGATGTCCTTGACATGGATCGTATTGAAGGCTTGTATGACCACGTTTAAATTCAGCAACTCATCTTTCTACTGTACTAATTTATGGCGAAAAGTCCTCATACACTTTCAACATTCCTTCATAAATTTCATTTGCTTTTAAACCTTCCAAAAATAAACATTTCACTGCACGATACTTGATTTCTCCATACTGTGAAACGTCTATACTATACTATGCACGTCGATATCCGTGTATTAAAAGATTACGGGATCCTGGGGACGACCATCTCTAGTGCTGGCATTGTTCGCATACAGCTCTGCTATATGCGTGTAAAGCTGTATGTGTGTATATGCTTACACAAATGAATGCTTGTTCGGCCATGCGTTTGCTGCTTAAGCGTTTAAGGGCCATCACTTCTAACTGTTATTATACCTTTTAGCCATAATCGCTGACCACTGGGAGCATACTCGCATAGGCGTAGAGTTGAGTGGCGTTATACGCAAACCGATTAAAATACTTGTTCGTTGCTTGCTTACTTACATGCGTAGACATATTTTCCAGTCTACATGCTTTTGCATTTTTGGAGGTGTTTATTATGTATGTATGTACATATGTACACAATTAGGCAGAAATTAAGTTCTGTGACTATTTCTGATGCTACGTAAAGTGCATCGAAACCAAAGAAACTTAGAATTTCGCAACTGCTGTAAAGAAATGCAAAAGCAAAGCTGAACATTTAAAAATACATAACACTTTTAATTACTCTTTTATAAAATGATATTAGTATCCAGTTGTTTATTTCGTGTTTTTTTTAAGATACAGAACTGAATTGATTAGAGGAACCGCATTTTAAATTGAAATAAAACAATGAAAATTCAAATTGATTGGGTAATCTTTATTATTTTGGTGTAGAACCATTCATCACACTTATTTTTTAAAGATAATCTCTTTCAAATATTGGCCGCAACTGCGCCGTAATTCCTCCATCCGTAAGCACTAATTTTGAATGAGTCGCTGGAGAACTTCGACCGATATCTCGTGAATAACTTTAGTTATGTTGGCTTCCAATACTTCAATCGAAGCTAGGTTATTCATAAAACATTTAGACTTTACATACCCACACATAAAATTCCAAAGGTGTAATACCACACAGTCTTGGTGGCCAATCCAAAAGCGAGGGATAAATTCTCACTGTATGGCAACTAGCGCCGCTGTAGAGATCCCGGGCTTTGATTTCCGGCATCTAAAAGTCTATCATGGCCCAACAGCGTTTGCCATTCACTGTTACGTTGGCGCCAACTTCGCCTTTGAAGAAATATAGACCAGTGATTCCTTCAGCCCATAGGCCGCATCAAACGGTTGCTTTCAATGGATGTAATGGCTGTTCTTGAATGGCTTCGGATTGCTCTTCAGGCCAAATAAACCGATGTTTGCTTATTGACATAGCCAATAAGCCAAAAATGCGCCTCAACGCTAAATAGTTATGTACACCATAAGTAGGCTTGAGCGCGCGATGAACACTTTTAACAGAGTACCGATTTTTGTAATACATATACACATATACATATATAATTGAGGCTTACACCCTTTATTGGGAGTTTGGACGAACTCTTCCTCCTATTTTTGGTGTGAGTCCTGATATTGTTTCACAAATGGAAGGTCCTATAGTTTTAAGCCGACTCCGAACGGCAAATGGTTTTTTTCATGACAGAAATACGCTCGGTGGTTTGTCAGCGCTGACCGAGGGGCGATTGCCATTAGAAAAAACGCCGGTCGCCTTTTTTGGGGAAAAATGTGTTCAATTATTTTTGATTTAAGTTATTGATCACCAAATCAAAATCGATAGTTTCTGATGTAACCGCAATTCTCAACACATTCGACAAATTGTTTTGGGTGAATTTATTTCGGATTAATTTTTTGTATGCTTTATATTATATATGAAAAAGCGGTCGTACTTACAAAAGTAGAAGAAAACATTGAGCGTAGTTTTATTACAGCATTTTTCAGAGCTCAAAAATCTCACTATTGTATAAGTATCGTAGTACAAATAGAATCAAATCGCTGAGCGAACTTCGTCAAGCAGTGCGATGCCGTCGGATGGTATTCGTCGTTACATTTCGCTTAGTAAATCAGATTAGTCTTCAAATATTTGAATTAGTCCAAATTATCAAAGTTTTAAATATTATCTTTATAATTTTATAAAATGCAAGTCGGGAATCGTTTGGGAAGAAGATTTGCTACCTCCGATGGAAGAGGCAAAATTAAAAATAAATCCATTATCGGCGAAGTTCGTCGTTGCTTTGGTTGTTTGCATTCTCATATACTGCAGTGTGTTTTAATTTTGACAACTATGATTTGTCCGAGGAAGTTCGCTTAGCGAATCGGGATTACGAAATCAATTAATTCTGATTAGAATGGTACTGCGTGCATTAGTGAAAAGCTGATTTGCTTATTGGATAGCTTTGTCAGTAAAAGATGGACCGCAGGCAATAAAAAAGGGTATTAGCTAAAAAAATAATTTATTTAAAAAAAAATATTAAATTTCAATTTCTTGAACTATTCCAAAATATAAAAACAACTAATGTATTGTAATTTCGACCGCCTTTCTTGTTTTTCTCTTTTAAAGTTTTATTTTCGGCAATGTTGCTATCGAAAACTTTTTTAATCCGCTTAAAATATGAGAATTAAGTCTACAAATAGTTGTTGATCCGCATTAATTGCACTTAATTCCTGAGATACTTCCGAATTAATTCGTTAATCCCGGTTAACGTCACCGTTTGTCTAGGCTATAATGCTATTGATTAAAGATTAAGTGCAAGTAAACGAAACAGCTAAAAGAAATTAATATTATTATTTTTAAGAAATATTGTGTCTTTTGAAACGCATGAATTTCAACCTGTTAATAAGTAAATTAATAACTACATTATTTAGCAAATGATTAACGCAAAATTTGTTTTTGCACTCTCTTCCAAATCTACAGCTACAGCAATGCTACTAAAACTCAAAATGAACCATTCCAACTGCGAGCGACAATCTAAGTGTAAATTCCTTCCGACCATTTTCCACGTACTACTCGTAACCACCATTTTGAAAATCAAATTTTCGGCAGTGAATGCTGCCTCAGCAGTAGGGGAAGATGCAGCTACTAGCGTTGTGCTCTCGACGGGTAACGAAGAGAAACGGAATTGGCAAGCGCTTCAGGGTCCGTGGGGTAAACGTGCACACTATACTGGTCCAACATTGCCTGAGGCCAACAACGAACAGGAGGATGATGAACGGCTAGTACCGCTATTGATAAGCAATGGCGAACGTGATGAACCATTTCTCAAGTACTCCATGATGTACCTAACCAATGCTGGTACGCTAGATCGTTTGTTGAATGAAAAACAAGAGGAGCAAAGTGGGCTAAGATTCAATGATGAGCTGCCAACGTCTATTGAGGATAATGAAGGCTTTATTACTAACAACAACAATGGCGACAACGATTTGCTAAATGAGAAACGTGCTTGGAACAAAATGAATACTGCTTGGGGTAAGAGACGTAATACGCCAACATGGAATAAGTTCAGGGGTAAGACAATTTGGAAGAAATTTGAATATGAGAAATATTTTTAATTATTCTTTTATAACTTTCGTATACTTCATAGGTGCATGGGGCAAACGCGAACCGGGCTGGAATAATCTCAAGGGCATGTGGGGCAAGCGTTCCTCGAAGGATTGGGTGAAGTTGCATGGCGGCTGGGGCAAACGTGCTTTGAACTAAATTGAAACACACGCAATGGAGTCAATTTTGGCATCAACTCTCTTAACAGGATGCGTAGCTATAAACGCAATAACTGGCTACTAACCTTTTAAGAGGAAATCAAATAATAATCCATTTATAACTAAAATATATAAAAACTTAAAAATTTATACAATGATATAAACATATTTGCCTATTGTAAAGTTTAGCTTACCTCTCTGTACATTTTAACTGAATGTTTCTTCTAATGTTGTATGGATGTATTAAATATAAGTAACTCATATAACGGGAGCTAAGCAAATGTAAAATACAGTCAAGTACTAATCCACATACACATATGAATCTAGTATATAAATATACGTACATATACTATATACATAATAAATTTACAAATTAGCATTAGAATTAATTTTAGCACTCTGATGTGTAAAGATAAAATAAATATTTAAAGTAATCCATGATCAGCATTTAAAAAGCTCAATTTAATTCACATCCGATTTTCTGTGTGGACTTTGTAATACCAAAAATGTATGAAAGCCTTAAATGTTTTGTGTATGTATTGTATGTAAATGTATGTATATAATTTTGTCTTTTGTATTTTCATACATACATATATATTTCGAAATGAGTATTTAAGCATTTTCGCCCATTGAAAAATTAATTTCGAACATCAAATGAACTCGGAAAAGGGTTACAAAAAAGGAAAAGAGAAGGGCAGCAAGCAAATCTAGTCAACATCTAGTCAACTGAGTCTGGTTTTATGTATAAACTAATTAAAAATCATGAAAAACACATTTAAATAAAGACTATTGTAAAAATATAGCACACAAGTTTGAGTGTTTACTGATAATCGGGCCAACACAATCAAGACATCTTGGATTTATGATCGGGCAAGTACAGTTACATCAGTAGCTTTATCCGAAATTAACTTAAAAAATCTTTGTAAGGGTCCGTTGTGGCTAAGTATATATTTGTGCTCTATACGGACAATATAATATAGTATATCAATTGTTCGATTTCCACTCTTATAGTACCCATGAATATAGTTTTCTAATAGCTGTCACCTTCAGCAGATACGAGGTCTCTTCTTGAAGCAAATAATTTGTAACAATTATGAAGATTTGGTGTGAATGTATGCAAAAAACTTGCAAAGTGGGGTAAAGTGAGAGAGAAAAATTACATTTTATTTTGAGGTGAGGTTGGAAATTTTTTTTGGATAATATACATTTTTACTTGTAAGAATTTGCGAGTTAGTGAAACAGCTGATCGCAAAGCTAAAATAAACACCGTTGGTGCAGTTTCCGTAATACAAATCGAAAGCATTCAAGGTATATTTTGTGTTTTATGCTTGTACTTCTTGATTATTAACTAATTTGAGAATATGTGTACATATTTTCTATAAATAAAACACAACAAAATTTACCGGAATTTTTTTTTACAAATTTGTTTTTCCTTGTTCACTCCTCTCGTCTGATTCATTTTCTTGGATAATATCATGTGTATAAAATTTTAGTAATTTTGCATCAACGTAAGATCTCTGTGATATATTACTTTTTTTTGCTTTTTTCGAAAATGACCGTTATATGGGAGATGAGCGTGGTTATGAACCGATTTTACATATTTTCAATGCAGGTATGTAGGTATTCATTTCAGCGGCCTGGCTTGCATTTTCGCCTTTATCAAAGAAAAACTGTAAAATGTAAAGAATTTTCTCTTTCTTAACTTCCGTCGCAACTGAATGGAACAAACAAAAACAGCAAAAGAATTTTTTTAATGTGAAATGTCACCTTGACATCGGACCTAAACTTTAAATTACGAGATATCGATCACTACTGCTATCTACCGAGAAAATAATGGACTCAAGCGGACTCATAGACAAGAGTAATTCGACTAATCTCGTCATTCTAAGCATTTTGGTAATATACTTATATTTCTGAATGTCTTATATCTCAATAAATGGGTTGGCTTTAGCTTAATTATAGGTTTAAAGATAATTGGGAGGGAGGTTCCTGTAAAATCTTTAGAACTCCTAACTTTCCGGCAATCATAGTTTATTCGTCTTTAAAATGATTTCAGTACCGTCCCTGTAATTTGGCTCATTCCACTAAAATTTCTTTTAAACTTCACTGATCATTTACGCACGTGCTTTCACTCGTTTTTCATATTAGTATTAAAAATATTTAATAAAAATTATGCTGCCTCCGAACGGCAAATAGTGTTTTGTTTCTATGAGGAGCCTTATCATGGTAGAAATCCACGCGGTTTGCCATTGCCTGCCGAGAGGCGAATGCTATTAGCAATAAACGTTTCTATCATCTGGTGTTTCATGCCCGAGATTTAGAACCTGCACATTACCAAATGGTAATCACGCTACAATTCGGTTACAGCTGCCGCCATCAGTCCAAATCAAGAGCGTAAGCAAAAGTTCACCAAAAACTGGTAGAAAAAGACATATCAGCTGATGCCGCCTACGCGGTAAGACTACGGATTTACAAACACCATTTCCTTTAAGTAGAGCTGGGAAAACCATCGATGGCACCATCGATATTATCGATGGAACCGATGGAGTGCGATAAATCGATGGAAATTTTTCGATGTCGATATATCGAATTTCTTTTTGGTTCCAACACTTGTGTAAGTAAATTGCAATATATAGTAAGATTTTGTTATTATTAATTTTTTCTGCCTTTCTTTACATAGAGGTCTACTTTTATTCTATTAGAGTACCTTGGCAGTTCCTCTGGTAAAATGGACAAGTTTTACAAGTGGACAAGTAATACAGGACGTGAGATCTAAAAATTCCACAGAGGAACTGCCAAGGAATGAGGAGACTCCATTTTTATTTAAATGCATGGCAGGAAAAATAAAAGAAAAAAGCAAAAGTTCACGGGCGGACTCAATTATTACCATTCGCCAATATATGGAGCAGCGCAATGCTCTTCATGACAGCGATCCGCTCCAATATTGGCAGGTAGTTAAGTGTAGTTTTTTTTAACAACTTTCATAATTGTACTTTCTACAATACAGATTAACAAGGAACATTTATTTGCACTTGGACAATTCACAATAAAATTCTTGTGTATACCAGCAAGTTCAGCTGAATCAGAGCGCGCATTTAGTAAAACAGGAGCTATTGTGATGGAACGGAGAGCATGTTTAAAACCTAAACAAGTGAACACATTGGTTTTTATTAACAAAAATCAATGGCTACTTTAAAATAACTGTGATATTGGAACGAATTGTTTTTTTTTTTTTTTTTTTTTTTTTAAATATGAACCTCCCATTAGCATTAAGTTCGGAAATCACCTTTTGTTTTGTAGTATTTAAGAGTAGCAGCTATCCGCTGCATAGTACAATAAGGACCTCTCATTAGCATTAAGTTCGGAAATCGCCTTTTGTTTTGTAGTATTTAAGAGTAGCAGCTATCCGCTGCATAGTACAATAAGGACCTCTCATTAGCATTAAGTTTGGAAATCGCCTTTTGTTTTGTTTTTGCTTAGAGAGATTTTTGTTTTCGTTTTTTGGACTTAGGACGAGAAGTCACCCTTTTTTTTATCTTCAAGTTTAACTTGAAACTATAAATTTTGTTTTTATATTAAAGAACATTCACAAATTACAAGCTCAAATCATTTTAATATATTTTCGATGGAATTAATTTATAAAGGGCTAACTTATAGTAGTTAAATTATACGCTAGATAATTCGTATCGATGATTATAGACAAGGTCATGAGTTCTGATACTTTTGGTTGACCCTTTTTGAATATTTGAAACTTTGTAATATTGAAAAACGACACCAAAATATATATGTTGAATAACTCGTTTAAATTTTCGATGGAACCATCGATAGTATCGATGGTTTTTTCCATCGATGGAAAAAATATCGAGTGGAGCAACCATCGATGGATTCCCAGCTCTACCTTTAAGGCGCACATTATCAATATAATTACTTCAAAACAACGGAAAACCATAACTCAACTTCATTGTAAACACACGGACACAGAAACTCACCTATAACGGAAGTTATCGCCGCAAATGCACCGGGTTGTATTTATAATAGCGTTATGAAAAAAATTTCAAAACATAATTATCTTGTGCGACATGTTTAAGTTATATGGGACATGGAAAGTGAAATATAATGCAGTAGTAAAGTCTGCTTTGCTTCTTTACGTACCAATTATTATTTTTGCTTTAACTTGAAGTTTATAACCTACATAATCAGTCATCGACTAGCTCTCAATCTATTCAGACGTGTGCTAACAAGTGTTCGTAGTTCGCGAATTAGTTATACATAACAGTTAACTCTAAATTATCCTACTCTCGCTTTTGTACACTTTTGTGATTCCGTATACAACATAAAACAACAAAGCAAACAGTTATAACAACACAACAGCAGCAAAATGCCATTACAACCAGAACCGCCAGACAAAACAACAAACAGATTTTCTTTACTAAGCCAATTTGACGACTATACTTCCGACTACTCTTTTCCGCCGCTCACATACAAACAAACATCACTCAATCAACCCAAATACATAACTATTAAATCACCTAATAATGAACTACAAAAACTCAGTCCTTTCGTAATTAAAAAATCGTTAGACGCAATATCTACCCAAATCGAAAACATTAAACAACTTAAAGACGGCTCACTACTGATACTAACACGTAACTCCAAAGTAGCTGAGAAATTTCTAAAGTTAAAAACGATTGCTAACCTCTGTCCAGTGACAACAAAATATCAAGACAATCTAAACACAATAAAGGGAATAATATACGCGCCTTGCCTAAACGAAGTAAACGAGGAGGAGATTTTGCGGGAACTTAAAATCCAAGGCGTGACTGGTATATATAAGTTTACCCGCATGACTGAGGGCAAAGTTGTTCCTACTGGCAAAATTGTCTTATCTTTTGACCTCTACCACCTACCCAAAGTCATCGACATAGCTTGGTACAAAGTTAAGGTCGCCCCTTACTATCCAACACCTATGCGCTGCAAAAACTGCCAACTACTAGGACACACAAAAATACGCTGCACCAATACTGCTACATGCGAAGGCTGCAATCTTCCACCCCACTCTCCATCCGACTGTACACGTAAACAATGTGCAAACTGTGGCAGCGATCATGCATCGTCAGACAAAGACTGCCCAAGATTTAAACAGACTCAAGAAATTCTAAAAATCAAAACCATCACAAAATGCTCCATGGGCGAAGCACTGCGCAAATACAACGAAAATAATACACAAACTGTAAAATCCAAAAGCACTTATGCAAACGTCACCATAACAAGTCAATCAACATCCACTAACAAGACACCATCATCACCAACGACAACAAGTACAACAATAGGAAAACGCCCTGCTACATCCCCACCAACAAAAACTAATATATCAAAACTACAAAAAACAAAGAATTCACTCGAAACCAATAGTTTAAGTAATCCTACTAACAAAACAACATCAAACTCACTCACTCAAACCGCTAACGCCAAACAAACGCAAAACTCACCACACCACATATCCCAACAAACCAATAATATTCTGGAAAGCCTTTCTACTATCTCACCATGCAGCAAAATTACTCAAGAATTACTAAAAAAAAACGATTATTTCATGCCCATATCCGACTCCGACGAAGAACCTAAACTATAAAAACTACCAAAATAAATCACTCACACTTACACTCATTTCTATTACCAATTAACTTATTCAAAACAACTATAAATTTTAATTTAACCATACTTAGATTTACATTTACGTATACAGCAACAATATATCTAAAGTTTATCTCCAAGCTAAAATATGAAGCTTAAAATACTACAATGGAATATTAGAGGCTATCTTAACAATTATAATGAGCTGTTGTTGCTAATAAAGAAACATAATACAAAAGTGATAGCACTACAGGAAACGCATATTCAACCAAACTCACCAATTCCTATTCCAATTAACTTTAACATTTATACCCTTAACTCCTCCAATGCTTTTGGAGGGGTTGCCATTCTTATTCACAATTCCATCCAGCACGAGCAAATAACCTTAAATAACGATTTCGAAGCTATCGGAGTCAAAATATACTCACAAAAACAGTTCAATGTGATATCTGCTTACATATCACCCAACATAAACTTCAACACAACAAATTTGCAAAATGTTCTCGGTACTTTCACATCCTCTAGCCTGATTATGGGCGACTTCAACAGCAGGCATCCCAATTGGGGATCCGTCTATACCAATCGCAGAGGCAGAACCCTAGCCAACTTCATTTCTCAATCTAATTTCATTATCCTTAACGACAACTCCCCAACTCATTTTAGCACACACAATACTCTTACTCACATCGACATCTCAATTTGTTCCCCCACAATTGCTGTCAGCTGCAATTGGTCTATACAGGACGACTTATGTGGAAGCGACCACTTCCCTATACTCGTCCCACTTTTTGAGTCTCAGCAGCCTAGCTCTCAAGTCCAAAAACCCCGATTTATTACTAAAACAGCCAATTGGGTATCATTCAGTCAACACTCAGAAAAACACAACTGCAACCGCCCGGTAGCCGATAATATAAATAAAGAGGCCGCTAATATCAATAAAATTATTCTTCAAGCCGCACATGCTTCCATCCCCCAATCTAACCCAAATAAGTACACCCACAATGTCCCATGGTGGAACTCAAAGCTACAGGAGCTTCGTATTCAAAAAAAATAAGTGCTGGAATTCCCTCAAACGAAACATTAACCAAGGCACTGTGATGAGGTACAAACGAGCTAATGCGATTTTTAAAAGGGAACTTAAACAATCCAAAAGAAAATCATTGGAAGAATTTACCTCCCAAATCAACCCCAGCACTCCAACGGAAAAAATTTGGGCTAATATAAAACGACTTAGTGGTTATAAAACAAAACACGGAATTCACTGCCTGAAGAGTCTCAACGCACCCTTTTTCAACATTACAGATCGTAAACAAATATCAGATGAATTTGGCTTGCATT
Source organism: Anastrepha ludens (assembly GCF_028408465.1). Classification (NCBI taxonomy): domain Eukaryota; kingdom Metazoa; phylum Arthropoda; class Insecta; order Diptera; family Tephritidae; genus Anastrepha; species Anastrepha ludens. Next base: position 46,559,737 of record NC_071500.1, on the reverse strand, counting down.
GGTCTAATTCATCTAGTGATAATAAATTCCCTCTATTATTTCAAGATAAAAAGAATATATCACTCAACATTACGTTCCCACAAACCTCCGACGCCAAAGCATTAGAAATTGAAAGAGAAATAAATTTACTCGAACTTAAATCCGCTCTGCAAAACCTCAAAGGTAAAACACCTGGTTATGATCGAAAAACGTACTCTATGATCTCTAAACTTCCTCTGTCAGTAACAAACAGATTGCTTAATTTCTACAATAGCATTCTCCAATCCCATATACCCCAAGCATACAAACTTGCTATAATAACCCCTATATTAAAACCTAAATCAAACAAAATTGAAATCGATTCATACCGGCCAATTTCCTTAAATCCATGCTATCTAAACTATTGGATAAAATTATATCAAACAGGTTATGGTGGTTTGTTCGAAGCAACAAACTTATCCATAACAATCAGGTTGGATTCAAGCGGGGAAAGTCAGTAACAGATGCTCTATTATATGTAGACCATCATGTTGCAGAATCTTTATCCGCAAGAAAACATCTGTCAATAATATCACTCGACTTCGCAAAAGCATTTGATAAAATTGGAATCCACGCTATAATAGATCAACTGCTCGAGTGGAAACTCGGGCCGCGAATTTGCAACTATATAAGAAACTTTATGACCCATAGGAAAATTAAAGTCAGATTAGACAATGTCCTTTCCGAAACTTACCCACTTCAAAACGGAATACCGCAAGGCTCACCCCTTTCAGTAATTATATTCCTAATAGCATACAACAAGCTTTGTGCCACAATTTCTTTTTATAAAGAAGTCTCGTTCTGCGCTTACGCAGATGATTTCAATCTTTTAGTTAAACAAAAAAAAGATAAAAATGTTAGTATTAATCTAAACAATTTATTTGGAGACATTAACTCCTGGTGTAACTACTCTGGTGCTTCACTCTCGGTACAAAAATGCAAACACTTACATATATGCCGTAAAAAACAGTGCTCGCCCTCTGTCCACTGCAACAACATCCAAATAAATAAGGTAGATACTCTAAGAATACTAGGAGTCACTTTTAACAACCACTATAATTGGAATTCACACATAGCACTTCTTCAACAAAACCTTTCACAGCCCCTTAACATCATCAAGTGCCTCTCTAGCTTCAAATTCAATTGCAACTCAGTAACACTTATACAAGTAACGAAAGCGCTCTTGATATCAAGAATTGATTTCGGCCTCTTCCTATATGGTTACGCACCTAAATCTGCTCTAAATAAATTAAGAACTATTCTTAATGCGGCTATAAGAACCGCGCTAGGAGCATTTAGAACGTCCCCGATTAATAATATGCTTTTTGAAGCTAACATTCCCTCAATAGAAGCGAAAAGGGACTATATCACAAATAAATTAAATAAAGTGCTTATGAACAGCTATGATGCCCCTCTCTTCAAAATTGCTCAAACCTACAAAAAAAATAGGCCATCTAAAAGAGTCCCATCAGCAGTTAGTAGAGCAGTCCTCAACAGCAAAAAACTTAACCTTCCATATCTACCACTAAAACCTATTCTAACCCACATCCCCCCCTGGCGTTTACAGAAAGCCATAGTTAACACTGAGCTCCGAAAGTATAAAAAATTCGAAACACCAGCTATAATATATCAACAAGCTTTTGCACACATACAAAATGAACTCAAGGATTACACCTTCATATACACAGACGGCTCCCAAAGCAATAATATGATCGGATTTGGCGTAACTACCGAAAATGCAAACTTAGTAGTATCCAACCTAGCTGCATACAGTACAGTCTACTCTGCTGAATTAATTGCTATCATGTCGGCTGTTAATATAATTAGAAATAAAAAAGGTAAATTTGCAATTTGCTCCGATTCACTTTCATCTCTCGATGCCATATCCAATATTGAAAACAATGATTACTATCCCAGTTCTATCCGTAGTATTTTACAAACAAAATACCCAAATATTTTACTGATATGGTCCCCGGGCCATGCCCTTATAAAGGGTAACGAATTTGCTGATAGCACAGCTAAATACGCCACCATAGCTCCAGTATTAACAACTACTAATCTAAATGTTAATGATATAGCTGAATTTCTTAAGAAAAAATTCATAAAACAATATAAGTCTGAGACTTGGCAAAAATGCTCAACTTGGTACAAAGCGCAAAATGTAAAAAAGCTTGATTTAAGCAACCTCCCAAAACACGCTAACCTTTCACTTTCTAGAATGGACCTTGTTAAGCTCACGCGAGTACGTTTGGGCCATTCAAAATTAACCCATAATCACCTTATCGACAGCAATACCCCCAGAACATGTCAGTTTTGTAACTCCACCCCGATCTCCATTAATCACGTTATGTCCGAATGTTATGCCTTCAACTCACTAAGAAAAAATATATTCCATAACTCCGATCCCATTCAATGTATTTTCAACCCCACAATCGATAATATTAAAAAAATTATAGCTTTCTTAAAAATATCAAAATTATATTACGAAATTTAAACAAGCATGTCGAAAAATTATATTGTATCTCCTAACTTATAATGAAATTCTAAACGACGCATAAGCACTTAGTATTAAACATTAATTAAGCACTAATTTTACATCATAAGAAGAAGCTGAAGGCCTTAGCAGCCATAGCTTTCCTAACTAGGCTTACAATTTTAATTATAAGTTTCAGTTTGTAATAATAATAATAACCTACATAATACATTTTTTGGTAATCATTTAGACCGCTTAGTAAATATTTTTACCTGAATATTATAGAGAGATATTAACGTATTAGGGGTTTGGTTTTTTCGAAAGACAATGCTTTAAATTAGATGCCAACATAACTTGAGAACTATACAATCGATTCCGCCAAAATTTATTAACATACCTATTCATTTCTTATATAGACACATAATGAAATTTGAAACGATCTACTTCTCCAACAGTCCGTATTAGTCCACGAATAGACTCTTATCTGAAGGATTGTTCTAAGAGGATTTTTAAAGAGAAGATATGAAATGATTTGAAAGTCATCAATTTATTTGAACTGAATTTGAACAATAATTTTCGCTCATCGCTGTAAGCGTGCAGATGTCGCTGGTAGAGGATGGAACTTGTGGAACTTACTGAGCAAACTAAGACGAATTCATATAATGGATTCGCCGTAAAACTAACCTTAAACACAATATTGAGAATAAAACAGCTGAGATAAAAGGCGCAAAATTGTGGTGTATATAGTTTATCTGTCTATCTATCTAATATAAATTTAATGCATTAAAGTTAACTGCAAAAGAATGCAGTGTTTGCAGAAGTATTGGTAAGCTTCTTAGGAATGTATTTGACTTGAATTATAATATTTATCCTCGATTAGTGGCTCGCCGAACAAATTGGTAGAGCGCGGATTAGATTTGCATTTGCGTGCTAAACGCGCTAAGAATTGTTTGCGTTGGGGCTCTTTCAATGTGGTACTACTCGCAATACTACTATTCGATATATCAAATCAGTGCCCGTATACGCACTCTAAATGGTATTATGCGGAGTATTTGGCGGCCGTGCTGGCGGGACTCGGTGCCTTCTCATGCTTCCTGAAGTATTTCCTCTACTTATTTCATACAAATCCCATATTGGGCACAAAGGAACAGAAAAACTTACTTAAATTTGAAGACTGCGGTAAGGAAGATTGTCAATTTCATTTTACAAATATTTACTCACGATATGTATGACTTTCAGATTCCTCTTTTGTTGTTACACCACCACCGCAAAGAAAGAAACGAATGTGCGACGATTTAGCACCTAATCAAATCAACAGTACTTTGTTAAGCTGGCATTCGTCTTTTAATGATTGTAAGAATAAAGTATTGTACATGGAAAAATTAAGTTTTCTAAATTGTATATCTTTTTAGCACGAGCTGGCATGTCTCACCTTTGGAATTATAGTCGTGGAACTCCGTCACGTAATAGCTTTAGCCCGCAACAGCAGCAGCAACCATTTAATGTTTCCTGGAATTCTTCAACGGGCAACAGATCAATTAATCTAGCATCAAACACTAGTGCTTGGAATAATTCCAATTCTATCGTGGAGCCTTATAACAAATACAGACGTGAGGAATTAATAACTGATGAAGAGGGTCTCAAACAATATTTAAAGTAAATCCAATTTTCAATTCATGATTTTATTACTGATTATTGTATATGTTCGAAGTTTTGACGTGCTAATCATATTGTTCTGAATATCTTGCATTGTACTCTTTGTACAATATCGAAGTCAGTAGAACAAGTATTGCCCCAAAAATGTACACCATAGATCCTTATTGGCATTTTGTAGTCTAGTTTTTATGCAAATTTCTGGTTCATAAGTAAGTTTTAAGCTTTCGAATTTTTGGCAAGAATATGTCTTCCAAGTAAGACGTCTGGTAAAGTGTATAACGCGATACATAAGATTGTTGTCTTGGGGAATAGTTACTTTAATTATTCATGACAACAGTTGGCCACGAATTTGCATTGATGGGGGGCATATAAACGCACTATGGTTTTTATATAGCTGATATTTGTTTTTGTAGCTAGTGTAGTTGTAGCAAATGTTAAGATAATTAAGGCTATCTCAATAAGTTCATTATTAACTTTTTTAAGACTTTTCTGTACCTCGCATAGATTTTGGGGTTTCAGTTCTTCAAGAATTTCACTGTCGGGTATTGATCGTAGCTTGTTGTAATATATTCACTTTGTGAATAGTTGTGTGCGTGGTAGTTTTGATGGTAATTGTATTCGAATACGCTGTTAGAGTCTAGAGTTTGTTAGCTTGTGTTTCTTTGTTTTTATTAAGATTTGAACGCTTCTGATGCTATTTCTAAAATTTTACTTCGCTGCAAGTTGAGTTGATAGATTTCTGTATTAGGAATGGTGACTAGGAATAGTGACCAGCGCCGTTTTACTACCACCGTCCTCGTATAATGATGTGTTGTTTTTTTCTAAGTCCGATCCATTTAGTGAGGTCCAAGTATAGCAAATTCTTTATCTCGATGCCTAAGATCTCATTAATTTGCTGCAAGAAAGGCTTACCAAAGGAGCGGAGTCGTGCCCTAGCTAGTCCGGACATTCACATAAGTAGTGGAAAAGACTTTCCTTCGCTCCTTCCGCTTGACAGCTTCTGCAGATAGGATTGAAGGGTAGGTTGAGCCCAGCTGCATGATCCCCTACTTTCCAATGGACTGTAAGAGTTGCAGTGATGCGTGAGGTGTTTGGCCGAGAACATCCTAACAGATCATTCGTCCTTTGGATTTTGTAATACATGTAGTTAGTTGCTTCCATCTTCTTTCGACTAAAGCATGTTAGTGTGAAGTAATGGATGCTTTTATTGTGTTCAGTAGGGTGGAGACTGCCACCGCCTCTGCTAAGTCTAGTGTCGAACCTTTTCTTGCTAGCTCATCCGCTATCTCATTACCCCTTATGTTCCTGTGACCGGGAACCCATATCAAAGTGATTTCAAGCCAATGACTAAGCATTTCCAGCTCCTCTCTACACTGTAAGACTAGTTTGGATGAAATGTAGTTGGAGTCTAAGGCCTTTATAGCTGCTTGACTGTCTGAGAAGATAGCTACTCTTGCACCAACTTCATTGTAGAGTTTTAGTGATTTGCATGCTTCTTTGATCGCCAACAGTTCTGCTTGGAACACGCTGGGATAGTCAGGAACGACATAGTCAGGACCTGTACGGTGCACTAGACAGGGATAGTTTACTGGGGTGGCAGCCCTTGAACGGAAAAAGCCGGTCAATTCCCGCGTTCGTAGAACCGGCTGTCATGGGAATGGTATACCTTTGCTTTATACGTTTTACTTTAGTACCGGTTTTCGCGAAAATACGTAGTTTGCGACAGAAGGGCAAGATAGTAATCGGATTGGCTATTATAATTACTAAATTACTAAATTTCCTGATTTCCTGAAAAAAAAAAAACAAAAAAAATATTTGAAGCACTAACTCAAGTGAACCAATAAATCAAGCACAACATTACAGCTGCTAAAATTGTACTGCTGCGAAATACCGTTACCGTTATGACTCGGATTTATAACCGGCCAAGGACTGCCATTACAGTAGCATTCCCCGTACATATGCGGGGAATAATAACAACAATAGTTAGAGGGAATTATATTTTGTTGCATGCTTATTTTCGAGCACAGTACAGTCTTCACTTGAATTATGAGAAAATCTTGGGTTACTAGATCAAATACAGTTGCTTTAATAACCATTTCATTCCATACAAATTTTTTATTTATTTTATTTTTTTATTTTTTAGAGCTTACATGATAATAAAATTAAAAGTAAACTAAGCAAACGCAGCGCTAGCAGCAGAGGCTTTCGGCTGTCTCGTGATGTACTATATCGTCCCCTTAGTATTAAAATAGCCTATAAATTTTTTGATGTTTTGAGAAAATGAATTTCAAACTTTTTGTCGAAAGTAGCTCCCACTCAAATCTCGGTATGTCTGTAAATATTTATTATTTTTTGACTGACGTTTTGACCCACTTTGTGGAACTAGAAGTTGACAAAATTTTGGCCACATATAAAATCGACGATGGAGAATCCAAAAATTCAAAAAAAAATAATTCAATAAAAATAAAAAAAATGTTGAATCAGATACGACGGAGTAGGTCGGTGTCCTTCAGAAATTTGTAAATATGTTTGATGTTTTCTACAGTGGCTTCTTTTAGAAGTAGAAGAGGGTCTGTGTTCCTGAAGTGGTGATGCCTTTGAGAAGCAAGTTCTGGGCAGGATACCAGTAGGTGATGTACACTGACTGTTGCTTGGCAGAAGGGGCAGGTGTTGGGTGTATTACCCTTTAATAGGTGTACGCTGGTGATTATGGTGTGTCCAATACGGAGTCGTGTGTATTGGGTAATGTGGTTGGTGGGTACCGATGTTGGATATGTAGGTTTGGAACGTTTAGGGTTGATGTTGGAATAATGATGTTTGTAATACGACCATTCGCGAAGTAACTTGGTTTGCCTCTGTACATGAATGAGTCGGTGTATGTCGCTAGGTAGAATGATTTGTGATGTGACTGTTGGTGTGATGGACATGTCTTTGGCAATTGTATCTGCCAGTGTGTTACCCTGGATGCCGGAGTGCCCAGGTATCCACATAATTTTGATGCTGCTCCGATGGGTTATTAGTATGTTTTTGATACTATCGATTATTTTGCTTGATTTTTTGTTGTTTTTAATGGCTTGGAAGCAGGACAAACTGTCGGAGCAAATTATATGCTTACCCTTACTTTTGGCGCAGTATTGAACGGCTTGTAGTATGGCGGTTGCGTCAGCGGTGAAAATAGAGCAGAATGAAAATAGAAGGCCGTACGCGATAACTTCCTGATTTTCTGTTACCACTGCGTAAGAAGTGTGGGATCCTTTTGACCCGTCAGTAAAAATCAATTTCCACCCGTTAAATTTGTATTCTGCGATGGATTCGGCGAACTTGGCCCTGTAAACCGCGTTTGGGGTATTCTCTTTACGTAAGTTAACTAGGTCGTTGATAAAAAATTTGTTGCTAACCGCCCACGGTGGGTGATTGGTGTACCGCAGAGTGTGTAGTTTAGAGGGTAGTTCCGCTTGCTTAGCAAATAAGGCGCAGGTGTGTATTGATGAGGGTATTTTTGGTGTGGATACGCGTGAGGTTGTAGATTGGAAGTCTTTGCCAATAAAAAGGTTGAGGCTTAGAGTAAGCTTTGGATAGAGCCTGAATATTTTGTCCCCCATGTTGTCGTGTAGAGACGGAAGGCCCGATTCGGCAAGAATGGCCTTTATGGGCGATGTCGGAAAGGCGCGTATGGATCTGCGCACTGCGGCATGGTAGGGGGCAGCAAGCACCTTTAAGTTTTGTTTGGCGTGTAATCCATAAACAGCTAGTCCGTAATTAATGGTTGATAGGATGAGGGCTTTTACCGCGTTGATCAAAAGAGTTGAGCTAATTAGCGAGCGTTTGCTTGATAAGTATTTAATAATATTTAATTTAACATATAGTTTTTCCCTAACATATTTACAGTGTTGTTGGAAGGAATATTTGGGATCGAATATAATACCAAGAAACTTAAGATTATCTGTATTTACAATATTTACGCCATTGAGGGTAAGGGAAGAAGGAGGGCACTGCCGTTTTTTACATATATGAAGCATTTTGGTTTTACTAGGACAAATTGAAGGGCCTGAGGATAGAGACCAGGTGGATAAAAGGTGTAGGAATTTGGAAAAGGTTCGCATTACTTCCGCTTGATCCTTGGATTTGGAGAATAGCAATACATCGTCTGCGTATATTTGATGTTGGATTGTTGGAAACTTGTACAAAATGGTACTAATTTCGTTAAAGGCTATAATGAACAAAATGACCGATAAAGGGGATCCCTGTGGAGTGCCATTATCGAGTGGAAAAATGGGAGAGCGGGTGTTGGATATAAGGACACGTAATTTTCTGTTCGAGAGAAAAGATTTTATGAAATTGTATAATTTGGGACCGATCTTCCATTTGTCGAGTTGTCTGAGTACAACCTGAATACCAATCCGGTCAAATGCTTTTTGAAAGTCGAGTGAAAGCAAGGAGATGTGGTTTTTGCTGGAAAGCGCGTTTGAAATAAAATGGTCAAGATGTAATAGGGCATCTGTTGTGCCTTGTCCCTTTTTGAAGGCCACTTGATTTGGGTGGATGAGTTTGTTTGAGTGGGCATACCAGGTTAGTCTGGTAGCGATTATCTTCTCCATTAATTTGCCTAGGCAGGTAGGAGTGAAATTGGGCGATAGCTGTTGACGTCGCAAGGTGATTTTCCGGGTTTTAGGAGAGGAATTACTGCGCTTGTTTTCCATACGTGTGGGTAGTAACCTGTGGTGAGGATATTGTTGTAATGTTTGATTAAACGGCGAAAGAGGGAAAGAGGGAGATGCTTAATCATGGGATAGGATATTTTGTCGATGCTGGGAGTCTGGCCTTTTGTTGCGGCCAGGGCAAGTTTGAGCTCAAGGAGAGATATGTCGGCTTTTAAGAGTCTGGCAGAGTAGGTGAGATTAGAAGGAGTGGTACGATTTTGGGGAATTAGCGAGTGTTTAGCGATAATAAATTCGGGAGGAAAAGTGTGGTCTGAAGAGGCATTTGAAAAATGGGTGGCAAATTCTTGAGCTATATCGCAAGGATATAGAAGATTGCCGCGAGAGGAGAGTTGATTTGGGAATTGCAAGGTGCACCAGTGAGCTTTTTGATGTCAGCCCATATTCTCTTAGGGTCGGATGATGCAGAAATGCTGCTGGTGAACTTTTGAAAACAGTGCAGCTTTGCATTCTTGATTACACGACGAAATTGTGCGTTCAATTTTCTGTATTGAATGAGATTTGAAGTGGATCGATTGCGTTTGAAATAGTACCAACCGTGTTGCTTGGCTTGCCTAAGGGAGGCAATTTCTTTGTTCCACCATAGTGGAGCTGGTTTTACTGGTTTTGTTGAGGACAGGGGTATGGAGGCGTTGGCCGCACGTCGAATCGCTTTATGGAGGTTGGAGGTTTCCAGGTTAATATTGAAAGACAGTGGTAAGGAGTTGGAATAGGACTCGCAAGCAAGTTCGAATTTGTTCCAATCCGCTCTATCTGTTTTAAATTTGATTCTAGGGGAAAAAGGAACAGTGGGTCGGGAGGTGTGAATTTTGATGAGGATAGGGAAGTGATCGCTGCCGTGAAGGTCGTCTATGAGGGACCATGATGAGTTGTTGGAGAGGGAGAGAGATGACAGGGTAAGGTCAATATGGGTAAAGGTTGAGTGAGTTGAGAAGTGGGTGGGAGAGCCGTCATTCAGTACAATACAGTCGGAAGTAAGGATTGCGTCTTCTATAGCCCGCCCTCTCTGATTAGAGGAGCATTAAAATCGCCTGCAAGGATATAGGGTTGAGGAGGGGAGGGAAAAAGGTTGTAAAAATCTGCGGTCCTTATTGATTGACTAGGAGGAGAATAGGCGCAAGTTATTATGAAATTGGAAGAGATTTGTAGTTCTATGGATAGTGAGGAGATATTGGATGGGGTGGGAAAGTTGCGGTGGGGTAGGTTACGCTTGACAAGAATAGCGATTCCTTGTTTATTGGTGTTGATGTGGGGAAGGTTATGGAAGTGCCCTACGTAAGTTTTGGGAGTGGGGGCATAGGAATTATGGGCGAGGTGGGTCTCATTTAGGAGTATGACGGAGGGCTTATACGTCTTTATTAAGATTTCAAGTTCTATGTAGTTATTGTTGTACCCGTTTATATTCCACTGTAATAATGTTAACATAGGATAGGTAATATGTATGTGTGTGTTTATGTGTTATTACTAAGTTAATGTTATGACTTATCTAAATAATTGTTTGTATTTTGTACAGGTAAAGAGTTTTTGTATGTGTTTGGTGTTATGAGAACGTTTATGTCGGGGAATTTTGCTTGTAGTTGACTAAAAGGTGTCAACTCGTTGTCGCTGTTAATTGGACTGGAGCGTGTGGGTGTGAGTGGGCTAGCGATAGTTGCTGTATATCTGATGGTCGTCGGTATTTCTAGTGCACACGAATTAGTTGTTGTGCACGAATTAGTTGGTGTTTGTGGACTTACTGGTGTTGTTGTATTGTTAGTCTGCTGGGATTTGGGTATGTTGTTGGATGTTGTTTTCTTGGCTGCGCTGATATTTGCTGTTGCATTTTTGTTTGTATCTTCTTCGTTGGCTTTATGTGCCGTATTTGTTTGCGAGTTATTTGGTTTGTTTACTGTTGTTTTTTCGACCGTTGTTGTGTTTTTTACAATTTGTGCAAAGGATGGGGGGGTTGAATTTGGTATGCGTTAGGGTTGCTATTATAAGTTTTCCACGCTTCTCTAATAGTGCATCGCCGCTCTATTTTTATTTTGTTAACGGATTTGTGTTTCAGAAAAGTGGGACAGCAAGGATCGTTGGACGAATGTGTCTCTGCTTGACAATTCACACAAAATAGTCTAGGGCATGGATGATGTGGCGGTGGAGTGGCGCACTGGCTACATACCTCAATGTTGCGACATCTGTTTTTGGTGTGGCCTAGCCTTTGGCAGGTTTTGCATCGCATCGGATTAGGGATGTGTTCTAGCACACGGACCCTTTCCCAACCTAATTTAATGAATTCAGGTCTCCGGATAAGATCGAACGTCACGATTGCAGCACCCGTGGAAATTAGTTTGTCCCCTTCTTTACGCATGATTTTTTTAACTTCGATCACTTTTTGGTCTATCAATCCTTCAGTTAATTCTATTTCAGAGAGGTTGATGAGGTTTCTCGAAAAAATTCTGCCTTGCGTTGTGTTTAAACCTTTGTGCGATGTAATCTTTGTAGGTATGATGCCTTTGTGGGTTGCTTTAAGGAACTTTTCGGCTGATTTGGTGTTTTCGACCTTGAGAAGCAGGTCACCTGATCTTAATTCCGTAACAACGATGTTATCGGCGCAAATGTGTCTTAAGCCTCTTTCTATTTGGAAGACATTATATGATGATAGTGGACGAATTTTATCGTCAACAAGTGGTCCGATGGCGCTTGCGACTAGGAATCGAGGAATGTGATCGTCGTTTTGTTTTGGCACAGGAAGGGGCACAAAGTCGTTGAATTTTGGTATTTTCTTCGGGCGTTGCAGGTCAGGATCGAGTAACCGAAACCTGTTGCTTTCGGGGGGGGGTCAGCCCCGTTCATGGCGTCAAATGTACACTATTGCAATGTGTTGGTTATTTGTGTTTGTGTCTTTTTTTTTTTTTTTTTTTTTTTTTTTGGTTTGTTTTGTTTATTTATGAGGTGTTTGAACTTTTAACTAACTGCACTGTAAGGGAAGCGGTAGCTGTAAATGAATAGTCAATCGCAAAAGAACGCGTGAAACGGGACGTGTTAACGCGGCGGTTGCCCACTATCGACTGTCCATACAAATTATTGCATCTAATCAAGTGAAGCGACGCCATTTGCAATAATTATAAATCTTTCGATTGGGTGAATAATTTTGCGCCACCTTATAAAAGTATAAAATTCATCAATATTCACGAATTAATTTTAGATAAGAAATAACAGTCTTAAAAGTTGTTAAAAAATAAATTACAAAAGTTTAATCTATTTTTCATACAAAAAACTTTAAATTGCAGAGAATTTTCTATCCACGAACAAAGCATGAATGACACAGCCGATGTTAGTCATCACTATAATCCCAGTTCAGTAAATTCATTCTGGAACTACTGCAACACAGCAGCTAATATGCTTAAAACCTCCATATATCAACTAGCTCCAATGATAAGTGAGTATAAATACGATTGATTCACGAAGAATAAAATGTCTAATAAATACGCTACTCTCAGCACCTTCCACACCAAGTAAACAATTGGCAAGTGAGGACGGGGGGCTTAAATTTTTAGACAGCAATTCGGAAATCATTAGACTCATTTCTTCTGAGAAACTGTCACAATATGTGGTGAACTTGAGAAGGGTAAGAACAGCTGCTTTTAAATAATAAATAATATTTTAAGCTATACCTGGACTCCAGTCACTCTTCAAGAATGACAGAAACTACCCCAAAAAATAGTTTAAGAAGCTCGAAGAGTAAACTATTAACTAAAATGATATTTAAAAAATGTTTCTATATTCAGTGGATTTCGGCAACTATCCTGGAGCGTTTGGCCAGAGAAATTAAAAATGTTGATGAGTCATTTAAAAATCGGGGATTCGCCGATATGCGTATGGGAGGCATTGGTTTGGAGCGTCTTAAGAAAACTGTCGAGAATCAAAAATTTGTGAATCAGTATATGCCAATGTTGCCTTTGATATTGCCATTTCTGGAAATGTCGAGTAATCAAGAGTATTTGGTGCAACGTATAAAAGGTAACAACAGATATTGCAAACTGTACAAACTGTTAACTTAATTTATTCATTTACCATTTTTCAGATTTGGCTGAGGGTTCTTGCATTGCTGACTACCACTGGAACTCGGGTGCAGCTTATCATGGCTTGAAATGGGATGAACATCTACCCACTGACTCAGCTGTATAACCATTTACATATATATCAATATAAAATTCATTAAAATTTGTATTTCTGTGTTTTTTTCAGATATTGTTCCATCTATTTTGCGTTTACATGGACAGTCAACTGATGCCTTTGCCACAAGGTGGCGGGCGTCCCTTCTTCAGTCGTTATGTAATTATAGGCAAAGAAAAACGTTCTGCCAAGGAAACGGTTGCGCTTGTGAAGAATAAAGCACACTGCGCTATACTCTGTACCAATCCGCAAAAGCCACGTTTCAATTTCATAAGCGACAACGAAATTCATACATGCGTCTGCGATCGTAATAATCTCTTTTATGTAATCATACAATTTTTAATCTATATGAAAACACACCAGGAAGGTGCATTGGAGGGTGTCAATCTTGGTAAAAGCGGCATTAATATTTTATGTGTCATCGAAGGCTAAATTTCGGAGTCAGCCATATGATTTCCTCGCAAAATGAACTCATATTTCTAAGAAGCTAGCATTATGATAATCTATTTTTTTACATATAAGCCACTAATTAAGACCTTGACATGTGGATTTACTAAAAATCTCACTATTCAACAGGAACATATTTGATATGAAGTTGAGAATCGTTACTTTTTTACGCTTTTAGTGTTAAGCCAATTTATGTTGATTGAGTGCGTCTTAAAGTAGCCACGCAACATCTGTTATAATATAAGTTAAGTGCTTCTCCTATTAAAAGCATATTAATAAGAATTTACTTTCATATGACTAAGAATATTTATTAAATGTTTTTGTTTAGGTACTCAGTTTACTCAGAGAAAACATTTTGTAACCCATACATACATACTTATACTACATATAGTACCAAACATACAAACATCACGCAGAAATAGCAATAATTTTGCAAGTAGTTTTCGCGTAAACTTTTAATTAAAGAGATTCACTGATTTATATCGCAAATCCATGGTACATTCCTTTGGACATTAATCGTTTTTGTGCTGTAGATTTATCGTGTCACTGGAGTGATTTGTGGCTTAAATACAGCGCGCAACGTCAGCAAAGGCAGCTGCATAAAATATATGTACATGCATACATATGGGGAGGGAGAAGGTAAACTACACTGTTGTAGTGTAAACGTAAGCGATAAAAGCTGATAAAGTTGTCACAGTATTTTAAGGGCAAAAAATATGTTCTTAAAGTGAAAATTTTCGGTAAGATTTCACTGCGAAAGAATAAATTTTTCACTATTCTATTTTTGTCTCGTTATTATTTTATTTTTAATTATTTTTTTTATGCTATGAATAAGAAAACAACTTTTGTAGAGGTATGCATTTTTTTTAAAGAAGTTACAAACGATTTTACCTGAATGCTGTGATATGCTTGAATTTCATACCCAAACTTTTGAATCGTTAAACTTATTGTTATTGTTTTGAAATCCTTATGTTCTTGCTTTTGAGGTCGTATCCCAGCTCCTTGTCTTCGGGTCTTTTCGAGCCATCTTTAAACCGGTGCCTGCAGTCTTGAAGTTTCCTTGCGGGGTACTCCAAGTGGCTTTATCGTCCAATTCAACTTAGAATATCTTCTAAAATTGTATGACTTGTGATGATATCACTTTTTCTAGTCTAAAACCTAGTCATACTAAACTGTGTAAGCTGTGCTGTGCGGTGATGTACACACTTGGTAAGCGCTGAACCTGTCGGTACTCTTGATAGAACGACTCCCAAGCAATCGCTCCACATGTTATTGGTCTAATTATCATAGTGTGCCTCCATCTCAGGATCCATGCGTAAACCCATGATCCAATGGATATACATTCGGTTTACAGCGTAACCCGCGTTATCTTGTTAACGCAAAGTCTGCTCTCAAGTCGTCAATCGTAGTTAGTAAACTAATATACACTAATGATTTGTCGCACTTTGAACAATAAATAGTCTTGAGTGGCCACAGATTCTTGTTAGCTCCCGCGACAGTCGGTTCTACGTAACCGGAAGGACCTGTATTTATATCCGACCATGGACTGTCACTTCAGCAGCATTCCCCGTACATGTATGTGGAATATTTATGCGGCTACAACAACAACATATTCTTAAGGGGTTACATGGGTTTCGGGTAAAAAAGGCCGATTTTCAATATTTTTTTTTCTATGTAAAAAATTATTTATTTAATTCAAACTTTTTTCTGTCTTATAGATACATATTTGAAGAATAATTTCTGAAATTTTCAAAAAAACAAAATTAAAACTTCCTTTGTGACGTCATTTCCGGTGACCCTTCGAAAAAAGGTGCGTCCGCGTTGTGACCATAACTCCTGACAGGATTATCGAAAATGGAAAAACAAAAATATTTGTTTTAGTTAAGATCATAAACTCGTGCTTGAACGAAGGAAAGAAAAAAAGTAATAATTGGAATTTTGGCAGACATTTTTCCAAGAAAATACAAATTTGCTTGACATTTTGTTTTTTTTTTAAATAGTTGGAATTGAAAAAAAAAAATCCTTCGTCCAAGCACGAGTAAATTGTATCTCGAACACCTGTGTAAAATTTCATCAAGATCGGTAGAGTAGTTTTCGAGAACATATGACAACCGACTTTGAAAACACGGTTCCGAGAAAAACGCGTTTAAAGTTTTGCGTAACAATAAAAGTGGCTTGGAGCGCACACCTTCCAAAGTGTGTATCTCCGAAACTATTATTCTGATCGGCTTGAAAATTAAGGATACTATTCTTGAGATGTTGAAATTAATAAACAAAAACAGAGGTTGTCTGTAAAGTCGGTTTACTGACGATAGTTTAACGTGGCAACGTCATAAGAAAATACTAATGGAATGGTTGCAATTTTCAAAACAAAATTTTAATTTGATTTGTTTGATAGATATTTTGTATGGATATAGAGGAGGGGGTAAATGGAATTGCAATGGAATAGGTCAAATTACATTTACACACACGTGAAAAATGACGAAACATTTATCAAATTCATGGAAGAAATGTTAAATTTCGATTGTGCATCAGACGTTAATAAGTCAACAACACTAAGAGGCACCATCATCGATTTGCCTTTTTCAAGACACATTGCACTCGAAACACTCGCTTTCATTTCCTACTTTTCCTATCATCGTCCTATTCTCGACAGAGAAATGGTTCATTACCATGCACACAGGAAGAAGGCATATGCAAATACAAATATGTGAATTTATATACACATGCGCATATACATACATATATATGCTCACTCAAGTAGGACAGAGCCAGATGTCGAACGTTGCCGAACGCTTGGGCTGATTGTGCTCTTTGTCGTTCGTTCCCCGCTCTCGCTTGCAGTTCAAGCAAGGTAACGACAATGAGCAAGGTAACGGCAAATGAGCAAGGTAACGACACATTTTTTCGTGCGTGCAGCCGGCTAAATCGAATTATAAGACGTTATCACGTCAAAAAAAAAACGATTTTTTGAACCCACGAAACCCATGTAACCCCTTTATAAAGTGAGTATTTTATGCGCTGTATGGGATGTTGCACGATTTTGATCGAACGATTTTGCACACGGATTATTAGTATTGACGATGCATCTAAAAAATCTCCAATAATTTGCCTTTAACCGATCCTCTACCAGCACTCAAGCCAAAATTCTATTGAAATGATTTGGTTTCGAGTTCGGTAAATGCTTTTCACTTCGTTAGAATAGCCAGCTGGCAGTCTAGTTTCTCTGTTTTAAATGTTCTCTGAAAAATGCTTACAGCAGCATTGGATACATCTCAGTATGGGACAATTATAGGTAATTATAATATAAGGACACAAAAGGTAAGGGATGCATCCTGGTGTGGATCCGCAGCGCGCTAAGTTGATAGAAGATTTTAAGGACTTCAAATTATACAGGGTGAATAGGTAGTTTAGGGGTATTTGGCCATAGCTTCGCGAAATCATGATTTTTCCTTTTGCTATTCTTCAGTTAAAACATGTAGGACTAAAACTTAACTCAAGAAATGAAGAGACATGCAGTTATCGTCGCTATATGCGCAAATCATACGGATTTAGAAGTCTCTAACTTTCATAAGTGCGCCCGTCCATTCATTCAAAAGGTTCGCCGTGAATTGCAAGTACCAAAGTGCCTAATATTTTATGGGTTTTTTCTGACGAAAACCTGTTTTATCAAACCAAACTACCAACCTACGGAGGTTCCTGTTTTCAGGCATACGGACTTACTACTACTTTACGAACCACTGTTGTGGTTTTAAGCCCTACCACCATTATTTAAAATTTCGAGTGAATTCTCCTGCATCTATCGAGGTTGTAGAGATCGTAATAAAACCCTTGTTAGATTTATAGTGCTCTGCTCCTTCACGCAAAGCGATGGCGACACATGATTGGATGACCGAAAATGTTTATGTGGCAATAAATACCGAACTTATGGCCGCCTAACTCCCCAGACCTTAATCTTGATGGTGAGACCAATAAGCATCACCATAACACAATTTCTTCTCTGAATGCTGCAATTAATACCGTTATGCTTAATATGAATACAGAGCTTTTGATTCGGCCTTGCAGTCGTTTTCGGACCCGGTTCGAGGAGGTTATTGCAGCTAATTGAAATTTTATTGAGTGATTTATAGTTTCGTAAAGTAAAGTTTAGTTAGTATAACTTCATTAAAGTTTGTTCAAAATAAAAGCTACTTAGTTTTACTCTCAAGTTATCCTCAAATACCGTACGCACCCTGTAAAATAAGTGCTAGTTTCGGTATGCAATTATCAAAAAGTTATACGTATGCGGCACTTATTCGACAGTTACAACTAAGAGTTTCGGCAATGCAATCGCGTTGAGAATAAATTTGCTGGAAGCAGAGACTTCCTATTGAAAAAGTTTAGTAATACATTCGATAACAACTGGAACCGACGGAATATCGACCGTTCTCACGACAGTCAATTCAATGTTACCGGAATTCCAGCGATTTATACTGGCCAAGGACTGCCACTTTAGCAGGATTCCGCGTACATGTATAGGGAATCTTTATGCTGCTACAACAACTGAATATTAGATCGGGTCGCTGACTTTACCGGAATACTCGGCTTGTACAACACCAAAATACCATCAAATTATCGATAGTCCATCACCTCTTTCAAAACTCTCGTCCCATGAATACAATAATGGGGGTGCGCTTTTGAGGACCTTGGAACAAATTGTGATAAAGTTTTGAATGTTGTAGTCGATTAAACTCGCACCTAGAATTCAGAACTGAACCCGAGAAATTCAATATTTGCCCTAACTAACCGAATTATCTTGCATCTGTTTCTTTTTCATCAGTTTCGCGCTAGATACTATAGCAGGTTAAGCTTTTTTCTATATGTTTCGCTTTCAAAATATGGTTTGCATATGTGATGGTCCCATGCATGACACTAACCACCTTTTTAAATTCCCATTTAAACCAACTCATCTAATGCACCTCTCCCTTTAGCCCCATACTGTCGAAACAGCTCATTTCCTGGGCTTACCGTTAGATAAAATCTGCGACGACCATTTTCAGCATGGTTTAGCATACTGCTACAATAACAGCAACATTAGAGGTATAGTGAAATATAGAATATATCCGAAGTTTTTCAACTTACGCTGAATGGCGAGCGTTATCGGGCCATGCTGACTGCATTTTTGAAGTGAAACTTCTTTAGGCGCGTCGGGGGCCCCAAGGCAGATTGAAAATAGGCGAGTGAAACGGTAAGTTCGGAGCGTTACCGAAATCTGTCAAATGGGCGGGGCCAAGGAGCAGCTGCTCCTTCCCACTCTCGCCTGTTCGCGCTGAACGAAATGTAATATATAGCACACAAGTAAGCATTGAAGTAGACTGGCGACATGCAGGCAACCGACAATCGACAACCGACAACGGGTATTATAGATAGCCATAGCCCGTGCAAATGAGTTCTGTGTGTGAGTATCAGATAAAGCGCCGATTGAATGTGTGTAAGCGGGAAAGCAATAAGAAACTGCTGTGAAGTAAATAGATGGTAGGTATGGAGGAGACGAAGCGATACATTGAGTGCATTTGCCAAACGAGTGACGATAGTTGAAGTAGATGGTTGTAAAATGACATTTCAACTGTTTCGGTGATCAAAGCAAATTGATTAACGCGCCAAAAGTAGGCAAAAAATACCATTGGAAGTGCAAAGAAATGTCAGCGTCAAGTGCAACACTGTACCCAAGCGTCAAATTTGAAGCTAATAAGGACAAAAATAAATAGTACAAATTTATGTGGAGTGATATAGAAAAAAAAAAATGAAAACCTGAATTTAACACGAGAGAGGGGGGAGAGATCTAAACCGGGGCTCCCATGCATGGAACAACCAACTTAGAAGTTTCACTTCTACCGTGCGTGAGTCTGACAGACCCTAGTTTTTTTATTTCCAAAAATTAATCAGCATACTTCGACGACATTTGGTCCCAACAAGACGGCGCAACTTGCCATACAGAGTGCTTAACAATCGATTTATTGCAATATTCAAGCCTCCACTGGCGCCAAACGGTAATATTTATTTGAAAAAGTATAATACTCTAAAATTGCACTGATGGCATGAACCATGTAACTTGTAGCCGCAGCGGGTATTTGCCGGATATCATATCCAAAAAATAAATGTCATGAAATTCTACCAGATTGTAATAAAAAAAATTTCATTCCCACAATATTTCTGTTTTGTATTATCACTGTAAGTTCTTAAGCTCTTAAGAAAACACTCGATAGATATATTAAATATATTTATAAAGTATTTAAAATCAGCATTATTGCGAACTCATGTAAAAAATCAGTCCCAAAAATTACAATACAATACAAAATTAATATTGATATAATTCAAGTTGTTTGCCCACTATCTATTTTCGTGAATATCCTCTTTACCAATAATTCTCACTGAATCAGTTTCATGTTTCTAAATCGTGTTTCTGAAATCTTACTTCGAACATTCTTGAGAATTCTACTGCCAGGAATGACTTGAAGATTTCATCGTTATCAAGAGACATCCCACTCTCGCAATTTGATGGTCATCACAAGCTAATCCAGTGCAGTACAATATTTTTCACTGCGGAGTAGAAATGGGAGAGGAAAAGTAAATTCTTTATTTAATAAATACTACTTTGAAGTTTACAGGGTCCGGCACTCGAAGTGTAGCCAATTAAAAAGGCATAAATTTAGTTTGAAAAATTACTTCTACGAGTATTCAGTTCAAAGTAAAAAATGTGTGAAAATAATACAAAATTAAGAATCAATTTCCTTTTGCTCGATATGATCACCTTTTGCCTTGACTATGGCCTTGATACGGTCCATAAACGAATCATAAGCTGCCCGAATATGACCTACAGGTATCGAGACTGATGAATCTGCTCCCCAAAATGACCCAAAGAGAATAGTTCATCGGATTCGCGCCTGGTGAATTTGAGAGCCATTGTGCGGACGTTATGATGTTCGGAACGTTGTTTTTAGTCATTCGTGCCGAGTCCTGTTGAAAATTCCATGGTCTGTCACCGAAATTTTTGTCTGTCCATGACTTCAAAGCAACCTCCAGAATACTTTCCCAATTATATTTTGCATTTACCTTGACGCCAGGCTCGATGAAAACGATTGGAGTGCGGTAGCAGTGGCCCAAACCATTATCTGCGGCGGGTGCTGCCTCTTGGGGGCCAATCGATGGCTCCAATTCTCGTATGAACGGTTGGTCAAATATCGCTTTGGGAGTTTACGAATTGCTAAATTTGGAAAATTTTCTCGTCAGAAAACGCAATGTTCGGAAATTTACAGCATTCGGCCAAGCGAAGCAACTCCTTCGCTCTCTCAAGTCTGACTTGTTGCTGCTTTGGTGCGAGACCATACGCCTTTTGGATCTTATAAGGCTTGGCTTTGAGATCATTTTTCAGTATGCGGCGGTCAGATATTTTCATTTCTTTCTCCATATGATTGCCACTTCACTGCTTCACTCTTTGAACCATTTCACGTAACATTGCAATCTTTTCATGGCCATCTCCATGACGTTTCGCGATGTCACTAGTAGCATTGTAACGAGTAATGGTGGGATAAACAAAAACTTTATTTACTTTAAGGAGCTTGAGCTCACGATCAATCGCTGGTTGTGATTTTTCAGCCAAATATTATGCAATTACACTATTACGTTTGAAATACAAAATGCTTCCGTGTGCTTGTAAACAATACTCTGTACTGTCATTTAGCCAACTAACAGGCCTGTGTCTGAGGTTGGTTACATTTCGAGTGCCGGACCCTGTAATATTGCTTATTTATTGTTTTTAGTGAAAAATTAAGCTCAAATGAAACAAAGTTATTGATCCATATTTCCATATTTTCAAACAACATTTTCGGCGCGGAATAACTTCCGCCATATTGCGGCAGCCAATCAGCTGAGTAACAGCAACAGGTCATCAAAAAAGTAACACAGTCGTAATTTTGCTGTAATTATTGAACAGCGAACACGCACTTTTTTACTTTCTAACTTACGAGTACATAAAATATGCCACTGTACTCCTATGTTTGCATTTTCACAAACTCCGGAAGTCAGTAAACCACTTGACAATGTCCCTTCCCACTAGCTGGATGCTACTAAAAACTCGCAGTATAGTTGACACGCCTACGAAAATAATTCTTTGAAGTAGTCACGCATCTGCCACATACATATCTACACACAAGCATATACTTATACATATGCATGTACATACATACATACATATACTGGGTGCATCCAATTGAAAAAATGCGAGCAATCGCAGCTGCTGACGGAAGTGAAAATCTGCTAAACAATTCCCGGTGTCCCGTACCGCAGGAAGTTGAAAGAGTAACTTTGTTTGCAGCTTGTCGAAGTTACTACATCGCCTGCAATTGCTATAGCTGTAGTTGTAACGGTAGTTGTAGTTGTGACTATTGTCGCCAATGTTGGCAGCTCATAAACTAATGGTCTTGTTGCTCTTGTTTCTTCTATTATTGCGTAAATTGAGTGCAATTAAATTGCAGCCGTAATGCCGTTAACTTGGAGTTGGACGTGCGGTAGGTGGGAGTGAGGCAGATAAGAAGATCTGGTGTGAAATTCCATTGTGCGGTCGGTTACTTAAAGCCTGCGACTGGCTGGACCACGCATTCAATGTATGCTATTTTTGGCTCTGCCTTTATCACCATATACCCATAAGCTAATTATTTTGCTTGCTGTTTGTTATACCCGCGCATGCTAGTGTATGGTACACAAGTGTAGATAGGTGTTCACATAACTCTTGTATATAAATTCGTATAGGAATCAAGATAGATATAGACATACCGGTAGATATATAACTTATCAAAACCCATCCAAGCTTGGTTCAAGCTGTTTATAGGTTAAAACTTAATTTTCGTCCGCCCGCTGATGTTACAAGCTATAACTCTCATCTATACCAATATTATAAAGAGGAAAACTTTGTTTGTTTGTTTGTTTGTTTGTTTGTAATGAATAGGCTCAAAAACTACTGGACCGACTTTAAAAATTCTTTCACCATTCGAAAGCTACATTATCCACGAGTAACATGGCTTATATTTTATTTTGGAAATAGGGCTCGAGATATAGGTCAAAATGGGGTCCCGGGTAACCTTCGGATGTGTATGTACAATATGGGTATCAAATGGAAGCTGTTGGTGAATGCTTTAGTCCAGAGTATTTTTCATGCCGCTCCGTGACTAGGGTCTCGAGATAGAGACCAAAACGTGGGCCATAGAATGTGTTTGTACAATATGGATATCAAATTAAAGCTGTTGGTAAGTGCTTTAATACGGGGTAATTTTCATACCTATTGATGACTAGGGTCTCGAAATATATGCCAAAACGTGGACCCGCCGTGTCTTTGCACCGAATTAAACCAAACTTACGCACATTGTTAAGTAAGTATTGAAAATGCATTTCGTAAAGTTTGGTTGTAATTCGGAGCACTGGCAACGGGTACAGCGTTCTTTTGAACCAGCCATATTGTCGCTTACTTTTTTAACGCTTGGGGCGGAACTGAACTGTCAAATTGACAGTGTGAGTTACAATGTGTCAATATTTCTTTCTGATTTGGATGCCATAGGAAAAAACGTAAGTGCAATATGTAAGAATTGTTTCTGAATTTTTTTGGAGTGGATTTTGGAACAGTGAATAACTTCTTACGAAATTTGAGAATTTAATGTGAAATCCGAATGAAATTATGTGTTCGTGGAAAAAAAAAATTTTTTTCGTTTTTTTTTTGAAAAATATAAATGGATAATGGTTAAAAAAGCTCCAATGCTTAATAAAACATATAAATTGAAACGAAAAATTATCATCCATGAAAAAAAGACGAGTGTTTCTTAGTTATTCATATGCGTTGATTTGAAATTTAAAAACAATCTTCTTTTTTCCTGATTTTCAATTTATATTTTATATATTACAATATTTACTCAAAAACAAAAAGAAAAACAAAAAATATTGTTTATGCCAAAGCGCTTGAATAAAGAATAAAGAAATAAATAATATGAAAACCATATATTTGCTGTTCTAAACCATATCTATTCTATTTTAGTGTGCCCAGTGAAGGGGGCCGGGTTTGCTAGTTGTCTATAAGTTTGTTGGATTTCAAAAATCCCACATAAAATTTTTCTGAATTGTTCACGGGTATATAAAGTTCGGTCCGTACCAAATGTAGCACTTTCCTACTTGTTTTTCTTTGGCAAATGCCGGTAAGGCCGGCTCGGCCATGAGCGATTTTGGTTTTGCTTGCAGAGCATTTTCGACCATACGCGTACTTCTTTCCCCTTGAGCGACTTTGTGGTATCATTGCAGTCATTGCCATTGGTACTACACTTCTATTCGCACATAGTTGTACATATCGAACCCTAACCGCGAAATTAACGTAAGCGACAACTTTTTCGGAATTAATTTTTTGAAGTAGAATTGTTCTAAAACCCATAACACATCAACAGGTAAAATATTATTTCGCCAATCGTTATAGTTACAGAGATATACGAATGTAAATTTTATCGTAAGCGACATCGGCTGCTTTGAGTTACTGCACAAATGACGTAAGCGCCATCGAAGTTACTAATAACAACACACAGAACAGAGAACGTCGTATAAGTGTAAATTAGAACAGCTAAAAAACTAGCGATGAGCGAGAGAGTAGCTAGAGTACATCATTAACTGGAAAATATGCGAGAGCGTAGTTTTCTTCCTGTGCTTTAGATCTGCAGTTGAAATGCGTGTCATGTGAAGTGAACTTGAACACATCTTTATATAACTCATTTCTTTTTGGTAATTCATTATTATTTCAAACCCTGAAAATAATATTAGAGGCCGTGCTTCAAAACATATCTTTTTTTACAGATTTTATTCAAGATTTTTACAAGAGTCTGTTTGCGGAGTAAAATCGTAAAATGTGTTACGTTCAGAGTTTTGAGTTAATTGGTCGCCATATTGATAAGATTATTTATTTATTTATTTTAGTAATCTATAGCACAAATTACCTTACAGACTAGACACAAATGTAAAGAAAAGCAAGCCGAACTTGGCAACTAAAATAAAAATTAGCAATCAATATAAATACAATATAAGTAACTAAATTTAAATTTTTTACAAAATTAGATCTAGATAAAGTAAAATCAAGCAGACTGGTATTAGTTTCAGTTGAGCAAAATGCCTCCTGTTCTCTCCGTGGCAGTGCCATTCAAACTGCACCATATGGGCTCCTAGTGAATGGTCCACAATTATTCGTAGAACCAGAAATAAACTCCTTTCATTATGATTGCGTAGCGCTAAACTACTCAGATTTTTTAAATTGGAAATATTTTTCTGATCGTCTTCTACCAAAAAAGGTAAATTTGCAACTAAGCAAACTGCGTTCGAAATCGCGAAAAATTCGTTTTCAGTTCAATACAGACAATTCGGAAATAGCGAAACAAAGGCATGCAGCAGCATTCATTTCAATCTTTCTATTGCTCAGGATCCTTCTCTTCCATACAGCAAAGAGTTAAACATTCCTTTAAATATATAAAATGATCTGAACGCTCTTTGTGCTAAAAATTGTATTCCTTCAAGTTTTCAAAATTAATATCTTGCAAGCCCTTCCAGTTGTATTAAACGAGATAGACGAGTAAGGTGTTTATATTTATGTACTTAACATGTATATACTTGTACCTACAACTGAATACAATCGTATGCGGCACAAGTTTAGGGCTATGGGTTTTTCGACGAAAACGATATTCTGTAAAATTATTTTGTAAAATGCATATTAAAGCTGCCTGCCCATATGCCTACATATGTACTCGTATAATATACCTATATACTCTATCTTGAGATTGGAATGCAAGATAGCCATTTGTACATAGAACTGCATCTCTGGTGTATGTATAGAACATTATTTGTTTTTTCAGGAAACCGTCCTCCTAATTATTTGGCATAAATGGTATTAAGAAAAGGCGTATTTTGGGCTGAAGGACTAAGAAAATTATTTAATAATGCTAATATGAACAGGCGAATGAATAGTATGCAGCCCGAAATGTGAATAGATGACATACAAATGCTTGTAAAAAATCTTCATCAAGCCAGAAAAGCTGCTAGTACCATCAAAATACATGCATAAGGAGTTTGATTGGTCGGAAGGACTAATTCATTTAAAAAAAAAAATATGCTATGGATTTAAGCATATTGATAATAAGAGCTAGGAGTGATATACTTATCTCAAATAAAAGCGAAATGGGAGAGCTTGAAAATACAGCACACTTTTTGGCACGCTGCCCAGTAGTAAGGGAGTATAGAATAAATTTTTTTTGGAAAATCCAAATTCGAGGAATCAGAATTGATTAATGTTTTGAACGGTGTTAATGAGTACATCATATCTTTATGTTTTTTTTTTAATTTTTTTGAAATGTTCTTTTTTTTATCTTCTTTATGAACAAATGAATACTACTACTACTACGAGTACAACTGAATTTAAAACAAACAAAAATTTACATTTTTTTATGTTTTATGTATACGTAGGCTTTTTGACTTTTATTTACTTGTTTATGTTTTAATAGATTAATGAAAGAAATAAAGAAAATAAAATGAGTTTTTGCAAACCAAAACGCACTGATTTTTGGTGAAATTCAATTAATGTTAAGTTTAATGAAGTTAAATATGAGCGCATAATTTGTATTTAACCGAGCTAAGACTACATTTAGGAATGAGTATTAACACCTTCTCTCTCTCTTGCCAATAAGTGCTTCTTTCGACTAAGTGGGCAATTGAGTAGTAAAGTCCTCTCTCGATGACCGATTAGGTGTCCCTTAGAACGTTTGAGAGAAAGATTCTGCAGAAGATTTTTGGACATTTGCACGTTGGTGACGGCGAGTATCATTGGCAATGGAACAATGAGCTGTATGAGCTTAACGACTACATTGGTATAACGTAGCGAATAAAGATCCAGCGGCTACATTGGCTGGGTTATGTCGTCCGAATGGCAACAAACGCTCCGGCTCTGAAAGTATTCGGCGCGTTACTAGCTGGTGGCAGCTGAGGAAGAGGAGGGCCTCCTCTGCATTGGAAAAATCAGGTGGAGAAGAACTTGGCCTTGCTTGGTGTTTCCAACTGGCACCGGTTAGCACGAGAAAGAAACGACTGGTGCGCTTTGTTAAACTAGGCCAAAACCACTTAATCGGTTATCGCCCCAATCAAGAATGAGAAGAAAAAGACTATATATAAAATTACCCAAATATTTTCTAAACGGATGAGGAAAAAAACAAAAAAAGTCAGTCTTGCAAAATTTGTTCTTTGGCGCTTATGCTAATTTCTCGGTTAGGGTTCGATAAGTAGGTATGTAAGAATGCCAGCGAGTAAGTCGTGGATCGTTGTGGGAACGATTCCTTTCCTCATTTCACACTTTTGTGGTTTGCAGATGCGCCATGTGTTTATGTACGTATGAGTATATCCATTCCGAAAGTGTTTTGCGTACCATTGGCTTGGCTATGCGTAGCTGCCTTGTTGCACTATTTCATATACTCCTACTACTACACTACACTACTATATACAAACTACTGCTTTTTCGCTTCGTTTTACACCATTTTTGTTTTTTTTTTTTGCTCCATATTACTCTAGTGATTGTTGCATGCTCCATTTGGCAGAGAACAATTAAATGGCTTGCTGGTGTCTGGTTCACTGGCTATTCTGTTGTACCTTTTGTGGTAAGCGCACATACACATCCGCAAATATACACATACATGCTCTCACTTTTGTTGCACCATCTGTACCGGTAATTTAATTGTAACGTTAATGAGGTCATGTTTGTTGGCACCGATGTCTTTGCACTGTTTGCATGTGCATTCGATCGGTTTGGCTGGCTTTAATGGACTTTATCAGTAAATTAGTAGTAAATACGCGGTAAGTTTGTTGTGCGTAGCTCTAATTCGAAAGTTTTGCTGAACTTAATTAAATTGTTGGAAATTAGGAAGCGAGTGATTACTGCACTTAAATCAATCCAGCTATCAAGAGAAGCCTTCGCTCTGACAGTATTGTAATTGATATTCAATGAAACTGTATTTGGTGTTGTAAGTTGTAGGTTTATAGGTTTGGAGTTATACTTTTTTATGCCCGCGCTCTTTTGCAAAAGTGTTTACAATTTTATACCCATAACGTTTGTATGGAACACATAACAGTATAAAGGAATCGAAATAGATATTCATATATATCAGGTTGGAGGAAAAAAAAAATCAATTCTTTATTTACGAAGTTTCCGATTGTCCAATTTGTCTAAAATATGCACCGTTTTGTTATATAATTTGTTGCTATTTTGAAGGTAGCTTCATAATGCCTCTCTCATAGAAGTTTTGGTTCTTATTGGCGAAAAACGCTAGAAATCGATTTTCCCAATCTTCTCTTGATACCAATTGCTTATCACTCAGGAAGTTTTGCAATGAGAGCAAAAGGTGGTAATGGGACGGGCATTAAAACTTGCCAACACAGCTCCCGGAGTTTTTGGCGAGACACTACAGATGCGTTGTCTTTGAGTCGTCCTGATGGAACACAACACTTCTTCTGTTGGCGAATTCTTGCTGTTTGTGGTCAATCGCTAGCTTTAAACGGTCCAGTTGTTGACAGTAGAAATCTGAATTTAGTTTTCGGCCATACAGAAGCAACTCTTAATTCTACTCAACTTCTTAAATCTAATTATTCCCATCAAATGCACAGTTGAACTTTCCTGGTTTGGCCACCGTTTGAGTTGATTCATTACGCTTTGACTACGATCGCTGTCGCACAATATTGTCGTATGTGACCAATTTCTCATTCCCCACCCATCATATGTTTAAGAAATGAGTCGATTTCATTACATTTGGCCAAGGCTTTGCAGCTGGAAATTTGATCCATCATGTGTTTTTGGTGGTAATTTGTGTGGCACCCAAACATCGGGCTACCATTTGCATATAGCTTGCTACGAGTACTAACATGCCGGCCAACCTACAATAGATTATTTCTGTGATTTTATCGACATTTTCAACGACGGGCCTGCCTGTGCGAGGTGCATCTTTAACATCAAAAATGCCTGAACGGAATCGGCGAAACAAAATTGCACGTAATTAGCTACTGCAGCATCGGCTCCATAAACACCAGTCACAATTTCACCTGGCCTGGTTTACATTTTATGCTACTTTCGTTTATTTGCAGGCCTAACTTTCCATACCATAATCTGATTTCCACCTGAAAAACATACAATTTTTTCAAAAGTCCACCATTTTGTTATTTGTCAAAAAAATTGTAGAACCTGGCAGAATGACAAGCCTATAGAATAACAATCAGTTTAACTTTTTCGTTTCAGATGTCCTGAAGAACCAAAATCCTTTTGACAAGCCACCCATCTTTTTTAGTGACGCTTACTTTGGTGCCACACTACTACAAAAAAATATGTAAAAAAAAAATGTTTTTGTGTACTACTTGATGTCAATAATAACATACTATAAAATTAAAACGATCGCATTTTATTTTCTTAAAACACAAAAATTCCTAAAAAGTATCTATAAAAAATAAGTATTTGGCCAGACCCTGAAATGGTTTAAAAAGTGAAGAATGGACTTGAGCGAAATCCCCGACGAAGTGCCAATCAAATGGCGAAAGAAATGAAAATATCTGACCATAGCATCCGCCGTATACTGAAAAACGATTTCAAAGTCAAGCCTTACAAGATCCAAATGCCGCATGATCTCGCACCAAAGCAGCTACAAGTCAGACTTGAGTGAGTGAAGGAGTTACTTTGCTTAGCCGAAAGCGGTCAATTTCCGAACATTGTGTTTTCTGACGGAACATTTTTTCAAATTTAGTAATTCGTTAACTCCCAAAACGATAAGATTTACTTGACCGACCGTTCATACGAGAATTTGAGTCATAGAATGGTCACCAGGAGGGCCGCTGTAACCGCAGATGGGCGCTCTCCAATCGTTTTCATCGAGCCTGGCGTCAAGGTAAATGCGAAATATGATATTATCGGGAAAACATTCTGGAGGCTGCTTTGAAGCCGTTGGCAGACAAACATTTCGGTGGCAGATCAAGGGCGGTTCAACAGGACTCGGCACCGTCTCAAAAAGCTCGAGTGAACCAAGAATGGCTAAAAAACAACGTTCCGAACTTCATAATGTCCACACAATGGCTCCCAAATTCACAAAGCGATTGCATGCTTTGGGAATGATTCAGAAACAGGGGACTTGGGTTCCTTATGAGTTGAAACCAAGGGACGTCGTTTTTTCGCCTGTGAACATCTGCTCCAGCGGCATCGTGACGCGTGATGAAAAATGGATTCATTACGGGTATCCAAAGAAAAGAAAGTCATGGGAACTGCCCAGTCATGCTTTTACGTCGTCGCCTCGGCCGAATATTCACGCTGCGAAGGTTATGCTATGTATTTGGTGGGACCAAGTTGGTGTTATTTACTATGAACTGTTATAACCAAGCGAAACCATCACTGGGGATCGGTATCGACTTCAATTGATGCGATTGAGCCGAGCACTGCGCGAGAAGCGGCCGGAATACGCGGAGAGGCATGAAAAAGTGATTCTACAGCAAGACAACGCTCGGCCTCACGCTGTCAAACCCGTTAAAACTTACCTGGAAACACTGAAATGGGAAATCCTATCCCCACCCGCCATATTCTGCAGATATTGCGCCGTCCGATTATCACCTGTTCTGATCGATGGCACATCGTCTAGCTGACCAGCAGTTCCATTCATATGAAGACATCAAAAAATGGTTTGATCCGTGGATAACCTCAAGAGATGAACAGTTTTACCGCGACGGTATACGATATCTACCAGAAAGATGAGAAAATGTAGTCGCGTTTCATCAAAAAAACAGTGAGAACTTAGTTGCGCGCCTAATATTTTCACACCTTTTTTACTTTGAATTGAATAAAAGTAATTTTCCAAACTAAATTTATAGCCTTTTAAACTGGTTACACTTCGAGTGTGGGACTCTGTATATAACGGGCGATTTTTTAGCAATTATCTTTTTAAACAGTTGGTTTAAACAGCTGACGCACGTTTCGTATTTTGTTTCACTGTCAAACATCTTCAGTTTGGTCTATAATTTAACCATAAATCGTCTTACAAACGAACAACGCTTGCAAATCATTGAATTTTATTATAAAAATGCGTGTTCTGTTAAGAAAGTTTATCGCGCGATTCTTCCATTTTATGGCCAGTTTAATCGACCCACTTCGAGCTATTGTGACTAAATGTAGAACCAAATTATTGGACATCAAACCACCAACACGCTTACGTAGAGTGCGAACTGAAGAAAATATCGCAGCTGTATCGGGAGTGTTAATGATGATCATCAATTATCGATTCGTCGCCGTTTGCAGCAATTGGGCCTCTGTTACTCAACAACGTGGAATATTTTGCGAAAGAATTTAGGTGTGAAGCCTTTCAAAATACAGCTGGTGCAAGAATTGAAACCGAACGACCTACCGCAACGCAGAATTTTTGGTGAATGGGCTCTTGGAAAGGTGGCCGAAGATCCATTAGAAGACAACATTAAAGCATTTATATGTGAGATACCGGCCGAAACATTGGAAAGAGTATGCCAAAATTGGACTAAGCGGATGGACTATTTGAAGCGCAGTCGCGGTCAACATTTGCATGAAATAATCTTCAAACATTAAATTATATGGACTGTACTATCGATTTAAATAAATATTTCATGAATTTTTCTGAATTTTATGCGTGTTTTTTTGAAAAACTTTCCTATAGCTCTTAAAAAATCACCCTCTAGTAAGGCTGCTGTAACAACAAATAAACCTGAAGCATATGCACAAAGCTTCTATTTGGGTATATACAAAAATATGGCTTAATAATCTAAAATTTATAATTTCGTAATCGGATTTTATGCACATTTCATATTAATGGAGAAACTTTTTCCCAGTTTAGAATACAGTTTTGCATTTCGTATGCGCGTAAATTTTTCTATGGATTATCGATATCTGTTATGACACGTCATAATCTACGATTAATAGCACCTGTCGAATTGAAATATGTATGCATGTCAAGAATTTACACTAATTCGCAGACAATGCACACACACACATTCCACATAATGTTTACTTTTGATGCTCCTTCATCGTTCCTTTATTAAATTACCCAGACGAGAGTCGCTTTTGTTTTCCAACCACCCACCCACTCGACCATCACTCATTCCTAATCGCTTTAACGCTGTCAAAGCACTTTCAAGAGAGACAAAATTAATGGCTACTTTTGAAGGGAAGATAGTCAATATGCTTCAGCGAGAAAGTGAAGATCTTTTAGGAGTAGTTCAGCAGCTGTCGTCATTTGTTTTTTTTTTTTTATGTAGCTCCAGTCCTTGCATACTAAAGGGCACATAGTCACATTGGATGACATTGGCGTGAATAGACTTCGTACAGTCGCATATGTACATACATTCCTATATATGTATGTGCACATGTAGTATGTGAGAGATCTTTGCACACCTGTCACTGATGTCAACATTACTCTTTAAGCGTTTAACTATGACCAACTGCCACACAACTTGGTCCACACTGCAGTTAACGCTGTGATTTGCTTGGTTGGACGTGTGCGTGTGTATGTAAGTGCATAACACATTTCTTGACTTCCTCTTTTTTAACTTCTTATACAGATCGTCGACTTCTTGCCACAGCACAATCGCCCCTAATGATGAACTTCTCGCGCAACTTGTAAATTAGCTTAAAAATAATTTGTCAAAAAGGTGATGCTGCTGCTACTGCGACCAGCGAGTCAACAACTATGTACGTATGTGTGTATGTGTGTATGTAAAGAAGTTAACTAGAAAAAGCAATGTGCAGAAATGTGTATGGGTGGAGTTCTCAAGGGAAGCAACTGAGAATATTGTAGTCACTGTCGAAATTCTTCTTGTGCGAGTTTACCTTAACGATGATGTTAACTTGAAGTTTCTCCTTCCATTGATACAAACTTTTCCTCGATTGACACAAGATATTGCAACCACTCTCCAATTTTTGCTTGTTTTGGCACACTCATTTTCGAGTTGTTGATTTTCCTACCATTTGTTGACTTCGGTTCTTGGATATTTGCTGCCATGCGTCAACATAATTTAAATATGTGTGTATGTTTGGGATGTATATCTCAGTACAAACTTAAACACACATTTATATCCAAAATATTTTTCTTTTCAATTACAAACAGATAATACGCGTGTGTGCCTCCTTACAGCCAATTAATTACGAAATGGTTCGAGACCGAAACCGAACCGATCCGAACATTTTGAAAGGCTTAAAAAAACGATTTTTGGAATCGTTAGCCTTTTTATTATTACGTTTGGGGTAATCACAAGAGTGTCGTAAGTGATGTTATATTAAAAACTTTACGACGAAGCAACACCTTGTGAACCACTGAAGTATGTAATTTAAATTATATCAATTTCAGTTCATATTTGAAATAGCAGACGTAAGCTCATACATATTGCTATTAATTTGTAGAAACTTCACATGGCAAGGAGACGAAAAATAAGTCACCCTATCGCAAGATTTATAATTTTTGCATTATTAAGTTTGCAAAATTGGACTCAAAGTGCCGAGAGAATGCCTAAAATGAAACAAATTACAAACGAATCGAAGGTTTAGGTATTTACTCAGATGATAAGTTTTTTCACTTCCACGAACACTATTCGAGGCTTTGGGAGGGATTTTTACGTGGCGGGTCCCAACCAGCTATCCTGGGATGCTTCGAATTTCCACGTTGGCTCGCTCTCGAACGAGTGTTCGGAAGCTACCCAGAAGTATGAAGAAGAATCGTCCTCGCCACTTCCAAGTGAATGGTGATCAGTAACTTTTCCACTTGCGTGGACTTCTACATATGGAACCATCCTCCTGTTTGAGAGAAAGTTTCTGCAGAAGATTTTTGGACATTTGCACGTTGGCGGCCGCAAATATCGCAGGCGATGGAACGATAAGCTGTATGCGAATAAAGATCTAGTGGCTACGTGGGCTGGGTTATGTCATCCGAATGGATACAAACGCTACGGCTCTAAAAGTATTCGATGCGTTATCAGCTGGTGGTAGTAGAGGAAAAGGAAGGCCTTCTCTGCGTTGGAAAGATCAGGTGGAGAAGGACTTGGCTTCACTCGGTGTGTCCAACTGGCGCCAATTAGCACGAGAAAGAAACGACTGGGGCGCTTTGTTAAACTCGATCAAAATCGCGTAAGGTTATCGAGACAATTAAGAAGAAGAGAACGCTATTCGAGCCACCATGGCTCGCTCATTTATTTCAATTGCAATAAATGTAAGTTCAAAGCAGAACTGGTCATTGCATAAGTTTATATAGTTAAGTTAAACTACCCGGCTAGGGTGGTTAACAAAATTAAAAAAAATGGTTTGGGACGAGACCGGTCCTATTTGGTTGCTTGATGTAAAATATCAAATGATCTTACAAATTAGTTTAATTCTAATACTAAGGCAAAAAGCTAAGCCCGTGTGCTTGCAACGCGACTGCTACATTGTTGAATATGCGTTTTCCATGGGCGCCAATCGCTGCTCTAGTACTTCCTCAATGCCTTTTTGGTTGCGCGTGGAGGTTACCATCATATTTTGGTTGGCTTGTACGGAGTATTGCACAAGCTTATATTCTGCTTTTACACTTACACCCTTTGTTGTGCGTTTGGTCGAGCTGCCTTTCCTATTTGTGATGTGGGTCTTGATTTTATTCCACAAATGAAGGGACCCATAGTTCCATGCTGCTTCCGAATAGCGGATGGGTTTTTATGAGGGGTTTCTTCATGGCAGAAATGCACCTTTATGAGAAAATACTTATTCTATAATTTGGTATCTCATGCTCGGAGTTTTGAATCCGCATCAACCCGTTCGGCTACGTAGACCGCCAAGCTTAGTAGGGTTACTTATTTTGGGTATTGGTATGACATTGGCAGCTTTCCAAATATTGGGAAAAATCGAGGATGTTACTGAATGATATATAATTTGTGTAACTGAAGAAAAATTAGCTTTATAAATCTAACAACCATCCTGTCAATACTAATAGCATTTGATTTCATTGAAGAAAATTATTTTATTATGTCTGCATCAATCGCCATATGGAATTCGAATTTCGTTTCTAAATTACCTTTGATTGTCTATTAAAGAGCACAAGCAGAAATCGCTCATTGAATCTCCACCAAGGCTGCACTGACCAATACCAATGTTGTTCGCATATCTCTAGCGGACTGCTTTGTAAAAGTTGGGCTGTGACGCGAATTTACATCTACTTTTTGTGATGTAATATTATGAAAAGCTCTATATCAAGAAATTCACATATTAATATTTCTGGTACCCGCTTCATAGGTACCCCACGTTCTAAGAAACAATGCTGAAGAAAATTGTAACTTTATGAACTCTTTTCGATGCTTTTCTTAAGTTACATATTTCCGAATTTAAACTATACTCAGTTCTAAATATATAAGTATATCTTCCACCGTATATTGTCTAGTTACTCATACATGCTACCATATCTATATACTTATAAGTATATCTACATATATACTGGAGCCTCAAGTTGTGGTCTCTCCACTCATATCATATCATATTACTTCAAGCTCGAGTGCCTGAGTTGTTTTAGCTCACAGGCAACAATATCGATGCACCAGAAAAGTTTAAGTAGAACCCATTTTAATATATTTATGTAGTGGAAAGCAGACACACTCATGTTCTAGTAAAGGACAGCAAACGGTCATTGTTGATTGAACCAAGAGGACCATAAAAATTCACCCCAAAAGAGTTCTATATTTTTTCTTTCTACTTTCATTTGTTGCGTTTGCATTGACAATAATATTGAGAGCATTGCTATCTGTGACGACGATAGTGCTTGCTGCCTTTGTTGGCAGCATGACTTCGTCCACGAAAGTAACTATAAAAATGTCTCGTATAAAAATATATAACATACATATAGTATGGTAAGTATATTGCATACAAATATACCAGCTACATGAATTGTACAAAAAGTATGAACAAATTTCGTTTGAAGTTCACCCAAAATTTAAAACTTAATATTCCTTCGCTTTTTCTTCCGGAAATGGTTGTTATTATACTATTAATTTGTATGAATTTATATATATATATATACGTACATACCCACGCACACTGACAGCATAATCTAAGGACTTAAGTACCGCAATAAAGTTCGAAACTAAAATGTCGCTTAATATTTTCTGCTACTGAGTGCTTATGTTGAGCCAAATCAACTAGTCGAACGATGTTTCGCTTATACTTCGCTTATACTCGTACGGTGGACACTTTTGGATGCGTGCTCATAAAAAGCTGTAGTATGAGAATGCACTGAGTTTCCACATACACTTAATACTACATATCACATATACAAATACATATACAGACTTGCGCGAAAATTTAAGACCAGTTTAATGCAGTTTTTTCTAAATAATTTTGAAGACTAAAATACTAGAAGAATACTAAGAAGCCATATCACTTACTTGGCACTGGCATAATTTAACACTTCGGTGGCCCTGTTGATGACCACCCCGCATTCTTAGAAAAAGATTTAGTAGATACTTTTGAATTTTATGTAAAATTTCGGCCAATGCTTCATAGCAAGTATTTCTAGAGGTTTAAGTGGTTTATGTGAATCAGAAGAGATTTTCAACAAAACACTTGGAAATATGGGTCGAAAATGAGTACTCTTTGGCATGTAGGGACTTTTGAGTAAGTTTGTTACTGTTAAAATGATAATTGGCCGATCTGTAATACCAGATTGTGACTACATAAACATCATACACACCACCATCTCCCTAACCTCCAAAAAACCATATTTCTTAAAGCAAAATCGAGGAAAATCTTGAAATAAGATTTGAGAACACAAACACGACGTAGCGGAATAATTGAGTAGAAACCCTCATTCATAATGTCCACTGAAAATTCTGGAATGGGCGAAAAAGATAGGTTGTAGATGAAGTATCTGAGAGAACCAATAAGAGAGAGTTAAAGCAGACAACTTTTGTAAGCAAAATGATGATTTGTGTTAGATTAGGTTAAACAAGATTGAACAAGAAATACTAATAACAAAAACAGGGGAAATGTGGTGGTGGGCGGAGTGACTCTTTCACCTAAAAATCTAAAGCGGAAAAAAACAGATAAAAAGAGTGAATTAAAAAATGAAGCCCAGAAAATAACATAGTCTTTCATTTGGTTGAACATTTAAAAGAAACTCAATGACACATAAAATAATAATACCCGTAATATCTTCTTCTATTTCTTCTTGATTGCCGCGATAACTGCTTACGCGACTTTGGCCGAGTCGCTCCAGTCGTTTATTTCTCGTGCTAACCGGTGCCAATTGGACACACTAAGTGAAGTCAAGTCCTTTTCCACCTCATCCATCCAACACAGAGGAGGACTTCCTCTGCTACCAGCATCTGGCACCACATCGAATACTTTCAGATCCGGGCGTTTGTATTCGCAGCACTATGCTATGCCGTCGTAAAGCTCATACAGCTCATTGTTCCATCTCATATACGATACTCGTCGTTGCTAACGTGCTAAGGTCCAAAAATCTTGCCCATAATTTTTCTCCCTCACCTAATTGTTTATTGACATCGTCCAAGCTTCTGCGCCCTAAGTTAGGTCATGATGATAGTGTTATAAAGGTTTTGTTTTGTTCGTTGAGAGAGAACTTTACTACTCAATTGTTTCCCTAGCCCAAAGTAGTGCTTGTTGGCAAGAGAGATTGTCCGTAGGATTTCAAGGTTGACATTGTTATTGGTGCTAGTGCTGGTTCCTAGATAAACGAGGTCTCTTACTAATCATAACTGTCAACAGTGACGTGGGAGCCGATACGCGATTGAACTGACTGTTTGTTTGATGATAGGAGGTACTTCATTTTGTCTCCATTTACCAGCAGCTCCATTCGATTTTCTTCTTTATCCAGTGTGGGAAAAGCAACTAGCTGGAAAGTAACAACGCGGTTATGAAGGATATTGACATCATCGTTATACGCCATTAATTGTACGCTTTTCCATGATATGCGCAAACCACTGTTTGATGACACGCTGGTGTTATCATCGCGTGATGCCATCTACCAAAGGACTTCAAAACAATTTTCAGACTGATTGATAGGTCGGTTTAGACTAGGCGCTATTCGAGTAAGACGTGTTTCGTGTTTTTCGCTAAAATGAAAAAAGAGCAGTATCGTTCGGTAATTCGCTTTTTATTTTGTGATGAGAAAAATACGAGGAGATAAAAGCAAAGTTAGATACTGTGTTATGGGAACGCTTCGCCATGTCAAATCAATGTTAGATATTGGCTCAACGAATTTAAACGTGGGCGAACATCCGTTTTTGATGAGGAGCGACCAGGACGCCTCGCAGACGTGGTTACCGAGCAAATCATTCAAAAAGTCCACGGTTTGATTATCGATGATCAACGAACGAAAATGCGCGAAGTAAGTGTGTCGACAAGAACGCAAATTAATATTTTACATTATAAGTTGGCGATGAAAAAATTGTCGGCTCGATGGGTGCCACGATTGCTCACAAGCAACAACAAGCGGTTGCGGCTGTTAACTTCGCAGCAGCATTGGAGCAATTTAAGCAAGAATTGAAGGAGTTTTTGCATCGATTTGTCACCGTTGATGAAACCTGGATTCATCATTACATACAAGAAACTAAGCAAAATCAAAACAATGGATTTCTCCCGGCGAATCTGCTCCATGTATTCTCATGGATTTGAAAAAAGGAAGAACGATCACTGGACAATACTACAGTGAGTTATTGAGTTCAAATGGGGAAGTCATCGCCGAGACAGAGGCATATTTTGGAGAGTTCGACAAATCCTATTTTTTGCAGGGGTCGAAAAATGGCCGGAGCGTTAGGAGAAGTGCATCTTTTTAAAAGAAGACTATGTTGAAACAAAAAAATTGAAAAAAGGTTTTTTCATTTCTAGCATGGGTACTTATTGAAACCTGCTCGTATTTCAAAGAATCAAATTAAATTTCTTCATTTAATAAAACTGTGATATTAAAAATTTGCATATGACTTAAAATAGTTAAATTTATGAATTCAAATAACTTTGAATAAAACAATTAAACTCTTGCAATCCTACATACAATCTGTGCTTTCATAAAGTATATTTCTTTTACTTTTAATTTGAAGAAGGATTCAAAAACCTATAGTGGCCTCAAGCTTTTGCCAGAGACGGTATCCATCTGTATATATCTTCATACATCTACAGTAGAGTAGTAATGCAACTTGCTTCCGAACGCAAATGGCCTTGTTGCTGCGTGCTGAGAAATAGAGCAACTGTTTCCACGCAACAGCGATATTCTACACTATCATATATACTCTAAGGAAACACTCACATGTATGCCTTTTTGCATGCGTGCATGTGTGTGCTTAAGCATTAGCCCGTTGATTTCTTCATTTCTTTTTCCTTTGCATTTCATCTTTCTGGTCTATTTTTCCTACTCAACGCTTCTAAAAGCAGTGAAATGCTTTCATTCATCGATTTTTTGACAATCTTTTTTGGTGTATTTCCTGTGTCCTATTTGTTCATGTGGAAAAATGTACATGTATTTTACACACTTCTCTCGTTCACTTGAAAGCATTTTAAGATATTTAATGAAATT
The DNA here is from genome assembly GCF_028408465.1 of Anastrepha ludens. Taxonomy (NCBI): domain Eukaryota; kingdom Metazoa; phylum Arthropoda; class Insecta; order Diptera; family Tephritidae; genus Anastrepha; species Anastrepha ludens. Next base: position 46,520,645 of record NC_071500.1, on the reverse strand, counting down.
ATAAACAGAAGAATTTAATATAATGTGAATAAAACATTGAAATGTTTCAGCGATCAAACTTTTTACAATATTTTCTTCCTTTTTGATAGATTGATAGATAGCTTATCTTCCTTTTAACATCTTTTATCTCTGTTAACTCTGAGACTCTCAAAAACTAGCTTACGGCTTTTCTGAGTCAGAGTCCAATTTGTGGAGTGCGAATAGATGTTGTTCCACAAATGGAGGAACTACAGTTTTAAGTCGACTCCGAACGGCAGATATTTTTATGAGGAGCTTTTTCATGGCAGAAATACTCTCGGAGGTTTGCCATTGCCTGCCGAGGGGCGACCGCTATTAGAAAAAGATGTTTTTCTTAATTTTGGTGTTTCGCCGAGATTCGAACCACGGTGGTCACGCACCAACCCATTCGGCTAAGGCGGCCGCCCTATCAGGAGATACTGCAGCTTATTATCGTTCATCTCCATCCCTATCACATGCCCAAAGCTACTTTTCAGTGTGGTTTGCATGCACCGAGACCTAATCGACATTTACTCTTTCAGAAGTGACTACGTTAGCGTCAATGATGGGCGGTATAAGCAAATGATTCGCGGCTTTTTAGTTTTACACATAAATACCAAACATTTAAGAGCAAAATTATTTTGGCTGATGCTGCAATATGGCATATAGAACGTGAAATTCTCATTTAATGGAGATGAGCTTTTTGCGATCGAATTACTCATATATGTATGCTGATAAACCAGCTATGATTGCTGCACTTAATTACTTGAAAACCAACATTCGGCGAGTTGTTAACAAGATATGGCCGCTTGAATAAATAAATCACAAACACAAAATAGTAAAACTAATAAATGAAAGGAGAACTCACAAAAATAGAGACTTCGAAATCCATAAGCAAAGAAATCAGGAAATTCGTCGAGGGCGGCTTCCGAAAACTGAGTGGCTAAAAAATCAATGCGCTGTAATAGAGAGGTTGCAAGCTGCACATGATGATTTCAATCTTCACAAAATGCTCAAAAGAACTTGCGGAGTTCACCCTAAAAGGAAGACACCTCTGCTACTTGATGAAAAGAATGTGGTCATAACACACACAAATGAAAAGCAAGTTTTTTGGGAACGATATGCCCGCGATCTATTTAGTGACAATCGACCGCCTTTTAACTGACCATAGAATGTCGCCGGTTACAGCATAATATTAGACGAAATAGAAAAAGCTGTACGTTTCTTAAAGGATAACAAGGCAGCAGGTCCTGACGAAATTCCTGCAGAAGTTTTTAAATTGATTGGCGAAGAAGGTTCTTCGCATTTTTAACCACATCTACGATATTTGTCAGTTTCCACAGGATTGGCAAATATCTGTTTTCATTACATTACCAAAAAAATTTTGTGCAAAGAAGTGCGAGGAAGATAGGCTCATAAGTCTTTTTTTTTTTGTTAATTATACACAATAGAATTTATAAAAAATGCGAAGATGCCATGGGCCCTACGCAATTTGGTTTTAGAAATGGCATGAAATCTCGTGAAGGGGTGTTTTTGTGCATGTTCTTATGCAAAATTGCAAAGATGTGCAAAAGGATGTATTTACCTATGTGTTTCCTAGACTATGAAAAAGTATTCGACACAGTGTAACATGACAAGCTGTTTGACATCCTAACATTACTCGATATTGGCACAAAAGAGTTACGATGCTAAAGAAACCTTTATTGGAACCAGATTGCCGTAATTAATGTTGACAATGAAAAATCACAGAAAATCCTCGTTCTCAAAAGCGTTATTCAAGGATGTATATTATCACCTCTCCTTCTCAACATCTATGCTGAGAAAATCTTCCAAGAAGCTCTTTTCGATTCACATGCAGGCATAATAGTTAATGGTGTGCTTATAAACAATATTAGATATGCTGACGACACCACACTTTTAGCAGATAACTTGAACGATTTGCAAACAGTATTAAATAAAGTTATTTATCACTGCGAAGATTACGTTCTTAAAATTAACATTAATAAAACAAAATTCATGCATGCCAGCAGGAGCCACGAGGAGCAGGCGCTAATCAAACACTGTTGGTTCATAATGTAAAAATAGAAAAAGTCTCGAATTTCAATTACTTTGGGTGCCATGAATGAACGTTTGGACACATCGGCCGAAATAAAAACCAGAATAGAAATGGCTAGATCTACGTTTTACAAATTTAGAAGGTGCCATGACTTCGATATGAATTTTAAAATTCGTTTTTTTGAAGTGTTATGCGTGGTCAAGAAATGTTGGTTTCTCAAAGTCTCAGACTCGAGGCCTTCGAAATGTGGATTTTTAAGCGAATTTCGAAAATTGCGTTAACCGATCTGGTTTCCAACTTGGAGGTTCTACGACGAGTTAATCGAGAACGTGAACTTCTACAAACAATAAAATGTCACAAGACGGCTTATCTTGGACATATCATGACACCAAACACCTTATGCTACAATTAACACTGGAAGGAAAAATTGTAGAGAAACGATGCGTTGGTCGAAAGCAGTTATTATGGGTACGAAATATAAGGCGTTGGACGGACATATGCAATGTTATAGAATTATGGGATGCTGCTAAAAATATAGATATTTGTAAAGAAATTGTAAATAATATAAATTAATATATTTTGAGTTAAGTTAGTTAAGAAATAAAGAGATATAAAATATTGTATAAACGCTATGCATTCGTAAACGTGTAAGCAATACAGAAGAAGAAGATCAAAATAGTGGCGTCTTCATCAGTAAGTCCTTGTTCCTCCATCCTATATTAAAAAACACATTAAATTTAATATAAATTAACTTTAGAAAAATGCACCAATTTTATTTAACTGCTTGCTTACTCAATTTCTGTTAGCTGGTTTGAATGTTCGTAGATTGTAATAAAATGTTGAAATAATAATAAAAGAAAATGTCCAAATATCACACAATGATGGGCAAAATAAAAACCGAATATCAAAAAATAATCACTTTTGAAATTTCATTTCATTTCATTGCACCCAAGTACATACTAAATGCAGTCAGTCGACGTTTTTACTGAGCACTTCAGTAGTAGTACTAGTAGTAGTAGTAATTCTTTATTTATTTATAAATATTGCATCTTACATTTGAATAATTTATACAATAATTCATTTAAATATATAAATACATAAAGAAAGAAATAATAAATTTGTGTCAATAACAATGTTGTCTGTCACAGCACAAAAATTAGTCAAATATTAAACTCTGCAATAGGAACATCTCTGTAGCGTAAGGCTGAGCATATAAAGCAAGTTAGTCTTTTCCAATTGTGACCCTTAAGTATATCTATAACTTCTGCTCCATTTAGCTTCGCTGCATTTAGGTATCTTGCTCTGATCTTCTTCAGTACCGGACATCTTCCTAAGAAGTGCTGCAGATCTTCTTTCTCGTTTAAATTGCAGAGGGTGCATATTTTCTGAGCATTTCCATACGTAGTTGCATTTAGCTTCAGTAAACCACATCTTGGTTTGAAAATTGTCGTAATATCAGCTAATCACATATCTTCTTTAATATATGATTTCTCTTTTGAGTAGCCTAAATGTTTATAAATTCGCGTCGCACTTGACTGTGCTTTTTGCCTTGCCATGTTGAGGTCTTTTGTTTTCATTTTAGTAAGAAGTTGCACACAGCGATCTTGCCAGTCTATACCGGTGATGTTTTCTTCAAACTTCAGACCGTACTCCATTCCCATGGTCAGATGCTTAAGCCAAAACACATTTTTACTTAAGATGCCTTGTGTTAGTTTGTGTGAGACTTCAGTAATACAAGTAAATGATTGCTCCAAAGTTGTCCGAGTCCAAACATGTGGGAATAAGAGGAGCAAATACAAATAAGTATGGAATGAATGCTTCGCAGTGTTTTTATTCGGTTAAGGGAGATGACGGCTTATGGTGATCAGAATTTATTTTATTTTATTATTTATGGATATTTAGTAATGAATATTACAAATGCAAAAATACACATTAATATCACATATTCGTTGCTAGGCCCAATTATTTTAGAAATAACTAAAATAGGTGCTAAGCATCTTTGCTGAGTCCAAAAAAAAAAACTCACCGTAAATCTGATAAGTGCCGAAGAATATAAAAATATTTCATCAAGGATGTGGGCATCGATTCGTTCGAACGAATTTTGCATTTTTACAAAATAATTCCTTGCATAAAATGACTTTGGAGGGTTTTACTCTTTCCTTTAAAATATAAAAAACGGGACATAGTTTCTTTTTATTCTAACCTAGCGATATTTATTTTTTTTTTATTTTTTTTTTTTATTTTTTTTTTTATTTTTTATAAGAGCGTACAATTGCTGGCGTATGCCGATGATATTGACATCATCGGCCTTAACAACCGCGCTGTTAGTTCTGCCTTCTCCAAACTGGATAAAGAGGCAAAGCGAATGGGTTTGGTGGTGAACAAGGACAAAACGAAGTACCTCCTGTCTTCAAACAAACAGTCGGCGCACTCGCGTATCGGCACCCACGTCACTGTAGACAGTTATAATTTCGAGGTTGTAAAAGACTTCGTTTATTTAGGAACCAGCATTAACTCCGATAACAATGTCAGCCTTGAAATCCAACGTAGAATCTCTCTTGCCAACAAGTGCTACTTTGGACTAAGTAGGCAACTGAGCAGTAAAGTCCTCTCTCGGCGAACAAAACTAACACTCTACAAGACTCTCATCATGCCCGTCCTGACGTATGGCGCAGAAGCTTGGACGATGACAACATCCGATGAAGCGACGCTTGGAGTGTTCGAGAGAAAGATTCTGCGTAAGATTTTTGGACCTTTGCACGTTGGCAACGGCGAATATCGTAGACGATGGAACGATGAGCTGTATGAGCTTTACGACGACATAGACATAGCGCAGCGAATAAAGATCCAGCGGCTTCGTTGGCTGGGTCATGTCGTCCGAATGGATACAAACGCTCCGGCTTTGAAAGTATTCGATGCGGTACCAGCTGGTGGTAGCAGAGGAAGAGGAAGGATTCCTCTGCGTTGGAAAGATCAGGTGGAGAAGGACTTGGCTTCCCTTGGTGTGTCCAATTGGCGCCGGTTAGCACGAGAAAGAAACGACTGGCGCGCTTTGTTAATCTCGGCCAAAATCGCGTAAGCGGTTATCGCGCCAATTAAGAAGAAGAAGAAGCGATATTTAGATAAAGTACTCGTACATTGTATTGTATTTTGATTGAAATATTTGTGTTAAATAGTGGATTGCTTAAACATTGATTGTCGTAGCTTTTTAAGTTAATTTTCAAAATTACTCTCGATATTTTTTATTTATGTTGTACGATGTTAGATGGTCATTTATTTCTTCATTAGAATCTTCAAATTTCTATATATCTATTATCATTTTCATGTCATCTTTGGGTCAAAATCGGAAATAGTTTTTTGTTAAATTATTATTTTATTATACAAAATTATAATTTTTTTCTTAAATTTTGTGCGTTTATGAGTAATTTTTCGATGAAAATGGTTTTTAATATGGTATCAATGTCTGGTTGTTGGAGTGGTATTTGTATGGAAAAAATTGTCTGCACGAAATTTGTCTTGTCAGTACAGCTATTCGGCTTAAGAATTGTGTATGCAGGGTGGACCATATAGCGTTTGCTTTTTGAACCACCTATTTTCTTGAGAATGGTAACACAAATGACATGTCAAATGTGTTCATAATTTACTTAAAGGTTTGACATTTACGAAATGGGACGCTATATGCTTGAACAAAATTGGGAAATATTGAAAACCTATTTCCAAAGTGGTGAGTATTCTTCTTCTTCCGCGGTTACAGTAAATGACGAGCGTTACCGTAACATGCTCAACGAGTTTTTGTTTCCACAAATTGAAGAGGATGAAATGGATGACATTTGGTTTCAACAGGACGGTGCAACTTGTCACACTGCCAAAGTTACACTCGAACTTTTGGCTTACACTCGAACTTTTGAAAACCGAATAATCAGCCAAAATTCCAATATCATTGGCCGCCTCGGAGCTGTGATTTAAGCCGGTTGGACTATTTTTTGTGGGGAAACTTCGAGTATATTTGTTCAAAATAATCCCCTCTGGCCTCGATCCACTGTTTTGTGCGAAAGAGTGTTTCAGGTCAGGGGACGAATGGGCAAGAACTCTAGTGACATTTTAGACTCAATAAGGGATGTAACTTCCAACGCACTAACTCAATAAAAAGATAGCGCTAGCAAAAATATTTTTATGACGCCAATCTTGTTTATTTTGGACTTCATGTTGTATATAAAGAGTTTTTCAATAAGAGGGGTTATTTTGACATTCAAAGAAAAATCCTATTTTTGTAAATAAATGAAATATAAAGAGGAAAGTATGCCGTTAATAGTGGAAAATAACATCAGGCAAATGACCACTCTTACAGGACAATATTCTGTTCATGAAATTTTCCATAACCGAATTGCAAAGTGGCTGCCCTATGCCCTCGATAGCCTCACGAATCCCATCTTTGAGGTTTTGAATCGATCCTGGGCTGTGGGCGTAGATCTTCTCTTTCAAGTCACAAGGTGTTAAATCATAAGATCTCGGTGGCCAATTGTGATCACCTCTTCGAGAGGTAACACGGTCCGGAAACTTTTCCGTAAAAGATCAATGGTTTCGTTGCTTGTGTGGCACGTAGCGCCGTCTTGTTGAAAATAAACGTTGTCCAGATCAATACCATCCAATTCCGGCCATCAAATTCGTTAATCATCTCTCGATAGCGCAATCCATTCACCAATAACACCGGTTATTGGAAAACCCTATATATGCATATAAACAATTATGCATACATTTTATCTAATTTTATCTGCGGCAGCTTCCATTGAGATGATTGAACTTTGGTTTCCACGTCATAACCATAAACCCACGATTCGTCACCAGTTATGACCCTCTGGAGCAAATTTGGGTCGTCGCGGACAGAGTCCAACATCTCATCAGCAATGTCCATGCGATGCTGATTTTGGTCGGAATTGAGCAGTTTTGGTACAATTTGCGGCAACCCGTCTCATGCCCAAATCATTCAAAAATATCGAATGGCACGAGCCAATCGATATGTCTAGATTCTCAGAAACTTCTCTAACGGTAATTCGACGATTGGCCAATACCATTTTCTTCACTTTATCAATTTTTTCGTCTTTTCACATTTTCTCGTTCACATTTTCTCGGCCTTCTGAGAACATTTTGTACCACCGTTAAACGTTGCTTTGGTCCAAAGTAGCTTCTTCGTATGACACAGTCAACATTCGTAATGCATCCGCACACTTAATTTCGTTTTTCACTCAAAAGTGGATACAGATTCTTTGATCCATATCTGTGAATAGGTAAAAATCGAAGACGAGCCCATACACGTGCAAGCAAAGCAGCTGTCAACTATTAACTGAACATTCAAAATGGCCGAACTCGTCGGCATGAGTGAGAGACATGAGTACCAACATATCGCCACAAAAAAATCGAAATTCGAATATACGTAAACTGCGAAAATTCAAAATTCCCGATACTTTTTGAACACATCTCGTATGATATTATCACATTTCGAAATAACCGCACTTTTGTGCAAGTGGGAGAAAAGGCATATTTGAAGGAAGACTGATTCATTTTCAAAAAACGATAACAGAGTGAAACGAAAGTACTTTTGACAAAAAAAAAGTATTTTCATGGAGTCGATATACTCATCTCTTCTGACCTGCTGTATAGGACGGAAGAGGTTTTTAAAAACGAAGCGGCTGAAAGCCCAACTGAATAAGTTTCATTGAAATACTATATTAATTTTTGCCCGAATTTACATGCGGCCACTGTAGTTGAATGGTTTGATGCGTGACTAATCACACCATCTACGCCAGAAGTGTCTAATTACATAACTAATGGACTCTGTGGTCCATCTACTATTGGCTTGGGCGATGTTGAACGGCCGGATCTTGAGCTTACCTGAGCGCTAAAGAATGCTAATATAATGGGCAGAAATTATTGATATAAGATCATCTCTCCTCCTAACCAGCTCAGCTATGAGTGAGATGTATGTAACAGCATGAAGGAATCGATATAAATATATTTATATTATATTAAAATGCTCAGAAGGTCTGTCCGTTTGTCTGTCTGCTATGTGCACGACAATTCGAGCAAACATTATTATATTTTAATGAAACTTGGTACACTTTGTCGAAGATAGCTCGTTATTGAAAATGAGCGAAACCAGTCGAAACTTAGAATATAACGGTAATTTTCGAAATAGAAGAAAACCTAATATCTCTGTTGTAATTAAATTTGTAAAATTATTCGCATTTTGTGTACATGATGAACACAATAAAATAATTATGAATTTGTGCCAGTGAAGGGTTGTGCTTATGCCTCGTGAACCTTTATTTGCCTTATCTGCTATAAAAAAAAAAAAAATTACTAAAAAATGTATACTTCCTCGAATGTATGTAGTATGCAAAAAATATCCATTTTAATGAACATCGGAGTCATGGTAATCCCATACATTATCTTTTATTCATCCCAAGAAATTAAAATTCAATAATTGTTCAATGTTCAATAATTTCGAAGTAAATATACTCGTACATATGCTACGGTCTTCCTAAACCAATCAGGAAATCACAACTGTATTTATTAACGCACATTTGTACATACAGAAATTGTATTTGTTTGTGCACGTACTTACACATCCACCAGGAATAAGGTGCATCCAGAGAGCCAGATAAATCTACGGCCAACATCTGTCACTCAATTCGAGCTTATTTACTAGCCAGTTGTGGCAGTTTGATTTAAGTGTTGTCTAGGCGGAACTGGTAACACCTATCATTGTGATAATACCCATAACACTAGTAAACCGATACCGATGTGACCACCATGCACCTGCGTGAAATTCGCTGAGATGCTAAGGTGTATGCTCCCCATGAATGGCAGTGCAGAAGATAGTTGATTTTGGTTGCAGTGATGAGACACCACGAGCCGTAATGTAACTATGTACGCATGCACTATTGAAAGGTTTTGAGAGTATGAAGTAAGAGGCAGTATTAGTTGATTTTGTATGCTGATATCCCCTATACAAATGGGGATGTGTGTAGTATGAGTAGCTCACTAAATCTTTGATGCTCTACCTCGAGTACTTCTTCACTGCATATCGTGCGATAACGCATAGTGTAATATGTCTAATATGTGGAAATTACCCAACACCCAAAAGACAGGCAAATGTTTGTACCTTCTGAAAAATTAGTTGAGAATAAATTCTTTTACGAAGACGAACAGCTTGAACGAGGAAATGGTCGTGTTTAAGGTAATGAACGGATAGTGAACTGGCGAATTTTGGATATGCAGCCTACACAACGGAATCAGAGGCAATTATCAGTCCAGGTTTTGCAGTAACCGTTCAGTGGAATAAAAGTCACAGGAATCATTAATGCAGTTTTCACTCCTGAATACCATTTAAGTGCTTCTTGAAAAAATAAAAATAAACTGAACGGTAGGTAACAGAATTCTTTAATAAGCTGAAAAGAAATGAGGGTGCATATTTCATCTGGCCAAAATATTACTATCGACCAGATATTTACAATACGCTAAGCCTTGGAAAGGACCCATGAAAGGAGAATCGACACACATCATAATTCCGTCCGAGGTTCTAAGATACTTATCTAGGAACCAGCATCAACTCCGATAACAATTCCAGACTTGAAATCCAACGGAAAATATCTCTTGCTAAAAAGTGCTACTTTGGACTAAGTAGGCAATTGAGTAGTAAAGTCCTCTCTCGATGAACAAAACTAACATTCTACAAGGCTCTCATCATGCCCCCTAACGTATGGCGCAGAAGCTTGAACGACGAAAATATCTGTTGAGGCGTCCTTTGGAGTGTTTGAGAGAAATATTCTGCAGAAGATTTTTGAACCTGTGCACGTTGCGATGGAACAATGAGCTGTATGAGCTGTACGACGACGATATGTACATATATAGTAATTGGCGCGTACACCCTTTTTGGGTGTTTGACCGAACTCTTCCTCCTATTTTTGGGGTGTGTCTTCATGTTGTTCCACAAATAGAGGGACCTACAGTTTCAAGCCGACTCCGAACGACAGATATTTGTTTTTTATGAGGAGCTTTTTCATGGCAAAAATACGCTCGGAGGTTTGCCATTGCCTGCTGAGAGGCGACAGCTATTAGAAAAAACTTTTTCTTCGTTTTGGTCTTTCCCCGAAATTTAAATCTACGTTCTTTCCAAATTCCGAAGGGTAGTCATGCAGCAACCCATTCGGCTACGACGTCGTATACATAGCGCAGCGAATATAGATCCAGCAGCTTCTTTGGCTGGGAATGTCGTTCGAATGGATCCAAACGGATTTGAAAGTGTTCGATGCGGTACCAACTGGTGGTAGCAGAGGAAGTGGTAGCCCTCCCGTGTGTTGGAAAGATCAGGTGAAGAAGGACTTGGCTTCACTTGGTGTACCCAACTGGCGCCGGTTAGGGCGAGAAAGAAACGACTAGCGCGCTTTGCTAAACTCGGCCAAAATGTCGTAAGCGGTTATCGCGTCTCGCGCCAATCAAGACGAAAAAGAAAACGTTGGAAGGAATGGAAATTTTCTTTTTCCACATTTTAAATGGTCTAAAATTATATATTTTAGTAAAATAGAATTTTTTGTGGCTAACATAAACTGATAATTTTATCGGCATTTTGCTGATGCATGGCCGCACATTAAAGATTTCGTAGGACAGCGCCGTGTCAAAAATACCACTTGCTAACTTGGAAAAAATAATAAAACATGAGCTGGTAGTATTCTAGTCCACACCTAGCATTTTCCCTGCAGGGTATATACATGTGTTCTCGTTTGTCAGTGTGTGTGTGCAGAAATTGCTGTTGCGTAAATGCATTCCTGTGCGAACCAAAGCTGGAGGCAAAGTGTTTTTGGTCACTACACTGCAACTTTGGCATTGAAATATTAATTAGCAGTGCAACTTGTGCATCAGTCAGCCAGACTGGCGCAACCGAGGTCACTCTGGAGTGGTATATGTATGTATGCGTGTTAGCATGAGTGGACACTTGTTGGCAAGCCAACAACAACAATAACCTATCGGCTATTGTTTGTCTTTGGTGCTGTCGGGTGCCATGGGTGCTACTATAGCAACGCGTTGATGGACGTGCACAATGACTAGGCTGCTGGATATGATGAGGATTACTGCGACTGCTACATTGTTTATTGTATTCAAAAAAATTGGTTCTGTAGTTGCTGCTACTGTTTCTGTTATTACCATTTCTCTTTTTGCCTCCTTTTACCCTATGATCAGAAAGTACCGGAAATGTTTAATTTAAACAAAACAGAGTTAAATTTCAGGCACATTTTATTTTATCTCCTACAAAATATAACCCGTCTGAAGTAACACAAATGTGCCAACGTTTAACCCAGTCCTCCATGCACCCCTGGCAGGCCGACGAAGGGATGGCCTTCAGCTCCTTCGTCGCATTCTCTCTGATCTCCTCTATCGACTGAAATCTCCTACCTCGAAGTGGTAACTTCAACTTGGGAAACAAAAAAAAGTCGAACGGGGTCATATCAGGTAAATACGGTGCTTACACGATGGTATTTACTTGGTGCTTCATTTAAATTAAACATTCCCGGTACTTTTTGATCATAGGGTGTGTGGATGTGTGTGCAGTCTGGTTAGCAAGCTTGTTACAGCTTTGCCGGATTGAATTTAATCGGATTTGGACTGTCTTGAGTTTACATAATAAGTGATACCAAATTTGTGACGTACAGAGGTTGTGTGGGATTTGCAAATGAATGAATGAATGAGTGCCATACTATGGTACATTGGTTTGCTTATGGATCGTCCGCGTGCACATAACGAATGCGAAGTGGAAAAGTGATGTGAAAGTCCAGTACGGTGGCGCGAGTGCAAACTAACTCATTCAAATGCTCACAAACGTACATATAGAACAAATATGCACGTGCCACAAGCTGCATGCCACATAATACATACTTATTGTGTCTTCTACCTTCTGTTCTTGCTGGTATTCATTACGACCATGTAAGTATCTTTTTTGTGAACAGAAAATATGAACATTAAATAATAGATGACGGCACAATGGGGGAACGGATTGTGGTAGTGGTAAGCCATTTGCTAGCAAGAACAATGTAATTTACTGAGTTATTGCCGATGTCTTTATCACACTTTGTGGTGATACCATCTACTTTATAATAGGGCATTTCAGATTGGGTTGAGTGGCGGCCCAAATGCAGTTCGAATGTTTAGAAAGCGCTTGGGGATCTCCACTTAATCCAAAAATACCTAATGTACTGCAATTAGGGCACCGGTACGTTAAGAGTACTGCGTTAACAGTGCTTTAAATTCGCTGATCGATTTCTTATACAACAAAGTGCAAGAACAAATATTTGTCAGTGTAAAATAATTTATGAAAACTTTGAAATTCTTTCACTAGTAAACTGGCTCAGTTATCTGGTTTAAAAATGTAACGACTGATCCCTTTTAAAAAATCATTTTCATTCATTTAAATATTTACCATATTTATTCCGAAATCACTAAATAATTGTTTCTACTGACTACTTATTACAAAAGTATTTTAACAAATCAAAAATAAATTAAGTTAAATTAGAATCATTCTTACTCTCTACATATTACTAAAATATCGTTATCAAAAAGTTAAATTACAATAAACAGTTTAATTGTGCAGAAAAACATAGCTTAGATAAAGTAAAATCAAATTCAATAGTACTCCAGATCTCTTTGAGTTCATGAATAGAGCGAGCAATAGGAGCATTGCGGGCATAATTTGTTCTGCGCCTATTCAAATGGAACGGATATTCCATACGTAAAGGCCTGTAAAGACTGAAAAGTTAAGAATTTCTGGAAGAGAGGAATAGTCAATATCATCCCTGATGGTATTAAACAAAAATTACAGTGAAAAAATCGATATTCTACTCTCTAGCTGTTTGATATTAATTAGAAGGGATTTATATAATGAACAGAATCAGAGAAATTCGGGGCAGATAGGTCATAATTAAGAGAAACTTTTTGAACTCGTTCTATTTTGGTAACCAAATGAAAACGGCATACTCTAATGCAGAAGGAACAAATGCTATAAATAGGAATTTAAGAGTATAAGGGTCTGCAAAGTTCGAGCATTCCTTCTTATAAAACCAAGTTCGATTTAGATAGAATACAATCTATATAATTAGGAAATTTAAAACGTGCATCAAAAACTAGTCCTAGATATAAGATTTCTTCAACAGATTGAATTATATCATCACCGATCTTATAACAAGTAGAAATGATGTTGGTTTTTTTGGAAGCGAGAGAATCGATAATCGGGAGACACTACACAAATTTACTAAACGGTAGCCACCAAATTGCAGATTATGTACATCTACTGAGTTTAAGAAATAAAATATATTTTTAAATCATCCGTATACGGAAGAACAAAAAAAGTAATATACTTATATCATTAATAAATAAAACAAAAAGCAAAGAACCCAAAATACTTTCTTGAATTACACTAGAGGACGCAGAGAAAGGTGCAAGCGAAGCATCATCAATGAAAATTATACAATGCCTATTACATAAGTAAAATGATATCCAAACTAAAAAAGCTGACTGAAAATTTATCTAATCAAATTATATTTTGTTGTACAGCGATTTGTTTGCTGCCAGGCAAAGGGTAAGTAAGTATTCATTCGATACAACTCTTTCTGCTCTACGAAACTATGTTAATTGTATTTTTGCGTTATTTAATTTCTTATTAGTTTTGATGCATAGAAATGGAGACCCAGGAGACAAAAATGAACATTTTCGACACCTGCTCTTCTTTTCTTCTCATCGAGGTCAAGAAGCTGCCGAAGCAGCCTGGGACATTGGCGACGTTCATGGAGAAGGTTTCGTAGGCGAGCACAGAAGTAGTTTGAAAAGCTCAAAAATGTCGACTTTGAAGAATGTCCCAAATCACTTTTGAAGGAGAACGGTCGTCAAAGCTGTCGTGAATTGGCGGAAAAAATAAACTGCGGTAATAAAACGATTCTCAATTTCCTTTATTCAGTGGGATTTCCCGAATATTTGGGAGCCTGGGTGCCTCAAGAGCTCAACGCAAAAACAAAAAGAAAAACGCTTTCAAATTGCTTCTCAGCATCTCGTCGGCCATCGAGCAACACGCGGTCATAAACACCGCTTGTTGCACCGAATCGTCACGGAAGATGAGAAATGGTGCGTACTAAGCAAAGAAAGTAGTGGGTGGCTCCAGGGGATACGCCAATGCCGGGAGAAAAGCCGGACCTTCATCCAAAGAAGATCATGGCATGTGTTTGGTGGAACTGGGAGGGTACAGTGAACTGGAAAATGCTCGAAAAGAATGCCACGATCAACAAGGAGTTCTACATTACTTAGCTACACTGCGTGAATGAAGCTATTCGACTGAAAAGACCGGGTCGACATGGGCAAACCATTCTCCTTCACGACAACGCCAGACCACATGTTGCACAAGTCGTCAAAGCCACACTCCAAGATCTCGAATGGGGGTCTTTCAGCATCCGCCTTACTCTCCGCATCTTGCCCCAACCGATTACTGTATTTTCCGCTCCCTGTCAAACCATATGAAGGGCGTTACCATTAATAACAAACAGGTCCTTAAAAACTGGCTCAACAATTTCTTCGACACCAGACCAAGCGATTTTTTGTGGAACGGCATTAACAAACTAGTCGAGAGGTGAGAAGAGCTTGCAAACAACAACGAGGAATATATAATTCATTAACTTATTGATATAAATACATATAAGATTGTTTTTTGTTTAAATACAAGTCTTCGGAAAAATTTTATATAATTTAGATACTGAAGAGATCTTTGAGATTGATGTGAATTGCGGACGTCTCTTTTTTCTACCAGCAGTCATTTTCTATTCATCGATAAAGATAGCAGAGGCTAATGAATTATTGTAAATTAATTTGAGGGGCAAATCAAGAGAAGAGCAGAGTTTGGGAGAAACAACTGAAAGACCATCAGCATCCGCTTTGGTCGAAGATTTTGGGTTTAAAATACCTGCCTCAACATCCTCCAATGACAAACTCAAATAACCAAATTTAAGATCGAGGTAAGATCTATAGGATCGACTCTGTTTGAACCAGGTACATCATTGACAAAGTTTGGTTTAAAAAACCAACAAACAGGTTTACCTCTTTAGAAGCGGTGGTAACTAATTTATCATTCAGAAAAGCAGCCGATGGGACACAAGAGTTGGACCTACTATTTTTGATACGACTAGAGTTAATATTGTTTAGAATATAGTTATTATATAGTTTCATTTATTATCTTCTTCGCCTATAGGTAGGCAATTTTTAATAGAAACTTTGTTTTGCGCTTATTATTTGTCTGGCACTTATGTTAGCTCTTCTCAACGGGTTTATGCAATGTTCTTCTCTTTTCTAGAATATATGAAACCTCTCTGGACACCCGAGTCTGCACTGATTTATAACCCTCCGGTGAGAAACTAGTGACGCGAATCAACACATACAAGTGAGCATTCGCAACTGTAAATTTCTAGGAGATCACTTGTTCGGCGATTTGGACTATTTACATGCCGATTGCTCACTTTATTTCTATGAAGGGACAATAGTTTATAAGAAACTCTGCAGCGTATAAAATATTTAGGTTCATTTCTATTGACTTAAAGATTAATAATTTTATGGCAGCTTCTCTGGCCGAATGGGTTTGTGCGTGGCTAACATTCGAAAGTATTCGAAACCTCGAAACGAAACATCAATTGATATAAATAATTATAATTTGTTCCAATAGCGTTCGCCCCTCGGTAGTCATGGGCAAAACTTCGAGAGTATTTGTGCCACGAAAAATTTCTTCACAAAAAACATTCGCCATTCGAAGGTGTTTTAAACTTTAGGCCTCTCCCTTCGTGGAACAATATCACACTAAATTGAAGGAGGAGCTCGACCAAACACCCAACAGAGGATGTACGTGCCAATATTTATGCAAAGCACCTTTAATCTGTTTTTGAAAGAGTTGGGCTAGGCCAAACCACATTCCACCTTTCCAGATTAAAATGGATGTGATGAAGTTTAACAAAAAATATAATATATCTAGTATATTTCCAAGAAAGGTATCTTTCGAAGTAATAAAAAATTAGAAGGAAATACCTTGTATTTTTTTAGCTGCATGAGAACTATCGGTATTTATAACTATGGTTTGATAGCTGAGAATGACAAACATTTCTGTTCAGTAAGTTTTGGCAAGTCATCATAAATAGTTTAACGCCAGATCAATACTTCCGAATTGTGGAAATATACTTTGAAAAAAAAAATAAATCTGTTCGTGAAGTCCATAGAGCAACGGCGGCATCATCGGCCCTTATTTCATTCGAAACGAAGAAGGTGCTGCCCTTGCGATGAATGGCGAGCGCTATCGAGTCATGCTGTCTGGATTTTTATTTGCAAAAGTTAATCAGCTAAACTTCAAGTCAAAAATGGGATTGACCGGTTGGAAACGAAGCGGACATATGCTGGATGTCATATTCAAAAAATAAATGTCGTGAAATTATCTACCAAAATACAATATAATAAAAAAATTCCGACAATATTTCTGTTTTGTATTATCAATTCTCCAGTTGCGCCAAGTTCGGATACCACACATTTTGAATTATCTGCAAATAGGTCCCTTCATTTGTGGAATATACATGAAGACGCACACCACAAATAGGAGCAGTAGCTCAGGCAAACACCTAATATAAACCTGAACCGATGAATTCTTGAATTGTATTCACAAAGACAAGGCATGAAGACTCAGTCAAAGTGCAATACACAAAATATACAATTCCATTTTAATAATTTTCCAACGAGTTTTTATTACTTTTTAATGAAATCGCGTATGTTTTCGGGGGATATTTAATCCACTCTAATGTGAAACCGTGACCTGATCTCTAACGTCCCTAAGATTTTCCCTATTCGATTGAAATTGTTTGCGCCACTCGAAAATTTGTGCACGATATAAAAAAATATCACCATGCGCTGTTTCAGGCAGAGGCGTACAATAATCCGGAGCCCATAGTTTTTGATTGAGAAAACTTTCTCCAACTTTTGCTTGCAACCGTACGCTAATGAATTTATCAGTCCTTGGTTTCATATGCTATGTCTCGGGCGTTTCTATTGTGAAGAGATGTGAGTGAAGTATTTGGCGCCCAAGATACTACTCCAATACACCTACATACTTATGTATGTAGCTACATATATGTGCACATAAACAAGCATAAGATTACATAAATCAAAAACGAAATGATAAATAGCATTAATTTATTTTTTACCTATTCGAACTTGTGAAGACAGAAACAGAAACAGACACATGTTTTGTCATTAAACTGTTTCGTTGGATCAATTCGGGAAACGCAAGCGAAAATAGCAGAGGTTAACATCTAATGACATTCAGCTCTTACATGTATACGTATGCTTATATCTACATATCTCAACCAACAACGCTGGCACCACCTTCTGCCAAGGAAAGAATTATAAGGTGGGGCAGGGAGGGAGGATATGGTAGACAAGATGAATTCATTCTCCATGGTACGGTTGCTTGTTGGTGATTGCGGCAATTTTTCAAGTCAATGACATGTCACACAAAATTGAAGAAAATAACAGAAAACAAATCTGCTTGCATACATACATACATATTTTTTCTAAGCCACATGTGTAGGTTTTTTTCACTCTTGTAAAGAAGAAAGTTCGTAGCACACTTCACAATGAAATTACTACAATGTGACAGTATAGAAAGGATTACATTACATTTGCTGTGATTCCTTCCCCTGCACGGAGCTTTACCATATCAGTGCGTTGATAGGTTCACTAGCAAGATGACAGCTGCTCTATTCAACAAAGTACTTTTACACGTATAATAAAATCACTACTACGTAGTAGAAGACAAGTCGAACCTTCAAGCATTTGTCAGTTGGGTGTTAGCGCTGCCATTCATCTTAGATTACCTCCATCCAACTGAGCTGCCTCGTTCTCCTTTTTTTCTTGTCCCTGCTAACGTCCGCTTCCGGTTTGCTTCATTAGATACCCAAAATGATGTTGTATGCGGTTTGTAAATTGATGGGACTGGTGTTACTGCTACTTTTTGTATGACCACACACATTCTCTCCCTTACTCGCGTTGTAAATATCCAATTACTTGCAACGGTGGAAAGTGTTGATATTTGTCATTTCACGCAAAAACCCATAGTGAAATCCAATCGAGATTTATGCTCTTGTTGTGATAGAATTTGGCGGTGTAAAACATCTCCTTTAATTATTCAACGTCATCGACTAAGGCATTATTAGGTTAGATTAGCCTACTTAAATTATCTAAACTGTGTATTACAGAAAAAATATAAAATAAACTCTTCATACTAACACTTGGATCACAAATCTAACCTAACCTAAAGGCATTCTTACCTGTCTGTCGTTTAGAAATTTGGGCAGCTGGTGTCGATATAGTAGACAGCAGTTACGTTCCTTGGTTCAATCAGACTGAAAAATGGTGGTCTCACTCTATGAAAAACTTCTTGGAACAAATAAAGTGTGTACGTATTTAGCACCATCACATCTTTACGACCCAATATCCCATGAACTTGTTGCTGGTTTCTAGTTTAATCTCATAAGTGACTCAGACTATTTTCAATTTAAGATTCTGAATCGTTTCTTGATTATCCGCATATAATTGTACTCTCAGGACATCTCACAAAAATGTGTATACTATACTCCAAATGAGGTAAAATTGTAGCTCCGAATTTCGGTATTGGTATCCAACTTATTATACTTACACAAATATTCCTCGATCAAAGTTTCATAGCGCAAGATTAAAAACCTTCATGAGACCGATTATTTGGCGGAGGAAATCTTTCCCAGCATCACTTTATTTGGAGTAAAGACAATCCTCAGAAGACTTCATGCTTCTTCCAAGCTGTATCCGAATAAATTGGTGCGTGACGATAGTTGGAAGGAGCATAAGCTCGAAATCCCGGTTGTGAAACACAAAATGGTAGAAAAAGTGTTTTCTAATAGCGGTTATTCCTCGACAGACAATGGATAACCTCCGATTATATTTCTGCCATGAAAAATGCTCGTCAACATAAAAACCATCTGCCGTTTGGAGGCTGCATAAATCTTTAGGTTTCTCCATTCGTCATCATGATGCACAATCACCCCAAAAGGGTATAACCACCGAATGTGCTAAGTGGCGGCTTCAGGTGAAACACAAAGTAAAGCAGTGTTCATCTCTAAATTCGTATAGCTAGATGTTCGCCATCATCTGAGGGGTTACCTCATTCAAAACAAGAATAGAGCAATTCATTCCGCAAGATCAATAAAATCTTGTTTTAAACAATCATTTTTTGTTGTTTTCCATCTAAAAACTAGAAGTTATGGTTAAAAAAAAATAAAGCTAGAATTTTTATTCGTGATCGAAGGAAGTGGAAAGGTTGCAAGTTCCCGGAAGTTTTTATTCAGAATCGGACCCTTCTAGGCCGAGAGTTGATTTTACTCTAAAGTGCTCCAGAAATAAAGTGGGTAATAAGTATCGTGAAGTATCGGGGAAATCTTGGAAAAGAGCCGTGAAAGGAGAGTCTACACAAGGAATCTTTTTGTCGAATTTAAAGCTGCATTCGACTGTACGAAAAGAAGTTTCTTATATGCCGCAATGCCTGAATTTAGTTTCCTCGCAAAACTAATACGGCTATGCAAATGATAATGATATCATCGGTCTTAATAACCACGCTGTTAGTTCTGTCTTCTCCAAACTGGATAAAGAGGCAAAGCGGATGGGTCTGGTGGTGAACGAAGATAACACGAAGTACCTCCCGCCATCAAGCAAAAAATCGGCGCACTCACGTATCGGCAACCACGCGACTGTTCCCGGTTATGATTTCGAGGATGTGAGCGACGCTTCGTTTATTTAGGAACCAGCACTAACACCAATAATATTGTCAGCCTTGAAATTTAATCTCTCTTGCTAACAGTGCTACTTTGGACTAAGTAGGCAATTGAGTAGAAAAGTCCTCTCTCGACGAACCAACCTCACGCCTTATAAATCTCTCATCATGCCCGTGCTATCGCACGGCGCAGAAGCTTGGACGATGACAACATCCGATGAGGTGCACCTTGAAGTGTTTGAGAAAAAGATGCTGCGGAACATTTTTGGACCTTTGCACGTTGGTGACGGTGAGTATCGCAGACGATCGAACGATGAGCTGTATGAGCTTTACGACGACATAGACATAGTGCAGCGAATAAAATAATAACAATTCGTACGGAGGAGCTGTTTCTCTGTCCACAACTGCATGTATGTATGTACATATGTATGATATGAATGTCTTATCAAAATGCGGGTAAATTCTCTAAATGCATTTGTGTGTAGAGATAGGTATACATATGTATGTATAAGTATGAGGTCAAAATCGTTGACTCCTTACTCGTAAATGTTCATTTGTGCATGCATGAGCTTGAATGTACGAATGTGTGAATTTTCAAATTAAATTTATTGCGTTAAACTAGATTTTAGCTATTTGCAGTAATAATGCTCAAACACGGACACATGCTCATCATTGTATGGAAAATAAATTGCATGCAATGGATCGTGCACACACATACACGTAGGCATATATCAATATACTTATACATATGTAATTTATATTAGAAAATTTATTAATGCAAGTATGCACCAGAGAACTGCAGCGGTGTACTGCTACTGCTTGCACACCGCTTCAATACTCTGGTTTTCTGTAACTGAAACGCAAAAATTCCACAAATAAAATTTCAAGACCACTACTCATACTCAAACGGCAAGTGATTTGAGCTGAAGCATTCATTTCCATGACGGTCAAATGCAAAAACTGCTCTCTTTTTGCTCGATCTTCACAGTACATTTTCAGAAAAACTTCACGCATTTGAGCGGAAAGCAAAAGAGCGGTGTGTGTGCTGATCAATACCGCTATTACCGCGATTGCTGAGTGTATGAATATCTCGTATACTCGGGTGTTAGATTTGAAAGCAATCGTATATTCAACTTCGGCTAAGCGGTGTGACGTGTGAACTCTGTCAAATGAGGAAAACACCGCAAACACCGCGTCGTCATCCCTTGCAAATAGTGAGATTGTCTGCAGTATAATTCATAGCAGCGCACGGAAAAAAAGGATTTTTATAAATACATATGTAGCAGTATTTTTAAATGAAAAGTTTTTTCTTTATTGAAGCAGTGATATTATTTTATTATATTATTGTATATTACTATTAATTATGACAGAAAATAAAATGAACTTTAAAATAAAAATTGAAAACCAAATTCATTCTTTTACAAATTACTTATCGTACAAAAACAAATAATAATTTTTCTTTTAACTTACTTCTAAAGATACTTATATATAAAGATATAAAGAAATTTTCTCAGCAATAAAATTTGAATTCTCCGCATTATAAATCTTTTAAAAATAAACATGTAATCACATGCACATTTATATATACATACATATCTGCAAGTAGAGTGATAATGCACTGCCGACGAAAACAAAGATAAAAAAACATAAATAAGAAAGTGGACTCTTTCGAGTGCTAATCATTTATGTATTGGGTGAACGCGCGATGGCATAGATATTTTTTAGCGGTACTCTTTTGCTTGTGTGTTATGATCTATTTGTGCAGGTGGTGTTTTCAGTACTTTTGTCATTCGGTAGCGGTCATATGCAGCACCGCATAGCCGAAGTGATCACACAAGCGGTAGTTATAAACGAAGCAAAGACTGAACAAAGAAAGACTCGGATGTACAAACGATATACATAGTAGAGGTGGGAAACTATCGATAGTCGGCACCATCGATAGCGGCGATAGTTTTTTACCAAACCATCGATAGTGCCTCGATAGTGACCTACATAAAACAACTAAAATTAATTTTTCAAAAACATAGTTTAATGTTTTTAATTATTTATATGTACATATATATGTTTTACGTCGCTTATTCGGTGGTTTCCGAGGAAGTAAGCGAAAGATTTTGGTTTAAAAATAACAAAATGTTCACATTCTCCTCCTTTAGACGTGTTCTGCGGTCTGATACTATTTGCCCTGCCTTGCTGAATACCCGCTCTGACTGGACAGAAGTGGCCGGAATGCAAAAGTATTTTAACATCAACGTTTTTATTGCAGGAAAGTCCGTCTGGTTAACCTAAGAAAAATATTAATGAGAACAAATTAATTTTTGGATATTGATATTTAAAATTTTATAATTTACTTTCATCCATAATAAGGGATCAACATTTTGTTGGCTTAAGGGCCTTTCCAAATACTGCCTCTTCGCAATGATAGCATCCGATCGCGTGTTTCTAGCCATGGAACGGGCTTTGTTCCCAATGTAGTCGAAAAGCGGGTCCTTATTTGTTGAGATGGGTTCCACATTTGTGTCATTTGAACTATCTTTGTTCATTAAAGCCGTCAACTCGTTTTCGAAACAATGTGCAGCTTGTTCGGCATTTGACATATGTTGAAACCCAATCTTTTTAAATCGGGGATCTAAAATTGTCGCCATTCTCGTCGCAGTTTTTTTTTTCATATGGCGATAAACGTTTTACGATTGAATCTAATAAAACAGTGACCATTTTTTGTCCAACTTCAGTGTGCACATCCGAAGAAATAGTATGCGTTTTACGAATAAGTACATCTGTCAAGGGAATTCTAAGCGAAATCGTAGCATATTTCCCACCAGATATTCTTTTGCTAACTTCTTCAAATACTGTAAGAATTTTTTCCATGTCCTTCAAAACATCAATTTCCTCCGCTTGAAATGGGAGTGGTGCATTGGATGTAGACAATAGTACTACTGCAATTTCATCATGGGTCGCCAGTATTCGTTGAATCATATAAAAGAAACTATTCCATCTAGTTGGAGTTTCTTGTAAAAGTGAATACCCAAACTTTTCTTGCGCCATCTTAAACTTTTCATTAGCAATAGTGCTTTTTTTGAAAAATTTTACAATTGCTTTACATTTTGAAATTATTGCCATTGTTTTTTCGTCATCGTCGAAATTTAGACCGTCTTGAACAACCAAATTTAACGTGTGAGCAAAGCAGAGAATGTTACGAATCTTTAACAGCTCGCAAGCTTTGATCATGGAGCTGGCATTGTCCGTGACAATACACTCAGTTTTGTCAAACAAACCCCAAGAATTTAAAACTTCTTGCAAAGTATTCGCAATATTTTGAGCTGAATGGTTCGTGGCATCCAATAGCTTTCTTGTTGCCAATGAAGCTGTTTTAAGAGTGAACTCATGAATAAAGTGGCTAGTCACTGTTAAAAAACTTATGTTGGCACGTGACGACCATATGTCACACGTAACAGCAACACTAGAAACTTCTTCTAGAATGGTTGAAAGCTTTGCCGAAGTTTTTTTAAATAAATCCATCATCAGCACACTTTGTAAATGACGGCGACTTGGCAGCTTGTACCTGGCATCCATAATTTTGCTGTACTTGATGAATCCACGATCCTCTACTATGCTATACGGTTGTACGTCCAAGGCAACCATCTCCGCTAAAGTTTTATCAATAATTTTTTTTCGCGATGAGTTGGAATCGTACAGGACAGAGTTTTTAATGTATGAATCTAAAGATCTCATACTTGATCGGCAGCTGCTGCTGGTGGATAATATGCTGTCGCCCTGATCTCCATAATTAGCGGAGTTCCTTTCATCGTCCCTTAAACTAGGATGAAACCGTTTCAGGTGATCCCGCAAGTTGGACGTATTTCCGCTTGTCTTGTACTCCTTTTCACAATTTAAGCACTTCGCAAATTTTTTATCATCTGATCTTTTAAAGTAATTCCACACATCAGATATTTTTGTTTTCTTTTTCAATTTATGGCTAGATGTTGTAGCCGCAGAGCTCTTTTCCGATTCCGATGAGCTGCAATCGCATGTTTCTTTCGAATTGCGGCGTTTGCCTATTATAAAACACACATATTAATAGTTGCTTTGAAATTGCTTCAACTACTCATATTTTTATTACCCATTTGGAGAAAGCGATCCATTTCTTTAAAATTATGTTTTTGTTTTGTAATTGAAAGCAAGAAAATTTTTCACCAGCCAAGCGACGCCACTTTTTCAAAACGCGGAATTTATTTCACAACTATTGGTGACACTATCGATGCACTATCGATACACTATCGGTACTGCATGACCATCGATAGTGAGTCGACTCGATAGTGCTCAACCATCGATAGTGTCGATAGTGCCATCGATAGTTTCCCACCTCTAATACATAGAACATTTACTGCTCTGTTGCTGTTCTGCTCAGCGCAAACACCGCTTAGCTTGCGTTGGTCGTACATATTGATACCGCTTTTTTTGTGAGTGGATCGCAAGTCAGAAAAATACCACCGCTTGCAGTTCTCTGGTATGCACATTCATATGTTTATATGTAAATGCATATGACATAAGACACAATTCTGTTATTTACACACTCCTATAGTACGAGTATGAAGAGTTGGCTAACATTCAAGCTCTTCAAATACTCCTTTTACCACCTTCTAACTGCAACAAATTGTGAGGCTGCATGAGATGGTTCTATTCTACTGTTGTTGTCAGCATTCTTACATACGAGTATAATATATTGTTCGCACAATATAGATTCACCCGTAGTCCTTGATATGAAGTGAGATGTGCAAACACACGTTTGTGTATGTACATATCAGAGACCTGCATGGCTCACTGTTTTCTTGAGTTGTTCATACGCTGAATTTCTGGCTCACATTCAGTCAATTGAACCAAAATATTTGGTCAAGTGCAGCAGCTCATGCAGGCGAACGCGTAGTTCAGCTCAGTCAACACGTATGATCTAATGTCTTCGGCTCAAATCTAATCATTGAACAAAAAGCAGCATTGAATGAAATTAGCATCGGCCTTTGCGTTCAAACGATCAAACTTGTTCAAAGAAGTAATTGTCATTATTGTAAATAGCAAACGAGCGTTGGCGTACAATGTACGCTGTAAATTGCGTTTGATATTTGAAAGGATTAGTGGGTTTCAGCAATGTTTCCTTATTTACATTATTTTCTTTCGTGTTTTATTATAAGTTTTAAGAAAAAAAACATATATGAAAATATAGTGTTTTTGCTTTAAAATTTTGCTTTTACTTTGCTATTGTTAGTTACAAGCAAAAACTCATGCGGGATCATACGTGTTCAAACCGGCTCATTTGGCTCTATAGCCCTTTTATTCTTGCTCAAAAAAATGAATGTACAGCCGAACGAGCAAATACCCGAAACGGCTGCTATGAAGACGATTGGTGATAACATCGGAGAGCTAAAACGCAGCACATGATTTGATTGAGCTGAAATAAACAATGACAATAACTTATTTGAACAAGGCCGATCGTTTGAACGCAAAGGCCTGTTTTTTTGTTCAAGCGAAGCGTATGAATGTTTTACACTGAGCCGGTGCAGTTCTCTGGTACATATATAAATATGGATATGTATGTGCCTATGTATGTATATCTGTGTTCGTTTGTTGATTAAGTATATGTATGTATGCTTGAAATTATGAGTAACGTGTTGTAAACAGTTGGAAAATTGCAGGAAATCCTTATAAATTGGTAGCAATTCTACTTACAATAACAACAACAATACAATAGTAGTCAACATCAAAAGCTGTAATGAGGCTCAACAACAGCATCAACATCATCAACAGCACTGGTGCCATTACAAATATTCATTATATTCTGTTGTTGGTTTGCTGCGCTTATTCGTTGAGGGTATGAGGGTGGCAGAGGGTATTGCTATACTAAGTACTTCAGTTGCTCCTGCATTGCTGCAGTAGTAGCAGTGGTTTCTTTGGTTGTCATCCGAAATGACTGATGTCACAGTAAAATATGGGAAATTGAACCATTATCAAGTAAGGAATACATACATACACACTTACATAGTTTTATGAGTTACATATGTATATCCCTACATTACGGGTGGTAGTGATTGCTGCATTTTCATCGCACAGACGCGAATTATTACGTCATGAATTCAGACATGAATGGTAGTAAATATCATAGAAGAAGATGATAGTATATATATACTGTTTTTCAACTTCATCTTCTAGATTGGGGCGATAACCGCTGGCGGAGTTTAACAAAGCGCGCCAGTCGTTTCTTTCTCATGCTAACCGTCGCCAGTTGGACACACCAAGTCGTTCCCCACCTGGTCTTTGCCGTTCCTCATCTTCTGCTACCACCAGCTGGTACCGCATTGAATATTTTCAGAGCCCCTGGATTTTTATTCGCTGCGCTATGTCTATGTCGTCGTAAAGCTCATTGTTCCATCCATCACTTACGATACTCCCCCTTACCAAAATGCAAAGGTACAAAAATCTTGCGCAGAATCTTTCTCTAAAACAGTCCAAGGGACTGCCATCATCTAAGCTTCTGCGCCAAAAGCTAGGACGAGCATGATAAGAACCTTATAGAGTGTTAGCCTAGTTCATCGTGGGAGGATTCGACTGCTGTTTTTTAGCTACACAAACAAAATACGTAGGAGCTATATCCAAAGATAATAGATTACCAGGTTTGGCCATCAGATACAGTGAAAACCCAAATTGTCAGAGTAACTTCGGCTGCCACACATTTCCATACTCGTCCAATTAGACGTTGCTCAGACCATAGATAATAAGATGCGAAACTTTTCCATTTTGTGTGAGTGCGCGCCTAGAAACTTGTTTAAATACTTGGCAGCATTGCCAATCCCTGGGCTGATGAACTGCTGATAGTCGAAATGGCGGGCTGCCAGAAATACCAGGCAGCGTAAATAACTGACGAAAACTGTTAATATTCACATTAATGGAAAAATGCTGCGATTTACATATTTATAATTACATATTTGTTTTAAAATAAATTCAACTGAAACGTAATAATTTCTTGAATTTAAATTGTGTCTCTAGAATTTTCCAAAACCTATTATATACCTTTCGGTTTCTAATACTTTGAATTTATATTGTGTACGTATGTTATATGTGTTATAATAATATATTTTATATGAGAGCGCTGAGGCCTAATACATAGATGGCACTAGTTTTATTGCAATCATCTCTTTTTCAGTTAGTACTAACCTTAAATAGACAGCTGTTAAAATTTCATTATATTCTAAAAACAATGTATCAAAAGAATTTTGTGTTTTAATTGCACACTACATTTTGATGGGGAAAAATACCGTTCCAGCGAAACGGGGTGAAAAGTGTTGTGGGGACTCCGCTCCATCAGAAACAACATTAAAACGATGGTTTGCTGACTTCAAACGTGATGGTAGAGACACCGATGAGACACAACACAGTGGACATCGAAATGAGGCGGTAACACCGTACCGTAAATGGAGAACAGTAGTTGCCCAAGCACATATTCACACACTCCTCAAATTTGGGCAAATCTAAAACAACTGCTTCATTACCCCGGTTACGTCAATCACTCAGCTGATTCTTTGAAATTCGCTTAGACCCAGATAAAGGACTGATCGTGGAAACACCTCTACATATAAATCCTTTCACCATATATAATTGGCACTTATAGCCCTTTCAGGTGTTGCCGAGCTCCTCCTCCTAGTTGGTGCGAGCGTCTTGATGCTGTTGCACAAATGGATGTACCTACAGTTTTAAACCGACTCCGAACGGCAGATCTTTTTTTATGAGGAGCTTTTTCATGGCAGAAATATACTCGGAGGCTTGCTGTTGCCTGCCAAGGGGCGACCGTAATTAGAAAAACTTTTTGTTCATTTTGGTGTTTCACGGTGATTCGAACCAACGTACTCGAATTCCGAATGGTAGTCACCCCCCAAGGCATTCCGCTATAGCGGCCGCGGGTATATGCATGTATATCATTAGTTTATTCTGCTGTTTATTTATTCTATTGCGCATTGATTTGCAATTCTCTTTTGTGTGGCGACTGTGTGTTTTAGCAACTAATATTGAAATAGGCAAACTTTTCTGCCAGTTAATTTGAAAACTAATACAATATTTTAGTTACATGAAAAGTTTAATAACGGGCTGCCCATACTCGACGGACCCACACAAAATCCTCACGAATTTCAAGAGGTACCTCTTTACGACGAAAAAGTCACTGTCAAGCTGTTACCGTCAATCAGGAGCGTTATCGCGATATGATAACCACTTTTGCGATGCCAATTATTCGTCGAAAGCGTATAAGGCAGTTCTGGTTACAACAAGACGGCGTTCCACCACGCACAGCTCGCACCACAATCGATTTTTTGAAGAAATTGTTTCCTCGTCGTTCGATGTCGAAAAATGGCGATTTTGACTGGCACCGCGTTCGCCCGATTTAACACCACCTGACTTCTTCTTGTGGGGATATTTAAAATGAAAGGTTTATATTAATAAGCCAAAGGCCATAGAAGAGCTCAAGAACTACATTCGTGAGGAAATATCCGCTATTCCAGCCGAAATGTTAGCTAAAACTATGGAAAATGCTGCAAAACGGGCACAATACGCCGTACAGGCTCAAGGTGGCCATTTGAGAGATATATTCAAAAAGTGATGTCAACAAATCTACTTGAACCAAATAAAATGATTATTATCGTCAACATCAAAAAAATTGTGATTTTCTTTGATTTAAAAAAAAAACACATGGGTCCGTCGAATATGGGCAACCCTGTATTCTAAGAAAGATGTAATTGAATAGACTCAGCAGGTGATCCAATATAATAAGACTTTGATTTCAAAAATAATACCTGTTGGTATACGGCCGAATCATTTTGTGCGTGACTACATCTGTACATACATACATATGTATTTATTTCAGTTCCTTACGCTGTAACCGACAACTCTTATGTGAACAAAATTATGCTACCAATATGCACAAGTGCGTGGGGGTGCAAAACAACTTCAATTTAATTACATACCTATATTATTTCGAACTCAACCAACTGGAGAATCACTTTTGAGATGAAGTTGTGAAACACAAATTCAGCATTTTTAAAATATGACCTTTTTGTATAAGTATTGTATTGTATTGTATTGTTAAGAGTCAATATTGCACTAAATCTTGAAACACGTGGCCATCGCTTCTACGCTTAGACTTAAAAGTATGACGCTATGGAAAAATAGATGGTTTGACCACACACTATTTTGCACACTCTGAATAGTTACAAACAAAAAATATTCTATTCTATTCCTAGACTTACCTTCGACAGATTTTTTAAGGCGAGCATACCGTCAAGAAGAGAGTGGCAGACTCCAAGGCCATGCAGAAGGGGGGAATTAAATTTTTATACAAATTGTTCCAAGCTAGACGGAAGTGTTGGATATGGAGTATTTTCGAATGAATTGGGACTTGAACTATCCATTCGTCTACCAGACTACTGCACCGTTTGTTATGTAGAAGTTCTAGTTATAAAAGAAGTGGCTGTGTATCTACGTAAATACGCATGCCATAACAAATATATTCTCTCACTCTATTCTCCACAATAAATATGTATATTCTCGGATAGCCAGGTGGCCATTAAATCATTGAATACGGTTATACTAAGATCAAAGATTGCACTGGAATGCCGGATAGGTCAAATTTTATTAGTGTCGTATTCAAGGTGAGCTTTCTTTGGGTTCCGGGGCAGAGAGATATTGAGGAAAATTGCAAAGCCGATGAGCCAGCCAGGTAATGTGCTACTCTTCAACTGCTCAATGATAGAAGTACCATTGGGATACCTATGGCCAAGAACAAATTAATAATTAAGAATAACATTATTCAAGATGCCAATAGGACATGGGGAGATGAAGGCACATGTGTTACAAATAGACTACTATGGCCGCAAATAAATAAGAAAAAGACAAAGGAACTGCTTAACTTTCAAAAACGGGATATCTTGCAGGCATATCTTGAGACTAGGAGTTTTCTCCCATAAATATTGTAAAAGTTGTAGAGACGAGAAAAACGAAGAAACAGTTGATCACTTCTTTTTCAATTGCCCAGCTTTAGCTAAAATCGGAGCAGGTTTCACTTTATCAATTCTCTGACGGAACTGTCCGGCCAATCCTGTGCTTCATAAGATCCACAAAATGGTTCCACGAAGCAAAATAAATGAGGCTCCCGTATCGCACAGTGGTATCATAACGGACTTGTAAGGTCTAAGCTAAGGGAGCTGGTCATACAGACCAACTACCTCCATAACCTAACCTAACGAATACTGTAGATTGTACAAATATCTTAATTCTTAACTTAACCTCAAGTTGTGCGCACATATAAATGTTTATTGCAAATCCTCTGCTGGGCTCTCCACATATGTATGTACATATATGCGTAAATAGTACACATACAAGTAAATATGTGCATGTTTGCATGTTTGTAAATTATATTGCAGAATGCGTTGCACGATTCTTCATTCGCTCAATTGATTCATAATGCAATTTAAGCATTCTAGCCAACTCATATAAATATATCCTTACATATGTATATATGTGTGTACATGGACAACATCTTACTTTATCAACTGCATTTTCTCGTTTGAGAGAAAATATATTCACCCTTCACATCCTGCGTATTTGTTGCACACTGAATTTGTCATTTATTGAATTTATGGCATGCCATGTTGCCAATGTTCTCATACACACATTTAATACATACATACATCCATATATGCATACATTTCCATATGTAGGCAAATAAAGGCATACTAGCATATGGAAAATATACATTTGCGCTAAATAGATATGTATGTATGCAGTGCAATTAAGCATGTATTAGTTAAATATTTAGTTAGGACGTATAGAATACACTTTCCTAATCAAGACGATAAGTTGTTCCTTACTTTAAAGTGCTATTTGACTTTTGTTCTTTAGCAATCCGCCGAACAAAAATTTTTCAATAACGAAACTAACAGTGCTTTCTTTTTCCCCAACAATGTCGCATGCACTCCGCTCAGCGCCAAATTTTCGTTTTCTTTTCTCAAATTGCTGTACTCTGACCAGGCCAACGTGTAAAATTTTCTACCGCCTACATATAAAGCGACCGCCATAGCCGAATGGGTTGGTGCGTAACTACCGTTCGAAATTCACAGAGAGAACGTAGAGAAAAGTGAAGAAAAACATTTTTCTAATAGCGGTCGCCCCTCGGCAGGGAATGGCAAACCTCTGAGTTTCTGCCATGAAAAAAATCCTCGTAAAAAATACTGCCGTTCGGAGTTGGCTTGAAACTGTAAGACACAAATAGGAGGAGGAGCTTGGCTAAATACCCAAAAAGGGTATACGTGCCAATTGTATATACAGTGGACTCTCGTTCATTCGAGGGACTCTTAAAATATTACGAATTATCGAGTGTTTGAAATGTTAAATGGTTCGAAATTTTTGAGAGAAAATAAATAAGACTTCGAATTATCAATTGTTTTTATTTAACTGCTAATGTTTTACCTATTCATAATGTGAATTGATTAGTATTTGAAAATAATTCATTTATACGGATTTGTTTCGAAGCACATTGCTGCTGCTCAGACTTTTCAATAATTTTTTGATGGAGAAAAAGTGCCTGATATGCTGTTTCATCAGTTTCGTTTTGTAGACAAACGCTTTGTGAGCTATCGAATGAGGCTCTTGCTACCTTAATTGGCACCTCTGCCAAAGGTTCTGATGTATCGTTTTCATCTTCATCGTTTCTATTTTCATTCGTATCTGTCGCAGATAAAATTTCGCCTTCGGTTAGTGATCCTGAGACAGCAACATCTTCATCCACTTGAACATAGTTGGAAAAACTCACAACGCTGATGTCAACTACTGGTACCATTGATGGTTCTTCATCATCCATAATTATTTGCGAATTGCCCTGATCTTCTTTTACGAAACCCGACTTTTTTAATCAGTTCAGAATCGTTAGGGGTGTTACATCTCTCCATGCCTTGCCAATCAGTAAAATAGCTGTCAGAGCCGTGATATTCGTAGTTAGCTGATTGTCGAGAGATTCCAAAACGATCTTAACAATTTCTTTGCGATACAACGTCTTTAAATTATGGATGATCCATTGGTCCAATGGTTGCAGTTTGGAAGTTGTATTTGGCGGAAAGAAGTAGAGTTCTACCTTGGACAATGTTGGAGGACTGTTGTGGACAGTGCAATGGTTAATTTTTCTCTTTTGTCATTTCATGTTTCCATTACTTGTTAAAAGTCAATTACTAAAAACTTCTGTTGTCATCTAAGCGTAGTTTCATTACTGTTCCTCTTACTAAGGGCTTAAGTTTTTCCGATCCGTTCGTATTTGCTGCAAGTACAACTGTCAGCCTCTCTTTACTATGTTTTCCCCCCATGACACTTTTCATCTTTAAAAGTAAGCGTCCGGTAAGTATTTGAAAAATGGGCCAGTTTCATCAGTATTGAAAATGTCTCGGCCATCATAGTATTCAATCAGTGTCTTCCGTCGGTGCCAACCTGAGCAAACAGCATCATTAACAGTTCCACTTTCTTCACAAACTTTTTTTGAACACGACTCCATTCCTCTTTTTGAAATTTGTAAGCCACACTTCACTTGCCGCAAAGTTTTGTATGTTTAGTGTAGGCGCGAACTATTTTGTTTTTCCTTTAACAAAGTTTCGCTATTAAATAAGTTTTGTCCTCAACACTAAGCCAAATGATCAAGCTTTCTTCTAGACGAGGAAATTCACTTTTTGTTATTCTTTTCCGTGCTCCAGCAGTTTGAGCAGCAGTAACTTTCTCCTTGTTCTTTATTATGGTTGTGAGACTACTGAGAGAAATCTTAAATTCTTTTGCAACATCGCTTTTCTTCTCACCTCCTTCTACTTTTCCAATTCAATTCTTCTTTTCAACAATCGTCAAACATTTATATTTTTTAAGACTCATACATTTAATACAAATTTTTAACCTGTACGCCAACGAAGCGATTCGTGCGGAAGCGTGTGTCAAAATGTGTTTTATGCGTAACACGCAACCACGCACAGTAATCCCAAAATTCAAAGTTCTTACTAACACACCAAGAAACTTTGCAAATTTGAATTGTCGAGTGTTTGACCATATGAGTTCGAATTACCGCGTCATAGCAATGATTTTTTCGTTCGAATTGCAGAGTGCATAAAAATGTATGGACATAATTCGAAATATAAAGGGATTTTGTGTAATAATAAAACATAATTTGAATTAATGATAGGTTCGAAATATCGCAGGATTGAATTAACGAGAGTCAACTATATAAATACAAAGTGGAAAGGTGAGCGCTGTTCACTCGAAATGTTTTCACTGGGCATATGACAATATTTTCGTAATATTCATATATAAGCATAAAGAGGTGGCACTTTTTAAAGAAATGAAATTTGAATTATTTATTTCGAAATTATAATTTGAATTAAATAGTGATAGCTGCGCATGTCACAGAGAATGAGAAGATCCCGATGCCCCAATTGTTGACGACGGAATTGTCCTTCCGCTACCCGACCATGACGAGGTGAGAATAGCGATAACGCGGCTAAAGAACAACAAAGCCGCGGGCGCCGACGGACGGCTGGCTGAGCTATTCAAACATGGCGGCGAGCAGCTGGTGAGGTGTATGCATCAGCTTTTATGTAAAATATGGTCGGATGAAAGCATACCGATTGGAATTTAAGTGTGCTCTACCCAATCCATAATAAGGGTGCTCCTGCAATCTGTGCCAAATATTGCGTGACAATTCTTCTGAATATCGCTTATAAGGTTCTAGAGAGCGTATTGTGTGAAAGACTAACCTCTCCGAGCCGTTTGATACCAAATGAGGTTTCCGACAAGGTGACTCGCTGTCGTGCGACTTCTTTAATTTGATGTTGGAAAGGATCATATGAGCCGCAGAACTTAATCGCTGAGGCACAATATTTTATAAGAGCGTACAATTATTGTCGTATGCCGATGATATTGACATCATCGGTCTTAACAACCGCGCTGTTAGTTCTGCTTTCTCCAAACTGGATAAAGAGGCAAAGCGAATGGGTCTCGTAGTAAACGAGGGCAAAACGAAGTACCTCCTGTCATCAAACAAACAGTCGGCGCACTCGCGTATCGGCACCCACGTCACATTGACAGTTATAATTTCGAGGTTGTAAAAGACTTCGTTTATTTAGGAACCAGCATTAACACTGATAATAATGTCACCCTGGAAATCCAACGTAAAATCTTTCTTGCCAACAAGCGCTTCTTTGGCCTAAGTAGGCAATTGAGCAGTAAAGTCCTCTCCCGACGAACAAAACTAACTCTCTACAAGGCTCTGATCATACCCGCCCTAACGTATGGCGCTGAAGCGTGGATGATGACAACATCCGATGAAGCGAAGCTTGGAGTGTTTGAGAGAAATATTCTATCGCAGGCGATAGAACGATGAGCTGTATGAGCTTTACGACTACATAGACATAGCGCAACGAATAAAGATCCAGCGGCTACGTTGGCTGGGTCATATCGTCCGAATGGATACCAATGCTCCGGCTCTGAAAGTATTCGATGCGGTACCAGCTGGTGGTAGCAGAGGAAGAGGAAGGCCTCTTTTGCGTTGGAAAGATCAGGTGAAGAAGGATTTGGTTTCACTTGGAGTGTCCAACTGGCGCAGGTTAGTACGAGAAAGAAACGACTGGCGTGCTTTATTAAACTCGGCCAAAATCGCGTAAGCGGTTATCGCGCCAATTAAGAAGAAGAATTTGAACTAAAATTGACTAAAAAACAAATTAAAAAAAATGTATAAATGAAACACGTAAGGAAGGCTAAATTTAGTTCAGACCGAACTTTATATACTTATATATATATTATTTTTTGCTGTGGCTGGAATACGCCTTGCAAATGGAAATTGATGCGAATAATACTGCCACTCCTCGCCAAACTACTAGCTTTTCCCACGGTCCTAGATTCCTTATCCAGGACTTTGTACCCCTGTTTGTGCTAACGAAACGCTGTCAACCGAGGCAAGGCAGTCTAACCTATGCAAGCTCAGATGCTGAATGCTAATTCCTTAATCGTCTTAAACTCAGGGATTACTGAAATTTTATAAACCCTCGCACAATTTAATAAAGTTGTATGTGGGCTGGATTCAACAAACTCATTGACAATGGGAGTTATTTAGGTATAGCTTAGAATACCAGATTGACAAACGGAAATTTAAAATTAGCATATAAAAAGCAAGTGTGGTTTTCGATCTATCTCAATAAATGAGCTGGTGTGCAATATGTGTGGCATGTTTGGGTGAGTTTTATCCAGTCGTTATCGGAAAAGTACCCTCGGCACATACTCCGATATTTTCAAAATTTTATTCCGCCATATTCGTTTTTTGCCAGGTAAAACTAGTTTTTACTTTAGTTATAACAGAGATATAACGTTTTATAGCCATTACATGAGAGTTTGGCGTGGTTGCCGACCTATTTTGCCTATTTTCAATACCAACCTTCCTTGGACAAAGAGTAATATGAGTTCCAAGTTTCTTTGAGATATACTCATTTTTGCCAATATATCGTGCATATCGTGCGCATGAACAGATGACCAGACGGACGTTCAAATATCTCTCATAATTCTGAGCCTTTTAGTATAACATACATACGAGTACATTATAGCCGAATGGTTTTGTGCATGAGGGCGCGGGTTCGAAACCCACCATGGGTATGAAACATAAAATAATAGAAACAGGTTCACCACTCGGTAGGTGGTGCAAATATCTGATAATATTCTCTCATCTTTCCGAATGCCGGATTTTTTTTTAAGTTGCTTATTAGAGCACTTGTTGTGTAAAGAGGGAACCCGCTCAAAAACAATACATTTAGATAAGAGGATGAGTTTAGAAAGGACGAGTTTGCTAAAAAATAATAAACATTTTCGAGGCCATTGAAGTGAGTTCATGGAACCTGGCGGTACGAAATTTGTACAAAAAAAGTTCATCAAACACTTTGAAATGCGGGCATAACTGCTCTGCATTTTGTCGAAACGTCACCATTACACCTGAAAACACCAAAATGGGACTACAGATTGATAGATTGAAGAAAAATGTTTATCTCAGAAAAGTAAAAATTTAAACGTTTTGGTTTCGGCAGTTTCCTGTATATATGAAAGTAACCGGCTGCCGCTATAGCGGTGAGAGTGTTCAATGCACAGTTAGATAATATCGAAACCACATGGCTTAGGGTGCTATTCCTATTTGTAATTTGGTACGTAATCGTAATAGAAGGAGCATTTATAAATACCATTATGCCGACGTCTACTTGAGTAAAGTTTTAACCCTCCAGCAGTAAAGGATTCCATCCAGAAAATGCTGAAGGCTGATATCGCACCAAAAAGCTGGTAACCCACGAACTGGTGTCATATAGGCAGGCTGTTATAGAAATTACAATAATCAGTGATTTTTATTAATTTTGTCAAGAAAAAAATTATTTTGTGCATATTAGAATTTCGCTTATGTGCTGCCCTGAATGCATGATTCTTAGACATACATATTTTGAAAGCAGGGATAACAATGAAGAGAATCAAAACTTTATTAGAGGATGATTGGGTCTTTGAGAAAACTTTTTATAATATAACTGTTTAAGAAACAGCTTTGCCCAAATGAATTGTTGAGTGTTCATTTTTATGTCCGCAACTGTGTAAACTTCCTCTACCGTTTATATTGTGCCATATCCCGTGGTTGCACCAAATTCAATCGATTATTTTAGTAGCTCCTGATTCGAACTCCAAAACGAATCCTAAATAAAGCATAACCACAAAATGGCACTCTAATTTGGTAAACAATTTAGACACATAACTGCAAGCAGCGGCAGCTGGAGCTTGCCTACGGCATTACCAGTGAAATAAGATATTACCTGCAAACTGTGATTTTAGTTGAAGGATTGAAATGCCGAATAGAAATACATTGAAAGATCTTTCGTATATCAGCCACGTAATTCTAACCACAACATCAAAGTCGAGCAAAAATACAATATTGACAATAAAAATGCCAATACAGCACTGTGTAGAGCAAGGCAAAGGAGTACAACATAGCCTGGTGCTTTGTGCATGACTACTATTCGGTTGGTCGCGTGTTCGGGGCCTTTTATTTAAATGATTGAAAAAGTTCTTTTCGAAAGCGGCCGGCAGACAATTATAAACTTCCAAGCTCATTTCTGCGCGAATTAGGTTCAAATTATTGTGATTTCCATTCATAGGAAAACATCAAGAGGCACAAATTAATTGAACGAGAAGCTTGGCCAAACACAACACAAAGTATGTGCGAACCAAATATGTATCACTAATACATATAAAAAAAATATGTAAGTACCATCATAAAACGAGGAAAGGCAAATTGCGTTGGAGAAATCGAGATATCTAAGCAGAATTCCCTCAGCTGCGCTTTTTCTCCAGATGTCTCGCTTCACCTTCGTCTGCATGTTTGCTTGGAAATCTAGATATGTACATATGTGTGTATGTGTATTGACATAAGTGCCTATGCGCATATGTTTGAAGGATTGCTTTTGCATCTTTCCCTTTTCACCATGTCTCGGCTGTTCGGCGACGTACAAAATTTTCAATTTGCCTTGTGGATGAGTTTTGTGTACATACAAATATAAATATATGCGCTATACTCTGTCTGTAAATGTACGAGTATGCATATGAATAATATTGATACCCATCTAAAATTTACATACGATAGCCGCTTTTGAAGGAATGTTGCTTTAGGAAATAAACTTCTGCATATTTCCGAAAAATATTTCACACTCAGATATAAAGGGTTTTCCAATAACAGGTGTTATTTAGATTAGATTAACGATTTTTTATGGCCGGAATTGGATGATATTGATCTGGGGAACGTTTATTTTCAACAAGACGTCGCTACGTGCCATACAACCAAACAGCCTAGAGTCGATTCAAGGCCTCAAAGATGGAATTCGTGAGGCTATGGAAAATTTCATAAAAAGGGTATTGCCCTGTAAGCGTGGTCGTGGTGGTCATTTGCCTGAGGTTATTTTCCACTACTAACGGGAGACCTTCCTCTTTATAATGAAATAAAAATCCGAGCATTTATATTAAAAAATAGCATTTTTCTTTGAATATCAAAATAACACCTCTGATGGGAAAACCCTTTACTATTTTGGAACCGAATGTGCTGAAGCTGTCGTTTTTGCTTGGATCAACGCCTTTGCATGGATACTCATATAAAGATTTTGTGTGATGAATATTTCACAAATTTAAATGCAGAAAGACACAGTTTATTTTCAAAAGTACTCTAAATTTCTTATCTAAATGGACAGGACTGGAAATAATGATAAAGATAAATGCAGGCTCCACAGTAATACTCGTATATGGAGTTTAACGCACTGACAATATGTAGTGATTTGACCATCGGCTTTAATTTAGATTTTAAGGGGTTATAGTGCACTGTGACCTCTTATGTTGTCTATTGTGCTGGATCGCGAGCCTAAAATTATAAAAAAAATAGCGGAAAAATCGCAGGAATGTAAATATAAGGCCCTCAAGAAAGTTGGGCAGGTATCATTTTTCTGATCTGGGTCCCAGGGCATAGAAACATCGAGCGAAATGAAATTGCTGATAAGCTTGTAAGGAAGAGGAGGAGAATTTGTTTTAGAGTTTTCCCACCCTGTCATAGGCATCCTTCTGACTGTTGTTAAAGGAGAATTGCACAACTTATATTTCAGGAAAGTGCAGGAGAAATGACGTTCAATTCCTTCGTGTGCTATTTGAAAACCCTTTGGTCCCAGTACAATAGACGCAGAACGCACAAAGTCTTGGGGACTCCATATCATTCAATTTCCAAACTCGTAACTGTGTTTACCGGTCGTTGAACGATCAACGTACATGTAGGTTTACCATTTATTCCCCATTGCAGAAGTTGTGGGAACCTTTCAAAGAAGAAGACTTTTGAGCATTTTCTCTGTAAATGTCCGGGTTTGGCAGCTAGACAATTAAGGTCACAGGGTTCTCATTTCTTCGACAGCCTTGGGTTGTGCTCCAACCTAAATCCAATCGGTTGCAGTGAAGTAAAATTGGAATTAGGTTTGTCACTAGACAGTGTGTCCGGCGTAGCAGCCTATAAGTTTCTAACCCGTACACTCTGAATATATCAATATGAACATATCTTTCATATATCTCTTTTTCAGGACCTAGATTTGATAGAACTATCGTCATTTGTAGTCCGTATCATCCTACTCATATTATATTAGAAGCATAAAATGAATTTAAAAAAAATCCTTCCTTACCAACTAATAAAATCAAAATTTGTGCATAGAATATTTTCTTTTCTGGCATAATTTTAATTTTCCCTTTTGGAAGATTAACCTTCAATGTATTCATACGTTCTGCGTCGGATCTCAATATTTGATGTTGGAACTCAACTCAACTACAACTAAGTAAAATTTGCTTCTTTCTAAAGCTTTATTTGAGTTAAATTATGCCCCTGATTTGGACCCTTACCTGCGTTATGGCGCTGTTCGTCGCCTATGATATGATTAGTTTTAAATAGTACTAATTAGTTTGGTTCTACAGCCAGTACTAAATTTGTTCATATGGCTAAAATTATAAAATAAATAAATGGTAAATTCTTCAGCACTGGAGAATCGTCATCGTGTATGTTTCCATGACCAAGAAAATAAACTGGTAAAGTGCTTTTGATTCGAATCGACTTCTTCTACTTCGGATGCCGGCGTTTTTCAGGCCCCAGATTACTACAAGCTCATCCCGGGATCCCGAAAAATGTTAAATATTTAATTGAAAGATATAAAGATATAAAAAGTGTTTTATAATAAAATTCGATTATAATAAAAGATTTATATATGATACATTCTGTCAAAAAAATATCAGTAATTGTTCATTTAAAAAGGGCGAGGTACACATATGTCTAAATTTTTTTTGACGAGATCTTGGACCACTTTTCTCTCGAAAACACGGGTCTACGAGTGGTATAAGGCTTTTGCAGAGGGCCGAGAAGTCATGGAAGATTTGCCCCGATCTGGTCGCGACGGATGAAAACGTCGAAAAAGTAAAGCAAATGATGCTGGAAAACCATCATTTAAGTTTGAAGGATTTAGCTCGTGACCATAGCGTGTCTCACAAATCAATTCGCAACATTTTACACCATCAGTTGGGCATGAGACGTGTGGCTGCTTGACTCGTTCCAAGAGAGCTGATCTTCTTTCAAAAAATTGATCGGAAGAAGGTGGCTGAAGACATGCTTGAGCAAGTGAATTCGGTCCCAACGTTTATCCAGCGCATCATCGCATCATAACAGGTGATGAGACGTGGGTATATGAGTTTGACATGCAAACCAGTCAACAGGTGGCTGAATGGTACTATCCACATGAGCTGAGATCCAAAAAACCACGTCAAAGTCGGTCATAAGTGAAAGTCATGATACTCGTTTTCTTTGATTATTATGGTGTTGTGCACTCGGAATTCATTCCAAATGGTTATACGGTAAATAAAAAATATTGGTTGGTAGTTATGCGACGTATGTGAGAGAATGTGCGTAGAAAACGGCCTAATTTGTGAAAAGAAAACTCATGGATCGTGATAACCCACCGTCTCAGAAGGTTCATATTGTGATGAATTTTTTTCGTATTCACCGGATTTAGCCCCTTGTGACTTTTTCCTGTTCCTATAACTTAAATTGCCTCCTCGCCGACGTCGATTTGAGTCAATAGAGGCCATTCAGAAGAATTTGCTGGAGGAGCTGAAGAAGATCTCTTCAAACGCGTTTAAAAGGAAGTGCTTTGATGACTGGACTAATCGTTGGCATATGTGTATGTATTGCTTCGAATGAAGCCTATTATGAAGGCGACAAGATAAAGTTTGATAATTAAACAATTATTTTGCGTTTAATTGAACAATTTTCGACACTTTTTTGACAGAATCTATATGGTGCAATTCGGTGTGAATAAAAACATATTTCCAAATAAATCAACTAATTCTTTCGATCTGAGTAAGCTCTCATTGATTGAAATGTTTTGCAAATTTATATGAAAAAATCATTTACTAGTGTTTAATCTATGAGTTTAAACATATATACTTATATACTATTTAATATTATATATAATAAATACTAGGTTGTTCTATAAGTTCTGCGGTTCAATAGGAAAAACACAGTTTTATGGTTTGAAATACAGTTTATTATTCAGTGTGGTCTCTCTGAACATCAATACATTTCTTATAATGAGAATCCAATTTATGAACTCCATCCTTAAAGTGAGAATATGGAAGGGCTGCAAAATACGCAGCTGTTTTGAATTTTCTTAGGTCTGGAAGCAGTTGAAAGTCGCTACTGGCCAATGCTGGTGAATACGGCGGATTCTCCCCAATTAGGACCTTAATTTATGGATTTTAGAAAGAAATTTTTCTTTTGCAAACTTTGTCTTTTTTCACGAATTTTTTCCTTCAGCTAGTCTAAAAGGCTACACTAATATTAAGAATTTATTGTTTTACCAGCTTGCAAGTAATTCACAAACAAAATTCCCTTAGCATCCCAAAAAATTGATGCTAACACTTTTTTTGACTGAATTCTGGACACGAACTCGTTTCAGAGCCGAATAAACAATTGCGTAGCAAATGCCCAGAAAAATCGTACTAAAAAATAATACTTAAATAGTAGCAAAAGGTATAAGGGGTTTAATTGAAATATAAAAATATACATACATTCATACAGATTTAATAGAAATCTAATAGAAATAGAGAATCCTACAAATGCGATTTTTAAAATCAGTTTACCTTAAATTGTAAATAGTTTTATTTCATGGTATGTCGAATGTTTTCACTGGTTGATTTTTCTCCTATAAAAAATATCCCAAAATTCTGGGCTCAAAATTTAGCGCTAATATTGGCATCCCTAATGTCTACCGCTATACCTGAACGGGCTGATGCCTGACTACCATTCGGGAGTGCGTAGGTTCGAATCTTTGTGCATGAAATATGTAATGATAGAAACAGTTTATTCTATGTAAGAGCGATTGCCCCACGGCAGGTAATGCCAAACCTGAATTGTGAATTTGTGCCATGGAAAAGCTTCTCATAAAAAACCATCTGCCGTTGGGAGTCTGCTTAAAATTGTAGATCCCTCCGTTTGTGAAGCAAGACACCACCACAAATAGGAGAAGAAGTTTGTTTGGTTGAAACACATAACAGAAGTGTAGGCACCAATTATTTTTTTTTTTTTAATGTCTACATACGTGTGTATGTGGTAGTGTAAGCTAGTTTGCTGCGTTGAAGGGTTTTGAAAATTATCCGCCTAGATCACTCAACTAAAAACTCAATTTGCATATTAATATTTTCGAAGGCTGAATGTGCTGGGGCTTTTGGCCTATTTTTTAAATTTTTCTATTTCTCTATTTTTACTCCTCACGTTTTTTCCGCCTTGCAAATATACATAGGTATGTACCTGTTTGCATACACACCTACACTTACTCAGTATCGAAACTGTGCCCCAATTGGTTATACAAAAAAAAAAAAAAAAAAATGAAGCAGCCTCACTTGTCTTGTCTGCCTTTGCATGTTTGATTTTTGACATGATGTACATACATACATGGATACATACATACCGTGTGTATGCCACTCACACTTGTTTATTGTTGTGTGCTCTGGTTTTACTACCTAACCATGAAATTTTGGGTATGCTTGTGTGTGTGTGTATATTTGTAGAAAACATGTGTTTTTCCTTATCCCTAAAGCCTTTTATGATTGCATACACTCACCGTTACTGGAGGAAACGTGTCTGCTTGCGTCCTCTTACGAACACATCCATCCGTATCTACATACATGTTTACAAATTCAATTCTGCTTGTTTACCTTAAGTTGTACCTTTATTTAAGAGCTTCAAATGGTAAAATGATTTCTGGCACGCTTCAGTAAGGTGGCTCGCCTTGCTTGTCGATTTTTTTTATTTCCCCATTGCCTTGTTTGGGGACATACACCCACACATGCATATCACATATGAGTGTGTAGTGATATTTTCATGGCACGCTATTCTGTTTTGTTTTTTGTTTATAGTAGCTATCATATGCAAGTATATCCATAAAACAAATTTCGGAAACAGCCTGCGCACAGTCAAACATACAAAGGTAAGACGCAGCAGGAGTACTTACCTGCATAACACGCTCACCAATCCCTTTGTTGGTATGCCTTTTTGATGAGCATAATATTGTGAGATTATTGAGTAAATTTTGCCAATTGGGTTTTGTTTGCCTCGATACCAGCTACCTTGTTGCCGACTGGCGCAAACATAGTTACATATATTGTATGTAAGTGCATATACAAACATGTGTCTTACATGTGTTTCAACTTATTTGCTCACTTATTTCACACAATGTATTCAATCTCGTTATAAGCTGTCGAAATGTATTCATAAGCTTGTCATAAATGACAAGGATGTAATTTTGATTTCTTCTTGGGAGATTATGAATTATTTATATTTATTTTATTTTGAGTGAAAATGGGGGCTACGACTACAAGGTGGCGCAAAATTAATCGCCCTATCGGAAGATTTGTAATTTTTGCAAATGGCGTTGTAGGTCACTCATACTCGTATTTAGCACAGACAGGCAAAATTAGGCCCAAATTAATTATTTTCTTTACTCAAAGCAATTTTGATTATTTAGTAAAAAAGTTATTGAAAACGAAAATTCGAGGATTAATTTTGTGCCACCTTGTACATGTATACATATTTAAGTAAAGAAGCGACCATTGGTAGTTTCTATTCAAAAAAGGTATATAAAAGACTATTTAATATTAGTCATTTAATGGTTTTTGCTTTATTAGAACGAGTAAGCCCTCCGATAAGATGTGACATTTAAATTTGCAGCTGCCCCCGGGAATGATACGATCGTAATAGCCCAGACAGACGGCGGCTTTAATCGGGACTACCGGCGTTGTTGCGAAAAGCTCATTTGCTTATTGGATAGTTGTATGGAACGCAAGCAGCAAATACGGGTATTGGCTGCCCTGCTACTAAGAAATAATTATTTACTTATATTTAAAAAATCTTAAATTGCAATTTCTCAAA
Organism: Anastrepha ludens; assembly: GCF_028408465.1. Lineage (NCBI taxonomy): Eukaryota > Metazoa > Arthropoda > Insecta > Diptera > Tephritidae > Anastrepha > Anastrepha ludens. Next base: position 46,476,665 of record NC_071500.1, on the reverse strand, counting down.
CTACTCCGAAATATCAAAACAATTAATGAAATTTCGAAGATGTTAGTGCAAACTAGCATTGTGTCCATAACGTCTCCGGAAAAAGAACGCTTAATCTCGGAGCAGTGTTCATCGTAGTATTGCCCATAAAGCGGTGCACAGCAGAAAAGTGCCTCAAAGTGGAAGGGCTTTCGTCTGATGTACCCATTTTGCCGTTTTCTTCTCTGCAAAAATTACAAAGTTAGTTAATGGATAATATGGAAAAAGTTAGTTAAAAATGCACATTTTTATTTTTATTTTTATATAGATCTTCACGGCGCTGTACTTGCATACCATTTTGACAACAATGTCATTGTATATGTGGGGATTTTTTGTTTGCCCTCCGCAAATCATTTGCCCGTTCTCTCCATTTGGTTCTCTCCAGATTAAACGTTCCTTTCTGCTATTCATCTGAAATTGGGAATGCATATTTTTTAAATTAAAATACAAAAATGAAAATGCTCCAAAGCGGATTATTTACTTTACATATATTTACTTTAATTGTTCGGCAATGTTGTAATCGAAAATTTCCCTAATCCGCTTACATTATGATAATTAATTCTAGTTGTCATTACGCATTAGCTGCTATTAATTAAGTCGTTAATTCCGATTAATGCCACCGTCAGTCTATGCTATGACACCTATCGAGTGAGCGAAAAAATCCTTCGACGACCTACCTATTTTAAGAGAGGGTCTATTAAATTAAGGGCTTGATATATAAGCGATACTCATTCGTTTCAGAATTAAAGACAAGAAGACCAATGAAACACCCAAACTACTATGCAGATAAGTATTTTTATTAACAACAAAATTATTAGCTATTAACTACGGCAAATCTTATAAATTTAATGCAAAAATTGTGTTTTTAAAAAATAAATTCATAATTGCAGGGTTTTAATTTTCTCCATTTGATCTAAAATTCCTTCTGGCCTAATTTCCGTATTTTTATAGATGGAAAGCGAAGCAAGACCATTAAGTTCTCCTTCACTCGTTGTATTTCTCTGACTTCAATGTGCATGAAACTGAGATGAGTGGAGGTACATACTGCAGCCGGCGAGGAACCGACCAGGGTTGTTCAGCCCACAATGATGGCGACAAATCTTCCCACCCTAACGGAAGAAGAATTTTTAATTTGTATTTGTATAATACCCTCATTGCTGCCAACCATTAGAAGTGTTCAAGATCAAAACTCTGTGCACGATGCTCCAATTTATGGAAAAGGTTTGTCCAATAGTAATGTATTTCTGCCATGAAAAAAACTGTTCATAAACATCCATTTGCCGTTCAGAGGTGGCAAAAAGCTGGCACCAACAGCCATTTGTGGAAAAATATCAAGACGCACACCCCAAATAGGAGGTGGAGCTCGGCCAAATACCCAAAAACGGTGTGAGCGCCAAGTATACACAACAGTCAACGTCAAAAGATAGTGTACACCACATATTGATAAGTTTTGACTGTTTGTTTATTTATTTTGTAATTCCAATTATTTTTAGGAAAATATAGTTCAATTACAACAACTACCATATAAAGCCGAGTTTCGAGCTTTGTACAAATTTAAAAAAAACGACAAATTTTCATAAAAATTGCAAACTTTTTAATCAGAATTTATGGAAAACTTCCAGGTACACATTTTTTTAGCCCACTAAATTTTGGTATAATGAAGTGCAAGTTTCAAGTGGTCAAACTATGCAGTTTTGTGCAAAGTTTGGAGCTTTGACTTGTCGGTCCTTAGCTCCAGAGCGATGCTGCGACTACTAACATGCCGGTCAACTTCGACATGAAAAATGTCTGAAAACAATCGACGAAACCAAAATTGCACGTATTTAACTGTTAGAGTATCGACACTATAAACACCATGTACAATTTCTCGACCTGACTTGCATTTTCGCCTTTATCAAAGAAATACGGTAAAATGTACCGAATTTCGTTAACTTCTATTATTAACACTCCGCAACTCAAAACGGAATGAAACAAACAATAAACAGCACACTAATTTTTTAGTGTGAAATGTCACCTTGACAACGTGCATAAACTTTAAATTGTTTGATCGATACTTTACGAGATATCGATCACTATTTTTCTCCAAAGTAATACTATTTTTAGATAATTACACCGATTATACTAGTTTTTAAAATAATTTGCAAAATAGTTATAATACATTTCAAATTTTAAAAATGTGAATTAGGAAAAGTTTAATGAAAATTCGTAAATTCAAATCTTTATCAAGCAGTCATTTTTAAATGGCAAGCCTTGGCTCCAATTTTTGTGATGATTTTTATTAATTAGCTTACAAATCCTCCAATTCGCGGTGTGCGTTTTAATGTGGTCCTACAAATAGACGGGCCTCCTATTTTATGCCGCTTATGAATACAGTTAAAAGTTTGCCCTTGCCGAGGTGTGACCTCTCTCGTTGCTTTTTCTACCGTTTGGTGTGCCATGCCCACACTAGGTTTCGAACCATGGCCCTATCGAATGTTAGTTACGCACTAAGCATTCAGCTACGGCGTCCGCAGATATGCATACCCTTACATAAAAAAACTGAAACCGACACGGAACACAAAAGTATAACTCTTATTTTTTAACGACACATTTTTACAGCTCAATAATTCATTGCATATTTTCACTTTGCACTTTATTTAGTAGGTTTTTTACTATCATATTTATATGAAATGTTGTACAAACCACTTCTACTCTTCTTAACGTCAACAACTTTGTTTGAGTTGAGCTTTTAAGCTAAGAATTTAAGCATAAGCATTGTTTTTAGCCACGGTTAGCGAACAAACAAAAGGAAAAATAAAATAAAAAAAGTAAGTAATTAGGACGTCAAGAATTTCGCTTTCGAGAAATAAAACTAACTTGCATATTAAAGTTGTATTAAAGTTGTAGCAGAGACTTTAATTTCAGTCATTCAAGAACTTTAGATAATAAAACGCGGCATAAACATTCATGCATTGGCACTTTGTTCTTCTCTTTGTATTTATTACCGTGTATTACTTGTATGTCCGCTTGAAGAATAATGCTGTTGTGAACCTGCGGCTAATGGCTTTGTTTGATGTTTATGGAAACTTTAATCGTCTGACATCAAATATAAAATGCCCGGTAGGAAATAATTAATTAGCAGTGGGAAAGGAACTGGTGATAAAGAAAATGGTAAATTTTTCAACTTTCTCGTTTATTGCAATTATTGAAATGGCTAGAATTTGAAAATATTTAGTAAATTATTTCATAGTAATTACTGCTTATTAGACGGGATACTTTTGGTGAAGCAAATAAAAAATTCCCAAATCTATAAAAACATGTGCATTTTTTGGTATCACCGTTGCTGAGTGGGCTTGTGTGTGTCAACCAATCAATCGGATGCTCTGGGTCGCAAGCCCACTGCGAGCATGAAACACCAAGCGATGTATTTCTGTTGAAAATAAACCATCTGATCCTTGGAGGTAGCATTCCTTCTTTTGTAAGGCAACATCAATAGGCACATTACAAATTGAAGGAGGAGCTCGGCCAAATACCCAACAAATTAAGTTACCAGTTATATACACGGGTTAAAAGAGTTTAAAAGTCAGTCAATATTCAAACCTCATTTAGAAAAGTAATACGAGTAAGTATGAATAGAAAGGAAAACAAATAATTTCTCGGACTATATTTTTTTCAAGAGAGAAACTCACTTAAGAGTAAATTAAAAATATGTATGCTTGAGTATTTTTGAAGAAATTCCGAATTTCAGTAAAATCTGTGACTAAAAAATTAAAACTCTGAAAATTATGAAGGGCACACGTGCAATGGGGTATAGTGGGGTATGTAGTTAAATTTACGTGATTACTCCTGGAAAGATTGACCTCGACTCAACTCAGCGAGCGCTGGGCTAGTGCGCAAACGTGCAAGGTCGCGTGATCCTTCTGGTCACGGGTAGATCGGGGACTCTCGAGGGAACTCCTAAGGCTAACAAAGCCCCAGCTCTCGAATTTAGTGGGTATCCTTACCGGACATTGTCCGTTAGGTGTTCATGCGGTGAGATTTGGGATTGCCTCAAGTCCGTTCTGCAGAAGCTGTCTCGAGGACGAGGTGGACTCATCTCAACACCTTTTTCTCAGCTGCCCTGCTCACGTCTGGCAAAGATTTAGACATCTGGGCTCTCATTTGTTCGCTATGCATGCGGATATAGCGGGTCTAAATCTGGTGAAGTTCATCAGTAGCTTGTTGCGGCTAATTACAAGCGTAAATCAGCCACCGTCGGCGTCATCGTAAATGCATGGTCATCATCGTCTCTAATCCCAAAGCTCCTTCTTCCTTCCCTTCTCCTTTCTTTTCTCAAGTGTATGGCATCACAACGGACGAATTTTTGAATATTTGTCCAAGTGTGCCCCAAGCTAGGACAGCCATTTACCTAACCTAACCTATTCGCGAATCACTGTGTTTTCACAACGCATTCGTAATTTACTTTGGCAGTTACCCTTGTTCTTGTTTATTGATTTTTATTTAAAAGAAAGTTCAGCAGCGCGCCGGAAATCTGTCTTTCTTCGATACCCAAGCATAAACTTTTCAAAGGATGTACTTTCTTTCAGGTTAAACATTCTGTGGTTAATGATATCTTCATACTACTTAGAAGAGCCAGTTGCTGGTCTTCATGGGGGTGTCTGAAGATAGTTTAGACTCCTCCGCTCCTCCTCGTCATAATCATTTTTTTAAGAATTTCCCTTTCCATTGTTCCATTTTTCCATTGTTATTATTCAATGTTGGCTTGTTTCTGTGCTTTGGCTTCCTCTTTCCCCTGACAGCTAATTTTGATAAATTTTCGCTTAAATTAGAGTAGAGAACGATTCGTTCGTAATTTAGAAGGAAATTGTAACCGAATTGCGTAGGTAATTATTCAGGTAATTCGCTCTCAAAATTTTGTATGGTGAGTTACTATTTGAGAAGTGAGCGGGCGCAAGTGAATGAGAGAGCGAATTTTATACCATGGGCACATATCATAAGGGATATATAACATTAGTTAGCATTTTATAAGCCGAAATTCCAGCCGAATCCTACCGGTTTGAATGTTCTTGCTGGAACATCAAAAAGAAAAAGTTTTTTCTAATAGCGGTCGCCCCTCGGCAGGCAATGGCAAACCTCCGAGTGTATTTCTGCCTTGAAAAAAGCTCCTCATAAAAACCATTTCCGTTCGAAGTCGGCTTAAAACTGTAGGTCCCACCATTTGTGGAACAATATCAACAAAATGTGCGCGCCAATTATATATTTTTTGTATTTCCTGCCATCAAATTCCCTACTGGGGTACTTTGTTTTGATAGCCAGTCTGCCTTTTGCAAACCAAAAACAAAGGCAAGGAAAAAAAGAAATAATATCAGAACATGTCTTCAAATAAAAATATTTATATAGAAAACTTTTCACTTTTATAATCACAGCTTAAGCTACAATGGACACAAACAGGTAGAACTACCAGCTAACTAATAGTTTAGTAGTGAGTTCTTCATCAAGCACAAGCCACGGTGGAAGTGTAAAGTGGTAAATACGCTTAAAGTACATACACACAGCTATTTGTACATGTATATACGTATATGTATAGAACTTGTATGCCGGCACTGGTAAGCATGGCAACTGAAAATTTAAATTCAGTCCAATTTCGGCGGTGAACCGCAAAAGTAATAGTAGGAAGTAAAAAAAAACTCTGAAATGTCCTACAAATTGAAGTGTTAAGAAGTCTCGGAAAAGCTAAGATGAATGAAGTGCTGTTAAACAAATGGGTGTAAAAAAGTTTTTGAATATTTCTACAAAGTTTACTCCGAACTTGAATAAAGTTTTTCAGGATGCAGATGGAGAGTTTCATAATTTTGCTGCATATATTGATGTTGCACGCCTATGGGATGAGGCATATGATAAATATTCATAGTTTGAAGGAGCAACCAGGCCGCGAAGTTGAAAAAACCACAGAAGTGAATAAAATCGTAGCAGCGGAAGAAAAGTGTTCAGCAATCGAAAGTGAAAATATGCATAACTTACGAGATTTAAATGCCAACACGACAGAGCTAATCGTTACAATAGCTTCCAATACTAACGAAAGAGCGATACACTTCGCTACAGCACGCAAGTCGCCAGGTTTAACGATCAAGTCTACACGGCCAAGCACACTCTTCGGAACTGAGGCGAAACCGTTTAATATACTCAATCAATTGAAATTGGATGAAATACGTGATGCTCAGTCAGAGTGGTTGTCCAATCCAGGACGCATAAAGGCGCTTAAAAAGAAGAAAAAGAAAAAGAAGAAGAAGCGGAAGAAAAATAAGAAAAAGCAAAAGCCCATTGGCGAAGAGGCCACGATTTTCTATACTCAACTCACCACAAAAAAACCTCATTATTACTATCACAAATTGACAACTACAAAAGTGCCAAAGAAAATCAAGTACATTGTGCGCAAGAAGAATGTTTTGAAGAAGAAAAAGAAAGAATATTTAAATCACTTAAAACATGTGTTCTACCCGTTTATCAAGTTTGTCGCCTTTTTTACGGTACTCAATCCATTCACATTAAAAGTTTTTATATTTGCACTCATTTCGCCAGTGGTTTTTGGATTTTTAGGTTTTATGGCGCTTAGTTTTATGGTAAAACCGGCACTTCATCTCATTTTTGATGTCAAAAAGCGTGTAGACATTATCAAACACAAGAAATGGCTCGCGAAAAAGCGACGTGAACGTTGGCGTTACGGTCGACGTCCGATCACTATACACAAACACTATTACAAGAATGTGGTTGTGCCGCGGCCACCAAAACCGAAGCCGCCCAGTTGGCCTGAGTGGGTGCATGGCGATCAAATTGATTTTAGCACAAAGCTTCAAGCCAAGTCTATGCCGAAGGAGCTCTATAGACGCCACCAACATCGTAAGCACTTTAGACCCGCAAACCATCATTTCAATCCGATATTGCCAGAGGTTGAAGATGAAATTGAAGATTGGCCCTATGGATCCTCGCGATTTGACAACTTCAATGGCAAAAAACCACTGAGAAACGTAGACCAGCGATTACCATCAGCAATGGGGTATAAGTTTAAGCGCCCGCACCTACCTATTGTAAATCATGGGAATATTGGACCATCGCGCTTCCAAAACAAGCATCCAAAGACTTCAGTGCCTAGTGTATCAGCCGAGTATGAGGATGCCCCATTTACATTGTTATAAGCTTTTAAACAAATTAAAAAATTGTATTTTGACTGATAGTGTCCCACCGAATTTAAATGTTGTTTCAATAGACATAAATAAATGTTAATTTCTATGAGTTTTATGTACTTATATTTATGAGGTGTGGCTGTTAAATGAAGTGGCTGATCTTTGAAAAATTTTATTCTGATTTCATGTTTATTTACTTGTTATTACCTTCTACGAGGAGCAGCTCGCATCTTTATAACGTTCCATGTTAACCGTTCATTGTTCGAAACAGTTATGGAAGTTTTCTTCTTTCTTCCTTTTTTCAGGACGTGTGTCGCTTTGCCGTTCACGGATTCAAATGTTTTTCTTTTTAATACGGATGTTAGCTTAAAAAACAGATTGGGTAAAGTCGGTCAAAACTTCGGGATGCTATACAAGGAGACGCAGTTATGACTGGTTCCTCCAAAAATCGGCTCGCGATTTTTCTAATTATCTACTAATAATATGTAGACTACCCAATAGTTACTAATAAATACTAATAATGATTGTTGGCTACTAATTTGTCCCACCATCATGTGAAGTATTGCAGTACAAGCTCATGACAATCGGAAAAGCAATCGCATTCTTAGCGCCAAAGAAATACAACTCTAATTTGAACTGAGGCTGTAGTGATTTGTTGGTGCTGTTGTTAGCCACAGCATACTGATTTGTTCACAGAGACGAGTGATACTCCTTATATTTACAGCCTGTGTCAGAAGAAAAGAACCGGTTTTTTTCTTGTAACTTCAAGATATATTGTATTTCGTTCTGCTTTTTGCTGCGTAATAGTCCCATTGAAGGGGTACGACCCCAGTGCTAACTCAGGTTAGTGTTGTCCGAAACTTTCCCGTAAACGCAACCAAACAAAAATGAGTGAGAAGTACGCGAAGCATTTTGAGGCGGTATTTTTATGCACACACAATGAACTTAATTGCTGCAAAAGCAATTAAAAAATCAAAAAAGTTTATTGTGATGTGGAATCAGCCGTATAAGGTGTACGTTGATTAAAGGAGGCGCACATATTCTACCGTCCTACATCATCAAAACCACTGCTCTGAGAAAAACACATTGAAAAACAAGAAAATGGCATCACACTTTTGGACTGATCTTCCCAGTCCCCAGACGCTAACCCCATTGAAAATGTGTGGGGAACTATGAAAATGCATATTGCCGGACAGCTAGTCCGTGATTTAAAGGAACTCGTGCGCCAAGTTTACAAAATCTGGTCCTGTTTGTCGACGAGCTACACAGAAAATCTGGTTCAAAGCATGAAGATGATGCCAGGCTATATTCGACAACGATGAAGATTACACGGCTTATTAAGTAATTGCGACTTGTAGTTTTGTACATACTTTCATGTAAAAAAATTTTAAATATATATCTTTTATACCGCATGAATAATCGCAGTTCCTTTTTTCTGAGACAGACTGTATATTAGGTTGGGGAATAAGTTCGTAGCACTTTTACCGAAGACTTATTTAAACGGGAAATAATAACTATATCAATAAGTTAATCAATTATATATTCACCGTTGCTGTTTACAACCTCTTCCCACCTCTCGACCAATTTGTTGATGCCGTTCCGTCAAAAATCGCCTGGTCTGGAGTCAAAGAAGTTGTTGAGTCAGTTTTTAAGGTCCTCTTTGTTATCGAAGGTAACGCCCTTCATATGGTTTGACAGGGAGCGGAAAAGATAGGAATCGGTCGGTGCAAGGTCCGAAGAATACGGCGGATGCTGACGGGGCTCCCATTCGAGCTCCTGGAGTGCGGCTTGTGCAACATCGGGCCTATAATTGGCGCTATGTTCGCCGTTTGGCCAAGCTCCTCCTTCAATTTGTGGAGTGCGTCTATATATTCTTCCTCAAATGATTGTTTATGAGGAGGCTTTTCATGCCAGGTATATACTCGGAGGTTCGCCATTGTCTGTCGAGGAGTGAAAAAAAAGCTTTTCCTATTATATGGTGTTACATGCACGGGGATTCGAATATGTGCACTTCCGAATGATAGTCACGCACCAACCCATTCGGCTATGGTGGCCACACGCTAGGCCTTGACCAATTGAGACTGGTATCCAATTATCGCTTGAAGATATCAAAGAACCCTTTCGGGCTCCAGTCTGGCCAGAGCTGACTGCTGACTCTATTCAAAGGATGAATGGTATGACGTAATTTATACTTTAAATAATTATTTTCAAGTAGTAACTTATGTCAGCAAAATTGAATAATAAAACCGTTAAATAGCAGCCTTAAAAATAATACACAATAATTTTGTCGTTAAACATATCTTCACACACAAATTTGGTAAATATAGATTTTATTATTGCAATTTTTCCAATTTTGCCAAAAAAAAAAAAAAATTATGAATTATCTGGCGCAGTTGGTTTTTGTTTTGTGTGCTGCCATTATCATATCGAAATGGCGGCATAATAAAATATATAATCATAAATAAAACCCTATCAAACGAGCTGATTTGTATATGACCCAAACAAACCGCAACTTAACTTAAATGAAAAAAAAGCTTGACAAAAATCGGTTTAGGGATTCACCAAGGACTTGATTAGCTCATCATCTGCTGAGATATCCATGTGATTGAAACGGGAACGACGTATCAGACGTTCTTCGTCGTCCATCAGTCCATATACCTCTTCAATCGGTAGTGACACCTCGATTTCATTGGGGGTCAACAATTTACGTGCGTCCTTACGGAAATTATCAATCGTCTTACGCATATCCTCATGTGCCAAAATGAAGCTCTTCAGTGAGGCAATTTCATTCTCTTTGGCGCAACGCAAACATTTCGATTCAATTTTGTCAATATCTGCGATTAGACGAATGAATAGAAAGTCGGCATAACGTTTCTTCACTTCCAGCTGTGAGAGTTCATCGAACCATGTGAACGAACGGGTATTCATGATAATGATGAAGGCTAGAAAAATTACTTTGATAAGTACAACAATCAGAATGAGTACGAGTGCAAAATGCTCCAGTTCATTGTAGCAGAAATCGAGCAGGTCCTTCCAGTAAATGAGATCACGGCTATTGTGCTTGAGTTCGTAGTGCAAAAAGCCGATGAAAACCACCGTAAAAACGGAAACGAACCAAATGTACGGGTAGTGTTCTTGAAAAAATTGATGCAGCTTTTGGCATAACTTTCGAACTGTGAGCATGTTTAATAACTTTTTAATGAACAAATTTATATTATTTTTTTCGGAAAGAATTGTTTCTGAAATTTTGTACATAGTTAATTTTGACAAGAACGTTTCTATTTTCATTTTTATTTATTTGATTTAGCTTGTGACGTTGATCAATTTTTTGTTTAAGTTGCAGAACTTTAAGTAAGGGAAATGTAAAAATATATATACAAGGTGGCGAAAATTAATCATTCAATTTCGTTTTCGAACAACTTTTTTACTAAATAAAAAAATATTGTTTTTGAGTCATGGACATCTTTATTTTATATATATTATAAAACAGCCAATAACTTTTATTGTAAAAAAGATCAAATCCTAAATAAACGATGAAGAAGAAGAGAACAATATTATAGGTTGTGTGCGCGCTGACCAATGTAATTGGTGTAGAATCTGTATTCGTCGAATGCAATGATTTCGCCACAACTTTGTAAAGCGATATTCAATAGGCACATTTAACATTGAAATAAAAAAAAATGCAGAAAATGTTTGTTAAAAAAGTGAGCTTCAGATTATTTTAGGAGACCTTTTAATTTGGTTTTGTTTTTGTTTTTTTTTAATTACGTGGTTTTACTTGCGTATGAGTAAACTTAAGCCTAACAGTAAGTATTTAAATTTTAAACTAATTTAGCTACCTCAAGCTATCGAAGGTACAATGCATTTTGATTCTACCTTATACGGAAGAGAATTTACCGTGATTTGGAAATTTTATAAAGACAATCCAAAACAAACTGTTCGATTTGAAAACAGGTTTTCCGAAGACAATTCGATCCATGTTCTAGATTAAGCAACTTCGAGTGTCGAATTTAATCCAATAGAATGTGTAAAAGAAAGTTAAAAATAAAAGTAAGTAAAAGGGAAGGCAATAATTACTTTGAATACAAAATCTCTAAGCACACACATTCCTAATACAACCATCACAGTTAACAAAAGATAACAACAAAGTTAAATTGGACTTGAAACATGGCTGACAAAATTTGAGGTTGCAGTTTGCTTGAAAACTTGGGCATTTAAATGCGTTGCTTAACTTTAGTTAATCGTAAACTGCAGTTAGAACTCATACAAGGTAAAGTCCAGAATACACAAAACTGACGTCATAATATGTTTTTGAAGGGGCCATCTTTTTGAGTCCCTAGCTGACTTCCAGAGAAAGCTTGGAGACATTCCGTTCAGTGCAAGCGAAGTTATTGCGTCTAAAGTGTCAGTGACACAAACATAAGTCATCGGTACAAAAATGAGTTTCGAACAAAAAACTCATATCAAATTTTGTTTTAAAATCGGTAAAACGATTCCCGAAATATTTGAGTTGATGAAAAACGTGTATGCCGATGATTGTTTATCTCGTGCCAGAGTTCATGAGTGGTTTACACGTTTCAGAGATGGTTGTGAAATGACAATGAACATACGGGCCGCCCAAAATCAGTAATCCCCGAAAACTCCATCGAAATTGTTTGTAAATTTATCGAAAATGAAAAATGAAAATGAAAAAGTATCTTTGAAATTCATGGAATCAGAGTTGACTATCTCCAAAATATTGCAGATAAATACGTCCGATTCGTACTAGCTCTGTCTAGAAAAGAAAGCAGAACTATCGTAGGTATGCTGACAGGCCACAATTTGCTAGCGGCGCACGCATACAAGATAGGAATCACAAACAACGATAGCTGCAGATTTTGCAATGAACTAGAAGAGAGGGAAACGGTAGAACACCTTCTATGTTCCTGTCCTGCATTAGCTAGAACCAGATTAAAATGCTTAGGAGCTTTACAATATGAGAAGTTAGAATAACTCGATTTATCGCATTTTAACTAATAATTTGGGCTTACGAAAGGTTTGTGCACGTTTCACTCCGCACAAGTTAACTGAGGACCAAAAATTTCTCAGAATTCTACATTCGAAAGAATTAAGAGGCGAGAACTTCCTTTAAAACATTGTAACTGGGGATGAAACGTGGTTTTTCCAACATGAACCTGAAACAATACGGCAAAGAGTCGAATGGAAGGCCCCAGACGAGCCACCACCCAAAAAATTGCTTTTGGAGAAGTCAAAAATCAAGTCAATGCTCATTTGTTTTTACGATTCCAAGGGAATTGTCCGCAAGAAGTTCGTGCCAACGGGCCAAACCGTCCATACAATTTTATATCTTGGCGTTTTGAAGCGTTAGTTGCATCGCATTCGCCGAATTCGCCCTGAATACCGCGAAGGAGGAAACTGGCGCATATTGCATGATAATGCACCATCTCATCGATCCACGTTTGTGACTGATTTTTTGACCGGAAATCGCATTTTAACCTTCAATCACTCCACATATTCGCCTGATATGGCTCCCTGTGACTTCTACCTATTCCGAAAATTGCATTTAGCCATGAAAGGAAAACGTTTTGCGTCCGTAGAGGCCATCCGAATGGCTTGTACCGACATCCTGAAGGACATTCCGGTCAATGACCTGAAACATTCTTTCTAAAAGCTTTTAGATCGCGCCAAACATGGTAACGAAGCCACTACAACTTGTATTTTATTACTGTTTTTATTGCTTCAAATCTTGGTCTACAGCATTAGTGATGATGTTTATGCTCCAAGTACTAACTTTAAACACAGCTTCTGATGAATCTGATGACTTTTTGACTTGTACTTGTAATTCATATACTTACTAAAACTGCATAGAATTAATGATAGACTGATATTTGTAACATCAGTTTGAAAACAGTGAATTTCCCTGCTGGGCAAATACTGTAGGTGCTCGAGATTAATATGTACAATTTCCTTTGAAAATCAATCAAGGCATTTTACGTACTACATAAAAAAGCTCTCTTTTTTATTACAGTTATGAACCCTGCATATATGCAATCGTCATGGAAATCTTACGCGCATTTTCACAAACATTTTTATTCATGTTGCACCATATACATATGAAGATTTTGCACAATTTTGATGCACGTGCCCAATACAAGTGGTGTCAAAGAGAAATCGACATAATAGCACATACCTTATACGCTCTCAAGTTTATACTGCCGTGGAGGTATGCACAAATACATACAAGGAATTTAGCATCAAGTGTGAACGTAGACTCACATATTTCATATAATATTTAATATTGCAAATTTATTGAAATTACCATGTTTTATATCAGTTTCTTTTTGGCCCTACAATCGACCTCCTTTAAGTGTGTATCTAGCATTTAAAGGGCCTTTCAAAAGGCACGCCTAGATTTTGTTTTAAAATAAAAATGAAAACATTTAAATTCTTTCAGGTTTCACTATTTTTAATCAAAATACGGCTCTTAACAATTATATGTAAAAAAATATATCATTTTCATTTTGAGAACACGACTACAGGTAAAATCGGTCAAATACTCGATTCATGAATGCCTAATTGTTGAGAACAGCGAGATATCGACGCTGAATGTTGTCCAGCAACACTTTGCGCTACAGCAGCAATAGTCTCAATAGATCCTTTTTTGATCTGCCAGTCCTTTCTCTATGCTCGACAGAACCAATTTTTCTATCGACGTTTGAGTTGTCGACTCATTTCGACATTTATTTCCACCAAAAAAATCACTAATTTTACGATATTTTGCTCTTAAAGATAGACCATTTTCATTATAAGATTCGATAATTTTCAGGTTTTGTGTTCTGTCTGTCTACTTATCAAATGTCAAAGATGAAATAAAAAAGTCTAAGAATTATTTTCTATTGATATCTAGTTGGCACCTTTGGAAGGCCCTTTATATCATATCCTTAGAGTTTTTATTTTGAAAAAAAATGCATCAAATTGCAACATCTAAGATTGCTCATACATTGTTTGCAGGAAAGATAGAAAATATTTATTTACGTACCTGTTGCTTGCACGTTGTTCAAATCGCTGGTGAATTTACGAGTTGCCAGTTTGTTTTTGCCAATTAGTTACCTTGAAATATAATAGAATTCTTTCAATAGAACAGTTGGATACAAATTGGAAACATGTCATTACACCGTTGTGCATATATATGTAAGCGTGCTTCTTTTTAAAATAAAAAAAATAAAAATAGGGCAAAATCAGTTTTTTCGAAAGATGCAACATTCCCAATATTTATGAAATGTGTTTTCATTCATGTTGCCTTGGCTGGCTTCGCAGTAGCGCATTATTCTAACTCAGTAGCGCATTCGTCTTCAACCTCAGTGACGGTTTATCGAATCTTCGGTTAATGGAATGTTTGTATAACATCAGTCCTTAACGACACCATATAAAAAAGCGGGCAACTGAAATCGGTTAGATGGCTGATAACGCGTCAAGTGGTCTTGGCATGGCACTCCATCCTGCCGAAACCAAAGCCCTGTGTTCAATTTCTGTCCACAAAAACTCTTTTATCATGTCTCTGAAATGCTCATCCTTGACCGAAATGGCGTTTTCAGCACTATTTTAAAAGGAAAATGGGCCAATGATGTCTCGCTCTGAGGATGCATTAGACCTTCGACAATGGCGATACCCAAATGCGGCAATTAGCTTTATCCGAACACATGATTTTGACTTATTTTTACTAAACATATGATTATAAAAGAAACCAATATATAGACCACCCTGTATATATAAGACTCAGTTTGAACAAGCCGGCAACTCCAAATTCGTCACTGTCTTCTAAAATCGTCGGAAGACGAGTAAAGCGAACAATTTTGGCTTTTTAAAAAAGAGGGGAGGGTGGTTCAGACATCTCAGCTCTAGCTCGTAAAATTTTTGTATTTGCGGTATGCATTGTGACCCTCTTAATCTTTGTATACAATTTTGTGCAACAAACTGGTCGAAACAATGTGCTTTTTCAGAAATATCTACCCATAAACACAATCCCTATTCTATTGCAAAATACCTGTTGTTCAGTTATTTAGAATTTATGGTTTTTCAAATTAAGTGAAGAGATTTGCAGCCGAAATATAGTCCCCTTACCGATCCAATTAACTGAGTTAGGTATGTCTTTTAAGTTTTAATCTACATACACATTATACAATTTTTAAAATAATATTAAAGTTTAGGTTTCGACTTTAAGCTCGGATTTTAAGGCTGTATTTGGAATTTCGTGTAAGCAGTTGTTATTATTCGATCAGATTCAAAATGTTTGCTAAATAGTTCCACACTTTTTTAAATTTGTTGCGTAGTCCCATGTTCTAATGTTCTTTTAACAGCAATATTATAGGGAACTCGGTAGAATTTGAATATATTTTTTTTATATTTTCTTTCCTCGAAAGAACTTCACGTCAGGCTTTCTACCAGTGCTACTGCTTTTTTTGGGTTTGTACATATAAATACATATATGTATATACAGGGTCCGGCCCTCGAAGTGTAACGAACTTCAGACCGCTCGCGCAGCTGATACCCAACATGAGCTGGCTGTTAGTTGGCTAAATGATAGTCCAGAGTATAGTTTACAAGCGCGCGAAAAAACAAAATCAGTAATTGATTTCAAACGTAATAGTGTGATTGCTTTATATTTGGATGGAAAATCACAAGCAGCGATAGCTCGTGAGCTCGAGCACCTTAAAGCAAATAAAGTTTTTATTTATCGCACCATTACTCGTTACAATGATACTGGTAGCATCGCGAAACGTCATGGTGGTCATCAAAAGTCTGCAACGTCACGTGAAATGGTTCAAAAAGTAAAGAAGCGACTTGAGCGAAATCTCCGACGAGGTGCCAACCAAACGGCGAAAGAACAGAAAGTAACTGACCGTAGGATCCGCCGCATACTGAAAAATGATCTCAAAGACAAGCCTTACAATATCCAAAAGGCGCATGATCTCACACCAAAGCAGCAAGAAGTCAGACTTGAGAGAGCGAAGGAGTTGCTTCGCTTAGCCGAAAGTGGTCAATTGAGTTTTCTGATAAGAAAATTTTTCAAATTGAGCAATTCGTTAACTCCCACATTTCGACTCCTTAAACTCACTATTTGACCGACCGCTCCTACGAAAATTTGAGTCATCGATTGGCCACCAGGAGGCAGCACCTGTCACAGATAATAGTTTGGGTCACTGTAACCGCAGATGGGCGCACTCCAATCGTTTTCATTGAGCCTGGCATAAAGGTAAATGCGAAATATTATCGGGAAAATATTGTGGAGGTTACTTTGAAGCCGTCGGCAGACAAACATTTCGTAGTCACACACCAATCATTCGGTTTTTTTTTAATTAATGTTTAAAGTGGAAAACACTCAGTGAAAAAATGTACGTTCAAAACTTTATCAACTTTCAGGGCTTGGTTCAAATCGATGATTTTTATTAGTTGACATACT
Organism: Anastrepha ludens; assembly: GCF_028408465.1. Classification (NCBI taxonomy): domain Eukaryota; kingdom Metazoa; phylum Arthropoda; class Insecta; order Diptera; family Tephritidae; genus Anastrepha; species Anastrepha ludens. The sequence goes on along the minus strand of NC_071500.1, from coordinate 46,460,027 downwards.
TTTGAACTATTCATAAACAGAAAGAGAACCAGACCATTGAAGTAACATTAAAAAAAGAACAATTTTTAAATAATCCTTCAGATCGAATAACTGGAAAACGGTTAATTTTGGGCATCGTGCTGTTTAAAGAAATTAATTAAAAATGACCTACATAAAAATGCCCTTAAATACCTATGACGACTTTTCCAGTAAGCCTATATATTGTAATAGATTGTCATGGCAAAAGGTATTGCATGTGCGTAAAGACAAACACATAAGTGTATGTATCGGGTGTATTTTTATGAGCTTGAGAACTTAAAATGATGGCACAAAACATAAATGTAAAATGGAACGAATTTTTTTATTATAATCTGGTAGATAATTTTATTGCATGTATTTTTTCATTATGATGCCAATTATATGCCGGATATGACCAGCACGACTACAATTTATATGATCCATGCGATGAGTAAAATTTTTTACTTCTTTTTCCGAAAGAATCTGGCCGATATCGATGGGTGGGGGGTCATTTTTCCCAAAATCACTTTCCCAAAAAAATTTTTTCCCAAATTTTTTTTTCCCAAAAAATAATTTTCCCAATATTTTTTTTCCCAAAAATATGTTTTCCCGCTTTATTGTTTTTTCCCGAATGCATGTTTTCCCAAAATAACTTTTTTCCAATAGATAGCTTTCCCGAACAAATACTACTGAAATTAATTTTTATTATTCTACTATTTCACATTTTTCGACGATTCCGACAATATGAGTGTATATAATAATCAAAAATCTTATACTTAAGTAATCGAAAAAGATTCGAAAAAGTTTTTCAATATACATTTTTCAATTCGGATAAAAAGACAAGGTAACGAATGTATCCAACTTCACTCATATAAACAAGTTTTTTCACGTCATTCTTTTCGTGTCAAAATTTCATGAGCCAAAATTTGCTGCCTAAAGTCAAAATTTCTAATTATGGCGGAATTAATTGAATGCAAAAAATCATTTCTTTTCAAATAATAAAAAATGTACTCGCCCATTCATTGCAAATGTATATGCGATATTTTACAGACGAACGATATTTTGGGAAAAATATTTTATGGGAAAATTTATTGGGAAATTTTTAGTTTGGGAAAAATGGCATTGGGAAAATTATTTTTTGGGAAAAAAAAATTTGGGAAAAAATTTTTTTGGGAAAGTGATTTTGGGAAAATTGTACCCCAATCCTATCGATGTTTAGCTGATCATTTTTTGTGAACAAACATTCAGTCAGCATTGCTCGATAGCGCAATTCGCTATTTCCCGTAACGGTGGCTCCTTTCTGATTATGAAAGAAATAAGAATCGATGATACCGCCAGTGCTCGAACTTCGTGAACAGAATTATTTCTTTTGTACCGTTGTATTGCGTCCGTATTTTTATATTCGTAAATATTTTCATTTTTAAATATTCACCGCAATTATGCCGAAAAATAATCCAGAAAAGTGTCGTTAATATCGACAGAGAAAAAAAATAGCATCACGGAATTCATTCACGAAAATTTAATAAAGTATACACCAGAAGTATCGCGAATACTTAGAAAAGATTACGATAAAGTTCCAAAGATTTTAACGTTAATTTTGCATTGGACACAGCGGTTCCTTTAATTGACTTTCTCAATACAACATTCAATTTAAAAATGTGTAACAATCGCACTGAATCGACAACACGATCAAAAACAATAATTGACGCGGTATTTCAAAGATGTGTTGACAACATCGAAACCAAAGCATTTGTATTATATTTTAGCTATCATAAGCCACTCGTATCATTTCTTGAAATTGAAAACATTGAGGATAATAATAAAATGAAGAAAATAAAATATGAACTTTATAGCAATATTATAATGAACCTATAATTATCCCGCTCCTAATGCTGCTTTCGTTTCATTCTCTCTCAGTTTGTTTTACGGACGGTTTCACTTCTATCGCGTCTAACCGTTAGACTGGTATTTTTTTTTTTAATTAATGTTTAAAGTGGGAAACACTCAGTGAAAAATTGTACGTTCAAAACTTTATCATCTTTCAGGGCTTGGTTCAAATCGATGACTTTTATTAGTTGACATACTTTTGAACTATTCACAAACAGAAAGAGAACCAGACCATTGAAGTAACATTTAAAAAAAAGAAAGAACAAATTTTAAATAATCCTTCAGATCGAATAACTGGAAAACGGTTAATTTTGGGCATCGTGCTGTTTTAAGAAATTAATTAAAAATGACCTACATAAAAATGCCCTTAAATACCTATGACGACTTTTCTAGTAAGCCTATATATTGTAATATATTGTCATGGCAACAGGTATTGCGCAAAGACAAATACATAAATGTATGTATCGGGTGTATTTTTATGAGCTTGAGATCTTAAAATGATAACACAAAACATAAATGTAGTTGGAACGAATTTTTTTATTATAATCTAGTAGATAATTTTATTGCATGTATTTTTTTATTATGATGCCGAGTATATGTCAGATATGACTGCCACGACTACAATTTATATGATCCCTTCGATCAGTTAAATTTTTTACTACTTTTTCCAAAAGAATCTGGGCGATATCGATGTTTAGCTGATTATTTTTTGTGAACAAACATCCAGTGAGCATTGCTCGATAGCGCAACTCGCTTTTTCCCCGTAACGGTGGCTCCTTTCTGATTATGAAAGAAATAAGAACCGATGATACCGCCAGTGCTCGAACTTCGTGAACAGAATTATTTCTTTTTTTTTCAAAGTAAACAATTTAGAAGCGTTGTTGTGGCGTTAAACGATTCATGATGACTTGCCAAATCTCACTTACCTGAAACGTCAACACGGTTTGCCGTTATCAGTCGTCAAACCAGAGTTATGGATATCTATAGTTCTCATACAGCTAAAAGAACACCCGTTGTAAGAGCATTTATAGAATTTCCACATTTAATATTAATTATACAATCGGAAAGCGTACAGAGTAGTACTCATCTACGTCTGCATATAAAGCCACGTGCAAGACTTGAGGCGAATAGAAAATGTTATGATTTTTGGTACATAAATACGAGTATGTACATACGTACGCTTATAATACTACAGTCTGTTCACACAGTGACTTTCATATTAGCATGCTGATATGTGTGACTTGATGAATGTATTTATGGAACTAAATATGCTTGCAGTACATAGGTTTTAAGGCCTTTGAGGGGCTATGAGTAGTCTTTTGTTTGGCCGAAATGTTAATTAAAACGCAATAAATTCCTTTTACACTCAATTCTTAACTTTTTTAGTTTTACTACGTTCTCTCTCTTCTCTCAATGCATTGCTCACAACAATTTCTAACTCATATTTTTTGTCAAACTAACGGAAATTTAGATTGCATTATTGTTGTTCTTATATATACATAGTTGCATTTTATGGTATGCACTAATATTAATAATATCCCAATTCCTCCCGAATAATGTGAGTGGCGCAAAAGATTAGAGTTTTGTTTTGATTTTTCAGAAAATAATTGGGACCTGGACTGTATGTTATAATTTGGTCTAATATTTTTTTTTTAAATTTAGCTACATTCATGAACGCAATTTCCATCAAGAATAACGCAATAATTTGAACGATTTATCTTTTGTCTCAGAATAGGGCACAGTTCCAGCGTTAACTTCTTCATTCGAGCGAAATTACTTACCGACGAGCATTTTTTTACGGTCTGTGAACAGCTAGTAGTCGCTGGGAGCCAAATCTGGGGAATACGGTAGATATGGGAGCAATTCGAAGTTCAATTCATATACTTTTGCCATTGTTTTGATTTACTTGTGACACGGTACGTGTCCTTGTTTTGGTCAACAGTGAGCAAACGCAGCACCCACTTTGAACATAGCTTTCTCATAGTCAAATGCTTATGCAGTATGAAGCCAACACGTTCTTTTTATATCTTTACTATGTCAGTTAACTCACGCAAATTTACTTTTCTTTTCTGCTGTTACCGCCTCATTTGGACGTCCACTGCGTTGTGCATCATCGGTGTCTCTACGACCAAGTTTGAAGTCATCAAACCATCGTTTTGTTGTTGTTTCTGATAAAGCGGAGTCCACATAACATTTTTCAAGCCATTGCTTTGGCCATTGGTACTTTTTCCATTAAGAAGCAGTAGAAAATTAAAGCACGAAATTTCTTTTGATCCATTGTTTTGAAGATAACAAAAGTAGCGTCAATCTTGGCACAATAACCCTCGAAATAATGAATAGACTATTATGAAATTTTAACAGCTGTATTTTTAGGGTTATTACTAATTGAAAAAGAAGGCAATTAGGGACGCCAAGAAAGAGAGCAAGAGGGAATTTTGTTCGTTATTCGAATCCAACAAGGATTCTGCTAGGCTTAGGCTTCTTGTGGTACTTCGATTGCTACGACAGAAGAATCGTTAGAACTTCTGTGGGAGGGGAAATATCAGGCGGAGTCAATATAATCCGCAGCATCTCGCAAAAGAAATAATTACAAAGGAGATACCAGATGGGATCATTCCAAAGATGTTACAGGAAACCTTAGGACTGTATCCTACTATGGCGCTAGAGGAAATTTGTAAGCGTGTTGAAACCTAGGTCATATTCCAAATAGTTGGAAACTAGTCAAGGTCGTCTTCATTCCAGGAGGGGGCATGAATCAGTGAAGGACTATAAGCCAATCAGTCTTTCGTCTTTCCTGTTAAAAACCTTTGAAAGACTTTTTGATATGCACCTCAGAAGCTCTTAGGAGATCTCTGGTATATCAACTGCACAACATGCGTACCTTAAAGACAAATCTACGGAGACAGCGCTTCACGAGGTAATCCGAAAAATAGGGGGCTCTCTAGAGAACAAACATTATACCATGGCGGCATTCTTGGATATAGAAGGCGCCCTTAAAAATGTTAGTACAGATGCCATCCAATGGGCGTTGATAGACTTAGAGGTGGACAATTGCATCAGTAATTGGGTCATCTCTATGCTAGAAACCAGGATCATCAAAGCTAATATGGGTAATATCAGCATAGCCAAGAAGGTCCACAGGGGCACTCCATAGAGGGGAGTATTACCTAATTTTCTCTGGTTATGCGTTATTAGCAAAGACCTAAAAAAACTTAATAGAGGTGGGGTAAAAGCGGTGGCGTACGCTGATGATGTGGTGCTAATGGCGTCAGGACTGTGTTCTAATACGATCAGTGGGATCATCCAAAGGGCGTTAGGCAAGCTTAAATCTTGGGCCATAGGCTGCCCCCTTAGTTTAAACCCGCGTAAAATAGAACTTATGCTTTTTACCACCAGACGTAAGGTATCAACTTTTACCCTACCAAACTATCACCCAGCGCAAAGTACTTAGGGGTAATTCTGCACTCCAAACTTAGTTGGAAATTAAATGTCGAAGAACGGATAAGGAAGGCAGAAATTGGCTTGCCTGTAAACGTATGCTTGGAAGAAGGTGGGGTCTTCAACCTAAGCATACATTGTAGTTGTATAAAACGGTTATACGACCTACATATTTTATCGTATGGTTCGGTAGTTTGGTAGAAAGCTCTAGGGAGAGAGTGCAATACCAAATTACTCGGCAGAATACAAAGATTAGCCTGTGCAATAATGGTCGGTGCAATCAGGTCATGCCCTAGAAAGGCTCTCAATGCACTGACACACGTTATCCCAATAGACCCACATATTAAGAAGACGGCAACCATGAGTGCATTTAGGTTAAATGAGCGGGTCGCAGACTACATCGTCCCGCCGCACAGTGCGGCCGATTCCTGAAAAGCTGGCCAAAACTCAAAAAATTAAGTAATTGATTCAAAATTTCTTACTCGGGGGTTTTTGGGGTTGCTGATTACTAATTTGATCTTAAAATTTTGAAAATCCACCCCTTCCACCCCTATTGGCCACCCCCTCACGTGAAATAGAGTATATTCTAGAACATAATCAAGATGCATGTTAATTTATGTTTTCAGGGTCGCTGATTATGAATTTGATCTTAAAATTTTGAAAATAGCATAAAAGCCAAGGTAGCATGTGGTAGCAGCTGAATCTTGTTTTATTCAGTAACCATTACTTTTTTGAGTAACCTTTAATAGGTTTCAAAGCAGCATATGACGGCGTTGTATTACTATACAGTTTGAAAACTCAAATTTTATAAAAAAAATTGCAAAAAATTTATCTACGTATTGCTGCAGCTAAAAATTTTGTGTCGAGGTATTGATATGTACTAAAGATTTCTCGTATTTTACTAACCTTCCGAAGATGATTCCATTTGGTTTTGTTCAATTTACTCCATTACAAAATCTTTCAAATGTGTTCAACTTTCACTATTCATCGACAGTAATGCGATGCTCAAACGAATGCCACGTTGCGACTGAAAATATAGAGGATACTTAGGGTACAGGACGTTGCTATGAACGGTTTTCACTACTCAAGGCATTACTGTAGCCAACCCAAAGACAAAAAAACTCTATCTAGAAACTTTTTTTTCGACTTTTGGCCAGCTTTTTGGGAATCGGCCGCACTGTGCGACGGTTACAATCAATAGGAATTTTGCCACTCTCTTTCCATCTAAGGAAGAATGGAATAAGGGATTCTCTCTAAGCAACTTCGACACTACAGTCTATACGGATGGACTGCGAAGTTGGAGAAATCTTTGCGTCTCCCTAATACCAGCAGTGTCTTCCAGGCGGAAGCACTGGAAATTGGGGAAACCTACTAATCACAGATTTCTTTTTTAAGGGCAATATCGCTATTGGCGACCGCCGTAGCCGAATGGGTTGGTGCGTGATTACCATTCGGAATTCACAGAGAGGTCGTTGGTTCGAATCTCGGTGAAAGCAAAAGTAATAAAAACATTTTTCTAATAGCGGTCGCCCCTCGGCAGGAAATGGCAAACCTCCGAGTGTAATTCTGCCATGAAAAAGCTCCTCATAAAAATATATATCTGCCGTTCGGAGTCGGCTTGAAACTGTAGGTCCCTCCATTTGTGGAACAACATCAAGACGCACACCACAAATCGGAGGATTAGCTCGGCCAAACACCTAACAGAAGTGTACGCGCCAATTATTTATTTTTTTTTATTTTATCGCTATTCATTCGGATAGTGAAGCTGCAATCCAGGCACTGGGTTCGGCTACTACAACCTCAAAAGTGGTGAAACAAAGTAGGAATAGCCTCACCACCTTGAGTGAAAACCATAAAGTTATCTTAATCTGGGTCCCGGGACATTGGACCATTGAAGGTAACAAAAAAGCAGATGAACTGGCAAGAGCTGGATCTGCCATGAATAGCGTTCTTGCAGAATCGGTAAACAAACGGAGAAAAAGGAAACAATCTTCCATTTCCTCTGTGAATGCCCTGCCCTATAGAAGGACAGAATGTTAACCCTGGGCCAACCGTTGTTGGAGAATCTCGAAGAACTGCCTGGCTTAGACGTCAACAGCCTAATAAGGTTCTTAAACCGCACAGACTGGATATAATCAAGCTGTAAATAACCGTTAAATAAGTTGGTAACGAGGATGTGGCAACAAAATGGCGCGGAAGCGATAGTTGGATTCTGGTAGAATCACCACTTTCACCTACCAACCAACCAACTGAAAAAGAGGCGAATGCAATAAAATTGGTGCCATCTAATATATGTGCCAGACCCGGGACTTTTCATCCCATGTGCTATGCTTCTATAGTAAAATTTAAATATTTAGAATATCAAATTTTATACATACGGATTTACATACATATAAGCACATGCATACGTTTTTAACGGTATTTATTATTCAATCTCTCACCATTTATCGTGTTTTTATCATACCTTTTTTCTGCTCTTCGTGTAGCATGAGGCATATCACCACATTGATGTGGTACGGAAGTTATTGACTTGGGATTTAATTAAGTCTCGCGATTTTGCACAGTTTGCTTTATTGATCACCCCCGGCAAGAACAATGGCGATAGCGAAATAAAATTAAATTTAAAATGAGTTCAGGCTACACATATCAATGCAGCGTAAATATTTACAATCAACGCCAACAACACTCAACTATTCACATATGTATATGTATTTGTATGTATACCTATACAATTATTTACATATACAAATGCGCGCACAACCAACACCATTGCTTAAGGACATCGCTAATTCTAATGGTGGCTAAAATGCGTGCGGTTTGTTGTATGGATAAATATTTCACAGGTTGCTGATGATTCCATACATACATATGTATGGATTTACTTACATATATACTGTACACAACCTGCACGACATGTTGAAAAATCCACTGAAAGTAATTTAGCAGCAACCAGCACTGTGAGTGAATGGTAAGTGGCAGGTGGCAAGTGGCAAGTAGCATGTTACAAGTGTTTGGTTCGGCTCGGTTTGGTTGGGTTGGTTTTGGTTTATTTTCGCTGTAAAGTAAATGACAAAAATTGAAGGAAATTTCTTTGCGCGGCCGGCTTAAATGGACTCAAAGTGCATTGGTATTCTTAGAACGCTAATGGTACGCAAGGGGTTGAAATGGCTTTGTAATTAAAAAGCTATTAAATTTGTACAGTTGATTTGCTGGAAGTGAAATACTGATGATTGCCTACTAGAGAGAGCTAACCAGAAATTGCCCCTTTTTAATATGGATGTGATGGCTTATTAATTGCTCGACAGTTCGTTCGGTTTTGAAAATATCGTTTTTCAGAAGCTTACACAGTTTTCAAAATGAACCACAATTTATGGAATGCGGAAAGTTAAATGTGGCAAGTCACAAAGTTTACTGCCTACTGCTGCTATATGAAAACAAAGCATACCTACATACATATCTTTAACGAGATTAAGTGGAAATCAAATTGTGCATGAAAGCAATAGTCAGCCTGTGGGCTTAAAAAAAGAGGAGTGAATTTGTAAGATTACGTCAGGAAGTTCAAGGGCGGTATGAAAGTATGGGCGTTTATGAAAGTATGCACTTGTAAATGCTTGCAACCATATTGCAAATTCTAAGCTGATACTTTTCTGATATTCGGCTTTAATTTTGCATAGATAGGTGAAAGACAAGGTGAGTTGAAAACAAAAGGTGGCATCTTCTGGAAACAGGTTTTATATGTATTTAGTCTGACGTTAGACTGGCTAGGTAATATTTGTGATCGGTGACATTTAAACTAAACAAACTAATGAAAAAGAAGTGCAGCGTTTTAAATTGTGAAAGCACAAATTCATACAAAGCCTCCAAATGCAAAACCTCTTTTTGCGTTTTTATGCGGATGTGTGTTAATATTTTCTTGTGGTGAGCGGCTTCTATTGATTTCGCCTATTCTTCCCCGTCACAAACAAGGATTTCCCCTTCAGGTTCTTTGTATATTCTAGGAGCCTGACGAAACAGCGAATTCGGAAGGTGTAATTTTGTTTTCTATCATTCTTGGGTGAAGAAGTTTTTTTCTTGATAATTTCCTATTGTGGAACAACATCAAGACGCACACCACAAATAGGTGGAGGAGCTCGGCCAAACACCCAAAAAGGGTGTACGGGCCAATTATAGGTATATATATAATTTCTATATTGACGGTAAATTACTAAACAAATAAAAAAAAAATAATGAAGTAACCTTGCAAAATAAAAGTGTTATAATGCCAGCTTTGCTCGCAATGGCCGCATTTTTGACAGTATAGCTTTTTTATCAAAGTGGTAAATTCTCACATCGAATGTGTTACCTTAAAAAATCGGGCAAACACAGCAGTTGTGATTTCAACTAAGTATGCCTGTTGTGTAAATTATTAAAGAAATAAGGTGTACTTAAATAGATTCTGTGCTATACAGTAAAATACGTTTTCCATTATTGTAAGATTATAAATTAAAATTATTAAATTAACGATTATGTTAAAGCAGCTGCGTTCCATACGACGCGGGTGGAGGCACCTCAGCAGGATTCAGATAGGCTATAGACAGTGTTCAACGTTCTCCACTTCCTTCTCTCCTCTGAAACTGCTGAAAAAAAATCTGACAGTGCCCGGCTATTACTCCAACCCCTGCATCTAAGGAGCTGGGTACGGAGAGCGACCAAAATACGATCTTTCTCAATTTCAGCAGTGTTCTCCTTAATTTTCAAAAACTTTCTCTATCTGTATTCTCAAAAACTGTCTGGCCATGGTTACTTCTTTAAAACTGAGTTTTAATGAACCTTTAGCTTTTGGAGATTTAATCGATCACAATTACTATCCTAATTTTCAAAAGTGGCAAAAAGAAAAATGTGTGAAATTATAGATCGTTCGCGAAACTTTCTACTCCATCCAAAATTTTCGAAGGAATCATAAAAGCAAATATGAACTTTGCGGCTGAAAGCTTTGGTGAATAGTGTTTCTTTTTTTGCTAAAGGATTTTAAGTTAACCGTGCGCACGCAAACTTTTCTAAAGCATTTGATAGAGTATCTACCACAATTCTAACTATTACGTGAATTAGACTCGATCAGTTTTCAATCTGTTTTCTTTGAATGGTTGAAATCTTACTTAACCGATAGACGTCGTGTGGGCGAATGGTCGAAACCTTTCATTCCAACCTCAGGGGTGCTACAAGGCAATATTTTAGGACTTTTACACTTCGTTTTATTTATTAACGATTATTATTATTATTAGGCTTCTGCGCACGTCGCATTTATTAATGATATTAGTGCATGTGTTTCGTTTGCCAATTTCTTTCTATATGTTGTTGATTTGAAAATTTTTGGTACTATTAGAAATACGCTGGATTTTCTTATGTTGCAATCGGACCCCATAATACGTTGGTTCATTGATAGTTCATCTCTTTCACTATCAAGGATGTTTCCACGTTACTTTCGCTAAAGCCCATCACGTTCTTCAATCATGCCACAGTATTACTAATATTTTACTTTAATCTGTTCTTGAGTTCAAATAACTGGTTGTGATTTTTGTGTCCGATTTTTCATTCAGTAGCCGTATTAGCTTTGTTGTATCTACTACCTACTCTATCCTAGATTTGCACGGCCTAATAGCACGGTCGCCTCTTGGCAGGCAATGCGAAACCTCCGAGTGCATTTCTGCCATGAAAAAGCTCCTCATAAAAATATCTGCCGTTCGGAGTCGGCTTGAAACTGTAGGTCCCTCCATTTGTGGAACAACATCAAGTCGCACGCCAAAAATAGGAGGAGAGCTCGGCCAAACACCCAAAAAGGGTGTACGCGCCAATTATATATCACTACATATTATAAAACAAAGTCGCTTTTTCTGTCCCTATGTCCCCTTATACGCTTAAATCTTTAAAACTACGCAACGGATTTTGATGCGGTTTTTTTTAAAGATAGATTGATTGAAGAGGAAGGTTTATATCTATATAATGTGAAGAAATATATAAAGGGGGCGTGGCAATCGGTCAAAATGTGGCAAAAAAACATAATTTTTTTGTTTTCACGGCCATAAATCATAAACGAATCAACCAATTAAAATGAAACTTTCTTGAAGTTTAACTTTGAAATATTTACTTTCGTTCTGCATCAAAAAAAAATTGATTTATTTGTTATTTAACCAAAATTGTTTAAACAAAAGCAGCTCTTTTTCCAAAAAAGCTGTTTGTGTGTGTGTTCGCTGTCAACCGAATGAAGCAACAGGCGTTAAGCGATAATCTCACCACACCTCATTAATGTTGAATTACATCGTATGGTGACGTATGTATGTATGTATTTACGAATCGCTCGCATTATTTCATTTCGGACATATGTACATATGTATCTATGTATGGACTGAATTCCATGTAATTATATGTACATACAATATTACAGCGAAATAAAACGCTATTTTCAGGTTCTATATTAGTAAATCGCACATAATTAAAATACAGTTTTTGAATAGTTTTTATTGATTCGGAGCGCGTTTAGTTTGCTATCAATTCCATACAATAACATTTTTTGTCATTTACTTTTTACGACAACTAATAGCTTATTTTCGAAGCGATTTCAACAAATGGGTACAACATTAATCCTTATCCAATTAAATACCTTAAATACATTGTTGTTTTCATATAGATCTATGTATATGGCTCTTTACAGCATATAATTAAAAACAATATTTTTCAAGATATTACAACAGTAATTAGTAATTGAGATCTACCGGAAAAATTGCGTTAGCTGTTGCGTCATCCGGCATTGCCGCTACTCTTTTGGAAAGAGTCTTTTGGAAAGAGGCCGAACCACACACTCTACAATGAAGCACCCGCTGAAAATCGCCACCGATGATGATAACAGCGTCTGTAGTGTTTCTAGACAGAGCAATACAGGAAAACTGATGCGTGACTGCTCATTAATAGTCTGGGACGATGCTACCATGTCAAACAAGACGTCTGTGGAAGCACTGGATAGGACAATGCGCGATTTGCGCAACAAAAATGCACCTATGGGTGGATGTACAATTCTGTTCTCAGGAGATTTCCGTCAAATCCTACCAGTTGTGACTCGAGGAACACGTGCTGACGAAATAAATGCTTCGCTAAAAAGATCCCACCTTTAGTCGTATGTCAATAAATTAGAGCTTAAAACTAATATGAGGATTTCGTCATCTTCACGTGAGAACAGGCTATTTCCAGAGATGCTGCTAAAAGTTGGCAATGGAGAATTAACACAAAGTGAGGGAAGGATTAACCTAGAAAACCTTTGTATTTTGATAGACAACATCCAAGAGTTAGTCAACAATGTCTATCCAGACATTGATAACATAAGTTATAAGACAATATCTTGGTTTAAAGAAAGAGCTATTCTGTCACCAACTAACGAACAAGTAGATAAAGTAAATAACTTGATTATTTCAAAGATTGATGCGCCGACGAAAATATACTACTCGGTCGATACTGTTCTCGATTTGGAAGAAGCTGTTCAATTTCCTACAGAATTTCTAAATTCTTTGAAACCGTCTGGACTCCCTCCTCACAAAATGGAGCTGAAAATAGGTTGTCCTGTTATTTTATTAAGAAACCTAAGTCCACCTAAACTTTGCAATGGCACGCGTTTGATGGTAAAATCACTGAAAACTTTCATAATAGAGTGCACAATACTCACAGGATGTGGTACCGGAGAAGATGTATTGATTCCCCGAATCCCTCTGATACCATCGGATCTACCATTCCAATTTAAACGCTTACAATTTCCGGTAAATACATCTTTTGCAATGACCATTAATAAATCTCAGGGTCAAGCCTTCAACGTTGCAGGCTTAGATTTGAGTGTTGACTGTTTTTCACATGGCCAACTGTATGTCGCTCTTTCAAGAGTAACCTCTAGAGAAAACATGTTTGTATTGTCTAATGACAAGAAGGCTATGAACGTTGTATATAAAGACATTCTGTAATATAGTAATTGTTGTAAAAATAAAATAAATACATATGTAAAAATGCAAAAAGTTAATATGCAAAAATGTAGGGTATGAATCTAGATATACCAAAAATAGCAGGAAATCTTCATGCTATAAAGAAAGGAGAATTGTTTTACTCCAAATTTAACGCGTGCGGGCCACGGGCAATAATGAATAAGCCAAAACTACTGGATCGATTTTAATCATCTTTTCAGTGAGTGACATAGGGTATATATTTTATACCCGTGCGAAGCTGGGCGGGTTGCTAGTATATATATATAATAGCATGAAGTTCTAGATTAGAATAGTTAACTTTTATTTGTAGGCCTTGCTACTAATTTGCTATTCAGAAAATTGAATGAGTAGCGGGAGTGTCCCTTAAATTGCTCTTAGATCGTTAAAATTTTGAAATCCTCTCCCTTCCTACAATGCACGTTTGATTTTAATTAATTTTAAGGCTTTAGAAGGTAGAAAGTCAAAGTCACCATGGGTGAAAATATTTTTAGAGGTGTATTACCTGGCAGGCTGTGTTTCACTAAGCTTGGTGTTTATCATCCTTGATGGACACCGTATTTCGTTTTTAGTGTCATTACAGGAGAACTCGATTCTTCATCTCTGTTTCCGGGTATTCGCTTTTATATCCCAATTAGAACTATACAAAACACTTACCCATTTCATCTTAAGGATTTTTTTTTTTTTTCATGTTATTGTAGTAAAACATTTCAAAAATACCGTGTTAAAATTTTAAGTCAATCCGAGCAAAACTTTTTAAGTTATAGAGCATAAAGCCGAGCCGCCTCAAACATCTGCCGAGACGCAGCAGTTGCGCGCGTAGTCCGTTACAAACTTTAAACGCGGTTTTCTCGAACCTTTTTTTTAAAGTGCGTAGTCATTGGCATTTGAAAACTACTCAACCGATCCTTTTGAAATTTTGCACACATATTTTACATATAAAAAACCTCCCCCCAAGGTTTTTTTCGCCATTTTTTTTTTATATTAAGGTGGTTTTACACCTACAAAATGGCGGCATTTTTTCGTCAAAAATCACTTTTTACTTCAAACGACTACCAAATGGCTGAAAATGAAAATAAATCGTCAAAATAAACGTTGGGGGGAAGTTTAACTCATACTTTAACTAAATTATTCGATTTTTTTGATTTCAGATGATTCTACGCTGAGATACGCTGACTACTGCAAAATGTATTTTTGAAAAGACGTCTACGTAAATGTGCTCTCATTCGCTCATTTTGCAATATTTTTACATGAAAATTTTATCAAATATTCTTGAAATGTTACTCTATAATATGCAACAACTCTTAATAAACTGACTTGAACCGTTTCGCTACAATAAATTCATGAAAAAAGTGTTTTTTTAGCGTTTATCCCTTACCCCCCCCCTTAAATTGCTTAACACGAATTATGCGAGTAATTTAATTAATAATTTAAGCTCATATTAGTTTTCAGAGGTCTATAGAAATTATTATTATGCCTTAGATTTAAAATAGATAAAATGAAATAAAAAGATTTCAACCGAGTCATTGAATGTATTCGAGCCCCTTGGAAGTAGAGAGTGAACAGTTGGTGAAGTTTGAAAGGGAAGTGGAGGCAATATTGAGTTGAGAAGTGATTTAGATGTTAAGTAGGAGGTTAGGAGAGAAAAAGAGTATGCTGCGTTGGTGCTTGATGGCTAATTGGCCAGTCAGTTACATGTGAATTTCAAAAAAGAAGAAATGGGGTCAGAGACTGATAATTTAAAAGATGAAGTAGGTAGGTAGGTAGGTGAGATGGCAAGAATACCCCAGTCACACTTCAAGCAACCGTTTTGTTACCATAATGTGGACCAAAAGATGAAGTAGTAGTATGCAAAAATGAGTATCTAGTTTGAGTAATTGTTAATGATTTCGCAGGAGATTCAGAACACAAAAGGTTAGAAGGAGAGTTAGTTTAAGGTTTCTGTGTTTTATGCCTGGAGGAGAAATAATATCAAGTTGTGAAGTGGGTGAAAGGTTATCTTTTATTCGATTTTCGTTTTTATTTGTTGGTGTGGTTTTCCTGTTGGTTTTTATTACTAATCAATAGTTAGGTAAGAGAGGAGTGGTATTATTTTGCTTGTATACTACTTTTTTACAAAAGGAGCTTAGAGGGGGCCTAGAGATCCAGGCAAGTAGTGCCCATTATTCATGTGCATGCTAGAATGTTCTTGGGAGGCAAACTGCATGTTCGATAATTGAGAACTTCTTGGTAGTGTTTTGCTGTGTGGCCTAGTTTTTAGCATCATTTGCAAAGCAAAGGGAAAGTATGGATACGGCGTTGCATCAACTTGAATCACACTATATGTATATTATATATTTAGGTCGGGTATATTCAAAGGTACATTTGGGGAATAACCTCAAAGCGCACGCCACGAATAGAAGGAGGAGCTCAGCCGAACATGATTTCACTCACGTGGGGCGAACTAAAGGGCAAAAGAGAGAGACCTTGTCTTAGGGGTTCAATGAAAAATGATTTAATAAAAGTTTCAGAAGGCAGATTTCGTGAACCAGAGGTGCAACCATACCAGTTGCTCTCTTTATATTTTTGCTCCTACATAAGACTCAATGTTATGAAGTAAAGGGATGGGTTATATGATGCTTCGTACATTCAGTGGCTTTATGTCCCATTTCCTCCTCATCGGCGGTTCAAAGGCATTTAGGGCTATTGATGGAAAGACATTGTCATGCCATACCTCGCTTACAAGCTGCAAGCCGTACTATGTATTTACACTACTAGGATATGAAATCAAATATTTACAACAGAAATGTTCAGTTCGCTTAATTAACTCAATTAGAGTGGTTGTGCCATTTTCTTTGTCCTCAGTTTCTTTGCTTCGTTAGGTGCATACTCGCAATGATACCACTTTCGTTTATTCTAGTGTCTCTTCTCAACCCGAATCAAAAGAAACATACTTCAACGTTTTTTTGTTAAAGCTGCGAAGGATGAGAAAAATGCACTTCTCTTAATCACCCGCTAGGATACTAAAATCGGGCTTTTCGCTTTCAATTTCCTGGTGGAAAAGGGAAGAGATCTTTTGCTCAGCAATCGGAGAATTTACTCTCTAAAACCAATCTTCCGAAACGGACTTAGGGTGGCCGACCATGATAAATGGAACAAGTCAGACGATGTCTCTAAAAAAAAATTTACTTTTGGTAGAAAAAAAAAAAATTATGGTGATTGGTTTCAAATGGATGCATAATTAATCCACTCCTCGGCCATATCAGGGCCACTGACCGAAAGCACAAATAACCTGCACACATTTTTACATTTCACTTCAACGGCATCTGCTTACTTCACCGATTTGAGTTTGCCACTCATAGCAAATTCGGTTAGAGCTGCAATCACCACTTACGTTCGCCAAGTGTGTGAAAACTCGAAGAACTGGCTACATATCCGAAAGCCGCCAATTTATACCACAGCCATTCGCATATTGCACGCCGCATTGCCACAGTCGCTTTTAGGTTTTTGCTTTCGAGCGAATTGTTGCAGCTGTGAATTTGGTTTTGTTCTTGCAGTTAGAGTTTTCGTGTGCATAACCAAAACACCTTTGGGAAATTAATATCCTTTAGCAACAACATTCTTCAAATCCTTTTCGGTGAAATTGAAAATAGGCGAGTGGGAGTGAGCGTGTTGGAATGCCGAAATCCACTGAAATCATAGCTGAACCATTCAGTTGGCGGAGTGTGAAATGTTTAATAGGGAAAAGAAATTTCGACACGGGAACATTTTGGTTGGTTTGGTTTATTCCAGTTTTTTACTTGGAATACTCTCCTTGTTTCTATTTTTACTTATTAATGCCTTTTAGTTAAAATTCTCGCATAATGATTTTTATCATTAAAGCCGTAACAGTATGTTGAAACGTAGAAAATATGCATTCGAGTGTTTTAGATAGGAGGTCGAAGTTCTTGCACTTAATACTACTTGATGACTTAGATGATGGTTGGCGCTTACACCTTTCCTATTTGTTTTGTTTCGTGTTGACGTTTTTTCACAAATGGAGGGACCAACAGTTTAAGCCGTCCCTGAAGGGCAGATAATTTATGGCTGAAATACAATCGGCGGTTTGCCTTTACCTGCCGTAGAACGACTGCTATTAGAAGAAACTTTTTCTATCATTTGAGTACTCCTTTAGTGAGAAATACGCAAGCCGGCTGGATAGATACTTTACCGAATAGAAATGCAACCTTAGTCCAATCCGTCCTTATTTCAAGCCAAGCGATTGTACTCCTACATACAAACGTACGATTTGAAAGCTGTGGTGGCAACTCTGAATTCGCACGTGCAGCCATCTTCCTGCTTGTACAACCCAAATATACACCTTCCACTAAACACGTCTTAACATCTGTCAAATTTCTGTTTTGACTTCGCTTCGCTTTCTCGTGTGGGCATCTTGCTGTCTTAAAATGAAAATTGTGTTGTTAAACTACGAAATTACAGCTGATGTTAAGACAGTAATGACAACAAAAACCAGTAAGGCAGATAAAGGGTTTTCCAATACGAGGTTTTATTTTGATATTCAAAGAATGGTTTCGTTGCTTGTGTGGCACGTCTTGTTGAAAATAAACATTGTTCAAGCCAATACCATCCAATTCTGGTCATAAAAAATCGTTAATCATCTCTCGATAGTGCAATCTATTCACCGTAACTGTTGCTCCAGCTTCATTTTCGAAAAAGTAAGGCCCAAAGACTTCGTCGGACTATAAACCGCAACAAACAGTCACACGTTGAGGTTAGAGAGGCTTTTCAACAATAACTCTTGGATTTTTTGAGCCCCAGATTCGACAATTTTGCTTGTTGATGAAGCCACCGAGGTGGAAATGGGCCTGATCACTCAAGATGATTTTTCGATGGAATTCTGGATCATTTTCATGCATTTCAACGACCCAATCAGCAAAGACACGACATTGTTGATGATCGGCCGGTCTGAGTTCTTGTGTTAACTGGACTTTATAAGCCTTAAGACCCAAATCTTTATGCAAAATACGGCGTGGTGACGTTTGTGGAAAGCCTAATTCCAAAGAACGACGAGGAATGGACAAACCTGGGTTTCCTTCAACTCTTTCGGCTACACCAGCAATATTTTAGGCTGTTCACATTACTAACTTTTTCCAACAGCTCCCATTTTTTCACCAATTTCTGTATTACGGTCCGACAAGATGCTTCACGATGACCTAAAAATGTTCGAGTTATACGAACCCTCTCTGCCAAATTTTCACCATTTTTATAGTGAATTTTAATAATTTCAGTGAGTTGTTTAAGCGTGCATCGTTCTATTTTTATTAATGGCGTAGTTTCTACTTGTCAAATATCAAAAAATGACAGCTTCAAAAGTGACATCTACCGAAATACCGGGGTATTCAAAATAATACCTGTTATTGGAAAACCCTTTCCCAGTGTTTTAATAGTGGCATCCGGGGTCTCCAACGGACATTTCTTTTTTAACAGTTCTCTTTTAACATAATCTCTAGAAGGTGTATTTGTTTGTGGATAAGAAAACTTAAGTGATAATTATGATGGCTGTCATGCGGAGGTAAGATTTACTAGTTGCTTTTATGAAAAAGCGGCCGCCGTAGCCGAATGGGCTGGTGCGTGACTACCATTCGGAATTCACAGAGAGAACGTTGATTCGAGTCTCGGTGAAACACCAAAATTAAGAAAAACATTTTTCTAATAGCGGTCGACCCTCGGCAGGCAATGGCAAACCTCCGAGTGTATTTTTGCCATGAAAAATCTTCTCATAAAAATATCTGCCGTTCGGAGTCGGCTTGAAACTGTAGGTCCCTCCATTTGTGGAACAACATCAAGACGCACACCACAAATAGGAGGAGTAGCTCGGCCAAACACCCAAAAAGGGTGTGCGCGCCAATTATATGTATATACAATATATATTTTATGAAAAAGCGCAGACACATAGTGGATATTCCAGCAAGCCCAATTTACGAATATTCACTCCACAAACCTACACCAAATTCTATTTTCGCACGGCCTTTTTCTGCACGATTTTGGTATTATTATCACTATTGTATTTATTATACAAAATTTTCGGTCCTGCATGAATTTCAAATCAAAAAATGTTTTTCCAAACAAAAACTAATTCCACACAAGACAAGAGCAACAAGTACATTTGAGAACTAAAATTGGAGTTTGAAATCGCCTAAGAGGTCAACAATAGACCAATCTTTTTCTCAAACAGTTCATGGCGAAATGTTTTGAGCACAAATTTGGTCTGCACAATTTTTTATTGATTTTAGCAAGCTTTTGAGTCAACAGGTTGGCTATCCACACAATAATTCGTAAATGTAAAATCCCAAATAAACTAACCAGAATAGTACCGATGACTTTGAAAGAAACTCCATCTAAATTGATGTATAAGACAATAAATCTGAAGGGTTGAGATCTAAAACTTGAAGTAATACAAGGGGAGTAATACAAGGGGATACGCTCTCAACAAGAATATTCAACCTTATGCTATGCGGACTCTTCGATTAAGTAAGTGACGCAAAAAGGACTAGACATATGCTAAACAGTTAAACCCAATTATTCGTATGCGCGGATGACACAGCAATTGTCAGCAAAAATATCCACGCCCTATCAAAAACCTTCACGGATATTGAAGAATGAAGCTGGTAGAATTGGCCTGAAAATCAACGAAGATAAGACGAAATATACTTATGTGAAGATGTGCAGAAAAAATAAGCCAACATCACATATACTGAAATTTGGCGATTTTTCTTTTGAAATCGTGGAATCCTCTTAGTTTTCAAACTGATTAGAGACAATTAAACTAGCCTCACCATCGATGATAAAGTTCAAGCAGCTAAGAGATCGTACGCGTCAATAACGAAACTACTAAACAGGCAATGTAAATTGATTCTGTACAAAATCATAATTGGACCAGTCTTTCGATATGGAGCTGAATCGTGGACGCTAATTGAAGCAGGTAAAGCTAAGCTGCAAACCTTCAAATGAAAAATACTCAGACATTTTTTTGAAGCAATTTAAGAGCACGGCGAGTGCCGTATGAGATGGCATGACGAGTTAGACCAGCTTATAAATGGCGAAAATGTTATACGTAACGGTCAAGATGGCTGGGTCATATAAGAATGGACGGTAGGAGGGCGCAGAATAAAATTGTAGAAGCCAGAGCGTTCAACTCCAGAGAAAGAAGAAGACCGAGAACAAGATGGGTCAACGAACTAGAGGAGGACATAATAAACTTAGGATAGGGTATTGGAAAAAAAATCGCAAGCAATCAAGGTATGGGGTATGGAGTATGGAGTATGCAACAGGTCAAAGCTCACAAAGAGCTCTAGTGCAAAAAGATGTTGATGATGATTAATTTTGAGCCACCTTAAATAAACCACTCAAAAACGCAAAGAAAAAGAAAAGTCACTAATAACAGACTTTGTTACAGTGAAAAATCCAACAGCAGCCGTTAATAATTTGAATAAAACCCGACAGATGGGCTGTAAAAACGTGCAAGTTTGTTATCAAGTAGCAATGATTAATTGAGAAAGACATTTTTTTTTTCATAATTTCAATGTACATTTTTATATACTTTGTACTAATGGTTTGAATTTTCACTGTACACTAACTTAAATTTTTTCATAATAGAGGTATAAATTTGGATGGATTTCATTATTATTTCTTTTAAAAATATATTAATTATTTGCAAATATTTAGAGTTTTTTCATCTTTCATCATTTTAGAATTGTGAAACATGTCCCCAAATTTACCAAATACCGTACAAGTTTTTTTACACAACTTTTTTTGCAGCTATTTTAAGGCACGTACCTACCGTGTGAAAAGTTTTGGTGTGTATGCATACGCATGCGTAAATTTGTGTTCATATATGCGTGTATGAATGTATAAGTACATGTGATGTATGCCGATAATAGCCACCTTTCGTGATTATGCATTTAGCCTTTCTGCATTTACTCGTGTATGCCAGAGATACTCGCTTACGGGGACGAGGGTTGAGCGTTTCCATGCACTAATCGCTTTTGGGTATTCACTACACTTTTGGCTTTAATTGCCGTTAGCTTTGATGGCTTTGCTACCAATATTTCTATATCAACCTCTCTTCCTCCTAACTTCAATGCCCTTGGGAGTCTAGTTATTATTAATATTTCTGCGCAGTTTCATTAAATTTTCCATGAGCGCAGTATTATAATAAAAAAATTCCTCATCTGCATTCGTGCTGAAAACTGAAATCGCAAAAAGTTACGCTCAACGCAGAGCATTTGCCACATCTAGTGTTCTATGCTGCAAGTTCAAAATAGCAAATGAAAAGTTAAAGCGTTTTATTGTTTTTGATTTTTTGTGTTTTGCTTTTTGCTTTTTTTTTTTTCTTACAACAGATTGTATAAAATTTGCTGTTACTTGGCGATGGCAAATTGGTGAGCGCTCGTTTGGGAATTTGTCGTGCTTCAACTGCATTTACCGCTTTTTCATTTCAAAGTGTGTTATTGTTGATACTTTATGCTCGGATATTGCTTTTCTCTGGTTACTTTTCTGCTACATATTCGTATATGGGAAGTTCACATTGCATGCGCGCGTGTTTCGTAAGTTTATTGTGAAATGGTGCTTGTTTTAATTGGTTCGTTGTGCTTCTGTGGCCACTTTATGTAACTCTCAATGAGGTACTTTGTTTTACAGTTCCCTTGAAAAGTAATTATGTTTGCAAATAAAAAATTATTTAACAAATTTATATAATTAATATGTGAAGTTAGTTTAGTAAAATTTCATATTTTGCATACCTTCCAAACGAGCTAAACCCTAGCATAGCAATAATAAAAAGGGTACTTATCTTCCACTTCTGGAAACCAGAGGCAATATAGGAATCCCTATGGCAACTATGTAGTATTAGAATCCGGCAAATTTGGCTGCAAATAGATAAGGGTAGATCATGAGAATCGCTTAACCTCCCAAGAGACAACATCTCGAAGGTCGTCGCTTGTAGCACCGATCATTCGCTGTTAGGTAGGCAATCTTCAAGGCTAGGTATATTTTTGCATGAATACTGCAGAAGTTCTAGAGACGAGGAAGAGGAAGGCACAGTAGAACACTTCCTCTGTAATTGTCAAGCCTTAGCTAGGAGTAGAACAATGTTGTAAGGAAAATACCATTTTGACTCTTTTACGGAACAATTCGGTGTTGGAATAAAACCTATGCTACGCTTCATAAGCGAGTGTAATTGGCTCCACGAATACTAAGATTAAGGTTACACAATGGTATAGCAACGGACCTACTTGGACTAAGTGAGTTTGGCTATTCTATGCCGACTGCCAAAAAAGCCAAATCTAACTTAGGTTTCTAACGGGTTTCTATAAGGTCGGAGAAAAGAAGTAGTCCAGTACAGTTGCTCATTGAGTTTTAGACCTAAAGCATACGAATAATTTGATAGGGGAAGTTGTTGAAAGATGGAGTAGCTTAATTAAGTTCATATATTTTTATGTAGCTCTACATCAAATCGCCGGTTATGCGAATAATAAAAAACTTCGTCAGTTGCCTCTCAGTTCTTAGAAGGCACTCAGTTGGTCGTATCTGGAACGAATATGTTCTTCTGAATTTGATGCATCCTCTTGCTGACGTCTTTGATTCCGTTGTCCAAGTGTGGGCCACCTTACCATAAGTAGCTTCTTAGAAATTAACATGCCATTTTAAAACTCGTCTTGTAAATCATGCCATCTTTTTCAGTATCCATCGTAGACGGAGAGAGAGTCCCTCTAGTCTTGCATTGAGTAGCTCTATCCACGATGTACAGAATGTAGAGGTGTGGCCAACATCAAACCGTTAACCGGCTTTCAGCGATCAGCTGATTTGATAACGTAATCGCGGTTGTAACAGTGATTTGTTTATAAAAAACTGAGATTGTGTTGGTGATATTCGAAAAAATCTACGCAGGCTTCACTTATGTTATTTCATTGCCATTTCAATAACGACTAAAATCCGATGACTTGGCAGCTGAAAGTACTCTCACAGGTTTGTTAACGATGACCAAACCGTGGTTCTATCGGCGATTACCTCTATCGTTACGCTATTGTTTTTTTTGCTGAAGGTGGATATCATATACTTGTATAACATAAAATATGCATTCATTTTGAAGCTTCTCAACCCTGAGCGAAGAAGTAGCAACAGAGTAGTAGTGCAGAAGTAAGTGGTTCGGTAACGGGCCAAGTGAGTTGGTTTAGAGACGGACTGCCACTTCTACCTTCCTCCCCTCTCTCATTTCTGGTCTTCCGGTCGCAGAAGCTTGGACGACGACTTGTGAAACGTTTTCCTGATAGGGTGGCCCTTGGATTATTCGAGAGCAGGATTTGACGGAAGATTATCGGACCATTGCATGTTGCGATACCGTAGATGATGAAACATAGACACTGCAGCTCTGAAAGTATTCTATGCGGTACTTTATGCACTTTAACAAAGAACACTCATCATATGCAAGTTTTGTGATTGTTATAATTCTGTTTGTCGAAGTTTATGCGCATTTACTGAAAATTGGAGTATGCGATGTCGTAAAATGTGGTAAGAATGGTTCACTACATACTTGTATGTATATAAGCATATCCAAATTTCTTCATAAAATTACGCTCAAGAGGGCTAATCTGTGTGTGTGTGCATGAGCGTGGCGATGAAAACGAGCAATACATATCGGCAACACGCATTTGCCATAAAACTTGTGAAACGTTTTCCATTATGTCAAGAGAGCATACGATTTCAATGCTTTCCACTGAATATGCACTTGAATGGCCAGCGTAAAAGTGAGCGAGTGAAGTGAAAAACATGTTGAAAAGTATATCCTCCAAAAAAAAAAAAAAAAACCAAACGAAGCTGAAGAATCTAACAGGAAAATCACAGAAAAACATAAAAAGTGATGGGACATTCAAGTACGAGTATGTGGCACGCTTACGTTTCATTTAAGTTTATTTTTTCTTGTGTTCTAGTATTTCCCATTTCGCAAGGAGAGAGTGCGTTCTCGGACGCTTGGAGAAAACCCCCTTCCTTGCCAGGAAAATTTAAGCAAAACATTAACTTTTTATTGCTGAGTAACATGAAGTTGGCGGAGCTTTCAAATGAACCGCATACGATGCCATAAAGCGTGACTTGTTTGGTGTCATAAAATTTGCTGCCAGCCGATCAGAGTCTCCTTTGTAAGTATTTCATGGCTTTCGGGATTTGAAAGCCTTAAAGTGCGTTATGGCTTTACAGGAAAGGTCAAAGTAAAAATGGTAATAACCAAAAAATAAAAAAAAAAAACAAAAAATGAAAATAAAATTGAAACTGAAGAAAGGCAAAGGAAGAGCAAATAAAGCGAACTACTAACCAGTCGGCTGTTTAGTTACCTTAGCCACGGTTGCGTAGTGCAATGTGAAAGTCTAGTACAGGGTGCGCTAATAGTATCGCTTGAAATTAAAATTTGAATAGGAACAGCGTAAAGTTTTAAATTGCGCCAACACTTTATTTCTGTGTATCATAATGGATCGGCAACGGCCTAAGTGAGTTGGTTTATGGACCGACTACCACTTCTACCTACTTACCTACTTTATTGCACATTTAAGATAATTGCGATACATTTTTGGATTATATTGAAATTTTTTGATATTTGCTGATATTTGCATTTTTAGATATTCACTATACGCCAAGTTTTGGAAAATACCCCTGAAATAGGAATTGACGCAGACCATCTTTTTGTCGATTTTAAAAATGCATTCGACATCACGAAAAGGAGTTGCCTATACGCCGCGATGTCTGAATTTGGTATCCCCGTAAAACTAATACGACTACGCAAAATGACGTTGCTCAATACCAATTCTCACTAGGAAGGAGATCTTCGAGCCATTTGCAAACGAAGTTTCAAACAGAGTGACTCCCTGTCGTGTGACTTCTTTAACCTGATGCTGGAAACAATTGTGCAAGCCGCAGAACTTAATCGTTCAGTCACAGTTTTTTATAAGAGCGTGCAATTGCTGCCGTATGTCAATGATACTGACATAATTGGCCTTAAGAACCGCGCTGTTAGTTCTGTCTTTTCCAAACTGGCTAAAGAAGCAAAGCGAATGGATCTGGGAAAGACCGAGGACAAAACCAAGTATCTCCTGTCATCAAACAAACAGTCGGCGACCTCGAATATTGTCACCCATGTCAGGGTTGACAATTATGATTTCAAGGTTCTAAGAGACTTCGTTTATCTAGGAATCAGCATTAACACCGATAATATTGTCAGACTTGAAATCCAACGTAGAATCTCTCTTGCCAACAAGTGCTACTTTGACTAAGTATGCAATTGCGTGGTACAGTCCTCTCTCGACGAACAAAACTAATACTCTACAAGCCTCTCATCCTAACGTATGGTGCAGAAGCTTGACCAATGAGAATATCCGATGAGGTGTCTCTTAGAGTGTGTGAGAGAAAGATTCTTCGGAAGATTTCTCGACCTTTGAACGTTGGCAACGGCGAACATCGCAGGCGATGAAACAATTAGCTGTATGAGCTTTAGGACGACAGACATACTGCAGCGAATAAAGATCCAGCCGCTTCGTTGGCTGGGTGATGTCGTCCGAATGGTAACAAACGACCGGCTCTGAAAGTATTCTATCCAGTACCAGCTTCCTAAGAAGTGTACTATGTTTTCTAATTCGTTTAAGTTACAAAGAGGGCAGTTTAAAGACATTTTATAATTCTGAACCATATCGTTGAAAAAATTATAAAATTAAAGTGGATAAATTTAACAAAACATTTCTGGATTTGAGTTTGACAAAATTGAGTTAAAAAAAATCTGTTTTAAGACACGAGGAAACTATAGATGTGTTACTGCGAAATATTCACCTAAAAATTCCAATATGCTTTTTAGCTAGTCCAAGGGACTGCAACTTCAATCCAGTCATCATTTCAAAAACTGTGTGAAAAAGTGTCTGATTGGGATTGTGTGATACCATTCCTCTTTCGGAGCTACGATTACAGATAGCCGATGATGCATCTAATATTCAATTCATTGCAACTTTGCTTCGAGAAGTAGAAACAGTGCAGAAAGTCTCCCAAACTGAAATCGAGCAATTGATTGTTGAACCTCATTCGTAAGCCACAGCTTTAAATGACAAATACTGTAATAAAGGGGATGTGAGGCTAAATACGAATAAAATTTCATCGGAGGAGAAAATATTTTTTTGGGTGTTTGGCCGAGCTCCTCCTCGTATTTGTGGTGTGCGTCTTGATTTTGTTCCACAAATAGAGGGACCTACAGTTTCAAGCCGACTCCGAACGGCAGATATTTTATGAGGAGCTTTTTCATGACAGAAATACACTCGGAGGTTTGCCATTTCCTGCCGAGGGGCGACCACTATTAGAAAAATTATTATTGACATGTTCAGGTGTTACAATACTTATAGGTATATGTACTAAGAACTTAGTCTATCTACAAAAGATTTCCACATATTCCGATTGCTGGCTAGGAATTTTAATTCATTGAATGGCTTTTTGGATTCCTGGTTAACGCATCTACGCCAAGTCATTTTGGGACGCCCTCTGTTTCTAATGCCTTGCGGGTTCCATTGTAAGGCTGAGTAGACTATTTCATCGGGTTGTTTTCGGAGGGTGTGCCCGATCCATTTGTACTTTCTGTGCATTATTTCCTTTTCAATAGGTTTTTGGTTCGTCAGTTGCCACAGGCGAGGGTTAGATATAGTACGTGGCCACCAGATACCGATAATGCGTCGCAAGCATCTGTTTACGAATGCCTGTAGTTTTCTCGTTGAGTCTTGTTTCATGTGCCACGTTTCGCTGCCATACAGTAACACAGATTTTACGCAAGCATTAAATATACCGATTATAGTGCCTCTTTTAAGCGCTTTGTTAGACCACACTCGTGACATCCCAGTAAACGGGTTCGTCGCTATGGATATCCTACGCTGAATGTCAGCCGTTGTACCACCATCGGGGGTTAGGATGCTACCTAGATACTCAAATTTGTTTACATCGTCAACTTGTCCTCCGTCTATTTTAAACTCTGTGTTGTTGATTACGTTAATTCTCATAGACTTGGTCTTCTTTATATTAACTTGTAAGCCAAGTTTTAAGCAGTCGTTTGTTGTGTTGGAGAGTCTTGTTTGTAGTTCGTTATAAGAGTTACTAATTAGAACGACGTCGTCCGCATATGATAGGTCGCCAAGTTTTTGAGTCATTTTCCAGTTTATACCACATCGGTTATAAGTTTCGAAAGCTATGTCCAGTGCTGTTATGAAGAGTAAGGGAGAGAGTGCGCAGCCTTGCTTCACGCCTGATACAGTAGGGAAGGACTCGCTTAGTTGTTTTTCGTGCAACACTCGGCAGCATGAGCCGTCATACATGCATTTTATGATGTTAATTATTTTATCTGGGACACCTCTCGCAGATAGAGCAGACCAGATTATATCCCGCTTTAGGGAGTCGAACGCCTTTGCAAAATCGATAAATGCCAGGTAGAGTGGTGAGTTGTACTCAGCAGATTGTTCTATCAAGATTCTAAGAGTATGTATATTGTCGATACACGAGCGTCCAGGTCTAAAACCGGCTTGATTTGGTCTGATAAGTTTATCCAGCGGGGCTGATATTCGTTCTAGGATGATTTGAGTCAAAATTTTTGTGATTGCTGGTAGAATAGATATTCCTCGCCAATTCTCACATTTTTTCCGATCGCCTTTCTTGGCTAGCTTAATAATGATAGATTCTTTCCAATCACTAGGCATCACTTCTTCTCTCCAGATTTGCTGGAATAGTGGCAGCAACAGGGATGCCATAGCCTCAGTATCGACTTTGAAGAGTTCAGCAGGGATACCGTCATTTCCAGTAGCTTTGCCGTCTTTCATCATTTTGATTGCTGTTGTTATCTCTCCTAAATCTGGCGGTTGCACGCTTATATTTCTGTTAGGGTGACGCCGAGTTCTTATTTCGAAACTTTCTGAGCTTTCATCGTACACAGAGTTGAGAGTTTTTGGAAATACGTTTTCCAGATGGCGAGCTGTTTTTCTTTACATGTTTCTATTGTGCCATTTTCGTCATATAGTGGCGACTCGTATGTTCCCTTGTAGCCACTCAGTTTACGGATTGCTTTGAAAAATATTTTTCTTAATTTTGGTGTTTCGCCGAGGTTCGAACCAACGTTCTCTCTGTGAATTCCGAATGGTAATCACGCACCAACCCATTCGGCTACGGCGGCTGAAATAATAAAAGCAAATATACTTGGATTGCTAACGTAAAAAAAAACTATTTTAATTTGTATGAAAAAAAACCTCAGCACTTGGGACATCCTCGAAACTTGCACCGGGCTCGGTTTTCATTACGTGCAAGAATTGAGTTCCTACTTTGTATACAAATATGTCTATAAGACAAGCAACACGAATTACAGTTTGTTCTATTAACTGTAGTCTACTCCGAATTTTGGGAAACAGGCACATTAATGTTATTCACCCTGATGTGACCATCAGAACCCGTTGTGGGCTGGGTCAAAGTACTAGCGGAACTTTCAGCAGCGGGCCAGACTTCCCAACAGCCTGTTTTCACCACCACTTCGTCTCCCGGGTCAAATATCAGTTGGACGCCAACTTGTGAAAGCATCGAAATTTTCGTTACGAGCGTGAGCTATTTAACGAAAGAAGCTCGTGAAGTTGGGTGTTCACGTATAAATTTAAATCAGATCGCAACGAAAGGAATACTTCCAGTAACCTGTTTCAATTCTGTATATTTAGCATAATTTTAATGTTAATTTGTTATCATTCAATTTGTTAAGCATCACTCTTACATTCTTCTTCTTTTTGGTACTTCATTGCATTCGATTGCACATCTCTCATCAAAGGAAGCATTTATGCGAGATTTGATTGCACTTTGAAGATTTTCGCCATGTGACTGGACATAATGATTGACAACTTCATTTTTTCATTTGCTCGATGTGTACTTCTGAATGAAGTGTATCTGATTTCTGCACTTTGGGGTTGTACTGTGTGTTTGTTAATGTGAGGCGCCCTCATTATGAGAGCTTAAGTAGTGTGTCGAATGAGCGATTAAAATTGTTTCACAGCATTCGCATCTTTTCAGAAGTTTCTATTACATTAATTAGCAAATAGCTTAAGAGGGCAGTTGTAATTAACTCATTACCTACCATGTGCACCTATTTGTGATTTTTGTTGAACTTCACGTGCATCCTTTTAACTGTTAATTTTAGTTTCGAATTAAATAAAATTAGATTGCTTTGCTTCTGCTAATCAATCAGAAATAGGTATATTTTACAGTATTGCGTTTTTCAGTTCTTCTTTTGTCACGTCTAATCGTTCTTTATCTAAAGTCTCTTACGGCATCGCTCGAGGATTATCACATATTTCAATATTTGTTTTCGCTCGATTATATTAGGTCATAAATAAATAAATATAGTTTTGTTAAGTTTTTCGGAAGTCGGGAGTTGATGAAGCATTAGTTGGAAATCCTAGACTGTTAGCTATAATTAGAGATAAATATAATCTTCGTAGAATCTACCCCAAAAAAGAAATAAGGTGTTAGGAAAAACGTACCTACCTCAGAAAATAAGCATTTCACCCTTACGGTCCCATATGATTTTTTGTTGCTATCGCCATCCCCTATCTTCCCGCGCACACGTCCCCACGAAAAGCGGTACATCCTGTTTTTGATGCTTTTGAGTTTTATCCGGCACCAAAGAACGTTTTTTTTTGCAAACATTAACGGTAGGTAATATGTTAAAACTATTTTACTGACAGACTAGTGAAATGAAAGTGCATAGTGCACCTAGTAATCTCAGTTGCAGAGAGACTTAGCTGCCGTCTTATGGTTGTGCTGGCTGTTAGCTGAGGTGGAGAAAGCTCCATCGACGAAAATGTCGAAAAAATAATGGAAACCGACAAGTGTGGCCATCAGTCTAGAGGTGATATTTAAAATTGAAATTTGAAAAAGGCAAACCAGGATACTTATTAGATACTATCATTTAAGTACCATCTGGCTCCAGAACCTATTTCATTCTTGGACTCATCGGTAAAGAAAATTACCGTCAAATTTCTTTGAATACACTCTGGACTTGAAATTAAATTTCCTTCCAAATTAAACTATGCTCATAAGATCGTTCTTATGCGCCAAAAACTGTGGAGATAGCATCTTAAAGATTTCTCTGCGGCCAAAGTTCCGCCTTTGTACCAGTCTACACATTGTTTTATTGCTTCCTGCTGTATCTTAAGACGCAAGAGGAGCAAAACAAGCACCGCATTTAGGGCGTCGTCGGAGGTTGCACTCAAGGCACCGTAATACATAAACGTACACTTTTCTGCAGTCTATATAGTTCCTCAGGTGTGGACTTAATCATGGTCCAGTCCCACCAAACGACAGAGGCATGAGTGATGATTGGTTGATAAGGGCTGTGTACCTATATCCAAAGGACCACAGCAAGCTTACATATCCCAAGTTTTACCAAAGGCTCTGAGACATTCTGAAAAATCCAAGATTCCTCCTAGATATTTAGTTTCGGCAGCAATAATGTGTGCCAAACCTTTCAGTGCTGGAAGACTAAGCCCATCCAATTTCCGTTTTCTCGAGAACAAGAATAAGGAAGTTTTGTTTGGATTGACAGACAGACCTTGTTGCGTGCACCAGTCATCGATTTTATCTAGAATTCTCTGCATTTTCATACAAAGCTTTCTTAGAGATTTTCGGACGTTAGCGCACAGACATCGTCCGCAAATGCTTGGACAGTAAGTCCGAGTTCCTGCATCTCCGTTAGCAAAGAATCTACCACGACGCACCACAAGAGCAGAGAAAGAACACCGGCTTGGAGACATAATTAGTTCGTCACTGTTTTCACCAGCGGCTAGCAGCCATCAATTTGTTTAAGTCTATTAAGAATTGCGGACATGTGCTTGCTTAATGGGACCTTTTGCTACCATATTTAGATATGGAAATTTCCTTTGGAAGTATTTAAATTAGTAATCCATAATTCTAAAATTGATAAAATACTGTTTAAAATTAAATAATTTACGAATAATCTATATATAATATATAAAAATGAAATGATGTTCGTTTGTACGCAATTTTTTGAGCCGAAACGAGGCCAATTTTATTCGTTCTTTTTTTCATATTATAGGGATCCACTAGGGGAAGGTTTTTAGCAAAAAAAAATTTTTTTTTAAATATTTTCTTCATATAAAAAAAGAAAAAATCAAAATATTGTACAAAACAAAACTTGCTCGATTCTTAGATTATAGTAAGTTTCGAATCGACATTCATTTTATGAGTACAACTTTTTTTGAATTTTTCGTTATTGTGAAACGATTTGTGTCGTGTTGTAATTAAAGAGTCGAATACAGAAATTTCAAATGATTCGAATGAAAATAATGTTTCAATTCAATTAAACAATGCTTTCCTTGACCAATTCTATATGGAAATGAATGCGTTTGCAAACGATTTTTTCGGCTATGAACAAATGTTGGAATCGAATGAAAAAGGAAAGAAACGCGAAATGATAAAAAAAATTCTTGGAAAATTTAAAATGAATGGTGCTTCATTGGAAAAATTCATAGGTAATAAGAACATACACAAGATAAAGTTAGAATTTGAATTTTTAGATTTATTTTGTTTATTTCTCATTTTTTCAGAAGTATACCACACAACAACTCATTCCAACTCTGATTTTGAAATCCTGTTGGAATTGGTGATCGATAATTTTGTCACTATAATGGTCAATGGAAATTTGCGTGTATCATATGCATATTATTTACCATATCAACTTTTTATGGAACATATGGACCAAATGAACACAAAAAAATAATTTAGTTTTGTTTTGATTTTTTGCAACATTTTGGTTTTCAGTTAATGCAATAAAAACAATACTGTTTTTTCGTGAACACAAGTGAACACAAAATTCTAAATTTATTACGTTGTTTGTTTAGTATTTTTTTAGAAAAAAAGTAAATTTTTTGGTTTTGAGGAAATTTTTTTATTGTTTCTATTTGTGAAAGCGTAGATATTTGTAAGTATTTGATTATAATCCTAAAAGTTAATGGAATACCACTATGATACATAGACAACATTTTTTCAAAGGGGTGTTTTTCAAAAATTATAAAAAAAATTGTTTTCAAAAGTTTTGAAGAAATAAAGTAAAATAAAAAAATTTCGAAAGCATGAAATTTTTTCAAAACCAAATTTTCCTCAAAAAGATAAAAGAAATTTCTTCGAAGAGGTGTTTTTCCAAAATTACAAAAAAAAAAAATTTCAAAAATTTTAAACAAATAAAATAAAACTTTTTCAAGGGTATGAAATTTTTTCAAAACAAAATTTTCTGAAAACCAAGCAAAATTTAAAAAAAAAGGTGTTTTCAAAGCATTTCATATTCCACTATTAATAGAGAATACATTTTTTCGAGGGGGTGTTTTTCAAAGCGGAAAAAAATCTTTTTTAACAAATCAATTTAAACTTTTACAAAAGTATGAAATTTTTTCAAGAACAAAATTTTCTCAAAAACGTTAAATTAAAAAAAAATAGTTTTTTCAAAATATTTAATTTTCAGCAATTAACTGAGAAGAAATTTGTTAGAGCGAAGTGTTTTTCAAAACTTAAAAAAAACACTTTTTAACCAAAAAAATAAACCTTTTTTCAAAAACAACAGGAATGATAACATTGCCTAACAATTTCTGCACTTTTGCACAGTCTAAAGAGGCATTGACACAGAGTGTATTTCCAAACATAGTTCAACATTACAAAAACCATGATTGGCTCAGCGAAAGAGCAATTTTAGCTGGGAAAAATAAGGACGTCAATGATATAAATGCAGCGATTTTTTGGATCAAATACCTGGTGACATAGTTGCGTATAAGTCAATGGACACTATTACTGATCAAGATGATGTCGTAAATTATCCAACTGAATTCTTGAACTCACCCGATTTGCCAGGCCTACCACCTCATAATTTACGATTAAAAATTGGAGCACCGATTATTATGCTGCGCAACATTAATGTGCCACGACTTTGCAACGGTACCAGACTCGCTGTGAAGAAGCTAATGGGTAACATTATCGAAGCAACAATTTTGAAAGGGAAGTACAAAGGAGAAGACGTTTTGATACCCAGAATTCCACTGATTCAGACGGATTTACCATTCGATTTCAAACGTTTGCAGTTCCCTATTCGCCTTGCCTTCGCTATGACAATTAATAAGGCGCAAGGACAGTCTCTACAAATGTGCGGTATTAATTTAGAATACCCAATTTTTTCTCATGGACAATTGTATGTAGCTTGCTCACGAGTAGGCAAACCTTCGTCATTATTCATTTACGCGAAAGATGGAACAACCAAAAACGTTGTCTACCAAAAAGTGATACAATAAAGTTCGAATGAAATTGTATCAAAGAATTTGCTTTGTTTCGTATTAATTTTATTCTCTTTCAGCAAATCATTGAATTTTTCGCCTAGCGAAGCGAGCGAGGGTACGCTAGTATTATTATATTACTCTTAAGTCGAAATTAAAATAATTTTTTGTTTTCAGAATATCACTTACTTGGTACTATTGGTTGTTATAAAATTGCTGTAAATTTTTGTTATTAATCATCGGTCTGTAGTAAAGCTTGAAGTTATCATTTTAGTTTCTAAGGTGCGTCCAGAAATTTATATAATACTATTGACTACTTTTTATTGTCTCCAAAAAAAATTAAAACAAAAAGGAAATTTGCTATAGCCGTTTCTGTCTCGGCGAAAACTTCACTGTTTAAACAGAATTCTTCATCCTACAGTCTATGCGATTAATTCGCACTGCAGATGAAATAATTCAGCAGCGATATAAAATCGTAAAATATCACCTCCTTGTTAGCTAAATGTAGTGTTACCTCTCTGAATTTATTATTAATAGATAGATATGAATGTTAGTACGAATTTTGATTGGAATAAGAAAATCATTTTGAATAAGAAAAATTGAGTGGGAAAACAAACCATCAAAGAAGAGATGAAAGGTAAATGATTATGGAACTCTTGTTGGCCCAACCAAATTCCAAGTTGACCAACTTGAGTTCCTTAATCATTACTCTTTACATTTGAGCTCTTCCTCAGTTTTTCAGATTCAAAGGTTCTCACAATTTACAGTTAAAGTGTTTTGTAACCTTTAATGTTACTGGAAAAAGCTTTCGAGGATATTTCTTTCGTGTCTTCAGTCAACTTCTGAATGCTTCTTAAAAAAACTCTTAAGCATTGATAACCATATTGTTTTCCATGAGTAATCTCGCCGCTCTTCAAATCATAGCTTCACCATACGATCTTATCTGTTCAAATGCCTATTGTCATTCCGTATGTCATGCTTGGTCACTTTTAGTTCGTCGATTTGCGCACCCTCTGTAGACAGTTTTGCAACAAGAATGATAGATTTATAGTGTTCGCTCTTTAACTATAGTGAAAAAGAAAATTCTAGAGGAATTTCAGCTGCCACGCCACTTGAAAGATTCGGCAGCCGGATTCTGCACGATCATTTCACTTGTATTCCCACATTCGTGCAAACAGTTGTTGTTCTTATAGCAACGAAGCAACGTAAGCGAAAACTGTGTTGATTTCTCTTCGTGTATCATTAACACATTTGCACAATCATTTCACATAATTCACACACTCATCCAATCAGTCGTTATTCAGACGGCAACGAAATGTCATTGGTTGAGTCGTTTTGTACATCATCAACACAATCTCAGGTTTTCTGTAAACACATCCCATGTGACGCCAGCTCATCAGCTGATTTTGTCGAATTCGCTCAGAGCTGAATAACGATTTGTTAAAGAACACACCTCTAAAAGTGTTTTCAGCATGGGCTGAGTTGGGAGGTAGGCGAATTTGCTTTGTTAAAGCGCTATATAAACCATTATACTTGTAATACCTACTTGATATTATATTAATATTTTAAAATATTAAAAAAAAAAAACATTCCTCGTAAATGTACGGTATATAAGTTCACTATTGAAAGTCCAAAAATTAAAAAAAAAAAGAGGTTGTCCGTAAAGTCGGTTTACTGACGATAGTTTAACGTGACAACGTCATAAGAAAATATTGATGGAATGGTTGCAATTTTCAAAACAAAATTTTAATTTTATATGTTTGATAGATATTTTGTATGGATATAGAGGAGGAGGTAAATGCAATCGCAATGGAATAGGTCAAGTTACATTTACACAATCGTGAAAAATGACGAAACATTTATCAAATTCATGAAAGATATGTTCAATTTCGATTGTGCATCAGACGTTAATAAGTCAACAACACTAAGAGGCACCATCATCGATTTGCCTTTTTCAAGACACTTTACACTCGAAACACTCCCTTTCATTTCCTACTTTTTCTATCATCGTCCTATTCTCAACAGAGAAATGGTTCTTTACCATGCACACTGGAAGATGGCATATGCAAATACAAGTATGTGAATTTATATACAAATGCGCATATACATACATATATATGCTCACTCAAGTAGGACTGAGCCAAATGTCGAACGTTGCCGAACGTGGGGGCCGATTGTGCTCTTTGTCGTTCGTTCCGCGCTCTCGCTTGCAGTTCAAGCACATTTGCTTACATTTGCTTGCGTACGGAATAGATTCGCATATTTGATATGTCCATATGACTTCTATGCATCTTTACATATAGATTTGTTCTTTTTGAAAATTGCGCGAAATTGTATATGTATATGCATGTTTATATACATATATTAGTATACAACATATCTTATAAGGTATATGGTAAATATTACCATACATTTTTTCCTTCATATATAATATACAATAATAAAAATCAATAAGAAGGCATATGCAAATACAAATACGTGAATTTATATATGTACATATGCGCATATACATACATATATACGCTCACTTAAGTAGGAGAGAGCAAGATGTCGAACGTTGCCGTTCGTTTGCTTTGTTTGCTTTGTCGTTCGTTCCGCGCTTTCGCTTGCAGTTCATTCAATGCAATGAGCAAGGTAACGACAAATGAGCAAGGTAACGACAAATGAGCAAGGTAACGACATATGAGCAAGGTAACGACACATTTTTTCGTGCGTGCAGCCTGTTAAATCGAATTATAAGACGTTATCACGTCAAAAAAAAGAGGTTGTCTGTAAAGTCGGTTTACTGTCGGTAGTTTAACGTGATAACGTCATAAGAAAATACTGATTGAATGGTTGCATTTTTCAAAAGAAAATTTTAATTGTATTTGTTTGATAGATATTTTGTATGGATATAGAGAATGAGTTAACATTAACATAACATAATATACTTTAACATAACATAACATAACAAAACATAACATAACATAACATAACATAACATAACATAACATAACATAACATAACATAACATAACATAACATAACATAACATAACATAACATAACATAACATAACATAACATAACATAACATAACATAACATAACATAACATAACATAACATAACATAACATAACATAACATAACATAACATAACATAACATAACATAACATAACATAACATAACATAACATAACATAACATAACATAACATAACATAACATAACATAACATAACATAACATAACATAACATAACATAACATAACATAACATAACATAACATAACATAACATAACATAACATAACATAACATAACATAACATAACATAACATAACATAACATAACATAACATAACATAACACAACATAACATAACATAACACAACATAACATAACATAACATAACATAACATAACATAACATAACATAACATAACATAACATAACACAACATAACATAACATAACAAATTACCCCGTATTAAAGCACTTATCAACAGCTTTCATTTGATACCCATATTGTACATACACAAGCAAAGGTTACCCGGGTCCACGTTTTGACCTATATCTCGAGACCCTATCTACCAATAGGTATTCAAACTATACGGAAATCATCTTCAATACCTACTTAACAATGTGTGTAAGTTTGGTTTAATTCGGTTCAAAGACACGGCGGGTCCACGTTTTGGCATATATTTCGAGACCCTAGTCATCAATAGGTATGAAAATTACCCCGTATTAAAGCACTTATCAACAGCTTTCATTTGATATCCATATTGTACAAACACATTCTAGGGTCCACGTTTTGGTCTCTATCTCGAGATCCTAGTCACGGAGCGGATGGAAATACTCTGAACTAAAGCATTCACCAACAGCTTCCATTTGATACCCATATCGTACATACACATCCGAAGGTTACCCGGGTCCACGTTTTGACCTATATCTCGAGACCATATCTACCAATAGGTACCCAAACTATACGGAAACCATCTTCAATACCTCCTTAACAATGTGTGGAAGTTTGGTTTAATTCGGTGCAAAGACACGGCGGGTCCACGTTTTGGCATATATTTCCAGACCCTAGTCATATATAGGTATGAAAATTACCCCGTATTAAAGCACTTATCAACAGCTTTCATTTGATACCCATATTGTACATACACATCCGAAGGTTACCCGGGTCCACGTTTTGACCTATATCTCGAGACCCTATCTGCCAATAGGTATTCAAACTATACGGAAATCATCTTCAATACCTACTTAACAATGTGTGTAAGTTTGGTTTAATTCGGTTCAAAGACACGGCGGGTCCACGTTTTGGCATATATTTCGAGACACTAGTCATCAATAGGTATGAAAATTACCCCGTATTAAAACACTTATCAACAGCTTTCATTCGATATCCATATTGTACAAACACATTCTAGGGTCCACGTTTTGATCTCTATCTCGAGACCCTAGTCACGGAACGGATGGAAATACTCTGAACTAAAGCATTCACCAACAGCTTCCATTTGATACCCATATTGTACATACACATCCGAAGGTTACCCGGGTCCACATTTTGACCTATATCTCGAGACCATATCTACCAATAGGTACCCAAACTATACGGAAACCATCTTCAATACCTCCTTAACAATGTGTGGAAGTTTGGTTTAATTCGGTGCAAAGACACGGCGGGTCCACGTTTTGGCATATATTTCCAGACCCTAGTCATCAATAGGTATGAAAATTACCCCGTATTAAAGCACTTATCAACAGCTTTCATTTGATACCCATATTGTACATACACATCCGAAGGTTACCCGGGTCCACGTTTTGACCTATATCTCGAGCCCTATTTCCAAAATAAAATATAATCCATGTTACTCGTGATGTAGCTTTCGAATGGTGAAAGAATTTTTAAAATCGGTCCAGTAGTTTTTGAGCCTATTCATTACAACCAAACAAACAAAGTTTTCCTCTTTATAATATTAGTATAGATATGGTAAATATTACCATACATTTTTTCCTTCATATATAATAAAAAAATAATAATAATAACATTAAAACAACAGGTATTATTAACAAACTTGGTTTTATTTTAAATTCCTCAAGTAAATCAAATTAATAATAATCAATAAGAAGGCATATGCCAATACAAATGGTGGCTTCCAGAATGGTTTCCAAATTGACGCGATATACACGGATTTTTCTAAAGCCTTTGATAAAATCTCCCATACGATTTTAGTAACTAAATTGGCTTGTCTCGGTTTTCATTCTACTTTCCTTGATTGGATTCGGTCCTATTTAATAAAGAGGTGCTGCACTGTAGTTATCGATGGTGTTTCTTCGAAACACTACACTGCCACCTCTGGTGTACCTCAGGGTAGTATTTTAGGACCTTTGTTATTTGTTTTGTTTATTAATGATATATGTTCGTGTTTTTCCTTCGCTAATTTTCTTCTCTATGCTGATGATCTAAAAGTATACGCTGAAATAAGAAATTCTAGTGATTCAGCCGCCCTTCAGTTCGAGTTGAATAATTTATTTTCCTGGTGCCTTATAAATCGACTATTTCTTAATATTGAAAAATGTCATAAAATCACTTTTTCTAAGCTTCAAAACCCCCTCAACACCTCTTATCATATCAATTATACATATCTTGGCTCGTCTGATGTGATAAAAGATTTAGGGGTTTTCTTTGATTCAAAGCTTAATTTTATCACGCACCTAAATTATGCCGTTTCCAATTCTCTTGCTATGCTCGCTTTTGTTAGACGGCACTCATCGCATTTCACTGATCCATATACTCTTAAGATTTTATACTCCGCGTTTGTGCGGTCCAAATTAGATTATGCCTCTTTTATTTGGAGGCCTTATCATGCAGTTCATATAAATCGAGTGGAGAGGGTTCAAAAAATTTTTGTGCGTTTCACGCTACATTCACTAAATTTCTCAGACCCCAAACCATCATACGTCTCACGCTGTCGTTTGATTAGTCTCTGTCCATTAAGTGACAGAGGTACGTTTCAGGCAGTTTCTTTTATTTTCGATATTGTTAATGGACTAATTGACTGCCCGATTCTTCTTGAAAGAATACAGTTTAATGTTCCTTGCAGGAACTTTCGTCGTGTCAAAATTTTTCATGTTGGCGTTAGGAGGACATTATATAGTTCCAAAGCACCTCTTGTTAGAACGCTGTCTGACATTAACTATCTCGCCTCCCTTTTGGACCTAGACTTTTCCAGAGCGAAACAGGTATTTAATACCCAATTAAAAAATTTCTTCCTTTGTAAGAATTCTAAATAATTATCTAATATATTCTGTTAATTTAGTTTAATAAGCTTTAATTTTGTCAACTACTTCTATATAAATACTCTTAGTTCTATGTAGTTAGTAAGAAACTCTGTATTTCTTGACTTACTAAAATGAATTAATCCTCTTTGTAAGTTATAAGAAATTTTATCTTTTTCTTTTACTCATTACAATTGAAGCTGGTTAATTATAAGTTTAGTTTACTTTGATTAATTAATTTAGCATTAATCTGTTTTCATAGTCTGTAAGAAATACTGTATTTTTAGACTATTAATTGAATTAAATAAAATACGTGAATTTATATATGTACATATGCGCATATACATACATATATACGCTCACTTAAGTAGGAGAGAGCAAGATGTCGAACGTTGCCGTTCGTTTGCTTTGTTTGCTTTGTCGTTCCTTCCGCGCTTTCGCTTGCAGTTCATTCAATGCAATGAGCAAGGTAACTACATATGAGCAAGGTAACACTAATGAGCAAGGTAACTACATATGAGCAAGGTAACACTAATGAGCAAGGTAACTACATATGAGCAAGGTAACGACACATTTTTTCGTGCGTGCAGCCTGTTAAATCGAATTATAAGACGTTATCACGTCAAAAAATATATATATTGTTTACTAGTACTTTGCACTTATTTTTCTTATCTTTTTTTCTCGTCCTCACAGATTATATATTTTTATCAATTAAATTTTGTCAACTTTTTTCACTTTTTTGTTAACTACACAACTAGAAATGCATTAAGTGTGCAATTTTCTTAAGTTAGTATACATTGGAGTATTCTCATTTCGAGCCACGATGTCCAGTCACAACCCTTGAAATATTTTAAGTCTATCAAGAATTGCGTTTGGACAATCAGAGCTAAAAATCGAAATTTTTTCGCAAGCACTGTCGATATGAAATCACTATAATACCTGGGACTTAACTAAATTTACGAATATTATTTCTTGCAGGGTAGAAGGGGAGCATGCGCCACTGGCGCACATTCGCTCCTTGCAGTCATTCTCAAATTTATAGTTATTTAAGTATTATCTTTATTTGGCTATCGATAATTTGTGCACCAGTCGACTCTGCATCTCTGTCACTTATACTTTCACAACTTTAGTTTATCAGTGGTCACGGATTGTCAAATTTAAAATTTGTGCGCGTTGCTATAAAAAATTTTATATGTAAATATATTTCGTAAATAAATATGGATTCATTTTCATAATGTAATAATGTATAAAAATAAAAGAAAAATTAAATAAATGTAAATATTATAATAAATTTCTGCCAAGAAAAACATCCTCATAAAAAACCACCTGCCTTTCGGAGTCGGCTTAAAATTGTAAGTCCTTCCATTTGTGGAATAATATCAAGACGCACACCAAACACCCAATAAAGAGTGTAAGCGCCAATTCAATATATTATAAATGTATATATATAAATACATATATGGATTAAATTTCGTTATTCTGTCCGATGTTACAGGCTTTAACTCTCATTGTCGATGAGTTTGTTTGATTCAAAAAATTGGTAGCTAGCACAAATTGAATTTTAGTAAAATGTGCACGAGTATGTAATCGGCGCGATAATCAAAAATCAGAAACTTTCAAAAGTGTCCAGTGTCCAGTGTTCAGCGGGCACCTAACCGCACCAAGTTACCAAGATACATAATATCTGTGTTGACATTTTGGTTCATTAAGGTTTGGCAAGCTATCATGCATCGTTTAACGCCAGAAAAGTGCTTCCAAATTGTGGAAATTTATTAAAAAAAAAAAAAATAATAAATCTGTTCACGAAGTTCACAGGGCAATGCCGGCATCATTTGCCTTTTATTTCTTTTGAAATGAGAAAGAAGCTGCCGCTACGATGAATGGGGGCGAGCCATGCTTACTGAAGTTTTGTTTCCAAAAAAGAATCAGCTAAACATCGCCGATATTTGGTTCAAACAAAACTGCGCAACTGCCATACAGAGCGCTTAACAATCGATTTATTACAATATTCAAACCACCATTGACGCCATACGGCCAGATTTATTCGGAAAAGGTGTCAAAAAGTGGACTGATTGTATGCAATGATGATAGATTTACAAAGTTTAGCCAAAAACTATTGTGGAAAACCAAATTTTGAGGCGAACTTCGGCAGCCACATCACAGGGATGTCGGTCATAGATGATAAGATGGGAAACTCTTTCATTTTGAGAGAGAGCGCGCCCTTGAGGACGTTTCAAAACTTGGCAGCATTCACAAATTATGGGATTTTGAACAGCTGATAGGCGAAATGGCGGGCTGCCAGGGAAAACACG
The DNA here is from genome assembly GCF_028408465.1 of Anastrepha ludens. Classification (NCBI taxonomy): domain Eukaryota; kingdom Metazoa; phylum Arthropoda; class Insecta; order Diptera; family Tephritidae; genus Anastrepha; species Anastrepha ludens. The sequence goes on along the minus strand of NC_071500.1, from coordinate 46,417,788 downwards.
TCAAAAATAACTAACGAAAACAGTTCGTTTTCGCTTAATGGAGAAATTACGCGATGGAAATGTTTATAATTACTTGTCTTAAAAGTAATTTAATTGAAAGATAATAATTTAATTTAAAGGGAGTTTGTACAATTTGCCAAAGCCTCTTATACCCTTTTCAACTTCTACTTTAATTAGTCTTATGTACAAATCCATATGAATACATTTTACTCGTACATACATGTACTTTTATTGAAATCTGTATGTTGGTTTATGTCTGTAAGTTTGTATATATGTAAATATTCTATGATTGAAAAGCGTAGGTAAGGGAATTCAATTTGAGTTTGAGATATTTTACAAAGATTAAAAGTAATCTGATTTAACTTATTCTGTTCTTTGTTTGAGCATTTTTTGTTTTTTTTTGTTACCCACTTTTTTTGTTATATTAAAAAATCGCAATATGTTATGCATTTATTTATAACTTACGTTTTTCGTGTTCATTACTTTGTTATTATTAAATTACTTTTCTATTTCAGTTTTTAATAATTTCATCTATATATCAATTTTGAAATTTTTGGCTTATTTATGTACATATTTCATACGGATTGTGCTTATTTGTAGTATATGTAGGTGTATATGAGTGATATAAGGCTATTGGGCACCGCACACTAAATACTAACCTCAATGGTGGTGTGGAAACTAAAAATTCCCAACTTTTGTTTAAAAAATACCCAATTCATGTTTCTACCGGTGTAACAATATTGGCAAATGTTATAAAAAAATGCCCATGCACATTTTTCAGCGCTCTCACGAGAAAAAGAGTTTCCCATCTAGTCATCTATGGTGTCGGTAGCCGAATTCTGCATGATCATTTCACATGATGGAAAGAATAATCAGATGCTGCCTATCGTAGTACCGTTACTTTGCTCGCAGCGAATTTGACAATCAGTTCCCTCGTATTAGCATCAGTATGGCCAGATTATCATTTTCGTAACTTGATTTAGCATTTTTTTTATTTAGTCTCGGAGTTTTCGTTCTTCCTTTATAACATTTTTCTAGCCTGTTCTAATTAAAATGTAGTCTTTATTGTATAATTTTGTAAAATATACATTTTTTAAAAAATAGTTCAATAGTTCACTCACTTTTATTTAGTTTTACTTTTTTTTAACATCTGGTCGCATTGCCCCCGATTGCGGTTATTGTTGGTGTTCTCCTTTCAGCAGTCAAATTTCCCTCTCGCTACTGCAGTGTTGCCTAGTTTTGAATATAAAAACGCACTAAAACGCCCATTTGAAGAAAATAAAATACCAAATTTTTATTGAATTTCTTAAAGAATTTTGTATGCGTGATAAATTGTTTTTAAATGTGCACTTTTTTAAATAAATGTGTTATGGTTATGTACAATTTTTGTTTAGACAAACTATTTGTTAACAGAATGACTTTTTTGCTATATTTGAGGTTGTGTAACTAGATAAGGTACTATGTTTGTAAAAATGCCGTTATAGTTTCCTCAGTAGTATTTTGTTGTTTATTTTTACTATGAATACACCTCTTCATGTCCTCCCACTAAGGATTGAGGACGGGAAGAAACGATTACACCACTATGGTTTTAATTCGCATTCAGTAAATTCAAACGCTTTTTAAAATGTATAAAAAGGTTTTCAATGTTAAAAAGAGTTGAGAAAGGGACATTTATTATTCTTGCATAACCTTAAAAGGAGCAAAAATTAAATTTACACTTTCAAAATATCAAATTTTATAAGAATCAACAAATTAGCACTAATATCTTCTCAGAGTGACCTTTTTTAACTTTCTTTTTTTTTTGTTAATAATACAGTTTTTTTTTTTTAACTTACAGTCTCGTTCGCTTTGAATTAAAAACAGGAAACAAATACCAAACTTAAAGATTTTCGGATTTTGATATATAAAAAAGCACTCAATTTATTGCGAAGAGCAAATGGTTGGCAACGCTGCACAACTCGGCCAATATGACGTGACGCACTCTCTGATGGGTGCAATCTTGTTCTATTCTTGATCATTTCATATATTTTCTCACACTCGACCAATCAGTTGTTGTTCATATTGCAACGAAGCAACATGATTTTTCTTCTAAGCCACTAACATAATCTTTGTGTAAACACATCTCCTGTTACGTTAGCTCTTCGGCTGATTCAGTCAAATTCGCTGAGAGCCGTATCCACGGTGGACACATGCCGGGTATCATATTCAAAAAATAAATGCCATTAAATTATTTACCAGATTATTATAAAAAAAATGCATTTCAACTATATTTCTGGTTTGTGTTATCTTTTTAAGTTCCTGAGCTCCGAAAAGCATCTCGTTTAAGTAGTAACCCTCGTCTTTACTCACGGCAGGCTACATTGCGTTTATAAGAAATATATTACAAAATGTACGCTTCCTTCTTATTCATTCAAATATTTCCGTTTGCCAATGGCACATCCTTGCAATAACTTCGAAGTCAATAAGTTCATCTCAACTCCAATTCCAAATGCACACATACATGCATTTGGTATGCTTGCTGTGGTTGACCACTCTACTTGATCCTTTGCAAGCATTTTTCCACCAGTTACTACAGCTGCTGATATTTCCACTTCTCTTCTGTCTGCTGGCAAACAATGGCCTTATTTTTTCACTTGCCGGTTGACTTTAATCCTAATAACAGGTTCACTGACAGTCAATTCCACTGTTGATGTTTTAAGTTTTCTTTGCAAACTAAAGCATTCCGGCATCCGAGCATTCGATAAACGCTAGAGTTATGCAATGGCAATGGCGCTTTCTTCTTTCAATCTATTGTTGGCTTAGCGACATCTACAAAGTGTCAGAAAATCACGAAATCATTGTAAAATGAATCGCATTACAAGCAAAGTCCTGTCTGTCATTCATTCGGTTGACTCTAAGCGTCGGTCGACCGGACATGGAACTAGAGGTCATACACGTTGCATGCTTCTCAAAGCTACCGGTTGTGCACTCAGCGCACATACTGTAAGAATAGGTGTACACACATGCACACATATATCTATGTATATATATTTATTTGTACCACATTTTACTCTTACTAAATTTTCACACAGTTTCGACTTTACTCAAGTGAATAGTTGCACAAAAACGAAAAACAACTCAAGTGAGGTATGTTGATGCACGTATAACGGTACGCTGCATGCGGTTGTCGTTGAGGTCAATCTGCAGTTGTTGTTGTTAGTGGAATTTTTTTTTTTGTTTTGTGCACTGCTGGACTTAGCGGCAAGTGAGGAGTTTTCATTTCATCCGGGCACTTATTCCTCGTTGTCCGGTCACTTTTCCACTTAATTTTTCTTTACTGCAATCCAAGCTTCGACCTCCTTTCTAGCTCCCATCTGTTTGTTTAATTTTTCTTAGTGTTTTTTTCAATTTTACTCAATTTTCCATTTTCCTTTCTATTTATCGTAATTCTTCTGCGATCTACGTTTGTGTTTGTGTGTACGTGTGTGCGTTTTCATAGACTTTCAGCTTTTTTGTCAGCAGTCTTGGCTTGTGCGTTGGTGTTGTGGTTGGAATTGGCGTTAGTGTGACTACTAGTTATACACACTTCTCTTATCCGGTGTCCATGTGTTGGTAACGCCGCCGCAGGGCGTGTCTGGTTGACAGACTCGGAATTTACTTGATGTGTTGCAAGTGCCAGTTGCTCCCCGGGATGACATTACGTCCATCGTACGAATACAAAATATGTGCGTGTATATGTATGTATGAGTGTGTATTGTATTGCGAATGTATTTTAGCTCCCTTTTACTGCACCCTGTGCAATTACTGCTACTGTCATTCAACACAATGTGTTTGTATTATTTTCACTATGTGAATTTATATTTACTTGCCCCATTTCTTTCTTTCTGCCACTAACATTGCTCCATTTCACTCGCTTCCTACCATTCACCACTGCCCACTATTGCGAATTCTGCCTGTATGCGGATTTTGCTTGTCGACATTTTCCACTCCTGGTGCGCCATTTTTAAATTACGTTTTCTTATCCTCCTGATTTTTTATCTGGCTTTACTCAAGCGGTGATTAACCGTAGTGACAGTGGCTTCAAGACAATCGTAGCGTTGTTGCTGCGGTCAGTGGTCGTGCGAAAGTACGTCCTGTAATGAGAGAAAAGTGTAAAATTGTTTAATTGTAGAAGAATGCGGTTAAAAGCGAATAATGGGTTCGTTGCTGTTGGTAAATGAAATTTTGAAGGTTTTATTTTCAAATTATTTTCCCAAGTACAGGGACTTTCAAATTCTAGAAGGGTTTTTTGGTAGTCGTTTGTTTTGATAGCTATATGTATTCTTATCTCTATCGTACTTTGTGAAAAGCCGAAACTCCCCGTCATATCACGCCAAATTCTGAAGAAGACCCAGGAGGAGCAGATGAACATCCACCCTCTTTTCGTCAATTGCTTACAAAGCTGAAAGTGACAGTGCGATAAGGGACCACCAGTATGTCGTCTTGTCTGAATTTGCAGAATGATCCTGACAAACACCACCAGCGCAGTGAGAACTGGCAAAGAAACCATTTGAAATGAAGCGGAGCTTCAGAAAATTCAGTTTCTTCTTATGAGATTTTCATGATGTAGAAAAATATTCACGATGCCAATATCGACATCTACGGCCCATAAAAGTGCCATATGTTACTGATTGCTTACTCTGATGATATGGACATTGTTGGCATTAGTCAGCGGGCGACCTGTTTTTCTAACTAGCATCAACGCGCTAAATGCTGAGGCGACCATTTTGGTAGCGGCCAAGATCGACCATCGCTTGTAATTGCTAGCTAAGTAAGTATGTAAGCTATCTCTATTCGATCGAATCTTTTCCACTAAAATGAAGTCGATTTTGTTCGACAACTTTGTAAAGATATTTAAAAAAATAAATGATGAGTTTATAAAATTCCCCCATTTCCCAAAATTGTATATATTTGCGGGAGTAACAATCGTCTAACAGAGCTTGCAATAAAAAGTTGTATCGAAAAATGTGTGTAAACTGGTTTCATACCCGACATAAAAGCACCAGTCCATGTTCGTTCCATTCAATTGGAAATATTACTGAAAACGATCAGCAATTAGCAATCTAGATATGCTCACAACGGTTTTTGGCATATATTATATATCGGTATTGGCGATATGTATTGTAGGTTCAACAAGACATAGCGGCATGCCACAAAACCAAGGAAACAATCAATTTATTTTATGTGATATTCACGAAAAGAGTAATTTCACTATGTACAGCAGCTATCGACCGGCAAGATTACCCGATTTAAGGCCTTTGCACTATTTCCTGTTAAGTCACCAGAAAGATGGAGCCAATGTTAATAAACCACCAATAATGAAAGCTTTGAAAAACCACTTTCGGTGCGAAATTGTGTAATAGAGCTTTAATTATGAATGAATGCCATTGAAAATTCAACCAAAAGAATAAATATCTGGAAACGTGGGGGGCTTCTTAAAATACTTTTCATCATTCATAACTTGTGGACTCTTTATTAACTACCTTTTTCAGAACACATATAATATGTTCCACTTCGAAATTTATATATAATATATAAATAGTAATCGAACCTCAAACACCCTGTATGTTGAAGAGTCGCTTACAGTAATACCATAACTTCATTAAAGCTTGAAAAGCATTTAATTCGTTAAACATTTTATCAACTAAAGACCAACTTAATTGCTGCAGCGCTTTCTGAAAAATCAGCAATTCACACCTTAATTTGGTTTGAGCACAAGAAGATTTATATTAACGGTATTAATTTGCTATTCAATTCTATCACCACGATTGCTCTTTGACGAAATCTCCTGATTGATGTTGCTAAAGCTGGAACAAGTTGAGGATACGGTTAGGTTTTTCTTATTGTATCCTTCCTGGCGTTAAATCTGATTACTTTTTCTCACTTTCTAGAAAGACACACCAGTAATTGTATGTGTATCAGTAATTTGGTATCGACACGTTTACTTGTTTCTGCTATCGCAACAAATTTTGATATATTGAATAAATATCGTTAAATTACATTTTAAACAATTTTTTTATTGAATGGAAATTAATTTTTTTTTGTTTAAATTTTACAAATGGATCCTTATCCTTAAATTGCTCCTTTAGACTCCCAGATCGGTGTAGCGTCTTCAAAGCTGAGATCTGTGCTATAGAGAAAGCAGAGAAAACGATACGACTAATGGACTTCCCTCCAGCAAACCTTACCATTTTATTGGTAGTCAAGCAGCGATCAAAGACTGGGCTCAATGTGCATAAATAAAGAATGCAGGAGGTCGCTCTCGCTTATCCAACAATACAACACCACTCTTTGTTGGGTCCCCGGCCACTCTGAAGTGGGGGGAAATGAAAAAGTGGATGAGTGTGCACGGAAAGACTGTGAGCTCGAGCTTAATGAGTGGTATAAAAGCTTTCTCTAAACGATTCGTCCAAATATGTCGACAATTCAAAGGTTTATTTATTTATTTATTGACTAGAATGATTTTAAGATGAAAGTTTCTTAAGCTAAATTTTTACACCAGTTCATTAGAAAATCATTGGTGAACAAATTTCAAGAAACTGGCTCTGTCGAAGATAGAAAAGGGACTGGTTGACGAAAATAGTTGTCCTGTTGAAAATATTGTAGCGCAAAGTGTTGCTGAACAACCTCGACCTTCTCAACAGCTAGGCATTCAGGAATGAACTGTTTGGAAGATTTTACTTGTAAACGTGGTCGTGGACATTTCAGTATGCCATTTTTCACTTATGATTGTTAAGAGCTATATTTGAAAATTGTAAAATCTGAAAGAATATACATTTTTATACGGGTTTTAAAACAACATGCCTACTTTAGTTATTCCATTTTTATTAAACTCTGTATTAAATAGAAATTTTCATTCTTTTTATGATCAAATACAATATTTTAAAGGCTTATTAAATTTAAAAGAAGTATATGACTAACTTCTTAGCGTATTGTTTATTTAAGAATCTAAAAATGCAAAATTACTTATCGATTAAAGATTAATACTAATTTGAAAAATAAATTAAACTTTTGATTTACTCATTTGATTTTCATGAAGAAAATGTTAAATTTTTTATAGTTTAGAGAAAAATAACATTCGAAAATATTTAGAATATTGTTGAGCAAGACTTTTTATATATTTTATAGCGGCAGGCTAATCATCTACCCTGTCAGAAATCAAATAGATTAACGAAACCAACGCAAGACAAGTCTTGCCGAGGCCCTATGCTCCCGAGAGGAGTGAACAAGGAAAAAAACGTTAAGAAATTCATTTAGGAACAGTTTGAAGTGGTACTTTGTTGTAAAAAATCTAGGCCAATATGATTTGAAAGCGAATTAAAATTTCTCGTAGTTCTAGAAATCGGAGCGTAATTAATTCTTTCCATACCTAACCAGAAAATATAAATCATCAGCATTCAAAAGAAAATGTGTATTATACTCGTAAAAACAACTGGGAATGTCATTAACAAAACTTAGAAAAGTAGGGTATTAAGTATACTTCCCTGGGGTACAGCAGAGGTCGCAATAAAAGAATTAGTTGATGCACCATCAACTGGTGTATAGTATTCGAAAACACTACAAAATTTGAAACAGTGGATTTACCACTCATGAAATCGTATTAGTCTACAGAGATTTAACGATTAACTGCATTACTTTTTAAGGATTTTCGTCTATGATTGGCCATACTAATATTGATAAACTAAATAATATTGTAAAGGGTGGTTAAATTTCAAGGGCCGACATTGAATGTGAACCACACCTAAACGTCAAAGACACCGTTGGACTTCTTTCCTTGGGGTTATTTGAAAGAAAAGGTGTACGTCATTAAGCCAGCAACAAATCAAGAGCTAAAGGATGAGATAATTCGTCACATTAACTACATAGAACCTCAATTATGCCTCAGCGTCTTCGAAAATTTGGACCATCGGATGGAGGTGTGCCGCCGAGATCGCGTCGCCCATTTGGCTGATATTTTATTCTACACGTAGTTGAGCCATACCAATATTATCATAATAAAGAAAAAGAATAATAATTTCTTAAAAAAATTGTATTTTATTCAAAATCAACACTGGCCCTTGAAACTTAACCGCCCTTTAGTTATTTATTTCTAGGCATCTAAAACTCTCCCCGTTCAAGGTATTAGTTGAACATTAATAAAAGTGGATCGACAATTGCAGGGCAGTTTTTTAAAATATACGAAGATAACCCGTCTCATCAGATCTTTTTGATGCCTTCAGTTGCCGAATTCCATATTCAACATCAGAAAGCATTAAGGTTAACGAACCAATATTAACTGAGTAATTCATTTTCAAGTGACACTCATGAATCAAATCTGAGTGTACTCGGAAATTTGAGCTGAAGAAATCTGGGAAAAGATTAGCTGCATCTAGAGAAGAATATCCTCGAGTTTCATGATAACAGACAATGGAAGCGATACTTGAGCATATCGCCAGAAGGAAATCGGATTTATGTTTATGTCCGATTCGCACTTAAGAATCTAATTTCACTTTAAATTCCTATCCAAAGGATTAAGTTCTCTAGAAATAAGCAAATATTTATCCTTATGAGTGATGGAGTTTAAAATTTTTGATATATTTGATTTTCAAGTTATTAAGTTTTTTCAGTTCTTAAGTATGTCAAGGTATTCTCTAACTAGTCTTTTTTTATTGCAGGCATATTTTTTACAGATATTATTTATCTTAAGCTTAAAAATATCATAACTGTTATAATTCCATAAATTAAGTATGATACTTTTACGAGAAATATTTTCAAAATATTTTCCATACACAAAGTTGTTTATTGATATGAAGTAGCAGGCATTTAAAGAAAGATCGTAAATTCAAAACCTTACCCAGCAGCAATTTTGCTATTAAATAATAAAATTGGCGCTGTAAATTTTGATAAATTTGTATATCAAGTTTTATGACCTTTTATGCTTCAATAGCCGCATCCTGTGTACACCCGAATTTTTGTAGACATTTTTATTATTTATTATTCATTTCAAGTCGTAATTTTACCTGAACAATAGACAAGTGGCATTTAGAGGTAACAAAAGTTATACGAAAATCCTATTCATGAACGTCGATTGCAAAAACTTAACACGTTTGAGTGATGGTATTTAATCTTTCCATTGCTACATTGCACAAGCATAACTTCTTGTCTCCACACAAATATAGGATTTGTATGTGTACACAATTAAAAATTTGTATTATAAAATTTTAGAATTTTTTCAAAAATTTGACACTTAAGTGACTGAAATATATCTAAGCAAAAAAATGAACCGGGTTACTCTTCTTCCTTCATTACTTATGTACATGCATACATATGTATGTACATACGTTCATTTTAACACTCATAAACGAACATTCACGAACTGATATTTTATTATCCTTTCTGCATGCATGGCACCCTATTGTGTGCAACAAGTAAAGGGCTTTTGGTGGATGTGCACACAAGAGTTAAATTAAAATTAAAGGTCAACTTCAGAAATAAAATTCGCCATTACGATTAAGATGAATATTCTTGAAATTAAAATGTGTCCTATTTAGATCCTTTAGAGACCACCTTATCTTGACTATATTTCTTCCCCTTAAAGTTTAACTGCTTATAAATGTAAGCCACTTTGCAAAATTCTCATAAAACCAATTGACTATTCAACGAATTGACCAAACATACAGTTTATAAGCTTTTGAGTCACAGGATAAGCTAAAAGCATACACATGTGTGTGTGCGCAAACGTATGTATGTCCCTCAAGCGCCTTACATCCTTATTTTCCGCATGCACACACACATTCCCACATACGTTGAATAATTGTTGGACAGCCTTTAAATATCTTTATCCTTTTTTACCACACACAGAGACGAGCACATATAATTTATATTACATATACGGACGGCTGCATGTTCGTCTTAATACATGCATACACACATACATACATAAGTGGATGACAGTTACGCTCGCTAGCCAGCATTATGGTTTGTTTACTATGCCATTGACGTTATTGTTATTGTTCTTTAACGCACTTAAATACAGTCACATAAAGTGGCGTGCAAACTAAGCATTACAACAATAACAAAATCGTAGAGTGCTTCTTGTGTGTCATCGTAACTTCCAACAGTCATCATTCAACGCTGCTGCTTGCGATTTTAATAATGACGATGGGGGTGATTTTGTTCGTGGTGGTGAAGGTATGTATGTAGTAGTTTTGTATTGGAGATAGCGGCTGCTTATCAACGTCTTTTACATACTTTTTTAATATTAATATTGGCAACGCAGGAAGAATCTAAGCCATTTTCATTTCTTCAAAGGTTGCTTGGCACTTGCACTGCTGTTGTTGTTATGTACTTACATATATATTTATGTATTTCTTTCCTATTTTATTTGATTTTTCTGCCAATATTTGATATTCTTCTTTTCTTCTATTATTTCTCTTTCTAATCATGTCATTCTTCTTAGTTTATCTATGTAGGAACTTTTTTATATATTGCAGAACAAGAAATGCTCTGCGTTTTCTTATTTTGTTACTTTTTTTCTGTTCGTTATCGGTTAACCGTTAGCTGTAAGATTTGTTGTTGCTCTGTATCATCTTTTCTATACGGAGGTGATGTTTTTTTGCCATATCTTTTGTTATTATTTACACTTTTAGTATTTCACTCAAATTTCATCTTTTTATGCACATAAATAAATAAAAATACATTTTTTATGACTACAGGATTGTGTTCTCATTTTTCGACCAAGTTTTTATTTAACAAACAAAAAAATAAGAAATCCATTAGTCTTAATTGCCCATCGCTTTCTGCCTTAGAAATGGAGTAGATAAACATTTATTTGTATGTATACGTATAGGGGTTGATAAATTAATTGGTGGTTGCAAGTAATTGGAGCAAATACGTTCTGGCTGAGCTTAGCAAATCTCCGGCAATTATTTTTATTTTCGTCTCGCGTTAAACTTTCAAAACCAAAGCCTCTCTGTTCTCAAGAAAATTTTCATACTTTCGAGTTCATGCGTTTTCTACCATATTCAGCGTGAATTGCCATTTGAGATTCCTAGATTTCTGCATTTGTATCAGAAAAGCTAGCGATGAAAGCCGATAAATGCTAATTCGAAATTTTACGTTTTGTACTGTGAGTAGAAAATACGTATTTTAGCCGACCTTCACGAAATGTCTCTAGATTTCAATATTTCATAAGGATGGAGCCTCATAATCAATCTATTATTGTCTTAATAACTCATATTGAAAAGCATACTAAAACAGCATTTGCGAGTTATCTACAGATACTTTACCACCCCGATCGAAAAGTTCCCGGAATATATTAGGAAAATTTAAAATAAAAAAATTATATTATCGGCTTCAAAAATTATCGAAACATTTCCGGCTGTTAAAACAACTGTTTGACTCGATCAAACAGAAGAAAATCGCAGGGAGCCATATCAGATGAGTTCAATTGGATGGTATTTGTTTCATTCTTGATCAAAACTTCTTGCATAGTTGATTAGAGCGTCACGTGGTGTTTTTTCCGGGAACTTTTTGATCAAGCTGTATTTTACTTTCAGAGAGTGACATTATTATTAGATTGGTGCTTCCTTTTAAGTTCAATACAAAATATTAATCCATTTTGTTGTTTCCAATCTATACACATTCAGCTTAGATGCTTGAGATCGCTGTCTTCTTACGAAATCCAAGGACGGCTAGTTCTTCCAAACATCTTCGCAGCTGACGGTAATAATGTTTAGCAAATTGTATTCATCAAAAGTACATTGAAATTGCCGGCTAACACAAGTAAACGGTCAAATCCTTTTTCAGAGAGGCGGCCCCAAACATGAGCCTCAACTGGATGCTTAACAGTTCGTTGAAATAGTCAATACGATACCTAAGGTATGCAACTATTCGCTATTCTGTGAATTTATAGTTTGTCCATTCTGTTCTGAATTTGCCTTAGGCCACGTAAGCCTTATTTCTTTTGTGCTACGGAGGTTGAGGTATTCTGCACGTAAACTTTCTCGAATCGTGTATTTGGATACTCTAAGCTTGAAGTTTGCCGGTAACGCTTATATTAGGCAGGCGTGTGTTTGCTTACGGCAGGATTCTAATAATCAGAACACATTTTTTATTCAAAGTGACGGGATCTTAATAACAGCCGCTGCTAATTTTGACAAGGAAATTTTTTCTATACCCCGGTCTTCATTTGAGCCTGAACGAAATTTCAGCAAAATTGCTTTAATTATAAACGATTAAATATAAAGGTTGAAGCCTAACTCATTTTCTTTAATACAATTTAAATGAGATTTTATTAATCGTAAATACATAACTCTTATACACATTCAAAATAATTAACTGTGTTATTCGGCTTATAAAATAAACTATCGAAAACCATCGATGGTCTCAACTAATGATAATTTGACAGACTTAGAAGTAGTTTTCGCAGCATTCGTTAAAATCTTAATTGCTGATTGCTGATTATTGCTTTTCAGTAGACCGGCGGATTCGGTGGTTGACTCATTCCCATAGTCTTTAAACAAAAATAAAAATAATGTTAGCGTGTACACATCTGTTAGGTGTTTGGCCAAGCTCCTATTCCTATTTGTGGCGGACGCCTTAATAGGAGGACCTACAGTTTTAAACCGACTCCGTACGGGAAATGATTTATTTTCATGAGAAGCTTTTTCATGACAGAAATGCACTCGGAGATTTTGCATTGCCTGCAGAGGGGCGATCGCTATTAGATAATACTTTTTCTATCATATTGGTTTTTCGTGCATGTAGATTCGAACCTACACACTCTCGAATGGTAGTCACACACCAACACATTCGGCTAAGGCAGCAGCCATAGGCTATATTTTTAGAAAAACTCCAATCTGGTCTGCCAGTACTTTATCTGTCCTCGGCAGAACCAGTTTCACCAAAGTAATCACAAATTTCGCGAAATGTTGTTCTTAAAAATCGACTATTTTCATAATAAGTTTGAAAAAATTTTAAAGCGTAGTATCCGTGGTTAAAATTGTACATCTGTCTACTTGATTTTATGTCAAAGATGACATAAGAAAAGGTGCGGTCTTAAAATTATTCATCTATTGATATCTAGGTGCCACTTTTGAAAAACGTGTATTTGGGTTAGTACAGCAAATACCTCGCAGCTTTCTTAAATGCGGTAATTTAATTGGGCTGCAACTTGGGTCACAGTGTTGTTCGCAATCGAGTTAGAGTGGTATAGTAAGGTACGTTTTCTACAGCCTATGGTTTCCGAGGGCCTTAGCAATCCAAAGGTGCTGATAATTCAGGTGCTGATAATACAACTTTCATGCTTGCATTTTTTTTTTAACCAATTTTTAAACGTTGTGTTAAAGGTTTTGCAGGTTTACTTGTGTGATTTATTCTTTTCCTTCTATGATGTACGCAAAAGATTATTGGGATTGCCTCAAACGGGTGACATTTAAACAATTCTATACAAATTTTAAGTTAGTTTCTTCAATTCAGTATTGATAACAACAAAAATGTGGGTAGGGCCATCATATAGTATGAGAAATTATTCTATGTTAAAGGAATTTAATATTAGTCGGAAAATGTTAAGTTCATAGTCGAAAGAGAGCGAACAACCTTGATAACTGTTTGCCTACCTCATTTAAGAATTCATGCAAAAACAAGAGTGTTCGAATATAAATTTTTTTCTTGTGTAGGCATTTGTAATAATAAAGAAAATGGGCTGTAAAGAGTTTCGACGTTAGTGCTAAATAAATGCCTAAATATATTAATTTTTGTGTTGGAAGAATCTCATCACATTTGTTCAAATGCCTACTATTAATTAATAAGTTTTATTCACTAATTAATCGTTTTTCTAAATTGATTATTAACAGATCGCTTTGTGTGGAAAATGCAATCAATCAAATCAGCTTGATTTATTGCTTGCAGATTTGAGAAGATATTTGCTTTCTTAAAATTTCACACTTCATTTATTAATTCATTCAGCTGGACATTGAGGCTGACGAAGCACAGAGTAAATCATAGCTTTTGCGGAACCCCCAAAAATCTTTGTGTTATATTAATCCAGTCAAAATAATAACAGCCCGAAAAGGGATGAAATTTTATCAAAGTATTATAGCCGATGGAAGCTTGTAATCTGCAGTACTTACATACGTAACATTAATGAAAATGTATTTAATCACATCGCCATCCCCATACAACATAATCGCTGTAATTAGAATTCTCTGCGGAAAAAGTTTTATTTCATTGTTTGTTATTTGTTCCTACTTTGGGTTGAACGGAGAGCACACAAGAATGTGCGTTGGCAAAAAATTAAAACAAACGTACACAAATTAGACTCAATTAAGCACTGATGCGGGAAGTTTGTTGAAAAATTGCCTAAAGCTACCGAAAAAATGATTGGATTGAAATAAAAGTTAGCTAATTGGAGTTTAATATGATTTCGTAGTTGCATGTGTATTAGTGTAGTACAGAAGTGTGTACAACGTAAGTAACCTTTTATGATTAGCTCAGTTTGTATTTTTTTTGCTACATCGAATTTATTCTTAGAAATGACCTTTTGCAACTCTAGGAATGTGAAAATTTATTGAAAATTAAAGCTCGGTATGTCGTTCGGAATCGGCTTAAAACTGTAAGTACCTCCATTTGTAGAACAACATTAAGACGCACCCCACAAATAGGAGGAGGAGCTCGGCCAAATACCCAAAAAGGGTGTAAGCGCCATTAAATATATATATATCTAAATACATATACATATAATATATATATATATATATATTTTACGTTCTATTCCTAATAAATTAGGAGGAGTTATTGCATTAGTCTTATCAATTGCAATCCTAGCAATTTTACCATTCTATCATTTAAGAAACTTCCGAGGAATCCAATTTTACCCTGTAAATAAAATTCTATTTTGAATTATAGTAGTTACTGTAATTCTATTAACATGAATCGGAGCACGACCTGTAGAAGATCCTTATGTACTAGTTGGACAAATTTTAACAGTAGTTTACTTCTTATACTACATTATTAATCCACTAATTAATAAATGATGAGATAATTTAATTAATTAGTTAATGAGCTTGAACAAGCATATGTTTTGAAAACATAATATAGGAACAAAAATTTCCTATTAACTTTACTAAAATCAATTAACAATATATAATATATTAAAAATAATTTAACTCCAATAAAAAATAATAAATAATTTAAAGAAAAAGGTAAAAAACACTTTCAAGCTAAATATATTAATTTATCATAACGAAACCGAGGTAAAGTTCCACGAACTCAAATGAAAACAAATGAAATAAAAACCAATTTCAAATAAAATAGCAAGTTAAATAAATCACAGCCAAAAAAAATTACACAAAATAATATACTTATATATAAAATTCTAGCATATTCAGCTATAAAAATCAAAGCAAATCCACCACTTCTATATTCAACATTAAACCCTGAAACTAATTCAGATTCACCTTCAGCAAAATCAAAAGGAGTTCGATTAGTCTCAGCTAAACAGATACAAAATCAAACAAGTCTAACTGGAAATATAATAACAACAAATCAAATATAACTTTGATAATAAAAAAAGTCTAAAATATTATAACTTCCAATTAAAAAAACAAAAGATAATAAAACTAAAGCCATTCTAACTTCATAAGAAATAGTTTGAGCAACAGCTCGTAATCCCCCTAATAAAGCATAATTAGAATTAGATGATCAACCAGCTACTATAACAGCATAAACCCCTAATCTAGTACAACACAAAAAAAATAAAATCCCTAAATTAAAAGAAAACAATTTTACAAATAAAGGAATACATAATCAAACAATTAAAGAAATAAATAAAGAAAAAATAGGAGAAAAATAATAAGAAATATAATTTGATAAAAGAGGGTAAGTTTGTTCCTTAGTAAATAACTTAATTGCATCACAAAAAGGTTGAGGAATCCCCATTAAACCAACCTTATTAGGACCCTTACGAATCTGAATATAACCTAATACTTTACGTTCCAAAAGAGTTAAAAAAGCTACTCTCACTAAAACACAAATTACCAAAATTAATCTACCAACAAAAGATAAAATTATTTCCATAAAAATCAAGTACTATTTGTAGTGTAATCTACATAAATAAATTCTAAATTTATTGCACTAATCTGCCAAAATAGTTTACTTATATTAATAATATTCTATTATTCAAAATATAATTATTTTAATATTTGGTCCTTTCGTACTAAAATATTACAATTTATTAAAGATAGAAACCAACCTGGCTTACGCCGGTCTGAACTCAGATCATGTAAGGATTTAAAAGTCGAACAGACTTAATTTTTGAACGGCTACACCCAAAATTATACCTTAATCCAACATCGAGGTCGCAAACTTTTTTGTCGATATGAACTCTCAAAAAAAATTACGCTGTTATCCCTAAAGTAACTTAATCTTATAATCACTATTAATGGATCAATAATTCATAAATTAATGATTTTTAAAAATTAAAAGTTCATCAAATTTTAATATCACCCCAACAAAATAATTAATATTAAAAAAAATAAAATAAATCAAAAAAAATTTAGTTTATATTAAATATAAAGATTTATAGGGTATTCTCGTCTTTTAATAAAATTTTAGCCTTTTAACTAAAATATAAAATTCTATTATAAATTTATATGAAACAGCTTATACTTCGTCCAACCGTTCATACCAGCCTTCAATTAAAAGACTAATGATTATGCTACCTTTGCACAGTCAAAATACTGCGGCCATTTAAAATTATTCAGTGGGCAGGTCAGACTTTAAATATAATTCAAAAAGACATGTTTTTGTTAAACAGGCGAGTATAAATAAAATTTGCCGAGTTCTTTATATAAACTTTTCAATGTAAAATATTTTAACAATACTTAAATATATACTAATTTAATCATTATTACTTTTTATTTTAAATTAATAAAAAAATTTTTATAAATTCAATGAAAACAAAATTAAATAATATAAATTATAAAATAATTTATAACAAATTTATAAATGATTGCTAATTCTATACATACATTTTAAATAAATTATTCAATAATTTTTAATATTTTATTTTAAAGCTTATCCCTTAAAATATTCAAATTAATAAATTTTTAAATTAAAAAAAAAATTAAAAATTAAAAATTTGTAAATTAAATTTATTTCTAAAAAAACTAGATACCTTTATAAACGAATAACATTTCATTTCTAATAATTTATTTAAAATAATTTTGATATATATATATATATATATGGTAATATATGGTAATATATACTAAAATATTAGTTTTTGGACAGTTATCACCGGAAATCTTGCTGGAAGTCATGAAAAATGTAATAAAATAGGCACAAATGTGTTTGAACACTTGCGGCAGCCACTTGACGGATATTATCTTTTCCACTTGACAGAAAAAATTCTATCCGTGATTGCGGTTGACATGACACTGATTGTTAAAGGAAAGTTTGTAGATACCCGGCACGATTTGATGGAGTGAAATGTAAATGTAGCTTTTAGTAGTCAATCTTCTCAAGACTGAGCACGTCCTATTCACGAGGAAATATAAAATACCCAGAGTTATATTCCCCTCAGTTTGAGCGCTCCGTTGGTGAAATATCTAGATCTAATCCTTCACAGGAAGATAACGTGGAAGCCTAACATGGAGGAGAGACTAAGGAAGGCGCTATTGCCAAAAATGGGTCCACTCACCTAGAGTTGTATTTTGGCTTCATAAAACCATTCTAAAGCCAATTTTGTTGCATAGACTCAATGTCTGGTGGAAATCACTGGAGAGGATGATATGGATGAGGAAGCTGGAGAGAGTTCATCAAAGGTTTGCAATCGTTGGAATCAGTGGGTGTTTCGAACTACTCCTAATTACGCGTACTTACACGTAATGTTAAATCGCGGGCAAAACTGTGGCTGCCCGTGCCAAAATCAGGCTGAGAGGCTCTGGCTACAGGCTCGGCCCCACTAACAGTCACTCAAATATTTTCTAAAGCTATGGGTTCATCCCCCTGGCGACGGATCAATATACACGCTCGCTTAGTCTAAGCGGGACATTCTCCACTTACATTTCGTCAAAGAAAAAGTGGGCGGGGTGCAACATTCGGAGACAGAGTCAGGTGAACCTGTTCACGGTTGGCTTGAAGTTGAAACGAATAGTTGGCGAAGGAAAAGGGAGAATGAATATCCTCTTAACCACCTGCGGTCTGCTTCTGGAAAGATGGCTCAATTCAGTGCGCGCTGGCCAAGTACACAAACTTGCAGGGATGGGAAATCCTAGTAGCCTCACTTGGATCGGAGACGTTCGAGGAATCTTTTGAGGTTGACAAAATCTCAGCTCTCGATTTTCGAGGGCATTCTCGAGCCCTTTTTGCGTCATCTTTATGGAGGACAAGCTAAAATCATCTCAGCACCTTCTCCTTAGCTGCCCTGCTTTCATGTGACTAAGATTTAGTCATCTTAGTTCTCATTTCTTTGCTATGCCTGCGAATATAACACAGACCTTGGTATTAAAAATCTGATGAACTTCATCAGAAGCATACAGCGGTTAACACATCGTACCTCAGTCATAGTTCGCCCTCCCCAATTACTCAACCATCTCCTGTCTCTGCTTCTGTTATATCGATTTCTTATACCTTATTTCCTTTGCAATGGTATCACAAAGAATGCATTTGATTTCTTCGTTCAAGTGTGCTCCCTGTTTGGGCTACCATTTTAATCTAACCTAATATTTCGGTTTGTTGAAAATATGACTGAAAATATATACATAGGTCACGCTTCAAGAAATTCTATATAGTTTAAAAAAGTGTTCCCAAAGCGCAAAAACCGTGATAGGAGTCTCGCTTCTGCTTGAAAATTTAATGTTTGAATATTATTTTTATACTTTTTATTATCTTCAGGTTTTTTCTTATTTTAATCGATCATTGCCAAATTTGTGATGGTTTTATGATTACTTACACAAGCTTACATACATACATGAATGAAACCCGCAGCCAACCTCTAAATACTGGCACGTCTACACTTCTTAAATATTTGCCTGCGACGCCCTCGGCAGTAACGACCATCCCTGATTTTACTCTCGCTGTGGGGATTGTATAACATCGTTTGCGCTGCCGGTAACTGCTAACGGAAATACCAATGGATTTGTTGTGACGTGCTGAGGCATTTTTATTAGCCACATCAAAGTGTTTTATGAGTACGCGCCATGGTTGCTTGTCTGTTCTCTGACAGACGTACCCACGCACATAATATGTGCATATGTACATACATAGTTATGCAAATATATATATAGATGATGTTTAACATGTGTACAGTGATGGTCACAAAGTTAGCACACAAGTTCGCTAATATAAATTTTTCGCTTGATGTGTTTTTACTCTAACTCATAGCCATTTTAAAATGCTAATATGCAGGTTGTTGAGGGTAAAACTAATTAGCTTTTATTTTGAACATAACGTAATGAAACTTCGCGCATTTTTTACACAACATTAATTATTATATATCTATAAAATCATTCAATAAAATTTCCATTAGCTGCAATAACCTTTTCGATCTGGGTCCGGAAACGAATTCATGCCGAAATCAAATGCTCCTTTGTCATACTGATCATGTGGGCTGTCACCGCATACACTATCAATCCAGGTTTTAACTACTATCTCCGTAGAATTGGAACATAGCCATCTTTCTTTCTTGCCATTTCTGCGCTTGGTCTTTAAGTCTTGGTAAACATTTTTTTCGTTAGAAAAAAATCTGATGTGCTCCAGGGAGTTTGATTTTGTTGCGTTTTGATTGAATAATTCGTTTTTCTCGAGTTTCCTCTGATATGAACTGCCTTCTGTGTATATTATAGGATTTATGCCGGAGATCTTCATGG
Organism: Anastrepha ludens; assembly: GCF_028408465.1. Taxonomy (NCBI): domain Eukaryota; kingdom Metazoa; phylum Arthropoda; class Insecta; order Diptera; family Tephritidae; genus Anastrepha; species Anastrepha ludens. The sequence continues at coordinate 46,397,920 of NC_071500.1, read as the reverse complement.
ATCTTCAACTCTATGTATAAGACCCGAAAAATCGTTAAGTACCGTCCTCGCAAGGATTCTGAAGGGTCCTTGTCAACGATCGCTTGCATTTGTTGAATTAATTATACAGATCGAACATTGCTAGAAACAGGTTCCTCGTCGTTTTTACGTTTTGCAACCGATTCCACAGTGCCGCTTGATGCTTTCAATTCAGAAAATTAAAGATTTCTAAATCTACATATACCTTATCGTCGCTACATGTCATTTCTTGAGTTAAGTTGTAGTCCTCCATGTCTTATCTGCAAAATACTAAAAAGTAAAATTATGGTCTCGGGAAGTTATAGCCACATATATGTACACAAATAACGTTGGTAACCTGTATATTAGTCCGAAGTATAATTGATTATTCTGAAACACATTTTCCGTTTTCTGAAATATATTTGATGCTTTTTGAAGTAAATATTATCGGAGGTCTGTGTTCACGTAATTATTTCTTTAGTTCTTTAGCTATTTTTATATAAATCTGGTTAATAAAATTTCAACTATATTACACTTTTTTGTTTTTTAGGACATAGAAATGCAGAAGTAATTCTAGACCTTCAAATGTTCGTTATATTTCTGCCTTATGCCAGGTAGGTATGCAGAGGTCAATTGCAAAAGCAGCATTACATTTAATAAGAAGATAGCAAAGTGGGTGTTAGGGTTCCGTTATCCTTTCTGTATTACATTTCGTCTGCTCTGTAACGTCCCATTTTTATTTCTTCCTGTACGAAAGGCAGCTAGTGAATGGAAGATAATCAAAACAAAACTAACTTCAACAAACAGAGAAAAGGAGTGCGCAGCAAAAACTGCGATTTGTTTGTATTGTAATTAATTGCATTTTGAAATTTATGTTGACTGTAAGTAAACTTGCAGGGGGTGAATAGATAAAAAATACCTTTTTTTGTTGCCGCTTATTGTTATTTACTCATTTTTCGGCTCTTTTAGGTATGATCAGTGAAGCAACAACTTTATAATTTTGTGGACAAAGCGGATGTATATAGTTTAAGATAAGAGTTGTTTTTTAATTTAATCTATTTTTACAAAAGTTATAATAATTATGTAGTAAAGCCCCTACCAACAATGATGAAATTTTATTTTCTTTCTATCTTTTTACCCAAAAACTCAAGCAGAAGTGGTTACAGTCCAGCCAAAAGAAAATACTTTCTAAAAGTATTTTTATAAACGAAACAAAAAAAATATAATTTATAAGAAAGAAGAATTACGGCTATTGCCGCAGTGACAGAGGAAAGGCGAACGAAATATAACGCAGAAGTGGAGTATGCCCCCTGGCATATATTTTGCTATCTTCATTTTAATGCTGCGGTGGCGATGACTTATTACCTAAGTCATCCAAATGGTTAGTAAGCGTATCCAATGCATTGTAAGTAGATTGGTTTGGGACTACTGATGTTTACCGAGCGGTTAACAACCAGTGCCTGATACTGGGGCGATGTAGCCCACTAATATTCATTCAATGCACTGAGAGAAATTGTAACGAGTATGAAACTTGAGTTCTTTCAATACTTAGCACCTCGCAGGCTTTTTTATCAAATTTTTATTTCTCGATTCTAATTCTATAGCTGACTGCAAGCTTTAAGCCTTTACCTAACTTCGTAGCAGCAAAATTAAAATCTGCTCTTGCTACTGTTTAAAAATGAATAGATGACTAGTGGAATAGGTTGGTAAATAAATAAATCGTTAAAAAATAGCCAAGATAACAATAGATTAGGGCATCATATATGGGATTTTTTTAACTTAAAACATTGGAGGGATCAGGATCTGCGAAAACTATATTGGACTATACTGATATACTATATATATATACAGGGTGGCTGATGAAAGCCGCTACCAAAAAAAAATTGAATAACTTTTTATCTTTTTAAGTTATCTGTTCCATTTTTGTTTTAATTTGCAGATTGATCTTTAAAATTTATTAAAATGGATAACTGGGACACGCAAACAAGAATTTGGATAGTCCGCCGCTATCACGCACTGGAGTCCGTAGTTTTGGTACAGAGAGAGTACAGGCGGATGTTTGGCGGCGATCCCCCGAGCAGATGGACCATAATGAGACTGGTGAATAATTTTGCTGAGCAAGGAACAGTCGCAAGAAGGCCTTATCATCGAAACCCACCAGTTCGGACGGAAGAAACGATCGCTGCTGTAGCTGCAGCTATACAAAGCAATCCAAGGGTTTCAACAAGAAGCTTATCTGCTCAACTTGGTGTCAGCCGACAGTCTTTGCAAACAATAATGCACAAAGATTTCGACTTATTTCCCTACAAAATTCAAATGGTTAACAAACTGAATGCAGCAGACTTGCCGATTCGCTTGGAATTTTGCCAGAAGATCCTGCAAATGGTGGAAGAAGACCAAAACATGTTAAACTGCCTTTTCATGTCTGATGAGGCCCATTTCGATTTAAACGGCAATGTGAACAAACAAAATTGTCGAATATGGAGTACTTCTAACCCACAGATACTCCACGAGACGGAATTGCATCCTCTTCGCGTGACAGTGTGGTGTGCGGTTTCTTCACGCTGTATTGTCGGGCCTTATTTTTTTGAAGAAAATGGTCACACCGTTACGGTTACTGGAGACCGTTATTTGAAAATGCTGAAAGAATTTTTCTATCCAGAACTACGTCGAAAGAGAATTCCTTTCAACTCTGTGTGGTTTCAACAAGATGGGGCAACGTCTCACATAGCCCAGACTGTTATGACAGAGTTGCGACGAAAATTTCCCAATAAACTGATTTCAAGAAACTCCGAATTTCGTTGGCCCCCCAGGTCGCCTGACCTTACTGCACCTGACTTTTTCTTGTGGGGTTTATGTAAACAAGAAGTTTATAAAACAAAGCCAACAAATTTGGATGAACTAAAACAATCCATTCGGGCAACAATTGCGGCTATTCCTGTCGCAACTCTCAAAGCAGCAATGAACAACTTTTTACTAAGATGCCGCACTTGTGTCAACGAGCATGGGGGGCATTTAAATTCAATTATTTTTAAAACTAGTTAAGCTACATTTAATAAAATTTAATGACCTTCAACTTGAAAAAAAATAAATGAATTCCATACACTAAAAAAAAAGTTATTTGAGTTTCTTAATGTAGCAAAATTCATCAGCCACCCTGTATTTATATACTATACTATCAAAACGGCGCTTTATTGCTACTTGAGGAGTGCCATACTGGCACTTCTGCCATTTCACCATTTAACTTACACTGTCATACCAAATTTGTCATTAATATTTTCGCAAAGACGCATACAAAATGCGTCTAACAAAACGAACACGAACACTGATCAAATAGCAGCTATGGAAGTAGTAGTAGCGCAACTGAAGTGAGAGTAGTAGCGGAAGCTGGAGTACACATGAATAATTTCGCCATTAGCGCTCCGGCCGATTCCAAGTTATGTTGCCACTACTCGAACTACAGAGAGCACTAAAAATTTTCTTTGACTATTACTCTAAGCTATGTAATAGCAGTAACGAAACGTAGCTTGGAACGGAGCAAAATAGTTTATTCCGCGTTTTGCGCTACCTGCGCTAAGTAGTAGCGAGAGTAAAAATTAAAACTAGGAAGTAACGGAGCAATTTCAATCACTGGGTGTATGTATCTACTTCGTTGATTACACGAAATATTTATTTAAAACAAAAAATTTCTGCAAGGACAATTTCAAGTATCGGCTTTTAAAACGGTGCTTAGCTTTAGTTAGACATAATCTAAAGTTAAGGAGCATATATTCTTTCTTTAACTAGTTAAAGAAAACAGAATCCTGAGGTTCCCTTCATCCCCTTATTTTGATATTGCAACTTTTCATTAGTGCGCGCTTTCTGACTTTAAAAGTTTGGTGACATTTTTAGAAATTCCAATTGTATGAAGTCTATTTGAAAGTATCTTCAACCACTCACTTATTTTCCCACTGGGCCATAAAAGGTAAACATTTTCCGGAGCACAGTAACTCGTAAGAAGTCGGTCTAAAATTATCACCGCCACTGTGTTTATGCACATATATATACACTTAGTGTAGTGTTATTGGAGTCTTACTTTTTGATAAATAGCTCAAAAAATCAATTCAGTGGTGAGGCGGTTTCGAATAAGAAATGGGGGTAACAGTTGGTGTGTAATGGAAATTTGAGAAGTATTTAATAACTGTTTATCAGGGCATATAGCATATAAATCTCTCAGTGAGCCGGCCATCTTTTGGGAAAAGTCATCAAATAAAAAAAAATATTTTCTGTGTTGATATTACAGTCAGTATCGTAGCAACAAACTGAACTCCTACTATTTCCTGGATATTGTAAATAGTAGGTATCGTAGTATACAATTCAATATACCAAATCATGCGTACAGAGCGTTTCATAACTTCATCACAAAAACTTTTACAAATAAAAACAAAATTCAACAAAGTTTCATCAACATTTTAAACTTTTAATTAGAACTTAAAGTAACTCAAAAACTGCGTTGAATTGTGAACGTTTTTTGTTTGGCGTCTTTTTTCCAAATAACGAATGCTCGACATTTTTTTGATAGGGTAAAAATATCTACCAAAAAAATATTTCCAAAAAAAAGCGTGACTGAAAAAAAGGCAAAATTTACAGTGGCCAACAATGTCGCAGAATATCGGAATGGAAAAAAGACGATAAAAGAATATCAAAGTTGAAAATGTTTTTTGATATTAATACTATCTACGTAGAAGCCTTGAAAACGAGCCATACAAATTGTAAGAAGCCCTACGCATCTTATTGAGCAATGTAAGCAATATTTTGACTGAAGTATAGCGTTTCAAAAAGCCATGTGCCCCATTCATTAACAATGGAACAAAAAAAAAAAAAAATCGAATGAGACCTTCCCAATCATATTTAGAGCGTTTTCGAGAAGATAAAGAGGATTTTGTGCGTCGATTCATCCTTATGGATGAGACTTGGGTCTATCGCCATGATCCTAAATCAAAACAAGAGGCTAAATAGTGATGCCCAGAAATCGGCCAAGAAGGAGCTAGTGGTTACACAGTTTTTTGGGATGCGAAAGGAGTTTTGTTTGTTAGTTACTTGCAAACTGGTAAAACAATAACTTTTGAATATTATTGTAACCTTTTAGACCAACTTAAGGAACAAATTTGTGAAAATAGACCCAGTTTGCAAAAGAAAAAAAGTCTTTTTCATCAGGACAATGCACCGAGTCACAAGAGCATTTTGATAATGGCTAAACTTCATAAAATTGTTGGAACATCCACCGCATTCACCATATTTGGCCTCTAGCGACTTCTATCTGTTTCCAGAATTAAAAAAAATGCATGCGTTGAAAGCGTTTTTCATCACATGAAGAAGTCATAACAGCTGTGAAAGCGTATTTTGCAGCCCTTACAGATTCTCACTTCAGGGATGGAATACATAAATTGGAATCTCATTGAAACAAGTTTATTGATGTTCAAGGAGACTATACTGAATAAATAAGTGTATTTCGAACCATAAATTTGTGTTTTTCTTACTGAACTGAAAAACTTATTGAACAGCGTAGTGTAAAAATAAATAAATAATTGGTGCTTGTATGGAACTTGTATTCGCATGCTAAAATATATATATATATATAATTGGTGCGTACACCCGTTTTGGGTGTTTGGACGAGCTCCCCCTCCTATTTGTGGTGTGCGTCTTGATGTTGTTCCACAAATGGAGGGACCTACAGTTTCAAGCCGACTCCGAACGGCAGATATTTTTATGATGACCTTTTTTCACGGCTAAAATACACTCGAAGGTTTGCCATTGCCTGCCGAGGGGCACCGCTATTAGAAAAATGTTTTCCTTAATTCTGGTGTTTCACCGAGATTCGAACCGAATCAGTTAAATAAGTAATAATAAATAATAGTTAAATCATGTTCATTATAAAATACATTTTTTAAATTACATTTTTTATCGAAACTAACTGTGTATCTCATGTTACTATTAAATATGATATTAAATCTTTATAAGAATGTTCCCACGTAGCTTTTCACGTATGATACAAGCGCACTTATCTCGTTTGTTTGTGAGTCGCTTTCGCAGAAAATGGGTCTGGGGTGATGTGAAATAGTGACCATATGATTTTTTACCAATTGGTAAATCGAATCTGTGAATCAAAATTATGTGTTCGCTGCTAGACATGTGGTACCTCTTCAATAGCATGTGGCAACATTCTTTTTACATCATAGCTTTCAAGTAAATGTTCTACTCTCCTAGTTTTTGCTCTTCGTGAGGTGTCACAAAATTAGGTCTTCGCATGCTAGCACTTTCACATTCACTAGGTTGCTGAACAATTGTATTGAATTAAAAAAATCGATATATAGATATAAGGCTTATAGTATCGAATTAAGTTTTAATAAATATATTTACGTTGAAATCAGTGAGAGAGAAATCCAATTAAGTCAACTAGACATTCTTTTGAAATTTATTTCAAATATAACACGAATATATATATTATATTTGGAACAGCCAACTTTTTTTTATTTTTTCCTGCTTAGAAAGCACTGTTTGGTGGACGTCTTAGGCGAATAGGTTGGTGCGTGACTACCATTCGGAAGTGCTCGGGCTCGAATCCTGCTATAGCCCCGAAATATCCAAATTAAAGGCTTTCCCTTATAGCGACCGCCCCCATCAGGCAATGCCAAACCTGCGAGTGTGTTTCTGCCACGAAAAAGCCCCTTACAAAAGCCCATCTGGACTTCGAAGCGGCTTAAAATTGTAGGCCCCTCTGTTAGTGGAAGAACATGAAGACACACACCGCAAATAAGAAGAGGAGCTCGGCCAAACACCCAACAAAGAGTGTAAGTGCCAATCATTATTTTTATTAATAATCAAATTAATTATCAACTAACTTATTTCTATCTTCGTCGCCAAACCTTTCAACGTTCACATAACTTTTGGTGTTATATTTGTCTTTTTTAGCAATTTGAGCGTTAGTTCCGGGCGTCATTTCTCGTGCTGTGTGAACGTGAAGAGAAAAAAGAGTTTTCAATTTCGGTTTCACATACACTTTTCACTCTGATTATTTTACGAATCTCGTTGTGTCATGATAAAAGTGTTTCCGTTTCCACTCTAGCCATGAAACTTTTACAGGTGTATTATTCAAATTTTTAAACAAATATCAAGCTAAGCAAAAGAGGCAGTAATGACGAATGGTAAGATAATGATTTTTAGTAAATTAGTAAATTTTGCCTAGTTTGAAAATATTTTAATTGGAATTGGTTGAAAGTGCTGAGACGCTCACTTCGCGATGGACAAAACCCCTTTCAAATGACCAGCAACGATTTATTAGAGGACTTTGAGGAACCTGAAGTACATGTTAATTCTCCTTACCAATATACGCAAGCCATGATATTTTGAACATTGCAATTAGAGGCAGATGATTTTACCAATAATATTCAATTATAAAATTTATTGCCATTCATTAAATTTTTTTCCATTAATTTTTAACAAAAACGTTTGTTCATAAGCTCGAATTAGAATTCTAAACGATATACCTACCAGTTCATGCTCCGAAAATGAAGTATAGTGTTCCAATATATTTATAATTTGTTAAAAATAATCATTGTCCCGATTAAGAATTTTTTAAATAAATAGATTTAACTAAATTTATTTAGAACTATAGCTTCAAATAAAAATGCGTCAATTAAGCTCTTTTTCTTTGGAAAGAAATATGAATCATAAATAATAATTAAACATATACGCATGCAGTGGCTCCCAGTCGAAATGGCCCAGTGTTCTCTTTACAATATTTACTATAATTTTCATGCGCAATTATTTTTTCGTTAACGGCTAATAAAAATAGAGTTCATTCCACAACAAAAACCATTTAAATCTTTGTTTTGTGCAAGTTAAAAAATATCTCCAATTTTCATCAAGCTTTTTAAGTTTTTAATAAATAATTTTAAAAACGGTTTGTGGCCACGCAACTATACTTACACTTGCCGCAGATCTCCTTCTCCATTTTTTCACACACAAATTGTCAGTGAAAGAAAATTTTCATATAAAAATATTTTCAAATTTGGTTTCACTTTAACACGCATTAAGAATCAAGTGTTAAAACAAAAAAAGGAAAAAATCTCGTTTTACTCCTCTTTATTATTTTCATGCGAAAACATATTGAAGTTTCTTTTCATTTTTTCACGGAAAGCGAATCGAAAGTATAGTGAGAACGGGAAAAAAGTTTTCATTTCAAACACACAAATATGTCAAATTGCATTTCATCATAAGAGTTGCAGTGTATCGTATTTTAATTGTGGTTTTTCCTATACCCACGTTTTATTAAGGCTCGAAAGTTATTTTTCCACTGAAGCGCCACTCCCCGGCAAACACCAAATATATTCCAATAATCTGGCTCAATGCAGTCACAGTTTACATCAAGCACCTTTCTCCTTTTTAACCTTGTCGCTGCAGCAGTAATTCTCAATCTACCCCACTAACATACAATTTCGGAACACCTTGTAATTTCTTGTTTACCTATAATTTTATATAGCAAAAAAGTGAGTACCTCTTGAATTAAAGAATAGATGACAAAGTTACTGATGTATTAAGTAACTAACAATGATACTAAATCTTTTCCTATCCTCCATAAAATCTCTATTGCTTTCCTTCTTATCTTCTAAGTTTGTTAACTTTTCGTAACCAAATTTTTTAAAACTACCCATTCATCTCCTATTCTGCTTCTTTTAGCTGATTTTTCTCGTCTGCCTATTTAAATTAACTGAAAACTCTTGTTTATAACTAAATTATGCTAATTACCTTGCGCGACTAATTATAAAATTAACTAATTTTCGCACCTATCAGTGGCACAGCCCGAAGCCCGAAACGGTACACATCACGCTCCACCTGCTACCTAATGAAGTAGCTTTTATTCAAACCACATCGCCTTTTCCTTTATTGTTGCGCTATGCGTTAATTACTTTAAGCAATTTGCCCAGTCGTGCTTCAGCTTCAACTTAAAGTTAGGTTATTCTTGCTGCAAATAAATTAAGTGATCCGACAGCAGGGATGATAAATTATTTTATTGTTTTTGCTAATTGCTCTTTTCATTGGCAGTTTCATTTTGGCTTCAGAATTCCGGCCGTTGTGCTACTCTCTCTCTGGGTGATTACAACATAACAAAATATTTTATTTGTAGGTATGTACAATATGTATTTGAATGCCTTTAGTAGAGGGAAGCCCGATTGTATTCATTACGCATTTATATCCTTACGAAATGATGCCCGTAGTCTCGCTTGCGTTTGAATGAAATACTGAATGTATTTAACACTTAAAAAGCACTTAATTTTCATACATACATACTTTTTATTATTAGCTAATTGAGCGGAGATAGCGGCTAGAAGCGGGGACCCAAATACGATGAATACAAAAACTCAACAGACAATTAAGCAAATGATGTCAATACAGCAAAGAGGATCACCTGGATACGAAGGCTTGGAAGCTTTCCGAAGGAAAAGCAAGATCCAACATTCGCCCCCACGGACTTTTGGGGAAAAAAGCAGACCCACCGAGAGGGCTGACGTCTCTCTGACACCGTCCTTACCTGAAGCAAGTGAACGACAAGCGCTTGACACTCCCACAGGTGAACAAGGCCTACATCCCGGAAAAAACTCACCGAAACAGGAGTTTATAGCGAAGATGAGGATAGGTGAAGAAGAAGCTCTCGCGAAGTGCCGCCTCACTCTTAAGAAAATGAAGCTGGCAATGCAGAAACAGAAAAATATAAGCAGCGATGTAAAGTCCGGAGTATCCGAGTTAGACGAGCTCTTCGACATTATCGAAAGTCTACGACGAAATTGGACAAAAGCGGAAGAAGAGGCCGAGAAATCAAGGGCGGCGAAACCACCAGAAGCACAAACTGCGACAAGCGACCTGATGACCCCGACTGCTGCATCATCAAAGCGGAGGGCATCCAGCCCGGTAGAGCAAGGGGCGAAGAAAAAGGTATGCGAGACTGGTAAGACGGAGTGGCAAACCGTGACAAGAAAGAAGACGAAGAAACAAGACGTAGAAACAAAAACCAAGCAGAGACCCCAGACAAGAAAAGGCGAAAGGAAAATTAAAAGACGGTCAGAAGCGGTACTCTTCAAACCAGCAGAAGGACGAAGCTACGCTGAAGTTTTGCAAAACCTCCGGCAGTATGTTAAGTCAGATGAAAACCGGGTGGAAGTTCGAGCAATAAGGAAAACGAAAACGGGCGCGCTTCTCCTTGAACTTGACAAAGGCGCAAAAGCCGGCCCAGAATTCCATGAAACTTTGAGGGGCAAGATGAGAGACATAGCCTCCGTGAACGAGTTGAAGAATAAATCAACAATAGAAATACGAGATCTAGACTCGCTGACTACAGCAGACGAAGTTGTAACAGCAGTAAACCGAATACTAGACGAAACCAATGTGGAAACCATGGTTAAGCTATCAGCACCAAACAGCCGAGAACAGCTAAGAGCGTACGTGACGTTAACCTCTGAAAACGCGGGCAAAGTTCTCCAGAAGGAACGAATAAAGATCGGATGGATCAATTGCAAAATGAGGCTCTGCATTGACAAAAAGAAATGCTACCGATGCTTTGAAACCGGACACTTACAATGGGAGTGTAAGGGGCCTGATAGAAAAGGTAAAGGCCTGTGTATACGATGCGGGAAGCCAGGGCACAAAATCAAGGAATGCAGCAACCCACCAGACTGTTGTATATGCCGCGATAAAGGTCTTGCCTACACTGACCACATTCTAGGGTCAGCTAGATGCCTAGCATACAGCGAAAATATGTCGAAATGATAAAAATTCTTCAAGGCAACATGCACAGATGCACTACCGCAGATTTACTCCTACCACAAATCATGCTGGAACATGAAGTAGACATAGCAGTACTAAGCGAACAGTACGCCTCTCCAAGTGCTGGCTGGTTTATAGAAGACCTCTCTTCTACAGCAGCAATATGGTGCAAGGAAATTTCCAAGCTCCATGTGACGAATAGCGGAGCAGGAAATGGATACGTCTGGATAGCGAGCCATCGCCTCACAATCATAAGCTGCTACCTTACGCCAAGTGATACCATCGCGGGTTTCCAAGCTAAATTGGAAAATATTGAAGATTTAGCTCGCCAAATAAGCAGAAATCTCATCATCGCCGGAGACTTTAACTCCAAGGCCATGGAATGGGGTAGTCGAACAACAAATTCGAGAGGCCAACGAATATTAGACATGGCCGCAAGACTAGGGCTCGTCGTTGCAAACGTGGGCAACAAAGCAACCTTTCGAAGACCTGGCTGTGAAGGCACAATACCGGACATAACTCTAGTGTCTGAGAGTTACGCTAGTAATATACGTGAATGGACAGTTCTTGAGGACTACAATGGCAGTGATCACCAGTACATCACCTACTGTGTTGGAGAGACAAATAGCGCAACGAAATACAACAAAAGCTCACGAAAATGGAACGCAAGAAAGCTCGATAGACCAAAGCTCATCGCCAAAATTGACGAAAACGAGTCAAACCATGAAGAGCCAAATAGCGCCAGACTAAAAATACAGATAACCCTGAGAAAGATAACGCAAGCGTGCTCAGCAGCAATGCCCAGGATAAAAGGCGCACACCCGAAGAAGTCCGTGTACTGGTGGACAGATGAAATCTGCGGTCTGAGGCAAATATGCATCAAAAAAAGGAGGAAGTACACAAGAGCACGTAGAACAGGTCTCGCCATAGAAGAGCACGCCGAATACAAAGAGGCAAAACGCATCTTAAAGACGGTCATCCAGAAGAGCAAGAAAGAAAAATGGGAGGAGCTAAGACGCGATATAAACCAAAACCCCTGGGGACTAGGATATAAAATCGTGCTAAATAAGCTAGGGGCAAGGCAGCGCCCTCCTGAACTTAGCGAAGCCACTATGGAAAACATAGTGAATACACTCTTCCCTACGCACGACCTCAGAGCAGATAGGGAATACATAGAAGAAAACGACTTGCCACCGTCTTTCACGGTAGAGGAATTGAAGGCAGCAGCAGCAACCCTCAAAAATAACAAAGTGCCAGGTCCTGACGGAATCCCATCGGAGGTGCTGAAAGTCATCGCAAACGAACGTCCGCAAGTACTGCTAAACATGTATAATGTCTGCTTATGTGAAGGAATCTTTCCAAAAATCTGGAAGAGGCAAAAGCTAGTTCTCATAAGCAAAGGTAAAGGAGACACGGAAGCCCCATCAGCGTACCGCCCCTTGTGCATGCTCGACACGACAGGGAAACTGTTAGAAATACTGCTGAAGCCACGAATAGCAGCAGCGATAAGCAAATCGGGTGGCCTCTCAGATAGGCAACACGGTTTTAGGCAACGCAGGTCGACAACCGGAGCAATTGAGGATGTAGTGAAGAGTGTAGAAAAAGCACGGAGCAGAAATCACTTCTCCCGACCGATCGTGCTCTTAGCCACGATTGACGTAAGAAACGCCTTCAACAGCGCAAGATGGGAGGATATGATTGACGCACTTGAGAAGCGTTACAAAATACCTCAATACCTGATGAAGATGATCCGTAGCTACCTCAAAGATCGTGTACTCATTTACGACACAAGTAGAGGACAACGGACAAAAGTGCTAACTTCAGGTGCGGCCCAAGGTTCAATCTTAGGCCCTGATCTCTGGAACGTCAGCTACGACGGCATCTTCAACATCGATATGCCCGACGAATGTTATCTAGTAGGATATGCGGATGATGTTGCAGCAGTAATTACCGCACGCGATTTAGACGCGGCAAGACGGAAACTCTCACAGACGTTGATAAGAATCAAGACATGGCTCGACTCGCACGACCTTAGCTTGGCTCCGGAAAAGACGGAACTAATTCTACTTACGAGGGCGCGCATACCTCTAGAAGTAATAATGCCGGTCTACACGGAGAATATAAGGACTTCAAAAGTGGTGAAATACCTGGGCATCAGACTTGACAACAAGCTGACTTACTGGGCACAAATCCAACACGCTGCTGAAAAATCTGCCAAAATAATCACAAACTTATCACGATTAATGGCTAATATCGGAGGCCCCATCGCAAGCAGGCGGAAGCTGCTCATGGACACAACGATATCCATCTTGCTATACGGCTGTGAAGTATGGGCGGACACACTCAAATCAGAATGTCGTCGGAAGATTCTTGCTAAGGCCCAAAGAACTGCTGCCCTCCGTGTTGCCTCAGCTTACCGCACGGTATCGGAAGCAGCAGTACTTATCATTAGCGGTACGATACCCATAGACCTCCTAGCGAGGGAACGAAAAGAACTATGGGACCTCAAAAAGAGCGAGACAAATGACACAGACGACCACACATGCGACCGCACAAATACCAGAAGGCAACAAGCTCGAGCACGCACACTCCAAATATGGCAAGAGCGCTGGGCGTCAGAGGCGAAAGGAAAATGGACAAAGAGACTGATACCAAACATAGATAAATGGTATGACAGGAAATTCGGTGAGGTGAACTATTACATCACCCAGATGCTATCTGGACATGGGTACTTTTATAAATACCTCAACAAAATAGGGAAAGCAGAAACTGCTGAATGCATCTACGGAGATGCACCCATTGACGATGCTGATCACACATTTTTCAAATGTGAGAGGTGGACATCAGAGCGCAAAGCAATAGAAGATAGGCTAGGCCCCTTAAAAGCAAACAACATCATCCAAAAAATGGTCGAAAGTGCAGAAAGCTGGCAATTTATTGACACGTACGTGGAGCGCATCCTACGTGCCAAGAAATTTGACATGGATAGAGATGATCAATATACATACACCCATCCTACCTGAGTAGAAGATGAGCCGATAGCGTGATGCTGGCTCCAAAATTGGCGACCCTGGACGCAGGGGGAGTAGAAAAGGCTTCTTTCTGAACAGAACGCCTACTTGGATCTCCTCTGCCTACGATGAAATACTACCGTAGTCCCGGGGCAGAGGAAACATCCGGGAAGGAATGGGGAGGGATTGTTTTAGTGGCTACACCATTCGACGCAGTAGACGACGGTTACTGTAAGTGCGAAGGCATTTTGAACCCTACCTCACCGCCAAAAAAAAAAAAAAAAAAATTATTAGCTAATTTGAATGTTTTTTGAATTTGAAAACAAGTGGCAATGCCATAAAAAATACTTTTAAATCAAAATGTTCTCAATCATAATTTGCGTTATACCAAAATTTTAGTATTTAATGAATCTGTACTATTATTAACAATTGGAGCCTTCAGAGTTCGGGCCGCCATACGAGATAATTTTAATTAAATACTTATTCATTATTTATTCTAATCTCTAGGAAAGTTCTCTTATTTTTAATTTGTTTTTAATTAGATGCCAAATTATTATTGAATTAAAGTTATCTTTAACTTTACATTGATGTGCTTACGAATGTGGTGGCAACGGGTATACCTATAAACTTGCCGGATATATTCAGAAAATTCAAAATATAAGTTTATTCCTCAAAAGTGATATTATCGCTTTCAAAGTACCCCGCATCAAATGCAACTGCGAAACATTTCTAGAACTCTATTTTCGGTATAGCCATCAGATCCATCTTCGATTTTTCCATTAATTCCTTTCGACTGTTAAAACGCCGAAGTGGTTCCCCGTAGAGAATTCTTGGGGCATAATACTGTTATACTATAATCCAAAACAATCATGAGCAGCGCCTACTTTTTTGGCTGGTAATGTGGTTTTTTGGTCTTGGTTAATTCATTCGGAGCTCCCCACTCACCTGCCTAATGACTGTATTGCATTTCGTACTCATAAACCCACATCTCGTCTCCAGTAATGTTGCGTTTGATGAATGTTGGGTCGGATTTAGCGTTGGAGTTTATGAATTTAGCGATATCAACGCGGTCCCTTTTTTGGATGAAATTCTGGTGCTTTGGAACGTTGCAGTAAAACGGCACAAACCTAAGTGATTAATTCAGTTTGCTATTTACATACGTGTTTGTCTAAGCAAGGAGAAGTTTTGTCGTTATATTTTAAGAGGGTTTCCAGTTGTTTGAAAACTCGAATTTCATTAAATTATACTTAAAAGATAAACAGCTCGTCTTGGGGAAATGAATCTTGGAAGACTTGAATTTAACTTAATTATACTTAAGTTATTTACTTGAAATATTAAACATGATCTCGCAGGAATTATTTCGCTCAGTAAAACGTGTGCCGAAAAGGAAGGATTAAAAAATCAAATTAAATTAAATATTACATAGGTTTTTGTGAGAGAAACCATATTGACATCGAAGACCAATAAAATATATTTTGTACATTTCAGAGTCTTCAATCTGTGATATAAAAATAAAAATATTTTTGAAAACTTTTGCAGAGTTTTTTAAACCTTGTGGTTACTCTTTGATGTTATCAGCGCGAAGAAAAATATGTAATTTGTGGTTTCCAGAGTTTTCAATTCCTAATATAAAGAGGTCAGTATATCTTTATAGTAGGAATTGAAAACGCTGAAAACCAATATATATATATTACATATATATTTTTCTGTAATTTTTAATTGTAATTCATGAAAATCTTTATTTTGATCTTTACGTGGTCCATTTGTATACTGCAGCTGTCTAGTTCACAAGTGCCAAATATCATTGACGTTAGATGGCATTGGCAAAAATTAGAAAGTTTCGGACCTTGTACAACATTCGACAAACAAGAAAGCGAAGACATTATGGTAGGCAAAAGAGGAATAGTTTATAAACACCCATAAATACATACGAGTATATATGCAATTATAATTAATAATTATTTTTGTTACTATTTTTGGCCACACTTTGTACTGGGAATATAAATTTAAACCTTCAATTACTGGTTTGTTATTACAATTTTTAAGTTTTTCCATCTATTTTGGTGGACGAAATGCTTAAACTAGATAAAAGAACACTTGTTATCGATACATTCAAGGTATTTTGGGGGTCAGAAAGAAAATCATCATTGAACACATTTTATGACGAATAAGCATGAATATGGAACTTCTTCAAAATCAGGGAGTTTTTATTGCCTCTTTGCAAATAATAGTGTGTCTTATAGGCTACCTGAACCTGTTCCTTTACTAAAGTTCACGTTTTGACTTTTTGAGATAATAAAAGTAAATACTGTATACAGTAGAAACTCGATTCTTGTACGTAATGAAAACCTGTCGCATGTACTGAAGTTGTTTTTCCTTACAAATTCAATCCAAGTTTATTTGCTTTTATTATGTATAAGAAATTAATACACTTTAAAGCGATAAGTTTCATTTGAACTTAAATAAATTTTCGATTTAGGATTGTTTTGTGCATACTCCCTTGCTCAGCACCGCACTGTTTCTGAGCTTCTGCAGCATCATAACAGCGTTAAGGCAAGCATTGTTTTGATCTGCATATATTGAATGCTGATATTACCTCCTCCGATGTAATTTTATTCGTATTTAGCATTACGTCGTTTGTTCCTTCACCGACTTTTTCGTGCCCTTTATTACAGTATTCTTCATTTAAAGCAGTGGGCTCCGAATGAGATTCAACAATCAATTGTTCGACTTCACATTAGGAGACTTGCATAATGAACATAAATGAATGAAATGGAATAAATGCTCTTAGAAACAGTTTCAAATAAAGCTGAGGTCATCCAAGTACTTTTGTTTTGTTTTTGATTCAATTCAAAAAATGTCAGAAAGATAAAAACAAAAAATGTTGTAAAAAATTTCTAACGTTACAAGTACACAATGAGGAGAAAAATTTTGTTACAAGTATCGAGTTTCTCCTGTGTACACCAAATTTTATTAAAATCGTAGCACTTTTAATTTTTCCGCTTACAAGTATAGGGGCGTGGCAATAGCATAATTTTCACCAAAGTGCAGGTTTCTTTTTCAACACTAAATTAAGAGCTCGTTACAGGTTTTTTTGCATTTCCGCATTTCACATAAGTATTTGGAGTAATTACAGATACAGAGGTAATTGTTAGAAAAATTCACCATGTGAAGAAACGGTTGGCGGATGTGTTCATTTTCTTTTTGTTTTTTTTTAATTAATGAAAATTTAGTCCTTTAAAGCATTAGTAAACAAATAAATGTGTGCCAGTAGCAGTAAGATGCAAAAGTTAATAAGTGCTGGTACGATAAGAAGGTAGGGTGTGTATGTGAATTTCTCAGTTAAATAATTCATCTTATCGAAGTTTTTTACTGGTGCGTTTTCTATTTTTCAAGCATTTAACCATTCCCAACAATAACAAGCTAACAAACAAACAAATAAGAAAGGAGTCAAGCAGACAGACCATTGGCACACCATCACAAAGAACGTGAATAGTATGACGGGGGAGAGCGTAAATAAAGTGGTTGGGGCGAGAGAGGTGCATACACATCAAATACTAGTATATAATAACGCGGAGGGCGTGAAAGTTACCAAGGTGACGTTAGGCGTTGAAACTTCAATAACCTGTGCTCGACATTTCCATTAAATGGCCGTCAATTTGCTGTAACTACCCTATAAGCAATTCTGTAGTCGACTGCGAAATTAACGCACTTACATTTTCTTATATTTAACATATAGTATATGACTCAACTAGTTACCTTATAACTACAATGTAATGCAGAATGTTCCGAAAATCTGTGAGGTGAATTTGTTGTTTTTCACATATTTTCTTATTGCATTTGTTGTTGTGTGTTTTATTTGCTATTTGCAAATTTCATTTACCGTTTTAGTTTAGTGCGCTGTGAAATGAACATCAGCGCTCAGTTTCCTGAGGTTAAGGTGAGCGAATGCATTGGAAAGGTTGGTATATGAAAAAATTTTACCATAAATATTGTGATTGCAATGAGAAGTGGAGGACTCAAGAGGACCTTTTGAGAAGGAAAGAGATCTGTATATAAATAAGCTACTTTTATAT
Organism: Anastrepha ludens; assembly: GCF_028408465.1. NCBI lineage: Eukaryota > Metazoa > Arthropoda > Insecta > Diptera > Tephritidae > Anastrepha > Anastrepha ludens. The sequence goes on along the minus strand of NC_071500.1, from coordinate 46,380,036 downwards.
GAAGCTGCCTGTTCCCTATGCTGATGTGCAGTGTCAAAATGAAGACCATCCCGGAAATATTGGTATAAACAAAGCAGCGACCGCCGTAGCTGAATGAGTAGGTGCGTGACTATATCATTTAAAAGTGAGTATGATCGAATCTTCGTTCATGTAAAACCAAAATAATAGGAAACGTTATAGTTAGCATAAAAATCATATAGAATATTGTAGAAATAATCAGCGCACGCAAATTTCTGCTGCTGGGTGTATGCATGTATGTACATTTGTACATTGCAAGAGTATGTAAGTTATAAAATGTACCAAAGAGCAAGTTTATGCAACGTTGAGTTGTTCATGGTGACAACTTGGCATTCTTTAAAGTTCAGAAGAAAGGCATGACAAGAGGTACAAAGGCGGATAAGACTGGCAAAAAAAAAAAGAAATAGGAAAGCGACTTTTCAGTGTCGCGGTGGTGACTGCTGCTGCTGCTGCCACGACTGTCACAAACAATACTGCCATATACTATGTGCATTGTTCGCTTGGTTGCTTGTGGCAGCCACTTGTGCGTTTGTATACCAATGTGCCGCTTGCCCTGTAGGAAAGTGAAGTAGTTTACTATTAATTCTTTGAATAGTATTCTTTATGCTATTGATGTTGATTAAAATTAAAATTTTAATTAATGAGATGGTGACTAAAATTTACACGATATGAAATCGTGACCTTCTATGTAACAGTTGTTTCAGAATTCAATTTGTGAGTTTTTGATAAAACAACCTATCTGACTTTATTCACAATTTTTTAAGCTAAAAATTATTAATAGCTTGTATGTTGCATTAGAAACCAGCAATTCAATCGTCAAAGGTCGCTAATTTAAATTTACTTGGGAAAGCAGTGTGCACGATGGGTACCGCATTCCCTCACAATAGAACAAAAACACATTCGAATGTGACTTTCTCTGCAACATTCAGAGCGTTTTCGAAAGGATAAAGTGGATTTTGTGCATCGATTCATCGCTATGTATAAGACTTGGGTATAATACCTTGACCTTAAATCAAAACAAGAGGCTAAAGAATGGTGTGAACCTGGTTTTTCGGCTCCCAAACCAGTTCGTGTCTAGAAAGCGGCCAAGAAGGTGTTAGCATCAGTTTTTTGGGATGCGAAAGGAATTTTGTTTGTGGACTACTTGCAAACTGGTAAAACAATAAATTCTGAATATTATTGTAATCTTTTAGACCAACTGAAGGAAAAATTTCGTGAAAAAGACTCATTTTGCAAAAGAAAAAAATTATTTTTCATCGGGACAAGAGAATTTTGACAATGGCTAAAATCGATGAATTAAAGAACGAATTTACCAGATTTGACCTCTAGCGACTTCCATCAGTTTTCAGATCTAAAGAAATTCATGCGTGAAGTTTTTGGAGTTTTATCTACTTCATCAAATAGGTCCAACCTCAAACTTGAGTGGCGTAATTTTGTATTGCTTTCGTTACTGCCAAAAATATATTCCATTTTGTTGACAATTTTACTTTGTGCTTGGCCAGAAAGCTCCTGTAATTGTTTTCATTGGTATAAATTGACACATTGCTACAAAAAGGCTACGTCAACCATATTTGTCACTTGTGAACTAGACAGCTGTAGTACATAGAAAGGCAAGCGATTTAGCGCGTAAGGGTCAAGATACAGATTTCCATCACTCAAAACCATTTTTTTATCTATTATCAAAGTTATTTAAAAACAAAATTGGTTAGTTAATTTTGTGTCACCTTGTATAAGTCTAAACACTGTTATATATTTTGCATTTTGTGTGTATGTCTGCATTGCTGCTCTGCTCAAATTCAATTTGAATCGTTTCTGAGATTAACATTAGTTATTTTACTGATATTGCTTGAATACAATTTCCAGTTTGAAAAATTCTGAAAACTGAACGGATATTGAGCGAAAGTGCGCAAGTTTCTCGGAATTTTTAATACACAATTTTGAAATGCAGAATTTTGAAATACGTCATTTAAATCAATAAAGAATTTTATAAAGTAGAATTTGGCTATACAGAAATTTAACTAAAGAATTTTAACAACCAGAATTTTGAGTAAAGAGTTTGGAATACAGCATATTGTATCATAAAATTTTATACGCAATTGAAAACTAAATAGTTCAACTTCAAACTATTTGAAACTAAGTAAAGGGTGGTTAAGTTTCAAGGGCCGGTGTGGATTTTGAATAAAATACATTTTTTTTAGGAAATTATTATCATTTTTCTTTATTATGATAATATTGGTATGGCTCAATTACGTATGAAACAAAATACTGGCCAAATGACCGCCGCAGTCTCGGTGGCACACCTCCATCCGATGGTCCAAATTTTCGATGACGCTGGGGCATAATTGAGGTTCTATGCCGTTAATGTGCCGAATTATCTCATCCTTAAGCTCTTAAATTGTTGCTGGCTTAATGACGTACACCTTTTCTTTCAAATAACTCTAAAAAAAGAAGTCCAATGGTGTCGTTGACGTTTAAGTGTGGTTGACATTCAACATCGGCCCTTCAAATTTAACCACCCTTTACTTTGGCATGAGTAGAGAAACTAGTTTGGTTTAGTCCAGTTTCTGATTAGCTGCAATGCAGGTTTTTTAACAGTTCGAGTTCAATAAAGCGCACTAATCGTTTCTCATTTCCTTTAACATAGCAACTGAAATACTGATGAAATAGAACAACTAAATTAAGTCAATTCTTTCTCCACTTGATCTGATTTACGCTTCTTATGCCACCAGGAAAAGTGCCATCGAGAAATGCATTCAGCATTCTCACCTTTTTTGTGAACGGAGATATTTTTATGGCAAGCGAAAAAACAACTTTAATGCGAAGAAATACTACGGCTATTTTAATTCATTAACAGAAGCGAGATACACTGAACTCGAAAGAGAAGCCTTTAAGCTAAACAGCTGAAGTCGTCGGGTGTGCTCAGTAATTTAAGACCTACATCAGATAAGTAGAATTTCTTTGGTTATTAGTATTTGTTTATATATTATAGTATTTCGGTTAGTCCAGCATTTCCTTTTTCATTTAGTCCAACAGGGTGTCTCAGACGCTCACATACAAATTCAATCAACTGTTGCGCCTTTATGCTTGGCTACATCAAAAAGCGCTTACGTATGCATATTTTTGTATGAGTTGGCCTCTTTGTCACAGCCCCTTTTAGCCTAGCTTAATTTGCAGCTCAAGTGTTCACGTGCCACTGCAAATGATTGCCACCAGCATCAATTTGACTGCACAAAAAATGGTCCATGAGTCAACATCACCTGCCAGCCTTTTGACTTTTTCGCCAACATAAAAAAATATATTGCTGATTTACTCTACTACAATTCATTTCCAACTTCTCCGCGTCCATTCACAAAATGTTCTGTCATTGCTGGGGATGTGAGCGCTTTAATTTTGAAATGGTTTCTTTCATTGGCGCCTGGCAGCTGTGCTCGTTTACTTGCTACCTTTGTTTGATGCGTATTTTTGTTGTTGATATGATTTTTTTCTTTGTATGCTATGTTTGTTCTTGTTGCGGTTGTAGGTGTGCTTGCATTAGTCGCTAAGTATCTTAAGATTTCACAATTTTTTCTTAATTTTTTACACGACTATTGTGAAGCTTGCCTAGTCATTTAGTATGTATTTTAACGCCTTTGGCAACCAACGACACTTTCTATTTGCTTCATGCTATTTACCACATCGGTGATACACACTGCTACTTTCAAACATTACGTAGCATATTACGGCGCGTACTTACTGTTATTGTAAAAAGAAAGTTACTTGTGCCTGTGTATGTGGATATGTGTGCGAAAGATTGAGATTTTGCTCCTTCACCTTATCGCACGTAATCTCTTTGCCTTTATAAAGTAAATCATTATGTGGAACGTTGTCACGGTTTTGATTAGTGTGTTGAAGGTACACATACTCCAGCCTTAATTCATTTTATTTAAGTAACACAAATTTTAATTTTACGTGTGTTAAATGTGTCGCGAGTTAAGTTTATCATGAACACACAGACAGAGTCACAAGCAAGAGACAGTCACTCGCTGTGCTATGAGTTAATAGAAGGGTATTTTCGTTGCGAATTATCCTAACCTTATTCTACCTGATGCACCAACAAAGTATGGTTTAATGGTTAATGAGTGCGAGAAAAACTGCTCATCCTCCTACCATATATACCTAACACTGGTGTTCTGAAATCTCATCCTCCATAAGGCTGGCAATACAAGTGGCTTTGCTATACAGGGTGGCTGATGAATTTTGCTACATTAAGAAACTCAAATAACTTTTTTTTTAGTGTATGGAATTCATTTATTTTTTTTTTCAAGTTGAAGGTCATTAAATTTTATTAAATGTAGCTTAACTAGTTTTAAAAATAATTGAATTTAAATGCCCCCCATGCTCGTTGACACAAGTGCGGCATCTTAGTAAAAAGTTGTTCATTGCTGCTTTGAGAGTTGCGACAGGAATAGCCGCAATTGTTGCCCGAATGGATTGTTTTAGTTCATCCAAATTTGTTGGCTTTGTTTTATAAACTTCTTGTTTACATAAACCCCACAAGCAAAAGTCAGGTGCAGTAAGGTCAGGCGACCTGGGGGGCCAACGAAATTCGGAGTTTCTTGAAATCAGTTTATTGGGAAATTTTCGTCGCAACTCTGTCATAACAGTCTGGGCTATGTGAGACGTTGCCCCATCTTGTTGAAACCACACAGAGTTGAAAGGAATTCTCTTTCGGCGTAGTTCTGGATAGACAAATTCTTTCAGCATTTTCAAATAACGGTCTCCAGTAACCGTAACGGTGTGACCATTTTCTTCAAAAAAATAAGGCCCGACAATACAGCGTGAAGAAACCGCACACCACACTGTCACGCGAAGAGGATGCAATTCCGTCTCGTGGAGTATCTGTGGGTTAGAAGTACTCCATATTCGACAATTTTGTTTGTTCACATTGCCGTTTAAATCGAAATGGGCCTCATCAGACATGAAAAGGCAGTTTAACATGTTTTGGTCTTCTTCCACCATTTGCAGGATCTTCTGGCAAAATTCCAGGCGAATCGGCAAGTCTGCTGCATTCAGTTTGTTAACCATTGAATTTTGTAGGAAATAAGTCTAAATCTTTGTGCATTATTGTTTGCAAAGACTGTCGGCTGACACCAAGTTGAGCAGATAAGCTTCTTGTTGAAACCCTTGGATTGCTTTGTATAGCTGCAGCTACAGCAGCGATCGTTTCCTCCGTCCGAACTGGTGGGTTTCGATGATAAGGCCTTCTTGCGACTGTTCCTTGCTCAGAAAAATTATTCACCAGTCTCATTATGGTCCATCTGCTCGGGGGATCGCCGCCAAACATCCGCCTGTACTCTATCTGTACCAAAACTACGGACTCCAGTGCGTGATAGCGGCGGACTATCCAAATTCTTGTTTGCGTGTCCCAGTTATCCATTTTAATACATTTTAAAGATCAATCTGCAAATTAAAACCAAAATGGAACAGATAACTTAAAAAGAAAAAAAGTTATTCAATTTTTTTTTTGGTAGCGGCTTTCATCAGCCACCCTGTATTTGTCGTTATCATGCAGATGTTTAAACAACTCATCGCTCTGAGATAGTGGATTTTTATAGTCTCTATTGCATACTTAAAGCTTACTATGGGCATATGAAAGGGAGAGTAAAGATGAAAACTCATTGAGCAAGTTCGGAGAGATCAAAGTTTGTGTAAGTGTGAAATTGCTGATATCATAGCATGTCAGCTGATTTAGTGCTCCATATTTTATATATTGAGAAGCTGTTTGAAAAGTTAGCAGCTCAACGAAAAGCAGTGGAACAATTCCCGGAAAATCATTACAGATAATATTGGGACTGTCTATAGAATAAGTGCATTGATGTTGAGAGAGGTTGTGTAGAATAGAGGAACTATAAATAGTTTCGTTGCATAATACACAATCTTTTAGTTTTATTTCCTTTCTTTCCAGCCTAATTTCAAAATCTGCATCGATCACAATATGGCTATTTACTGTTTTTTAGGGTGAGAAACAGAGAAATTTCCATCGAATAACTGAATTCAAGATCTTGCTGCGTTTTTCTACAACTCTTTACCTTGACAACACGACGCTCTTCATCTACTTAAATTTTGACCCAGCTGCTTCTCTACAGCACATTCACTCTTCATCATATTTCACTGCCCTATACTGCTGCTTGGCATCCAGATCACCGAATCTGCTGTCACTAACAAGTTTCATCTCTCAATTGATTCCACCTTTCCGCTGCACCTTTGTCGTCACAACATTATTAAATGTCATAATTTCATTTGTGAAAATATTCATGAAAATTACACAAAACTTTCTTATCTCTGAAGGAGAAGAAGAAGAACATTAACAACAACAGCAACAACAAATAATCAACATAGTTACTAAAATAATAATAATGAAAGTTAAGTTAAATGCTTGTCATTCCTTCTATGTAGAAGTACGAGTACAGAGTGCGCTTGTGTCTGTGTATTTCTTCTTATTGTATTACTTACGTACATACTCGTAGTTAGTGTTTCCCTGTGCTGTGTTGGGTGTTATAAGTGGCATGTTGAAAGAACTTGTAAATGTAATGTTTTAGTTGAGCACTTTCCACTTGAGTGCGTAATTTGAAAGCGTAAACGACAACAGCAACGGCATAATGCGAGCAGTAGCGTCTGCGGAAGTAATAAAAGTCAGCGCACTCGAGTGCTCGAACGAATGCTTACCATCTAATAAAGTAGTTCATGCTGCACGCCATGGCGTATGAGTGATGGAAAATTAATTATTACTGAATAACATACAACATAATGTGTTTTGTTTCAGAATTACTAATTTCAAATTCTAACTTGGTAAACACTTCTTTTATTCAGAAAAGTAATTGGGGAAAATGCCTAACATTTGATAAAGTAGTTGATGTCTCTGTACGCCTATTGTAGAGTGCTGCAAAATTAATTTTTAATGAAGAAAAAAACACACACACAAGAGAAAGTGAGAATCATACATTTGTGGTCATTAAATACGTACATCGTCCCTCCTATTTGATTAACACCCTCCTTGATTAATAATTTTCCGGAATAACAGCCAGATGACTCATAAGTCAAAAGATTGGAGTTCTGTTTTTGTTCCTTTCGTTTCTTTTTTTGCTAAGTTGCCACATCATTGAATAACATTCCCTCGCCCATTCTGTTCAGAACATTATAAAGGGTATAACGTTTATTTTCAACAAGACGGCGCTATGTGCCACACAAGCAACGAACCCATTGATATTTTACGGAAAAAGTTTTCGGACCGTGTTATCTCTCGAAGAGGTTATCACATTTGGCCACCGAGATCTTGTGATTTTACACCTTGTGACTTTTTTTTTTTGGGGACACGTGAAAGAGAAGGTCTATACCAATAGCCCACGGTCGATTCAAGATCTCAATGATGGAATTCGTGAGGCTATCGCAGACATAGGGCAGCCACTTTGCAATTCGGTTATGGAAAATTTCATGAAAAGGATATTGTCTTGTAAGCGTGGTCGTGGTGGTAATTTGCCTGATGTTATTTTCCACTATTAATGGCATACCTTCCTCTTTAAAATGAAATAATCATTTATCATCGTCGATCATTTATATTAAAAAATAGCATTTTTCTTTGAATATCAAAGTAACAACTATTATTTGAAAACCCTTTAGTTGTGCCATAGTGTGGCAAAGTTGATCCCAAATGATTCGAATTTCAATCAAAAAAGGAACCGTGACATGATTTCCTAGGCTAAATCCGACCCAAGATTAATCAAACGCATCATGCGAGGTGAGGCATGGGCTTATGGGTACCAAACGCAATACGGACATCAGGCGAGTGAGTGGCGAGCCCCAAATGAATGTAAGAGCAAAAAACCATGTCGTTTTTAGTTAAAAAATAAAGCGTTGCTCACGGTTTTATGGCTTACAACGGTATTGTACACCACAAATTTTTTGCAGAAGATCAGACAGTTAATATGAACTATTATTTGGGCATTATAAGAAGTTTACGTGATGCAATTCTCTAAAAAAGAAAGTTTGTGTGGGGAAACAGCTTGTGGATTTTGTACCATGATAACGCATCGTCGCACATTATCTGTGATTTTGATTTTTTTGACATCTTTGACTAAGAACGAAAGGAATACTATTCGACAGTCATCGTTTATTTCCGTTTGCTCGAGTCAGAAAAGTAATGCAGGGAACCATTTCGGTAATAAGAAAATTAAAACCATATTATTCAGGGGAATTTAAATATTAGCAAGAGTAATTTAAATATGGATATTTACTATTGCTACAAAAATTAAAGATAAATAAATATAATAAATTGCCTAAACTGACTCTAAATTAACTCTAATTAGACATGCATCAAAGTTGCATAACATCGAAAGTCGTTTGAATTTTCAAATCATTTTATTTTGATTGTTTTATAATTAATAACGTTAATTTAAGCAAACAAACCATACATTTCTCCTAATACTCCTAATCCTCGCACTACAGTTATTAGCTTATAGCTGAATTAATTGTTATTTATCTAACACAGCATAATTACACCTGCATCAGTGAATGTGAATAATTTTCCCCACAACCACAAAATTACATGTCCAAACTGTGCATATTTCCCATTTCTCGCGGGAATACCAACATTGGCAGCAGTATTAACGATAAATGATCAAAGCTCATTGTAATAGAGTAAACAGCATCCATGTCAGTAGACACATACTCGTATATGCTTTACATACATTCTACACAAATGTAATCAAACATGTGTGTGTGTGGGCGTGTGTTGACTTAATTGGCTCTGCAATGGCAAACCGCAGTTAAATTTGCACCCGCATACCACATTGGCAAAAACACATTAGCACTTATGAAAGGCAAATATTCACACATTCGCATATATGCTTGCATCCTCACACCCACTATTGCACAAAAACATATATGTACACAAGGAGAATCATTTGTGCAATTGCAATGCCTGAAATGGTTTTGCCTCGGAGAAATACCAGCACTGCTGATCCACCAACGTCAATGCAATCAAAAGCTCAACAAAAGCATTAATGCTTTTGAAAGTCAGCAATCGAAGCAGGCGAGTGTAGGGAGAGTGAGAAAAGGAGGTATGGCATGTCCTGAGAGTGTGTGAGTCTATTTGCAGCCGCCCAAGGGTATTATGGGGCAAAAAAGAGCAATTTGCAATACATTATTCTTAAACCTAAATTTCAGTGATTGTCACTGTATAAATAGGTATATATGTATGTTAATATGTACGTTGGGGCGGGTCAATTTGTATGTAATCCGCTCTAAAGTACGTAATTATGTTAGTTTTGGGAAAAATAAATCCATTATTTTTGCGTAAAATTTTTGCGCAAATGGTTTAAAATTGTTTTATGGCCAATCTTTAGCTCCTGGGCGACACTGTGAGTACTAACATGCCTGTCAACTTTTTATTATTTTTCTGATTTTATCGACATTTTCGACGTTATCGATATTACCGACATTTTCTTTGACATCAAAAATGCTTGAACGAAAACGGCGAAACCGAAATTGGCCGTAATTAGCTGGTCGGAACCATAAAAAGCGGCCTGGCTTGCATTTTGGCCTTTATCAAAGAAAACTCTAAAACGCACCGAAAATTCTCTTTCTTGACTCCCATTGTTAACAGTCTGTAACTTACAACTGCATGGATACTCTACGAGATATGGATCACTATAGCCATCTACCGAGAAAATAATGGGTGGGTTCTAAATATTTTTTTCCTGGGCACTGGAACCCGAGTATATAAGTAATGCTGTGTGCAAAACTCCTTAACACTTATTTGGGCGCCGGCCATGATAGGGTTACTTTTGCTTATTTGGAAAAGTACGTAGACCTGTAAACAGTTGTCTGTATTTGGGCTAACGGATTTCTCTATAACGTGTTTTGTTCGCTCATAAAAAACATTTCGAATGAAAAACAAAACAAATCTCAAGCAAGACACTTGCCTTTTAAAAATTATCATGGGATTAAACGTTTGGACTACGATTTGATAATGAGGCTCTGCATTGGCCGATCAGTTACGATGGATGGTGTTTGCCTGTTTAGTAACCTTGTAATAGAACCGCTGCCCAACTAAGGTCAACGGAGGTTGCGTCCACTCGGGATAAAGGAGCGTGCATTCAGTGCCGGAGTCCTGATCAGAGAGAGACCTCGGGAGCAAGTAAATTCGTTCACAGCAGTAGGCGAGACTTTGGGTCGAAATTCGCATGAAAGCGAGAATTTTCAAGATATCGATCGTCTGCGTCCATATTTAGATATAATGGCAAATCACTTATAAATACCCATTCCTAACATAATGGAAGCAGATAACTTCTTTGAGCGTCTAGTTTTGTTGCTGTTTTGTACGCGATAAAAAAAAAATCGTGCTTGGTGACTTCAATGTCAGATTAGACATGGCCTGAACTAATGGATTGAGACTAATTAACTTTGCCGAATTTTATTGATGTCACAACTGATCTACTATTTCTACCTTTTCAAAACGGGATAAAGAAGTGGAAACATTTCTACAGGTGAAGAAGAGCAAAATGGAGTACCCTATACAAGCCAGTCAGTCAAAATACCTCCCCCGCAGTCACATGGGCTATTGGTTGTCAATTCCTTTATTATTCCACTTGAGAACATAGGGCTTCAACAAAACGTTTAAATATTATTCTATTAACCGCTGCTCTCTTTAGGACATCCCACGTTTGGTTAACTGCTTTGTAGTTCCTGCGTAATACTCCTCGACACCAACTACATTTTACTGCCTCATAATACTCGTAGTGTGGAACATTATCAAGACGCACACCACAAATAGGAGAAGAAGCTCGGCCAAACACCCAAAAAGGGGATTCACGCCAATTATATATATGTATATAGATATATATAATAGCGTATATTTCACGCATGCGTTGAGGAAACCACCATTAATACCATTTACCGTTAAGAATATCACTCCTGAAATGCAACTGAAAGTCTCTTTTTTCAAAAATTCAACTACGGTAGCGATTACGGTGGCGATTAAGGGGCAACGAATAAAAACTACACTTTATACTTGTCCCTTCTAATGAACCTAATGAAGAATGAATTGATTCCAATTTGACCACCTTTTGAGTGTTTGGCAGAGTTCCTTCTCCGATTTGTAGAGTGCGTTGTGATATTTTCCACAAATGGAGGGACCTACAGTAATATAAAGTCTTCGAACTGCAGATGGTTGATGGGCAGCTTTTTCATGGCAGAAATGCACTCGGATTGATCATTTGCTGTTTCATGCCTGACGCGAATGCGTCCCTTAGCTGCTAAGAGATTCCCAAAGGTTCTCAGAATAATTGACAAGTATTGCAGGCAATATGATAAACATTAACAATTGTTGCAACAACACCTTTTAAAACAATAACTTGGGTTTTGAAAACTGCAAATGAAGGAATATCTGAAACAACAAGTAGCAACTGTCGTCAAAACAAAACAAAAGAGTTAATTAAAAAAAAAAAACCGAAATGAAAAAATAAAATAAAATAAAACAAAAGCTCAAATTGAGTGCAAGAGAAGAAGAAAATCAGTATCAATAGCGTTTAAAACACACACAAGTATATACACATACATTTAATACTCTCGCACACATGAGAAGTGGGGAATATGTAATTGTTTCTCGCCCTAGCGGCAATCAGTGCTTTACTATTCTCTTCTGCTCCCAGTCCCCACCAGTACCGTCTTGCCCTCCTGCCAGCGTTGTGCAGAATTTAATACGAATGAAGAGAGTGCAATCAAAATTGCTGCTATTGGAAACAAGGAAAAATAGAGAAAACAATGCTATTGCGGACGTACATATGTGCCGGTGTAAAAAATAACACCCACTTATTGTTCGTTTGTCGAGTTTATATTTTCAATGGAGCAGGTGGATTTTAAGCAGACTCATGTACGCTGCCCGCCCGTTCCATTGCTGCCAGTCAATCAGCCAGTTGTTTTCAGTCGACTCATCGCATTTCGAATTAAATGACTTTTCAATGAATTTCATTTACAATTATTCAACAAATGGTGTAGCTGATTGAATATTATACGTATGTACATACATGCATATGCAGGGATTTGTGCCGACATCTATCAGCGGCGTTTTCACATTAAAGGATGCGCTGAGGCAATCTTTTTTTAGGTACCCGTAAATAATTAAAGACGTGTGCCACAATTATAATAACTTGTGTTTTGTTACTAATTCTAGACAAATAAATTATATAAAATACTAAATGAAATCACGACAGCGTACTTTACTACGGTGTTATTTATTAAATCTATTATTATAAGGATCTTTCCTGATTTAATTCCTGCAAATTTTAAGATTAAAAAGCATAAAAATTAATTGCCGTTCGGAGTCGGCTTAAAACTGTAGGTCCCTCCATTTGTGAAACACCATCAAGACGCACGCCTCAAACAGGAGGAGGAGCTCTGCCAAACATCTAACAGCCATTTATTTATTTATTTTTATTTAAAGCTTATGAATTTATAAATTTGCATATTATCAGTGCACCACAAATGGAATAAAATGGAAAAATAAATGGGGAACGCCAATTATATATAAATTACTTGTCATTAACAAAAGCATGAGAGAGTTACAGTGCTGCCGTATTTTTCGCAACAATCATTTAAACTCATTTGCCATCTTTTGCCTTTGGCGCCATCAGCTAATGTCAAGAGACAACTGTCCAAGTGGTGTAAGAAATTCTTACAAATTGTTACGAATTATTGAAAATAATACCTAATCGTGTTCGCGAAGCCTAAAAAGCTTGCAATCGGGACAATTGAACAGGGGCAGAAAAAGCATAAGTTTTATTGCAAAAATGTTGCTCCATAAAAGTTAATAGAAGGACACTAATTTTTATTTCGCCCGAAGTACAATATATTTTTTTTGTTGTTTGAACCGATATCTATATATTGTATAAAAGAAATGATATTCGCGTTGCCTGGTAACTAATGCACAAGAGTAAGTAGCCCCATGTCACAGTAATCTTATAGCTGAGCTGAACCGTTGCGTAAAAATGTCATGGAGTCAAAATTTCATCACCAGTGCTATCCACCACCAGACTAGAATACTACCATTCGTTCTGTATGCGCTTTCAAGAAATCTAGAAAACATTTTATTATGTCAGGGGTCCTCAAAATCTTTTTCTTTCTCCTATTTTTTTACGTAAAAGACACACTGGGAAAAATTTCATCCCAATTCATCAACGCTCTTCCACAAACCGAGTTACAGTTTTTATTTACTCTATTTTTGTAAGAATTTAGATAAAATAAATTTACAATGAATCGTTTAATCTTGTTCATTCAAAGATATCAGAGCTTGGATTTTATCCACATAAAATTTTTTTTTAGAAATAGGCCTTGCGTTCAAAAGAAAAAAAATGTATTTAAAAACTATCTTGGACTTCAGAAAACTATATAAACTAAAAATAAAGATTTCGAAAAAATAGCAAATTCATAAAAATTAGTTAGTGAATTATTAATTAGTTAGTTGCATTATACGGTTTTCGTAGTAGTGTGAACTTTATTTTTGTATAAAACTAATCGCCAATAATGGCGATGAGGTCTAAAGTCGGCCTTTAAAAGAAAGTGAGGTGGACATTTTTTTATCTTATTTGGATGATGAAATAATTGATTTTGATGACGATGATAGTGTCGTATATACTTATCAATATATGTTGTACACATTCTTTTGATGTAGACTGTTTATGCAAAAAGGACGCGCACTACACACAGGGATACATTTCAGTTTCTTCAGATCTACATATATTCGCTGCGCACCAACTAAGGAGGACTTATTGCATAAATTCGAAGAATAAAGTCAGTGTTGCTTAAATCCAGTTAATGGTATATTCCCACATGTTAGATACAAACAAACCGCAACCAAATCAAACATTTTTTGAGGTGACTCATGCCACAGTGTGCCTACCGAAGGCTGACTTAAAAATTAAAAAGTATCAGTACGACTTTGCGAATTCACTTCAATACATATTTTTTAGTATTGCTCTTCTTTGTTATTAACTACATACTTAACTGGCAATCCCAACTTACCAAAAACATCCCTTTTTTAAAACTTTGGTAGGCTTGCAGAGGCTTCAGTAATATGGGAAAAAATCTGAAATTTACAAAAAAAAAGATAAAAGTTAGTAAGCCACTTTATTTGTCAATAATTTTGTCTTTAAATATTTTATGTCATTTTTGTTTAAGTCACAGGACAATTAAAAGAATCCAAATTGTCCATTCAAAAGTTTATTTTATTTAGAGAAAAAAATCAAAATATTAATTGGTACATAAACAAATTTCCAATTGTTTTACATTAAGTATCTGCATAATATTTCCTCTGTGAATGCCCTGCGCTATGGAATGACAGAATGTTACCCCTGGGCATACCGCTGTTCGAAAGTCCCGAACAACTGTCCGGCTTAGATGTCAACAACCTAATAAGGTTCCTAAACCATACAGACTGGACAGACTTGCCGTAAATAACTGTTGAACAAGGTAACGAGGATGTGACAAAAAAATGGTGCGGAAGCGCTTTTTGGATACTGGATTAATCGCCACTTTAACCAACCAGCCAACCATAGTTCATAAAAGTAAGATAAATATTTAATTTAATTTTTTAATTACTTGTTAATTTCTATAGTTTCCATAATGTATCTAAAGTAACGAGCTGTATTTAAAGCAACAAAAAAAATTAAAAAATTTAAAATGTAAAAAGAAATTAGCAAAATAAAATATTTCTGGATCAATAGAATCTTATAAGCTTACAGTTCAGATAATTATTATATTTAGATAAGTAGCAACCTAAAAGTATGGTTTGATTAAATCTTCTTCAAACTGTTTTCCTTTGATACGAATATTGTATAAGTAGTACAGTCCGGTTCACTTGATTAGAGGCAACATATTTTAAAAAGCAGAAATGTTTAGCAGATCGCAAAAAAGACAAATAGATATCTTGATCTCAGAGGAGGTTCAAATCGCCATATTGCCAAAAAAATTGGTCGACGTCCAAACCTTGTGGTTCTTTACATGAAAAAAGATGCATCCTATGGTGAGAACTGCGATGGCTTTGACGCCGAAGAAAATCCACAAAATCCTTAGGATTGCAACAAATTCCGCTTTCCAATAGCCAAAATTAAAGAAATGGCAAATATTGCAGTCAAAAATCCAATGAAAATTATACATATTGTACAAAATTACGGGAAACACCTATAAATCTCTGTTGAAATCATGTTTTTCTGAGATTCGTGAAACATTTGGGCTTATTAAGTGTGCACTTTAAGTGTGGTCAAAACTTGGATTGCGTTCGAAATTATTCAAACTTTTGTATGGCCACCACATTCCACAGATCTAATGAAAATCTCTAGAGATGATTTGCTCGTAAGGTTTATGAAAATGGGCAACAATTTGAAACAAAAATTTTTCAATACGTATCAATAAAATGGCCTGGTTTGAAATTTCATTATTGAAATCTTTCGCAGCACCAGCTATTATAATTTAAATAATAAATGTAAAAACAAAAAAAAATCCTAAGTTTATTATTATGTTTTCTTATTTGGTTAGTGCCTCCATTGAAGTGAACAAATAAATCGAGGACAGTATTACAGCTGCAAAAGTGTTACTGCTGCGAAATACTGTTAGATGGAATAATATTTTATTGTATGCTTATTTACGAGTAAAATACATTCTTCACTTGAATTATCAGAAAACCTTGGATTGCTAGATTAAATACGGTTGCTTTAATAACCACTTTATTTCATAAAAATCACAGTCTCTAACCAAGTGGAGCGAACTTTTTATTATTAAATTCTCACTTTTAATTAATTTTAATATTTTGGATAGGTGGCAACCACATTTGAAAATATTTCTGAATTGTAATTTTATTAAATACCTTTCGTTTGATGCCCATATTGCGATATTTTACTTACATATTTAGCTCATTTTAAATGTTTAAATAGGTGAGAACGCTTTATTAATTAAATCTCTCTTAAGCAGTTTTCGTTTTATGGGAAAATTTTATTGCAATATTATTCAACAACCAGTTTTAATACTTTTGAAATTTTTGATTAGATGGCAACTATGCTCGAAAATATTTATAGATTTGAATGTGCTGAAACACCTTTCATTTCATATCTGTATTTTATCATTTTAAACCATTTTATTCACACTAAATTCATTTCGTCCTTTTACTGGGGTGGCAGGTTTATTAAAAGTATTTATTGATTAAATCTACTTCAAGCGTTTTTTGTATGGTATAAATATTGTAGTATTTTATTATTATATTAGTAAGATAGCACATTTTTTCTTTTTCTTAATTGGCACGATAGACCCGCCATATGAAGGCAAGTCCTTTTCCACCTGATCTTTCCAACGCAGAGGAGGAATTGTTCCTGAGCGATTAAGTTCTCCGGCTCGCACGACCTTTTCCAGCTTCAGGTTAAAGAAGTCACATGACAGCGAGTCACCCTGTCTGAAACCTCGGATGGTTTCAAACGGCTCGGAGACGCTCTTCCCAATTCAGACGGCGCTGCTCGTATGGAGCAACGCCATCTTGCATAGCCGGGGGTACCAAATTCAGACACCGCGGCATACAGGTAACTTCTTTTCGTCCTGTCGAATGCAGCTTTGATGTCGATGTAAAGATGGTGTGTGTCTATTCTCCTTTAATGTGTCTTTTCCAAGATTTGGCGTATTGTGAATATTTGGTCAATGGTAGACTTTTCAGGTTTAAAGCCACATTGATAAGGTTCAAT
This sequence comes from Anastrepha ludens, assembly GCF_028408465.1. Classification (NCBI taxonomy): domain Eukaryota; kingdom Metazoa; phylum Arthropoda; class Insecta; order Diptera; family Tephritidae; genus Anastrepha; species Anastrepha ludens. The sequence continues at coordinate 46,363,261 of NC_071500.1, read as the reverse complement.
CAGTTGGTTGACGAAGGGCTTCAGCCTTTCACACAATACGCTCGCTAGAACCTTATAGGCCATATTTAGAAGACTAATCCCGCGGTAATTGGCACAGATTGCAGGATCACCGTTCTTATGGATTGGGCAGAGTAGACTTAAATTCCAATCGGCAGGCATGCTTTCATCCGACCATATTTTGCATAAAAGCTGATGCATGCACCTTACCAGCTCCTCGCCGCTATGTTTGAATAGCTCAGCCGGTAGTCCGTCAGCGCCCGCGGCTTTGTTGTTCTTTAGGCGCGTTATTGCTATTCTCACTTCGTCAATAGCGGCAATCTTATTAAAAATTACCGGTATCAAAGCTTTCTCAAACTGTCTACTTCGTCTACGAGTTACGAAAACCATTAAATTGCATGCCTATTTTGGCCACAATCCGTCAAAACATTTTTCATTCATCAATTGTCACCGCGGTTCAATTGAATCGTTTTGTGCAAATATTTGTAATAACAAAGTTGCATCTTTTCTGTCCAGTAATAAATGTTGTTCATACTTTCAAGTTGTTTGAAAAATAAAATAATTTCGTTTTTTTACAATTCTTAAGCTGTGCGGCTGTATAACAAACATGTGCATATTGATTCCATTTTCAAGTTTATTTTGCTTTTTAAAAATTTACAAAGAGAAATTGCGCCACATGTACATATGTTGCCAGAAGTGGCTTGGGTAATGAAGCACATTACCGAGAGCACAGAAAAAGGACACAAAAGTTGAATGTACATAAATTTGCTGACTGTAAAATGCTCTGGGTAGAGTACATAGCGAATTGCAAGAATAGTTAAGGGTTTGACGCAAATTTTCTCACATTTCTTCAAAGAAGAAAAAAGTATATATATATCTAACGATATTCCAGTCGGCGTCAGACAGAGAATGAATGTAGCATTGCAAGATTGGACTGAATGGGTGTTTGATTTAACAACTGCTGTGAATGCAATCAGTACACGGAAAGGGTGAAGAGGGTGACGGAGGCTTCGACAGAGTGGCTGACATGTGCTGTCGATGATGATGATGATATGCACCAAGAAAGGCTATGCACTAACACAATACAAAAAGTATATGGAATATTTACGTATGTATGTCCCAGGTATACTCGTATTTGTGCATATTGACGTATCCAGCGTTCTCGTGTTGAAAGATGTATTGCTGACACAAACGTGCTCAGAATGCAACATAAAGGATTTACATGTTGGTCAAAATGCTGATTGCTTAGCTCACAGCTTTTCATGCCTTACACGTCCTTTATGCCTTGCCTTCTGCTGTGTTTTTGTCGCTTTTCAGTCAGAAGGTTTTGTCTGCTTTTAATTTCATTTATTTTATTGTGTTGCATGAGCTTGGGTGCTGTTGTTTTCAAATGCGATAACCCAGATCGCATGCCTCGCTTGTAGTCGCTAGTCGTCTGTTTTGTCAAATGAGTTTATGCGAACTTATGCAGGTTCGTAAAAAAGTGTTAAATTATCAAGCTCTTAGCCAGATCAAGTTACGAGGTGTGAATGTTAATTGTAGAAATTTAAGCTTCAAGTGTTGCAAGCTCTTCTACTTTATTGAACTTATAAAAATGTATAAGAAAAACTTGAAATGGTGCTGCTGAAGAACAATTTCGCAGATAAACTTAAGTTTTCAGTACAGTCTTATTTTGAATCAAAAAAATATTTAAGTTTAACAAAATAAAGGTAAAAGAGCATTTTTAATTAAGCCATCGCATTTTTAATTAAATTCCGCGTAAATTCATTCACGCCTGTAAGTATGTGGCAAGTTACGTTTTTGTTTATCATTTCATTTACCGAGCAGATCGCTGGATCTTTCATCTCTTGAAAGTGAAAACTGAGTGCGTATTATAGTCATGGCTCAAGAAGCCCTTTTCAGTAGTAAGAAAATTGAATAATCAACCTTTCATTCCAAGAGCTAATCGTTTACAACGGTGTGCACTAACAAATTTTATGAACTATAAATTTAAACACGTAGAAGAGCTCAGATCGCCCAAATGCCACCTCGGTTCCTCAACCCTCCAATATTCTATTCTAAAGGCTTTGTGGTTTACCAAAATTATTTTAAGCGCTTCCTACTCATCAATTCAATCTTTTCATTAAGTGTCCAATTACCGTAATAAAGGGTGATCAAAGTTTCGGATTTTAAATTAAAATAAAAAAACGAAAATTCAAATTGATTGGGTAATCTTTATTATTTTCGTGTAGAACAATTCATGAGATTCATTTTTTAAACTAATCTCTTTCAAAAGTTAACCGCAACTGTGCTGTCATTCGACAATCCGTAAACACTAATAATGAAGGTATCGCTGGAAGACTTCGGCCGGTATCTCAGGAATTACTTTAGTAAAGTTGGCCTCCAATGCCTCAATAGAAGTAGGTTTATCCAAAAAGCATTTAGACTTTACATACCTGCACAAATAAAAGTCCAACAGTGTGTTTTCACATGATCTTGGTGGTCAATCCACTGGATGGAAATGAGAGATAAATTGCTCACCGAAACGACGACGCAGTAAGTCTATTGTTTCATGGGGTGTATCGGAAGCATTGCTATGCCATTGGAACCAAATGTTGTGGAGATCACGGGCTTCAATTTTCGGCATCAACAAATTGTTTATCGTGGCGTAATAGTGTTCACCATTCACTATTACACTGGCACCATTCTCGTCTTTGAAGAATGATTAGCCGACGATTCCTTCAGCCCATGATCGCACCAAATGGTTGTTTTCAATGGATGTAATGGATGTAATGGATGTTCTTGAATAGCTTCGGCTTGCTTTTCAGCCCAAATTCGGCAATTTGGCTTATTAACGTAGCCATAAGTCAAAATTGGGCCTCAACAGTTATGTACATCATAAGTTGGCCTGAGTGCGCAATGAAGACTTTTCGTAATACAATTGTACGATTTGTAAACGTTGTTGAGAAATTTATGAAATATTCTCAAAAATTCTCGGATGACACCCGTTTCTCCCTTTTTATGGACGTTGGGAGTCAAATAGATTAACGAGCCTTGTGGAATTTGTAAGAGAAACCTCATCGCTCAGTATATTCGGACGAATGCCTCGCCACAACCCGCGTCAAAAATATAAATACTTTAACATTTCGCTAATTTTTTGTAGATGATCGCTGAAATAACATAATTATTTCCTTTTTCCAGTACGGAATTTTATATATATATATATAATTGGCACGCACATCCTTTCTGGGTATTTGGCCGAGTTCCTCTTCCTATTTGATGTTGTTCTACAAATGAAGGGAACAACAGTTTCAAGCCGAACCCGAACGGCAGATTTTTTTAAGAGGAGCTTTTTCATGGCAGGAATACACTCGGACGTTTGTCCTTGCCTGCCGAGGGGCGACCGCTATTAGAAAAAACTTTTTCTTCAATTTGGTGTTTCACCGAGATTCGAACCTACGTTCACTCTGAATTCCGAATGGTAGTCACGCACCAAGCCATTTGGCTACGGCGGCGGCCTTACTGCTGATGGTTATAAATTTAATGTAGGGAAGTAAATGGTTTAATTTTACAGAGAACCTCTTGGAACAAGTATTACTTTGAACTGCCTGGAATGCCTCCCATCGACGAACAAAAAATAAAAACTTTGAAGGAATAAATTAAGTAAAATTTAACTTCGATTAGTGTTTAGTCGACGCTAACGAAGTGAGCCGATGACACGCGCCTTGTTGGACTCAAAATCGCCAATCATGAGGAAGAAACACTGATTTTGAGACCAACAAGATTTTAATTTTTTAGATTTCATGGTTGGCTGAGTTTTTGTGTATTACTACATGCTGCTGACATTTTCCTAGATTTTGCGTTAGTGTCTGATGAGGCAAAGGATGTCACAAGAGGATGGACAAATCAATGTATACTCAACCAATTCCTTGCATGTACCCACGGTCCTTTCAAAAACAAAAAAAAATAACGAAACAGGGGACAATAACTGGGATGCTTTGACAGCCAAACCATACATCAAATTAAACCATCACCATCATGGGTACAAACTCCTTATATTCCACAGTTTTTTTTTTCAAATTTCCTACTCCTACCGGAATAAATCCCTTACTTTCGTCGTATTTGTCTGCACCAAACACTTTGACCATCACGGCGTCTTAGCTACATATCTACAAATGTTTGTATGTGTTTTTATAGCTCCGTCCTTGTTGTGACTTGCTTTATAAAGTGAGACAACGTTGGAAGAGTTAGTTGCCACTTCTCTTTAAATCGAATTTGAGCAAAATGTCAAAAGGATTACGCTGAGTGACCACATAATAAATCTGATATTAAATTTCTTAACATTATCCCTTGGTCACTTGTATTCTCATTCACGCGAAGTGTCCAGCACACATATGCACCTATCTATGTACAATCGTTCATGTGTATATGTGTTTGTAAGTATTGATGTATGAAGTTATGTGCTGGTATTGCTTTGGGTCGTTGCTTGCGGGACAGCACATAATCCCCGTTGAACAATGTTACTTCAGGTTCACTTAGCACAACTTGCCGAATGGCTTAGAGTTATGTATGTGTGGTTTATACAGGCATACATAAATAAACGCATACACACATATACACAAATATATGTGCATACCTTGTGGGGAAATCATGCGAAATCGTGTGCTTCCAGCGATTTTAAAACCATAACTATTTCACTTCCTCTTTTTACCGCATGTTAAATTTTATCCGACGTTGATCTTAGAAGTGACAATTGCCAACCGCTCATGCCTTTCCATTAGGTAGGTCGAAGCTAATATAAAATACTACACAAGAGATTTGGAAAAGTTTTCACCACTTTTTAAATAAATCCGTACTAGTGCTGAATTCGACAAAATTTGATCCAAGGAAAAATCTTTTAACCCAAATTACGCGATAGGTAAAACTTGAAGTTTCAAATCTCATGTAATCCACTCGGTATATGTAAACCAATAAGACTCAATACACTACAAAAAAATGGGAGACTCTAGATTAGGTTACTCCAAAATTATCGACGACTGTTCCCAAAATTTCTTATTCCCAATGTATTTAAACTTGCCTCTTACCTTAAGTAATATATTTTTCACGCAAGCTGCAAGACCCAATAAGGACGTGATTTAGTACTTGACATTCCTGCCAAATCTTTATACTTATAGTTTAAAGCCAAATTAAAAAGTAGGAGTTGGAACACACAGGCAGGAGCTGTCAATTAACTTTTGTTTTCGGCGTTTGGAATAATGCAGCGATTTTCAAGCTCATCTTGCTTGTAAATTATTGCCTTAACTTGCTACCAATAACTTTTTAACTCGATAGTCTGATGCGAATAGCTATCATAACTTGACTGCTGCAAAATTTCAACGAATTAATGAGAATAGCAATTGAGTGCAGTCAATCTATTACGAAGGCGCCAGCCACAAAAAACACCACGCACATAGTATGGGTGGTGGACCATAGAATCTTGGACTTCAGGTACCTGCATAGAGAACGAGGTGGCAGAAAATATAACTCCTTTCTCAGCTCTCATAATTTGAACGTTATGCTAATTCTTGTATGCTCTGGTTTAGAACCATGTAATTTCTTCGAAAAGCAAAAAAAAAAAAAAAAATATAGTAAAACAGGGTTGACAAATCTAACCTTAGATCAACAAGAAATAACCTCAGCCACTTAAGTGACTATAATTATCACTGGGAACTATATAAAGGGACGTATGCTTCTAGAATGAGCTTGGCGTGTACTTTATTTTTTTTTTTTCATCGATACTAAGATAATTTCGATTTATTATTTATTAGTACGACTAAATCAAAAAATCTATTTGTGGAACAACATCAAGACGCACACCACAAATAGGAGGAGGAGCTCGGCCAAACACCCAAAACGGGTGTACGGGCCAATTATATAAATATATATATATATATTATATATATATAAATCAAAAAAGCCGTAATACATTGGTGTACTATTCAGATACACGCGATTGCTGGACTATAAGATATATAATATAAAATTAAAATTTTTAATTTTTTGCTAAAATGATTGTTCGGTTCTCATACAGCTAAAAAAGTAACCCAATATTTATTATAATCATAACTTTCATATATTCATGTATTCCATTTATTATTATAATAACATTCATGTCGCCATATGAATTTTTTTTTCTGTGACTGAGAACTGAAACATACTCTTTTTTGATTTAGAAAAACGTTCTATGTTTCTTTAAACGGTTACACGTATGACTCACCACATTCTATATAATGTGAAAACTCCTAAAAAATAATTCAAATTTGTCATCGAGGCATTTAAGTGTATCTCAATTTTATAATCGACTGAAGTCAATTTACTTTCACCACAGATTTCAATCCCAGCTTATAAATTGAATATTCACTACAACATTTTCCAGGCCAGCCCTGAGGAAAACTCCGTACGGGCCAAGAAAAACCCATTCAAAAGGCATTTTGGTCACATGGCCTCATTCGGAGATGGCTTCTTCCTGAGTATCAGAATAAAGATTTCATTACAAGTGTCATAACCATAACCATAACTAGGTATGTATGGCAGCTGATCCCACCAATCAACCTTATGCTTTGTTGCATATCATAATGATGAAGATGAAGGCCGACGAGAATTGCCCAATATTTGAATCGGTGCTTACAACTGATGATGTGTCAAATCTCAACAACCTTGGTGAGTTGATAAGCAACACCAACGATATGAATGTCACCAATAAGAAGAGATTGATGGCAGGTTACTGTGCCGATTAACTAATATTAAATTGCTCAAATCGAAGCCTCTTTCAAGAAAATGTTAGCTTCCCGTACTGGTATATCATATAATGGTAAAGCCACTGCTTACATACGATGCTGATATTTGGTCCATGACTCTGGCAGAAGAAGAAATACCTCGAATTTTCGAACGCATTATTTTGAAAAAAGATTGTGGTCCCATATGAGATGAAATCGGCGAGTACCGAAAGCGGAAACAACAACAAATTTATTAACATATGCAACGGCGGGCCGGTCCCAAAAAAATAATAAACTATAATCCAATCATTGTGAGAGGCGAAGGCAGACCTAAGCTGATCACAAAACATTACAGACGGCTTGAAGAAATTAAAAGTAAAAAAACACTGTTGTTAAGGGTACCCGGTGTCTAGAAATTTCAAAAAAACGATTTTTTCTCAACAATATAATGTGAAATTTTCATGCGAAAATTCTCAATATTATAGCTTCTATATCCCATTAACTAGGTAGAGAATGGTCCGCGCGCTCCTGTACCTCAAACTTTAAACGACTTTTTTCGACCTAGTGTTGTAAAAAAAAAACAAAAACATATTCAACCAAATCGTCTGAAATTTGAATATGTTGGTCACAACATCAATGGCTATCGCTCGTACTAGAATCATATTATTATTTCAATTATTTCGTATTTTTTTTATTAAAACACTGAAAAAACCGATTTTTAGAGTGTCAAATTCAAAACCGCGCAATTTTGTGAATTTTTTTTTTTTTTTATTCTAGTAGCGGAACATAGCTACAGTCATACTGATTAATATATTAATTTTTTTGGTTTTTGTGTTTCAGATAAATAGAAGAGCCAAAATGGACAACACTGTCCAGGTCCAATTTTTCAGGAGGGCCAACTTCGGCGCAATTTTTAAAACTATTAAAAGTAAAAAAATTTTTTTTTTCACTTTTGTATGTAAAAGAAGTTAAATAAAAAGTCTAAAAAATTTAAATATTGGTTTTTTTTTATTGCAAAAAAAAAATCCTGAAAATACCCTACATTTTCGTGCTCAAGACCACCGGGACCCCTTAAATGGAAGAAAATCGTTGAGGAAGCTAAATCTCACCCCGAGATATAATGCTGTTGGAAGATGATGATACCATAATGCCATAAGCATAACCGTAACCATAGATGTATATGAATGAATTTAGGATTTTTGCCATAACCATAAACAGCTGATTACCGATTTGTTCCATTTATTGAGATTTTGTGTTGCGCGTATACTTAAGTTTGTTTCCTGGAGTTTTAAGTTGCAATTTTTGCCTGGACTTGTTTTACGTTCATGGTTTTTATTTATGTCGAACATTTTTTAGATATGATTTGGTGCGAAGCTGCTCGTCTTTATATGAAAAACCAATCCATATGAATATGTTGGGCACGCCATCCTCTTCTGCGTGTCAATATCCTACTTTTGGCATGTAATGCTAATATTGGTATCTTTTACAATATTTAGTTTCGCATTTTCGAAATTAATAATTAAAGGATATATGGTTATGACCCCAGTAAAGCTAGACAGTAATGAAGGTTAAGGCCATGATTGTGGTTATGACATTATGACATGGTACCTCTAATTCCATAAGTCTATTTCATTATGTTTGACCCAGCCAATTTCAAAGCAGTTCGCTGCCTTAAAAGAATCTTGGCTATCTATAAAATATTTCACAAGAGAATTGCGTGCGAGTAGTCGTATGCTGGGTACATAAAATATTAGGCACACAGTGCGACTCGCTTAGATAAATACATAGTTTTTTCTCACAATATACTACATATTTCCTTAAACTACAAGGCGATTCAACGACTTACATTTATTGAATTCGAAAGAGCCACATCAAGTTTTGGAAGTGCTTGTCACACTTCAAAGACAGTTATTAACTATGATATTTAAATGCGAATGCCCTTCGCCATTGTCAAAATTGCACTAGTTCTAGACCAGAAATTTATATATATTAAGTTCAGCTTTTTCCTAGAGGGCATGCACAGTTGTGATTGCCATGGCTACGACTGCACTTGTGTGCGTCTCGTTCTTTTAACACGTGACACTTATGTACAGTTGTTTTACTTTCTCATTTCCCACAGCTTTTGCGTGAGCTCAAACTCTGGTTTTGGCTTAGAAAGGAAAATAAAAATTTAACAAAAAATGCAAGACGTGTCAACGACAGACTAGTGTGGATAGCATTTTGATATGCATCATATTAGACAGAAACTTTGGCAATTTTTGTTTTGTTTGGCAATTTTTAAGCCACTATGTTTTTGATTTCCGAATTACTTATGCCACCCAACTGACGATGTGCATAAACTTTGTATCCTGAGTGGACGTTCTTTATTATGTTTTTTGTTTTTTATGAAATTCTTATTAGTGAAAGTAGTAGGAAATTATTATAACTATTCTTAAAGAGTGGGTGCATCTTGTATATTTGGTTCGAAAAATTAGTTTTATTTTAATAAATATAAAAGCCAGATATCACTAGTTTATTTTAAATGATTCGCTTTAAAAGCCATCAGTAGAATTTGTGAGTTTTTTTTGTTGTTTTTCTGTTTTTTTGTTTTTATCGCAGAAAAAACATTGAAATGGATTCAAATGCATTAAAATTGTCAAACCAGCAGAAGAAGAAGCTTTTAAGCTAATGGCATTGAAAACGAAATGAATTTCGCAGCATATGCAAACATAAGTCCATTTGCCAGAGTCAAAGGTAGAGGGAGTAAGAAATTGATGCTTGGTTGGGGGCATGCATCTCCTTTGTAATGAGCATCAGAAGTGCAATACTAGATTAGGTGTAAGTAAAAGTAGTAAACCATTCATAGTGTTTAGCATGATGTGGACATGAGTCGCTCGAATGAGTTTCACATTCTTGCAGGAGTTTCTTTCGGCCTTGAGCATTGCAGTTAACCACATAAGACATGACCGACAACATCTAAAACTCACCTTCCCTGCTCTGCGCACCTTCTTTATTCAAATGAAACTGCTCTCTTTCCATACCAGTTGTGCTTTCGGATTACACAAAAAATAAATTCGCCTTCGACGGCTGGTCGTAAAAGCAACATTATACATATCTACAAAAAACAAAAAAAAAAAATTGTCCCACTCCTTGACCTAAAGCTACCTATGTCACTGTCATTTGCGAATGCTGACCAATCCTTTTAAAATTACTTTCGTTCATCTGTATGCACCTTCCGGCGCACGTGCACATATCTGCGCGTAGCTCATCTAATGCTTCAAACCAATCACCCAAACTATTCATATAATCTGCATCTTATTTACACATTTTTCTGGTGCATACCGAATTATCATTCAGTGCAGCACAAGCGTGAAATTTTAAGACTGATTCGATTGAAAAAAAGTAAAAAAAAAAATGCATTCAATTTTAAAGTGACGAGCACTTCGGGGATTTCTCAAATATTACACTCTGATGAAAACATAGTGAGTTTTAGTTTTTTTGTTTTTGTTGTTTTTTTGGTAAGTTGCCAGTATTATAGCGTCTTTTTCCAGAGACCATGCGGATATCATGTAAGAACAAAGTATTTAAATATAAATATAAAAACTCAGTTTAAAATTTTTACATGAGATTTTATTTTAACGCTATGTATAAATGTATATCCCTTTCAGCATATAAAAAAATGGATTGCAGTTATAACCAGTTCGTTCCATTTCCAAAGTGCGCTCATATTTGTGTCGCGAAAATCGAACGATAACGAGTAAAGAGTCGCAGTTCCTCCTGTCACTAAGCAGAGGGGTATGTAGGAGGCTGGTTGGGCTGACGACGGGCCACTTTCTATGGGCAAAGCACATGCCCCGCCTTCGCTCGAATCAGGCTTGAGGTCTCTGGCACTGATGTGATAAGAAGCGACCACCTTGGCTCCTTGGCACCACAAAATCTACTCAGATTTCTTCGGAGTTCGAATAAATTTAGAGAAAATTAAAAAGGGAATCCGAGTGCAGTATAATGGATTTAAATGTGTCTGAGTGCTGTACTTGCTAATCTGTCCCGACAGAAAAAAAAAACAGCAAACAATTCAATTAAAGAATTACTTGAAATGGGAACAACAGTAGCGAGAGTTTTTCCTGTTCTTATGTTTATAATAACACAAGGAACACCTTCGCGTGGAGCTGCTTGTACCCGAAGTTTCGGGTTTATAATTCGGAAAATTATTCCTGGCTAATTGAGTTACTTGATGTGTAGGTCACTGAATTGTTTGAGTCGAATTTTCTCGTCGCATTGGTCGCATCCAATGCAAGGGTGTCCGTGATAAATTCTATAAAAGAAATTCCGCACTAAATAAATAAACGCACTAAAATAAATTATGTCAAATAATTGAACAAAGATTCTTGAGCCGTTTTCTTGCTTAGGAGTATGTTATGATAATATCATCATTCAAATCCATACCGCCCATTTTTTATTACAGTCAATTAATATTTCTGTTTTTTGTTATTATTTTCTTTCTTTATATTTCCATCATGATATCATTATGTGCAGCAATTGCGAGATAAACGTAACTCGTATCTTTAAAATTTCATAGGTATGATTTTTTGTTGTAACCTAACAACATTTTTATCTTTTCTAATAGGCGTTTTTGTTATATCGGAAGGAATGCCAACCAATTGTTCCAATCACATCCGGCTCATGCTCGCACAATTTGTTTATCAATGGTATGTTATTGTCTATATCCACGATATCCATACACCATCACGTGAAAGTAAAATTAAAGACTTGGGCGCTACATTTCATTCGAAGCTTACTTTTACTCGTCATATAAATTTAATTGAAATCAGACTGGGAACTATTATTTACTGACGGATCTAAAACCGATACCTGTACTTCATTTGCCGTAACAAACGAAATAGGTACCACTATAACCGTTGGAGTTTTACCTAGTTACTGTTAAATTTTCACAGCCGAAGCTGCTGCGTTACTTGAAGCGGTACACTTCGCTTCCCAAAAAACCATCAATATATAATATGCAGTGACAGCAAATCAACAATCGAGGCTATTCTGAACCCAGCTAATAACACTCCAGTAATCACAAAAATGCGCAACATGCGCAAAAAGGTTCAAATAAACTTATGTGGATTCCGAGTAACAGTGGCATCAAAGGTAACAAACAGGCCGATAGTAGAGCTAAGGAGGCAACCAAAAAGCAATTGTACATGTGCGAATACATTCTTTCAGAAGATATAAAAAAAGTGGTAAGGCGTACCAATTATGAAAGTTCCCTGAACAAATGGAACCAGTACCAACATCACTACCAATCTTTCAATCTCTCGTGGTCCAGAAACCAATACCCGTCGAATTCATCCTGCCGGAATATTAAGAACGTTGTTCGTCTGAGATTTGGCCATACAATTTCAACCCTCTTGTATTTCCTAAATGGTTTGCCGAAACCCCCGCGCCCAGTTTTGTGGATTCAGCGAGTTCACCGTATCTCACTTCATGGATATATGTTCAGGAATCCAAAATACTAGATCATCGGTATTTAAAAATAGCAAACCATCTGAACTTCTAAAGTGAAGCAGACAACGGACTATAATATTAGTATCATAAATCAATTTGTTTCTCGCTGTAAATTAAAAATTTAACTTCATAGGCTTCTAAGTTATCTGGTATATATAGTAGTGGTTACATCCACATTCCCTCGATTGTAAGGCGTTTTTCAATAGGTGCGCTGCAACTTTTTTCCGATAGGGAGGGCGAACGACGCAATATTTTTTATTTTTCGCTTGTCATTTGTAAACTTCATTAGTATACATTTCATCATGGAACGCTACACACTTGAGCAACAATTACAAATTGTGCAAATTTTTTATGAAAATAATCGTTCTGTTGCTGCTACTTTAATCCAGATTTTTTCCAAAAAATCATCTTCAGTGATGAAGCTCACTTTTGGCTCAATGGCTTTGTCAACAAGCAAAATATGCGTTACTGGGCAGAAAGCAATCCACACGTGATTCATGAGGCACCGTTGCATCCCGAAAAAATCACTGTTTGGTGCAGTTTACATGCCGGCGGCGTAATTGGCCCATATTTTTTCGTTGACGAGAACGATCGCCACGTTACTGTGAATGGAAATCGATACCGCGACATGATAAACTATTATTTTTGGCCGCAATTGAATGGTATGGACTTAGACGACATGTGGTTTCAACAGGACGGGGCCACAAGCCACACAGCACACGCTACAATTGATTTGTTGAAGAGTAAGTTCGATGAGCGCATTATTTCCAGAAATGGACCGGTCGAATGGCCGCCGCGCTCGTGTGATTTGACGCCTCTAGACTATTTTCTTTGGGGTTATGTGAAGTCATTGGTCTACAGTAACAAGCCGGCGACGATTTGTGAGCTTAGAGCCAATATTGAACGCGAAATTGCTGGAATTTCGGCCGATTTATGCAAAAGAGTGGTCGAAAATTGGGTTCAACGATTGGACTTCGTCAAACGTGCACGCGGTGGTCATGCAAAATAAATTGAATTTCATACATAAATGTATATGTATGTTCAAACTCGATCATAAAAAAAAAAATTAGTTAAAAAAGTCAAACCAAAAAAAGTTGAAGCGCTCTTACTGAAAAACGCTTTATAAATATTATCATATTTGTATGGGAATTTTGCAAAAATCTAAATTTTTTTGGGACAGAATTATTAAATTTTCTTAAAAAAATGTTTGGTTTCTAATTTCTTTTAAATAACCAAAACGAAAAATAGAAATGAGAGTGTCAGAATAAATGTTCAGCAAACGTCAAATATGCTAAAAGTGATTTTCAGCGATTCTAACTTCTATATATTTTTATTATTTATTCCCTATACTGCACTTCTGCTTACTCATACGTCCTTACACTTTTTCCCCTATTTTTCATAAATTGTAAAGAAATTGACAAAGTATTCAAAAATCATAATGAAGAGCAGAGCTTTGCAGCAAAGTTTAGTTTTAGGGTCCAAAAACCTATTGACAATCACTACATCTGTGCCCTACATCTAAAAGTCTAAGCTTGGCTTAATCTGCTCACTATTTATTTCATTATATTTATCATTAAATATGGAAAACAATAGGAGGAGGTTAAATTTGGAAACAATGCGAGCCGAAAAAAACCAGCAAGCCGATTTTAGCGGATCTCTCTTCTACTATCACCCCGGGTATAGAACTTCTATTGAATCCTTTTCAGCCTTTCAGCTTATAGTGTTTCCTGCCAATCTTTCTTCAGGGACAGTAGCTTGGAGGTAACAAGAGTTCCAGGTGAAAGCTTTGAATGCATATTGTTTCCAGTTTTAAGTTGATACTACTAAATTGGAGGCGTTTTTAAACGAATCTTCATTGCGAGCCTTGAGGTTACGAGATTCGAAGTCCTTGTTTTATGGGCTCCAATTATATAAGCAAAATATCCAATAATGAAAACAGAAATCGATTATTTCCTGCATAGATGCCCATCTTTACTGAAGAAACGGCCTGACTTTGATATTGCCAATTTTATCAACTATGCTGGGTTATTAGGCCACTATGGCATCGTGGTCAGTCTTATCATATACCAAACTCACGTTCTTAGCTGCCTTTACACGATTTGTTAGCAGACGCGGTTACACTGTTCATTGGTTTTTAAATGAAGATCTGGCGTCTTAGCATAACCTGAAAAATCAAAAGCCTCTTGTAACCTTGCCACTATTTTACGCCGAGTGCTCCACATCAAGGTGGATTGTGGAGAGCGACGATGAAATCGACCATACGGAATTGAGTACCATGGCATTGGCTCTTAGGGTGTATGTTATTTACACCTGCAAACACTAGCTGCCCGCATTGAGGTATGCTTGAATTCACGTCCGCTTATTCCTCTGAGTGATGAGTCTTAAGACAAATGTATTTTTTATATTTCTAAACAATGCGTTTTTATGATTTTTATCTCAATCAACAGAAATTCAAAAATGATCATCAGCTCTTCTTTTATGCTGTATGAAAATATCAAGGGATATCTATTAACAGTATCTCCTCAGAAGAAAATGTCTCTCTACTTTTATTTGAGCAGCCAGTAAATTGAAGACTTTTAGGGATGTTTTTCTCGAATTTTTAAGTTCTTGTATTTCTGACGCAACATAGTTCACAAAATTACAAATTCTTCACAACAACATTTTTTCAACCGAGATGAAGCTGTTGCAAGCCAACGATGGCTGCAACAACTAATTGAGTCAAATTGCCTTTCACTCCAAAAATCCTTGAAATAGTATAAAAATCAACACATAGTAAGTTTCTTTGATGATGATGCAGCACCATAGCGTGCAAAACTTATCAAGGAAGTACTTTACAAAATACTAAGTTGCCGGGCCTGGCTTCATTTGACATCTGATTACTTCTTGCTATCGATGCGAGATGCATTGGCAACGCAGAGTCTCTATTTTTACGAAAATTCGGCCACTTCAACTCAAAAGACGATGAGTTGTAAAAAAAGATACACATACAATCTATCTAATAATAAGCACTACTTTGAGTGAAATACTTATAGCAGTTTTAAATTAAGCAAATTCTGGCTTCATAGGGATACGAACAATAAATTGATGCTAAGTGATGTCATTCAAATATGAGATTCAGCCATATACGACAATACTTTCTTTATTTTTCTTAATTCTTAAAGTAAATAACTTACATAAAACTGGCTTATTGTACTCGTATTGGATTTAAAAGCCGTACGAATTATGATAAGGTGAACTTCTTAATTGCCACTAGTTGCAGTAATGCACTCTATTTATACATTTCCACTAGTGCTGGAAATGCTTCAAGTACTCTTAAAACCAAAGTGAGTAGAGGAAAAAGGTAAAGAGTGTTTCCTGAAAAGAGTAAAAGACCAGCTTAACATGTTGCGTAAGTCCATTGAAAATCCAACGGGCACTCAAAAGTAGTTAGCGTCATTATTGAAGTAGGCCTGCTCTATGAACAAATGCAACGTAACAAAGAGGAAAAAGGAGAAAGGACAAGGAGTCATTATTTACTCGCAAGGTGCATTACTGCAGACTCTTATGAGTATTTTGTTTATATGTATAAAAGTCAAGTCGTTAGCACTTACATATCTCAGTGAACAAGTCGCGGATTAGCGCAGCATGAAAGGCTTTTCGAGTTGTAAAGCAGGCATTTAATTGCTGTGAAATAATGATAATTGTAGTTGTACGAGTATATACTTATGCACACATATGCATGTATGTGAATATGCTACAATTTAAAAAATAAAATGATTAAATATGTCCGCTAAGAAGCAGCAGGCAGGAAAAAGCGGGCTCTGGTGGAACGCTGAACGGAAAAAATTTGTAAAAGGTTCAGGTGACTTCAGAATAAACCTTCGAAACATGGAAAGAGGAGCACTGGTTTAAATATTATATCATGACAGAATGAATATAAGAGGCCCATTTGTTTATTAAAATTAAACTCTTATCTCTATAAGAAATAGTCTGCCAGACTGTGGAAGATGCATCAATAAGACCTAACAGCTAGCCTTAATTATCTCAGTACAACTGATGGATGACCGAACAGATACATGAAGGTTTCTTTAGACCCTTTTTGTTGACTTTAAGTTACCGGGTCTGGATGCTGCGTATCCGTAGATGCTTTAATGTGGGAGAGTAACAGTTCCAGGGCTTGTGTGGCATTTGGCCACGATCCAATTCTTAATAGGAAAGTACAAGAAGGTGAGCTTTTGACAACGCTAACTTCGACTCATTAGGTGGATTCATTTTCCCTAGCTTAGAAAATTAATGCGTACCAGAGTACAGAAATAGAAAAAGGATTCTCTCAGGGCGTTCACCTCTCTTGAAGTGCTTGGCAGTGAGCGCATTATTAATAGAAATAAAAGACATTGCTCACATCCAGGAGGTCGCGGATGATTTTTGTGCGACATTTTCAGGATGATGTCTCAAAAAAGGCATGGGGTTTGCGGTTGGCTATGATGGATATGCAAAGCTTTCGTCAAACGAATTGCCACGTGTTCGGCTGTGACGTAAAGACACAGATTCATTACCAAAAAAGCTACGAAGTGGTATGCCTATAAGAAAGCCGCCATAAATACAAAGTCTGGAATGGCTCCTAACGTTTTATTGGACTTGTTACCTGTGGACTCGCTACCTAATGGGAGCAAACTAAAACAATGGTTTGACTGTATTCTTTTGGATTGTAGAACGATGGCTTAAGACACATGAAGAGAGAGAGCTATTCGTCTGGTTTTGACACGCGATAATAAACGGATACCTGGAGTCTCTGTTGGAAGGAAGTAAGCGGAGATCCATATATCTTTTTCAAAGCTGGGTAAAAGCTTTCTACACCGATGGGTCTGAGACTGAAAATGGTACTGGAGCGGTGGATAGCATTTAGACAGCATATTTAAATGCTTTACTGCTTTAGGTGTGATGATCTTTCAATCGGAAGTTTTAGCAATACTTAAAGTAGCAGGCTGGATAACTGGCGAATATGACAATAACTTCAAATTAGGCACTCGCATCTTTTGAAAAATAGTTCAGCAATGTAAGCTGAGGCTAAATTCTGTTGCAAAGTGAAATGAGTTTGGTGATGGTGGCTTACTGTAGTATTCACATCAATCAACTGACAAATGAATTGGCAAACTGCAGAAACAGTCTGATATATCAATATTTTAATTAATAAAGCTCATGAGAATCGTAGATAGAGTACTGACACTTGCAGTGTTTCCTGAAAAGCCTGACGGCGTGGTAGCAAAATTCCCTCTTTAAACAGAAGAGGCGTGAGCTACGAGCACTCAAGTACGTGCCTTCCCGCAAACGTACGCAACATTGAAGGTAAATTTTATTTATCATCTGCTTTATTTATGGAAGAGGCATTTCTGTGTCTAGATAACAGGCGTGGCACTGAATGCATTTTGGCATATTCTAATTTTAGGTTATATATTATGGCCCATATAATTTGGTAAGACACTTTTACGCTGGCAATGATTGAAAATTAAGGGAAACTCTTCTTGAATTACTCTCAGATTGGCGTCTTTTTCTTTCATTTCCCGAAATCAACTTTTTTTAACCTTTAATTTTTCTCAGGACCTAATTAACTAAAGTAAGTTGCAAGGTGGTTGCCCACCTGTTAAAAAACTATATTTTCTGATTTTAGTAATCATTAAAAATCCATTTGCAACATTTTCTAATGCATAGGACCAACTGACATGGCGTATACGTAACCGCTTGTTGCCGTTATACTTCTATGTGGTTAGAGTTGGTTTTCCTAAATTATGGCAATTGCATATTAAAATTTTGAACTCGCTACATGCACCAAACCAATATCAAGCCAAGCTAGTAATGTTATTCAAATCAGTCCAAGCTCTGGGTCCTGTATGGATGTTTGCTTACCACAAACTCATATTCCGCATCGGCAATTCCAGTTGATTTATGCATGCATGCATGAATTCTCGATGCCTTTCACAAAATTACAAATGCGGCTTGTTGAATTAACTAAAGAGTAATACGAATAAAATTGCAACTATATATTGAGTAAATAATAAATTATATTAAATTACACTTAAAATCATAAATTATGAATGTCGCAGCAGCCATTATATTACGGCTTGAATTCGCTAAATAAATTACTTAGTTGCAATGTTTGACTCAAAGTGGAAGTCTTGCTACCGAATTCTCACGCTTACTGGTATTTTTCTTTTTTTGATTTTTTCCTTTCTTACTTTTTACTTTTCCTCCATCTCCACGTATTTCGAATTCTCAAAAAGCGCCTCGGAAAGCCAAATGGATATGTAAATTTGTTAAAGTGGATTATGCAAACCAAACCAAAAGAGCTTCAGCACTTTGTAGCACAGTCTAGTTGAGATGATGCCAAATTTATGTATACAGGTGAGTGCTTTAGCATATTAGGGTAGACTAGAAGAAGCAAAAACGAATAGCTTAATGCTGAAAACTTGGGAGGTATTATGAGATTTAAAAATTTATTTTATTATTAAATGCTTTGATTATCCCCCTTTTTTCATTTCGAACTCGATAGGCTATACTCTTGATGTCAATCGGATATAATGTTTCTGCAATATTTTAAACGCCATAAAATAACATTTGATAATGAGCACATCGCTGTATCTCTCAAAGAGCTTATAAAATAATAAATTTAAAGCATATATCAAGCTTTTTTTCATGGCGACTAATCCCTAATGATTCCTACATACCTATTTTTGCAAGTACATAGGTAGGTAGGCGAAATGGTTGAAGTGCCGATCTGGCACTCCTCAAGCAGCACTAAAGCACCGTTTTGATACCACTATGAGACCGTCAAAAGGCAGATATCTACAGCCAGCCAGTTGTTGATATAATGGAGTAGATTGATGTGATTTAGGTTGGCGCTTTGCCCCAGGCTGTCGAAGAAAGGAGCACCCAGTGGCCTTAGTAGTCTAGTTGCCAAACCCTGACATTTACAGAGACAATGCTCTATAGTCTCTTTCTATCAAAGGTCCTCACAGCTTCTGCAATGGGGGTTAAATGGTAACCCTAGCTTTTCCGCGTATGTGCCGATCGTCTAGTGACCGATAAACACAGCTACGAGTTTGGAAATTGAATGGAACCTAAAAAAATATGTACCTATATGAAGACATGAAAGTCCGTTCAATAATAAATATGAAATAAAATTGTCTGATTTTTAATTTAAATTTTTGGTCGATACCTGAATACCGCAAATAAAATGAATGCTGAGTGAAGTTTATCGGACAAAAGTAGGCCATCAAAATTAAAACACACTGCAGTACATAAGATTGCAAATGTAAACAAATCGTTATCAAATGCTGCCTAGAATATTATGATGATATTTGAAATTTTGATAATTTGAATTAAGCGATAAATTTGCTGATTCGTCTTTTCACTTTTGTCGAAATGTTCCGACGAATACTACCCAACGGCAACTAGTCCCACACTTAGCCACTGTGAAACGCTGGTAAAACGAGTTTCAACGTAGCCGTCGATCCTTGCAGGACTTTCCCCTATTAGTGTAAAGAAATGTTGAGAAAACTTAGCCGTGGTAAAAGCACATCTATGACTTTGAAACAGGTGCTGAGGCTAATCCAACAGAATTTGTTCGCGGAAAAAGCACCTCAAAGAAAATGGTCGTCTGTTTTTTCGGCAAATCTGGTCATGGCGCCACTGTACCACTACAGAAACATAAAGCACTCAATTCTGAGTGATATCTAAGCATTTGTTTGCCAAAAGCTTTCAGAGAATTAAGGAAGATGAATCATCCTTTGCCACACAAACTCAAAATATCGCATTAATAGGTAATCTGCCTTACAGTCATTGAATCAAGGAGGCCTTCCACTTCCTCTGCTGCCCCCAGTTAGTACCGCATCGAACACTTTCAGAGCCGGAGCGTTTGTATCCATTCGGACGACATGACCCAGCCATTGTCTATGAAACTCGGCGTCACCAACGTGCAAAGTTCCCAAAATCTTCTGCTGAATATTTCTCTCAAACACTCCAAGGGACGCCTCATCGGACATTTTCATCGTCCAAGGTTCTGTTAGATTACTAGTTTTGTTAGTCGAGAGAGGACTTTACTACTCAATTGCCTACGTAATAAAAAGTAGCTCTTGTTGGCAAGAGATATTCCCCGTTGGATTTCAAAGCCAACATTAATACTGATTCCTATGTAAACGAAGTCTTTTACAACCTCGAAATCACAACTGTCAATAGTGACGTGAATGCCGACAATTTGTTTGAGGAAGTACCTCCTCGTTTTGTTCTCGTTCACCACCGGACCCTTTCGCTTTGATTCTTTATCCAGTTTGGAAAAGCAAAACTAACAGCGCCACCTACCAATCAATTTTGGATATAGGAATTTTAAAGATATCTTCACTTCAGTGCCACCTGCAGAGTCCATTTTTAAAAATATTTCCCCTCGTATAGTTAATATATGGCTATAAGTAAATTAAATTAAGCTATAAGCACGATTTTAAGAGGTATCTCGACCATAACGCCGCCTATCGAAAAAATCCTGCGAATTTGATTTAATTTTATTGAAGACAAACTTAACCTCTGAGTTTGCATGGCTTGATTTACAGGTCACAAACATGTGCGAAAAAACGGTTAAACTTGTATGTATAAGGTTGGTGCGTACACCCTTCGTTGGAGTTTGGTCGACCTCCTCCTTCAATTTGTGATGTGCTGTTGGTACTATTCCTTAAATGAAGGGAGGAGGATCGTTTTCAAGGCAGAAACATACTTGGTTTGCCACTGCCTATAGAATGGCGACTGCTATATGGGTTTCAAGCCTGTGTCATACCGAATTTTAGTCACGCCCAAACACATTAAGCTACGGCGGCAACCATTGGCAAGATAACACTAGCTTGTAATTTGAATTCTGTTTAGCTTCCCTTAGGACTAAAGTGAAGTTTAAGCAATTTTTCTCTGCATACCACAGTCGGGACGATTTGCTTTCTCGTTAATTGATCAGTGGCTTTATACAACCATCTGGTCCTAAGTTCATCGCATTTTATATTTTAATGACCTAAGTTACATTTTTGCAGGTAATTACTTTACACACACAAGTACTTTGCAATACAATACCACAGAACTTTAAGTAACAAAATCTATTTTGCTTCAAATGGTGTAGATTTGTTATTGCCGCTCTACGTTTTTTAAATTAATAAATTAACCGACAAATAATCATAAAAACACATTCCTGGTTGAACCAAAAATTTTTAACAACTTCTTAAGTATTCATTTATGCAGCAAAGCATTGTCCACAATACTAATTTTAGACGAAATTTTCTGATTTGCCTTTTTTGCATGCGAAGGCACAGCACAGCTGTCTACTACTGTTATTTTTGTTTTTGCTCGACACTTTGTTGTTGAAATCTATGTAGCGATTCTTGGCAATTTGTTGCCAGGGTTCTGTTGTTATTGTGATTTGTTGTAGTCACTACTATTACTTGTTTTCATTTATAGCTGTCATTATTGTTAATGGCTCTCTGATGCTGTGCGCTGAGCAATAGAGCCCTCTGTAGGATTGGCGCTTTTTTGTTTGATTGTTTTTTGCTGCTAGTTTTTCGTCATGTAAGTAAACTACTCCGCCGAACAGCTGAGTTTGACAAATGACGCGATTTACAATATTTTCCGGCAATCTAACAACTGCCATCTCCCTGCTCATTGTTCGTATCTGCCTGGTGCCTAACTTGCCGCATTCCTTCCTGACGTCGGGAATGCTGAACGGCGGTCAATATTGTGCACTTATTGTATACTCTGTGCGTAAAATACTTTGTAGAAAAATTTCAAAAAATTTCAAAAAATTTCAAAAATGGAGTAGTGCTAAACTACTCTTATATTGACTATATTTGCACTAGATCAACATGCTCTCAAAGCAAAGTAGGAGAACTACACTATCAGTACTCAGCTTTGGAAAAGGGCGTCCAGCTACTATTGAAAAGTGCGAACTATTTGTCATGCAGGTAATGTTGGTTTGGTCAAGGCCTCGAAAAGTGGGACTTTTAAGTGTGTTCGTTATTTTGTTGACAATTCTCATTGGAAGCTTTGAGTGGAGTTTTCCTTTTCCTCATCTCCATAACTCCTGCAAAAATTACTGTGCGAGGAATGGTTTTAAAAGGGAAAGTTTTAAAAAGGATATGAAAGTATTGTACCTTGGATTTCCACTGCGCGAGCTCTAGAGGAAGATGTAAGACGCTGTAGCAATATTGAGTATTGAACTGAAGTCATAGAGCTATATTGGAGGCACTGACACTTCTAATAGTGAAGTATATTTCCAACGCAAGTGGAATACCGAGATCCATCTTTTTAAAACAAGGCCTGCGCTTTTACAATTACCACTCTATAATTTGGGATATTTCAAGTGGAATGTACGCATTTTATATATATCCCATGGTTGAGCATAGCACACTATATTTAAGGTTTATCATATCTTTGTTTATTTAGTAATGGAATCAAAAATTCAATATCGTTAACCGTAGAGTGGTAGGGAAATTTGAAATGTATTAGCACCAAATGCTTAGTTGTAGTAAGAATATTGATTTAGTTCACTATGTTCAACAGTGATACCGCCTCTAGTCCAACCTCTGAATTAGATTTCACGTAACACTCTAAATTTGATCCCGAAAGTATATCGAAATGAAAAAAGGAATCTGAGTGAGAAAGTTGACAGCTCCATCTGGAACATTGAAAAGAGATACGATTTGATGTGAACTATTTTCTGCGTTATTCATTGGCCGTTTTCACAAACAGTTTTTCCTATGCTACCAATATATATAGGTTCTTTTAATTGCCATTTGAATTATCGGATGTTATGTTACCAAGGCGACCAGAATTCTTATCCCGCGAAGCATTTTCTCATTAGCAGAATTTCTCAGTAGAATTTTTAGAGTACATATTTTATAATGCTACTACAGCAAAATTTTTTGGAGGAGAACGTGTAAATTTTTACACGGTTTTATGGTTGTAGTCATATAATGAGAAATCCCCAATCTTAGTACCCATCATCTTGAGTACTTTGTCATTTTAATTTGTTTGTTTAATCCCAAATTTTTTTTCGGCTCATTTCAGCAAATCGTTTAGATTGCTAATGGCGGAGATGTATTTCATTTCAGCTACATCGAATAACTGCTCGTTTAACCTATCCGCTGAAGGAAGCATGAACACGCAGGTTGGATATAGTCCCAGCTAGAAAGATTGCCTCGCTACACTTGAAGTTTCCGTGATTGGGGAGTACAAAGTCGTCGTTTCACGAACGAAAGCCTCCCGGGCCATAAAGCTTAATTACGCATAATATCTTACTTCAAGGCTCAAATACAACTTCTTCACATCATCTTGAGTAAATTGATTTTCAGTTAGGTTAAAAACTTTCATATGAGCTTATGTACAATACAGTTCACACCTAAAAACCACAAATAATAGCCGGATGTCACTTTTGTTTCCAAAGGATGACAGTAGGCCGGTGTATGAGTATTAGCTTTTGATATTGAGTGAGGAATTTGGTTCGCATAGAGTCTACTCAAAATTAGTCCAAAGATCCAAAGAGGGGCCACACCTGGTAAACTTGAAGTTTTGGTAGTGATGTTGAACGTGGTGGACTGGTACCCATCCAAAATGTATCAGTTAAAAAGAAGTGTGCAGACGCACTGACAAACTTCAGTGCTGTTGGAAGAACTTTGATGTGGGAGTAGCACAAACAAAAGCGTTCATAAGTATAAATTATGTTTATGTTATGTAATTTATGTGCAGTTTTGTTGTTTACTTAGCATTTCGGCAACCATTTCAGTAACTTCGGTAACTTTGGTTACTTGAAAAGCTAACGAAAGGACACAACTCAACAATGCAAAACGGAAGTTCAAGTCATTTATGCAATGCAGTTCGTCGTTGTTTTCGTTAAATTTACATACATAAGTGTTTATGTATATACATAAGTGTTTATGTATGTCTATATTATAATGCGCCATACTTTATTATACTAAGCCTTGCCGAAGCTGATGCAAAGGGATTTACAGCTATTTTATATATATACATAAATTTGTTATAACGATTTGGGCAAAATATATGCAGTACTACAAACACAATATAAATTTAAAACATAAAAAAAATTCACCAAATTTTCATTAAATCTCACACTTTTTAATCAGAATTTATAGAATATTTCCATAGCGCATTAAATTTTGTTGCAAAAAGTGCAGGCTTCAAGCAGCTCGAAAACTGCGTTGATTTTTGAAATTTTTTTCTTTTCTGGCGGGGTGGCGTGTTTTCTCCCATATAAAAAAATGTAAAGCTTTCGTTATAGGTATGTGTAAAATGTATAAGACCATCAGCAAAAAATAGTGAAAAATTAACGCGATTTTTGAGTTACATCCAGCCAATAGTTCATTATGCCGACTTTCATTGCGCTATAAAATAGCGTATCCCAGATTTACATAGGAACTCCGATTCGCGAATTGCAAAGGAACGAGTCATCATATTCTTCAGTAAGACAATGCATCAGCTCACTGTTACCATGCGACTTTTATCTGAAGTATTTCCTAAGGTGAAACCTGCATTAGAAATAACAAGTCCTGTTTCCGTTGATGTCGAGAAAATACAGTAGAAGGAGTTGACTGAGGAAGACTTCAGCACTGCGTCGAGTAATAGAATTCCTATTGAATTTTGTAAGGATAGAAAAAACCTATAAAAACCGTCAGCCACAAAAAAAAAAAAAATAATAATAATTAAAAATCAACGCAATTCTTTTACGCCCAAAACTCATACTTATTCTACTAATATTGCATGAGCGACGTTACTGAATGTCCCAACATTTATAAAAGTTCGAATAAGGTTAGGGCCGGGTTTTTGTGGCAGTCGGTTTAGAACAGCGACGGACTTAAATCATGTAGATCCGTTGTGTTATCATTTCGTAACATGGGATCCTTAGTGGTTGTTCGTCATGGAACAATTTAAACGTTCTTATGAGAAGGAGGAATGCTATAGAGTTGGTGGGAGCATATCCAACTTACCATTGGTGTCAAGTCGCCTTTGAGCATGTTTCTGACATTTTGAAACCAAAAAAAGAAAGGGAGGAAGGATAGGTTTTAGAGAGAGAGTAAGATAATCAAAAGAGTATTTTTTTTATTTACCTTGCTTTACTTCAGCTAAGACTGGATAATTACAGAGGAAGTATTCTCTACAACTTCTGCAGTATTCACCCCATGACACAAGTCACGACCTTCGAGATGTTCTACCTTGAGAGGTTGAGCGATTCTCCTGACTTTTTCTTATCTATTTGCGGCCATATTAGCCTGGTTGTAACAAAAATATTTTCTTCCCTCCATGATCTATTGACCTCCTGTAGAGTACTTTTTTATCCTTAATTTGAAAGTTACCATAAGAGTTCTAATATTGCCTCCGTTGTCAAGAAGTGGTGTTTAGCTAGCTCACCGATCTTGCAATTTCTTTCAGTATCTCTATACCCCGGATCTCATATAAGGCTGGCCTTGAATACGACATTAATAAAGGGTTTTCCAATAACAGGTATTATTTTGAATAGCCCGCTATTTCGGTAGATGTCACTTTTTAAGCTGTCATTTTTTGATATTTGACAAGTAGAAACTACGCCACTAATAAAAATGGAAGGATACATGCTTAAACAACGCATTCAAATTATTAAAATTCACTATAAAAATGGCGAAAATTTGGCAGAAACCGTTCACAAAACTCGAACATTTTTGGGTCATCGTGAAACACCTTGTCGGACCGCAAAACAAAAATTGGTGAAAAAATTCGAGCTGTTGGCACAAGTTAGTGATGTGAAGAATAAAACCCACGTCGCTCAAGAGCAGCCTACAATATTGCTGTTATAGCCAAAAGTGTTGAAGAAAACCCAGGATTGTCCATTCCTCGTCGTTCTTTGGAATAAAACATTCCACAAACGTCATTACACCGTATTTTGTATAAAGATTTGGGTCTTAAGGCTTATAAGGTCCAGTTAACACAAGAACTCAAGCCGGTCGATCATCAACAAAGACGTGTCTTTGCTGATTGGGTCGTTGAAATGCATGAAAATGATCCAGAATTCCATCAAAAAGTCATTTTGAGTGATGAGACCCATTTCCACCTCGGTGGCTTCGACAACAAGCAAAATAGTCGGATCTGGGGTTCAGAAAATCCAAGAGTTATTGTTGAAAAGCCTCTCTATCCTAAACATGTAACTGTTTGGTGCGGTTTATGGTCCGGCGGAGTCATTGTGCCTTACTTTTTCGAAAATGAAGCTGGTGCAACAGTTACAGTGAATGGGTTGCGCTATCGAGAGATGATTAACGACTTTTTATGGCCGGAATGGATGGTATTGATCTGGACAACGTTTATTTTCAACAAGACGGCGCTACGTGCCACACAAGCAACGAAACCATAGATATTTTACGGGAATAACACCTCTTATTGGAAAATCCTCTAGTTTCTGTTTTCAAGCAGTAGAAGTTTAGTACCATTTTTTACTAGCTCATCGGTCTTGTAATTTGTTTCAGTATCTCTATGCCTCAAAACTCATATAAGGCCGGACTTGATTACTAGACTTATATCATTTAGTGCTACCAGGCACTCCTGATCAATCTTTGATCTGAGTATAGCTGCCTCCATTAAGTTGATGGCCGGCTAAATTTCCGAGATCCGTTATTTATCGTAATACGGCGTGTGTGCTAAAGTGCACAGTTATCTCCTTTATGGTTAAGATTTCTGCCTGGTAGACGCTACAATAGTCCGTAAGTCCAACATACAATTCTAGTTCTAATTCTTTTGTGAAAAGTTTATAGCCTACTTGTTTTCTAGCTATAGTTTATAGCCTACTTTTTTCTAGCTTGGGTCTATCCGTGTAAAAATTTATTTCCCCTTCATCTCCATGATCCTTCAGTGTGCCACTCTCTTCTTGACAGATGTTAGTTTTCAAGACTAGATGACAATACGTTTTTATGAAATTTCTGAGTCTGATTTAGGTATATGGTTTTGCTTAAAGCATGAATAATATTAAAAAATATATACTCGTATATTTTAATTCCAAAACATTGAAGACAAAAATAATCCAGTTGTACTCCACAGTGTAATGCCACACCTCATACAAATGCCGTAGAGAGTTTTTCCCAACAATTTTTCGTATCAAAGTTTTACATACAATCAACTAAATAATTAAATAAAATAGAGCTAGATATTCAATTGAAATTAATAGGACTATGAATAAGTTCGTGCGGTTTTTTTTCGAAATTTGAAACTTTATTGACGTAAAATGGTTACAAATTTAATATTCAAAATATTGTCCATCGCTTACTACTACTTTTTCCCATCTTTCTGGCAATTCACGGATTCCCTTTGTGAAAAATTCGGTCGGTTTTGCCGCAATCCACGAATCGATCCATTTTTTGACTTCATCGTAATTACGGAAGTGCTGGTCAGCCAGGCCATGTTGCATCGATCGGAAGAGATAGTAATCGGATGGCGCAAGGTCTGGACTATACGGCGGGTGGGGTAGGACATCCCATTTGAGCGTTTCTAAGTATGTTTTGACCACTTGTGCAACATGTGGCCGAGCATTGTCATGTTGCAAAATAACTTTGTCGTGTCTATCGGCGTATTGCGGCCGTTTTTCTCGCAGTGCTCGGCTCAAACGCATCAATTGTCGTCGGTAGACATCCCCCGTAATCGTTTCATTCGGTTTCAGTAGCTCATAATACACAACACCCAGCTGGTCCCACCAGATACACAGCATAACCTTCAGGCCATGAATATTCTGCGCCGACGTCGATGTTGAAGCATGGCCAGGGTATCCATACGTTGCCCGACGTTTTGGATTGTCGTAATGGACCCACTTTTCATCGCCAGTCACAATTCGATGCAAAAAACCCTTTCTTTTGTGCCGTTGAAGCAGTTGTTCGCATGCCATAAAACGGCGTTCAACGTCTCTTGGCTTCAATTCATACGGCACCCAATGGCCTACCTTTCGGATCATTCCCATGGCTTTTAAACGTTTGGAAATGGTTGATTGATCAACTCCCAAAGTTTTTGCAACCTCTTCTTGCGTTTGAGCCGGATCTTGATCGAGCAATTCCTCCAATTCGGTATCCATGAACTTTGGCGGCGCACCCTCGCGTTCTTCGTCTTCCAAGCCAAAATCACCACTTTTAAAGCGTGCAAACCACTTCTGGCACGTTCGCTCAGATAGAGCATGCTCACCATAAACTTCCACCAAGATACGATGACTTTCGGCTGCTTTTTTCTTCATATTAAAATAATGAAGAAGAATTCCCCGCAAAAACACATTATTTGGCACGAAATTCGACATTTTCAAGTGTGGTAAAAATATTGTTGTTTACGCTTCAAATAAAAAACTTATACTGACGTTTGTGCCTTACGACAGTAGCTCTCCAATGAATGTTTGGAAATGTGGATCGATGGAATAATAATCAAGTTACGCCATCTGTTGTAAAACCGCACGAACTTATTCATAGTCCTATTAATATAATTTTTAAGTGATTAATAATGAAATTAAATAATCAAACACATTTTCTCCAAAGCTACTAAATCAATCTTTCCAAAATATATACATTTTTTAAATATAATTGGATTTTGAATACTACTTTTAACTAATCCCAAAATTAAAGCACGAAATTAATGCGTGTTACCCATTTGAATACTTTCGCAACAAATCTTGCTTAAGAGATGTGTGTAATACCGTTTAATCCCTAAGAATTAATGTTGGGCACTTAGTTAGTGCCAAAAACCAAAAATTGCAAAGCGTTATGCAAGTCTCATAAATCGCTTTTCACTGGTAATTAAACTTGGAAAAATTCATTGCAAATGTAGCGAATGTTAGGCCTTAAGATCGTGGTTGCATATCGACAAATGGTAGACCCTATTTTGCAATTCAAATTTAAACATTTCACACACACTTTTCACTAGACGAAGCCATGCCAGTAAGAGCGTTTATTTGCCACCATTAATTTAGTGATACTAAGGCGTCGGGTGGTCGCCACATTTAAGCGCGCTATTAATTCCAATTCACCCTATTTATAAATACTTATGTACATTTATACTTTTATGTATAACACATGGGCTGAAAAGTCCCGGGCTTAACACACAGCTGGCACTAGTTTTATTACATTCACGTCTTTTTCTGTTAGTATCATACTAACGTTAAGGAGGCAGCTGTTAAAATTCCATGAAATTTTATTCATTAGTTCTTGAGTTATTTTGCTTTCGTTATTTTCAAATCAATGGATCAAAAAGAATTTCGTGTTTTCATTTGACACTGATTCTTGATTGGGAAAAATACCTTTCAAGAGAAGTAATGGCTCTAAAAGTGGTATGGGGACTCCGGTTCATCCGAAACAACAGTAAAACGATGGTTTGCTGATTTCAAAAGTGGTCGTAGAGACGCCGATGATGCGCAACGCAGTGGACGTCCAAATGAGGCGCTAACACCAGAAAATATCATAAAATTCCACAAAATCGTTTTGAATGATCGAAAAGTGAAGCTACGTGAGTTAGCTAACATCGTAATGCATGAGCATTTGACCATGAGAAAAATCTGTTCAAAGTGGGTGCGGCGTTTGCTCACCGTTGACTAAAAACAAGAATGTTTTGGTGATATTTTGATCATTGTTTGGCTTAGGTTAAACATAATAACTATAATTTTTCCATCGATATGTGACAATGGATGAAATATGTGTCCACCACTTCCCTCTGGAATCAAAATCATCATCATCTGAGTGAACAGCAACTGTTGAACCTCGACCAGAACGCCTGAAAGCATGACAATCGGCGGGAAAGGTTATCGCCGTGGTATTTTGGAATGTGCGTGGTGTAATATTTATCGACTATTTTGAGAAGGGAAATGCAATTCACAGTGAATATTATATGGCATTATTAAAGCAGATGAAGGTTGAAATTACAAAGAAACGGCCAAGAACAAAATATTGTTTCATCAAGACAACGCTCCGTGTCAAAAGTCAATCAAAACAAGTGGCAAAACTACATGAAAGGAACTTCGCCAGATTTGGCTCCCAGCGACTACTGGCTGACCTACAAAAAATTCTCGCCGGTACAAAATTTCCCTCGAATGAAGAGGTTAGCGCTGAATCAGAGGCCTATTTTGAGGCAAAACATAAATCGTTCTACAAAAGTGGAATTGAAATGTTAAAGCGGCTCTGGAATCATAATGGTAATCTTGATGGAAATTACGTTGATAAATAAAGCTAATTTTAAGCAAAAAAAACCGTTTTTTCCTTATTAGACCCGGAACTTTTCAACCCATGTGTAGCAGCCTAGTCTTGCATTTATGCGTCTACATTTTTGCTCTTTGTTCGGCTTTTAATTTGTCTTCTTTGAGACGTATGCCGTTTGCCGTGAGTATGCCACACAATGCTTGCTGCGAAAAACTGTTGGAAATGGAAATAAAATTCTAATGCACGTTTATTTTCAAGCGAAGTATAGTCCTCACTTGAATTATAGAAGACCTTGGATTGCTAGATTAAATAATAACAAGTTTCTTCCATAAAAATTATTGCCTCTAATAAAATGAATAAGACTTTATTACATCATGCAGGAGGGGGCAAGATGGTTTTTCTGCATGTGGTCCAAGCAGCTCACTTGCAAGCTTTGCCCAAGTATCCTCTGGGTCTTGCACTGGGTTCTGGGACTCGCCACATAAAAATCTTCCTCAATCAACTCGACAACAAAACATCGGATGAGAAATGCTGACTCTGATGGCATCCACTGCGAATGAACTAAGGATTATGATTTGAAGGGATGCACTTAGAATTTGCGGTCCCTTAATCGTAATCGTCTCTGCCTGGCTGCTTGATGTCTTCGTAATAGCAAAGCCCGACAGCACTGGTTTCACCAATATGCTTTGGGGAAAAACAGAATTGTGCGAGCCACTTGAGCTTCAGGCACTCTCCAGCCGAATTTAACCCGCTCATTTCACATGTTTTGATAAACTCGTTCAATCGGGCATTGGTTTTTTCATATATCACAATACAATTTCAGTTTTTTCATAAACAAACCCGCTCGTATGACCCCAGTGATGTAAACCAATCAGCTGATTCTTTCAAATTGGTTGAGAGCCGGTTAACAGTTTAATATTGGCCACGTCTTCTGAATCTTTTTCCCCATGTAGCATTACTTAATGTAACAACGCCGGTTTGGCCTTTGAATGAGATCTTGAAGAATTTCGGAGGCACATTTTTTGAATGCAATTTGGTTAGACTATTTCGAACAAATTTTTGATTACGAAACCATATCGATTTGTGAACTCGAGTCTGCCAGTGTTTCTGATTATGAATCAGTAGGGAAATCGTAATTCGAGTAATGAACGAGTTTACTTATGCGTTGGGTTCAAATGCTGCAGGATTTAAGAGATGTTCAAAGGCGTCATGTCTGCTGGTTCAATTATAATCAAGTATAGAGGTCGTTATTTGAATAATGTAAAACGTTTAAGGAAGTCAAAAATAAGCGAAAAAGTGTTAATAAAAATGATATGTTTTAAGTATAATGGTTGTTATATGCAAGCAAACAAGTTTACAAACAGGTATGATATGATATCTTTGTCTGAAGGCTATTCGAAGTATTTGTAAAACCTTGGACCAGTGTCTTGGATTTGTTGGCACTTTAGGCTAAATCGAAGCTGCAGCTCTTCATGGCTATTTACAGGCTTACCATTGACTAGTGTTTTCAAATATCCCTAATAAAAAGAAAAATAATTTGTTTTGCTCGTAAAATTATAACAGAAGTATGATCCAGTCGGCTACTTTTGTATATTGGCCCAAAATTAGTACAATGTTGTGTAAAACTGCGTGTCGCGAGGGCATATGTGCTCGGGGTGTACTTTATCACCAATGATTTTGCAATGTAAAACCGGCTTACAAACAAATCGTATTGCCTGCCATCAACTTCCTGATGGACTCCATTAGTCAAAAGTCACACAATACAAATTACCAACTTAACTTCGGATTAAGCGGCTGACATTATTCCAACAGCGATTTCGCTTCAGTTGCCACCACAAA
Source organism: Anastrepha ludens (assembly GCF_028408465.1). Taxonomy (NCBI): domain Eukaryota; kingdom Metazoa; phylum Arthropoda; class Insecta; order Diptera; family Tephritidae; genus Anastrepha; species Anastrepha ludens. The sequence continues at coordinate 46,331,004 of NC_071500.1, read as the reverse complement.
TGTCGACCGCAAACAAACAAATACAAGCAAACATGCAATTATGTTGTTCGATAGGTTGGCGATGTATTAACTGTGGTTAACCATAGCGAATGCGAAGAGTAAAAAATGAAAAAAAATTGTTGCGAGAAGAGAGCAAGAAAACAAATACCAGCTCGCTTATCTGCACTCATACACTTAGGTATGTAAGACACGAATTTTCCTGAATTTGCTGGTATCCTGTCTGTGATTGGCAGCAGCTATCACCCAACTTAATTGCCTACGAGTTTAAGCAACCAACCTCAAGTAAAAACAAAAGCGAAAGAAGGGACAAAAAGCAAGCATAGGAAGTAAATAAAATCTGGAAATCAGCTAAATGAAGAATGGAAGAAAAGGGTTCATTAAAATGCACTATGAATTTCCGCTTGCTTGCGTTAAGACCGCGTTTTACTCGTACACTCAGTTGAGGCGTTTTCTTGGCCAGCGGATTTTGAAGCTAAATTTTCGGTGCCAAAAGATTCAGTGAAGATTCTCGATTTAACAAAGCATATTTGGTACTTGATACTTGGGAAGTACTCAAATTCATTGACTTGTCTTGAAAAAAACAACATCTTAAAATGTGTTTCCATATTTTTCCGGAATATCTCGGAGGTAATTTCAACTCAACTTGAGTTTTAGAACAAATATCTGAACTATCATAATTGAATTAATTTGAGGGGAAGAGAAGCAACTGAAGGGTTAGAAAAGTTTGATAGCCGAAACTACATTTATAGATTCAAACAATCTGGCCACTTTACTACATGCAATCAGTAAAGGATAGTTTCGAGGATGAACCAATTTGCAACATTCCATTGGTCGATTTAACAGGCAACGTTCTCTCTATTTACGATCTTATTTCGGTGTATTAGTTAAAGTATATTTACAGTTTCAACGTAAATAGATTTACTGATAGTTTGATATATACAAATGTTATAGGTGCTTTGTATAAAAAACAAGTTTCAAAGAATTTGTAATTTTATAAAATTTTGTTTAAAAAAATGTAAATACGGGCTTCAAGCTACCTGAAATATTGACACTAAATCACAGTGAGTCTATTGTGCTACAAACTCTTCTAGGATGGACGAGAAGATGCGAATTATAAACCTTATACTGGAAGCCCCAACGCGTGAACAACATATTAGTATTTTCAGGGGATATTAATAAGCAAATTTTCATTAGATAATTTAACTTGTTTTAAAAAGCATTTTACAATCCAACATAAGGTTTGTTACGGTAGGGCGTTTTAATCATGTTCGAGAAGAATTCAGAGGAAGTAAGCTGGGATGTGGGATCGTTGACATGATGAAAAATAGACGAAAACGTGAAAGCAGTGAAGAAAGTTGTTTTAAAAAAACATGAAATCACTATTAAAGAAGTTGTTGAGTTGACATATCGATTGGCTCCACCTCTGCATTTTTTTATATTTTGGGCATAACTCATATGTCAGGGAGGGTTGTGCGCAAGCTGCTAAATTTTGACTAGCTGTAATTGTTTGTGATAAATCATGGATATATGCCCCAAAAATAAAAAGAGAGATATTGGAAGAGGTTTGCAACGATGTAGGAGGTAAAGGCTGGATCGCTGGAACAAGTCAAGGTAAAACCGAAAAGTTCTCATTAGAAGTGCTTCGAAAATTGGAATTAGCGTTGGCACAAATGTACTATACCTGGGAGGAATACTTTGAAGGCGACAGAATAAGTATTAATAAATAAGTGATTTTTTTTCGACGTTAAAATATAAAGAAGATGCAACTCAATTCTTTTCAAATTTGGTTTATATGGAAATTTGGGAGATCAAATTTAAAGCACATAAATAATATAATAAACTATAAACATAAACTAGTATGAATATTTAAATCAAGAAATTGATTTGCTGTAAATATGAATGAAAATTTCCAAAAAAAAAAGTAAATAAATACGAAACATATCCTATTAGACAAAGTCACGTTTCGAGCATTTCCAATCAGTTAAGCTTAGTGACTTAGTGACCAGTACGAAGTGTGGTAGCTCCTGATGTGCGTTGACTCATTTTAGTTTTAAAGCAACGGAAAATAATACGTTTTCCATAATTTATTTTAGCGCAGCTCAATATATATAAATTCCTTACATTGCAGATATAATACCGTATACCCTTTATCCCTTTACGGCTCTCCTACTTCCTTGTTTTAGTACTAAGTAAATTATTTGTATTTATAAATAGCTGCTCTATTAATGTCTTCTTTCTTGTAATCCTTCATTTCATTACTCAGTATTTTGATTTTCGATCTGACACGTAATGAATTCAATCGGCTTAGAATAAATTTAGGTAATAATATACACTCACATACACATACTACGTCAACCATCCGATCATTCAATTTCCTTATACTACCTACACTTCCTTCCTTGACCATTATACTGGCCTGACCAAACTTTCACTACGTGCCTCGTTTAAACTAATACCAGCATTTACTACAACACTGAGTAAATCCTTCACATAATGACATTTTGTGTGCCTTTGTCATCCGTGAACGTTTTTTGGTCGCATAGCGAAGACAATAAATCAGTACATTGTACAAATTGTTGTCACCATGCTGACAATTTGCGATGTAATTTGAAAATAAAAAAAAACTCCAGTGGCATGAGGAAGCTGGCTGAGAATTGGGAGGAAATCTCATCAGCTTGACTATTATTCGTCAACTAATGAGATTAGTAATGGCAATGGAAAAAGCATAAAGTATAAATCGACGTAAAAAGAAGAATGAAGAGAAAAGCGTAAGGTTAGATTATGGGCGTTGTGTGTGTACTTATTTTATGTGGCTTGTAATAATGTGTAACGCAGACGGACAATGATGTTTTGTGTTTTTACTTATATCTGTTGGCCTACTGATACGCTGGGTATTAGAATTTGGTTCAAATAATGACCGTTTATAATAGCCTAGTGGAACAGAGAGCAAGACATAGACCAAAATGCTCGCGATGTTGTCAGGAACCTCATTAAATATATCCGTGCATTGGTTCGTACACAAAAGAGAGTAGATACTCAGAACGTTGTAAGAAATTTAAGTTAAAAATTGCTTCATTACTGCATCTACGTCATACATCAGATTGCTTAACGCTGTTTTGTTAATCAATGCAGAATTTTGCTCGTATTTGATTTAAAATATGACCATTATTTTACAGAACGACCAACTGTGCGCGTTAAAGAACCAACTGATTTAATACCACAAATCACAATCTAACCTAATGATGGAAACAGTAAGTGGTATGTAAGCGATCCAAGTGCAACCGCTACCGATTCATTTCATCAATAAGAAAATTTCTGAGTTTCAGGAGCTAATGTTAAATAGTCTTGTGATCAAATCGACTCGAATATGGCGTGGAAAGAGAGCAACAATGGTCACTCCCGTTAAATAAAAACTTTACCATCCTCTTTCTCGTTTTGGTTTTTAAATCGGCTTTTAGTAGTTATGCTATGCGCTTATGTTTTAATTTACTACAGTTTATTTAAAGACTACCAATATCTAGAGTTTCTTATTTTAGCCGAATTGAACAAAATGTACCAGCCATTTCCTCTTCTTCATACTAAAATTTAAATATATAATTGGCGCTTATACCCTTTTTGGGTGTCTGGCAGAGTTTCTTGTTTTAATGTGCGTTTTGATTACTTTTGCACAAAATGGAGACACCTACAGTACTACGTCGCCTCCGAACGGAGTAGCTTTTTCATGGCAGTCCAGTTCCTGCCGCTGGACGTCGGCTTTTAGAAGAAAACTTTTTCTATCGTGACCGAGATTTCGAACTTTTGCACTTCCAAAGAAAGAGATATAAGAGGTAGGAAACCTAGCCGACCATTGCAGATAGACTGCATATAGAATTGGTCTAGGAGAAAGAGTTTTTTGTTTTAGTCCTACTATTTTTTTATTATCGCATAGGATGCGAGAAAACTTCGAATTTGAGGCGAAAGTTTAACACAAATGTATTGGAAATCGGGTCATGGCTTTCGATATCGGCTTCAGTCCTAATTTAGGTGTTTTGAAGTGTCTCACTCTTCACTTTTCTGATTTAACACCAATTTTTAAGCTATTAAAACGTTACCATATATATTTGTAATCTACAGTATTTTTAATGGAAGCGTGACCGACAAAATTCAAAGAGTTCCGATAGAAAAAATTTAAGTGCTGCTAAATAGGCGTATCATTTTCGCAATACGCGGGTATAAATGGCTATGTAGATAAATAAATAAATGAACTTGTTAAGACTTTGTGAGAAATTTAGAATGCATACGTTGTTTTTGCAAAATGAGTTCCGTGTACGAAAAATGATGCGAAGCAGTGTTCCTACATACAATATACGCCCTATAGGCCAAAAAATGTCACATGCATCTGTAGCAGAATATTTGAAGAAGTCGAATACGTTTAGAGATAAATGAGTGCATCGCTATACCGAAATGAAAAGCGTTGACGACTTCCCCGGACGAGACCCAACGGAAAATACCTCTCCTAAACAAGATCAGACCATTGACTTAATATATTTGTGACAAAGCCGAACTTATCGTTGTGCGAAACTGAAGCAGTTTTAAAGAAAAATCGTACTAATGTGTCCAAAAACACAAAGGTACAACTCGGCACGTAGAAGACCTTAAAGTCCGGAGCATATTGGAAAAAATCGCTCTCCCATTATCATGCTTTGAAAAAATACTTGCATGGGCTAAGGCAAATTCAGGACACAATTGGGCAAACGCATCTTCCTTTTGGCCTAATAGTTGCATATATCGGTCCAGGTGTACTGCTGATAATCGTAAACTACAATGAACTGTTCGTCATACAATTAAGGTTCATGCTTGGGGATGCTTCTCCGAAAAAGGATTTGGGCGTTTACCGCCAATTTTAACAAAGTTTTGATGAATAAAATTTCCAAAAAAAAAAAAATTACTTCCGTCATCTACAAAGATGTTTGGAAGAACTAACTGGCTTTGTATTTTATAAGAGGACTATGACTCCAAGCATCGAAGTCGCATGTGTGTGGAGTGTAAACAAAAAATGGGATAGATATGTTGGATTGACTTTCACAGTCATCTGATCCCAACCACTTTCAAAGATGTGTGGCCAATAGTTAAGTAAAAACTCAAAGGTAAACAATTATAGACTATGGCTATGACTAGAAGTTATGAATCTGTTATAACCAATGGTGTTGGCTATACATTTTAAGTTCCCACGACAGTCGGTTCTACGTAATCGGATTTATATCCGGCCAAGGACTGTCACTTCAGCAGCATTCTTCGTATATGCACGGGCAATGTTTATGCTGGTACAACAACTATACATTTTACTGAATATAATCCGAATAATTACTATTATCAGCCCATACAATGCAGTTTGCCAGAGTCGAATTGTTCAAATATTTTCTAAGTTATGGCGGTCTCGCTGCTATTAGACAGACTATTAATATATGTTTTGAACATTTCACATTCTAATTTGAATAAAGTTATTTATTAAGCAAAATTATGCAATGACAACATTCGCATGAAAAAAGTATCAGAATTGCAATAATTGCATCAATGTGATATTTTAACTTAATGCAATTAAGGCAAAAGTGCTAAAGGCCTGTAATGCTGTGTCGGTGTATGGAAATATTATATAAGCATACATAGATCTGAGAGTGGTGAATGTGTCGTAATGGAATTAATAAATCACGCATACGCCGTGTCTGCCAATGTGAGTAAATTGTTAGCAGCACTCTGTTGCAATCTTGTACGTGTGTACGTATACTTACATATAAAGTTAAATGCTATAACATTTATGTCATGCGTTAATTAAACGTGAAAATGGAAACCAACTCAAACATATATATACGAGTATATGGCAACAATCTCTGCAGGGAAATATGGCACCGAACTGGTGTGTTTTTGGCGGAATAAGAACTAAAAGTGGTTCGCATTCGATATCGTTCTCAAATAAGTAAAAGGCGAGTTTAGTTAGTTATTCGAATGCAATCTGCTAAGGTTTGTCATAGGCAATTTTTTCAATATTCGGTACTAGACTAAATTCCACCAGTATGTTTTGCGTGCTTTCTTTGCTACTTCCGTACTAATAATTCTAAATTTCGCAAATTAATTTAATAAAGACCAATTTTCTGGGTTCCACAAGCACTGTTACCGCTGTTGCAATACTCAGCAAGGTAAATCAGCGTTTCTCAAACAGTGGTGTGTGCACCACCAGCGCTGCTGAAAGTAACTCAAGCTTTTTAAAAAAGGGTTCAAAAATACGCGTAGAAATGAATGTAGAGAAATTCTAATATAAGACATTGAGCACACATTTCTACCAGAAATCGACTTATAACACTTTGTACTGGTAAAATGAAGATTGTGATGGCTAACATTTGGACCCACTATAATCAAATTTAGGCTTGCGGGATTTAATTTTGCTTAACAAAAGTGATCTACTAGTGCAATTTTTATACCTGCGCACTTTTATACCCCTTTATACTACAAAGGCACTTTACAGTCGTAGCAGAATGGACTAGAATTCGGAAAACGTTGATTCGAATAAAAAAAGTAAAGAAAACGTTTTTTCAAATAGCATTCGCCTCTCGGCAGGCAATGACAAGCCTCCAAGTGTAATTCTGCCATGAAAAAGCTCCTCAGAAAAAATATCTGCCGTGCGGAGTTGGCTTGAAACTGTAGGTCCCTCCATTTGTGAACAACATCAAGACGTACACCACAAATAAGAGGATACTAGAATACTAAGAATACTAGAAAAATTTGAAATTGGAAAAAAATTTAATTTAATTTAATTTTATTTTTAATTTAAAAAAAATTTGTTCTTATATATCTAATTAAAAAAATCGATTCTGAGCCGAAAAACAAAATTGCCGATATATCTTGAAAAAAATTTTTTCGGGCGAACAAAGAAATACGTGTCTCATTATTTTGATCAGAGAGTAACGTATTTGAGTTACATCGAAATCGAAGAACATGTCCCGAATAGCCCGGTTGAATTGAAAAGCATCGACATAAATTATGAATTCATACACAGAAGACAAAGGTTGAAAATCTTAAGTTGTGATTGTTTGCATTTCGTCTACGATATAACAAAATCATCACCTCATACTGCCGTACAATCCAAGCAAAAGAATTGTATGAAGGAGCAAAGAGATTTGAGAAGTACTTCCTGATTCAGCCTGACGCTTGAGATACTGTTATTGCCTGAATTGCGGTTTCTGTGTCTGACATTAAAACATAAAATGCTTAAACCCGTTTTAGAACCTGGAGATCAAGAGAGAATAACACTTGCCAATAGGTATTACTTTGAGCTAGGTAGGTAATTGAGAAGTAGAGATCTCTCTCGCGAGCTTGTTTTATGAATGTATTTACTTAAATATATATTAGCATATATGTATATATATATATATTAGTTCCACTGATTCGGGAAATTATCTTCAGGCAACAGCCTTTTATACCTAACCGAAAGAGATGAAGCAATAAATTATATAAATAAGCATAAGGCTATTAAAGAGCAAAAACTCTGCGATGCAAATTGGTTTTGCACTCTTTTAAAGAACGAAAAACTAATAGCGAATAACAGCATAGAAAAATGTTAGTATTTTCTGAAATAATTTATTGAATCAAGTGGTTAGGTATTGATTTATAACTACCAGTAACAATTTTCAATAAAAAGTAAATATTTTATTGACCGTGCAAATCAAATTACATTATCAGTATTTTTACTGACATTTTTGTGCAGTAATCAGTAAAAAATTATTTTTACTGCAATTTATTTCAGTAATCAGAAAAAAAATGTTCTTACTGCAATTTGTATCAGTAATCAGTAGAAGTTTACTGATAGTGCAAACTAAATTTTAAACTAATCGTATCCATTCATTTCAATCGCATCAAATATCAATAAATTTGCCTAGGATAATTTAAGCAACTTTTTTTTTCTTCAGAGTTTCAAAGCAATTTCAACTTGCTCCTATTATAACTATTTAAATTTATAATAATTTAAATTTTACTTGATTGAGATGTGCTACAATAGCAAAATTTTTAAAATAAAATTGGAAAAGGCATATCATATTGTACAATATATTTACTCTTCCAGCCCGAAATATAGTCACCACACTACTTAGCGGTAGTGGACACTCAGAAGACAAATATGAGCAAGGAAGTAGTACGAAATTTACTCGGAAAGTTTAATCGGAAAATTTTTATTTTATTTCAGATTTTCTCTACAAGGCACGCATACATATGTATATATATGTACATATATATGTATTTGGAGTGGAATCGTATATTGTTGTTAATACTTTAGCGACAGATAATCATATTTGAGGAGCGCATTTAATGCCACCTAATAACTGTGCTGTTATGAGTATGTTTTTCAATTAAAAATTTAAACAAATATTTATTATCAGTTTTATGAAATTTTCATTCCGGTAATAAATTTAATAAAATAACTTGAGCAAATGTGTAATTATTGGCGCTCAGCGCGACCATGTTGCGTAAAAAAAGTGTTTTATAATTACATGTTTGCAATAAATCTATTAATTTAATTAACGTTAATACTGATTTAAAAAAAAACGATGCAGCAGGAACTAACGGAACAGCGGCTGCAAGCGGATAGCTTTAATTACGAGCAGTCGGGCGATAATGTCGGAATCAGCCATTGCTTACATTTTACAATCGTGTGGATTTTTGAACTTTGCATGCACACATGCACACATACATATATATATATATTATATATATATATATATTGACACGTGAATGGATCTGTATGCACATGGACGTGGAAGAAAAAAAAATATTTTTTTAAAAAGCCCACAGGCAGATACTTATGTTTGTGTTGCTTTACTCACATGTGTCGGCATGACTTTTTACTGTCATTAATTATTTACTTTATTCTCATATGGATTTAATGCGAAATTAATTTTACGAGATTTTATATGAGCACTTTCCCACGTAGTATGTACTTTAGGCCGAGTAAATTTTCCGATTCTAAGCAAAAGTATTTGAAAAAAAAGTATAGCTTAACCTTGTAGTAATTTTTTAGCCAGTTCAAAGAAGTTATCTTTAATTAATTTCAAATTAGTATGAAGATTAATACTAATTTACTATGCACAAAATTTGTGTAATATAAGCTTGTACCTGGCGATTTTTTGTACACAAAATTTATTTTTAATATGTAGATTTTATGTAAGAAATCACCAGTCAGTGTTAAAAATGCTTTTCCTTTTGATTTTTTTGCAAGTTTCAGCTTGTTTTACGCACAAAAAATTATATTTATTCATTTTCTTATTAAAAAAAAAATAAAATAAAAAATAAATAATTGGCGCGTACACTTCTGTTAGGTGTTTGGCCGAGCTCCTCCTCCTATTTGTGGTGTGCGTCTTGATGTTGTTCCACAAATGGAGGGACCTACAGTTTCAAGCCGACTCCGAACGGCAGATATTTTTATGAGGAGCTTTTTCATGGCAGAAATACACTCGGAGGTTTGCCATTGCCTGCCGAGGGGCAACCGCTATTAGAAAAATGTTTTTATTAATTTTGCTTTCACCGAGATTCGAACCAACGACCTCTCTGCGAATTCCGAATGGTAATCACGCACCAACCCATTCGGCTACGGCGGCCGCCGTATTAAATTATTAAAAATACAAACATAAATAGTTGGTGCGCACACTTCTAAGCCGAACTCCTCCTCTTATTTGTAGTGTGCGTCTTGAAGATGTTCCACATATGGATGGAGGCACATGCAGTATTAAGCCGACTCCGAAAAGCAAATATATTTTATATAAATATCTTTTTCATGACAGAAATACCCTTGGGGTTTTGCCTTTGCCTTTAAACTTTTTCTGTAATTTTGCTGTTTCGTGCATGGATATTCGAACCTGTGCACTCCTGAATGGTAGCTACGCACCAACTTGTTCGTCTACGGCGGCAGTCAACCGTTATGTTAACAAAATTAGAATATGCATAAAAACACAATATGCTGCTCACTACATGCGAAGAGACTCATTCTTAAACACTTTATTTCAGCGGATGCCTTACGTTGCCATATTTTCCACGACCACATGAGCGTTTTCCAATTACCAGATTTGTCAATTTCGGTTGACGGCGTAAATGCCAGAGTGTCCTGCTTTAAACTAATCTCAATAAATGCAAAGTTTGTTCGAACAAGGGGCCCCTTTTGGCAATTAAATTTTGATGTGATAAAAAGCTTCCAATATCTTTAAATAATTTTCTTTTTACTAATGAATCGATATTTGGATAAACATTTAAAAAATCTCTCATTGAGTAACTTTTGTTGCTGTACTCGAAATGCAAAAATTTCAGTTTACTAGTGGCAGTTTTCGACTTACCTTCTGTGGAAACTGAAGAGAAAGTACACTAATCCTTAGATGATTTTTCAAAAACCTGAAACAAAAAAACATTTAGTTATTTTAATTTATAAGATGTTTAATTAAATTTATTTCTAAGAAAGTATGTGCACATCTGACAAAACGCTTAAGTTTGTTTGCAGTTAGTAACAGGAAATTGTTTGTTTTTACTTTCAGTTGAACCGAAACACGGAAGCCTAAGTCAATAAATTAATTGTTAAATTGATAATTCTTTAGTAAAGAATTTTCAATTTCTTTAGTAAAGAATTTTCAATTTCGGGTCTTTAGTGAGCGTATGCAGAAATGTGAACAACAGATTCGTTGAAACTTATACAAGGTGGCGCAAAACTAATTACTCTTTCGGAAGATTTATAATTTTTGCAACTAAACATTTTTACAATTTTGCACTTGTGAACTAGGCAGTATACAAACATACAATCAGTGGAGCGGAAGATTTCCAACACACCAATTTTTTTTTAATTTAGTAAAAAAGTTATTCAACAACAAAATTAATGATCAATTTTACGCAACCTTAAAACGTAACTTAATTTTTGTCCTCGACCGTATGAGAGTATGAGTTGGTCCGTGACTGCCATTCGGGAGAGCGTAGGTTCGACTCTCCGTGCATCACACATCAAAATGATTGAAACACTTTATTGTTATAGCAGTCACCCCCCGGCAGGCAATGGCAAACCTCCTACTATGAAAAGGGTACTCCCAAAAAACCATAAACCAATCGGAGTCGGTTTGAAACTGTAGGCCCCTTCATTTGTGGAACAATATCAAGACGCACGCCACAAATAGCAGGAGGAGCTCGACCAAACACCTAAGAAATGTATACGCGCCAATTATTTATTCACTTTTTTATTTTTGTTATTTAAATTTGTAAAGTATGAATGAATGAAATATGATAAATAATAAAAAATTTAAACTGGACATGTGACGATTTCATGAAATGCGTAGAATTGGGCTATAAAGTATAATATTATATATACCCTCTACCCTCGACCAAACACCTAAGAAATGTATACGCGCCAATTATTTATTCACTTTTTTATTTTTGTTATTTAAATTTGTAAAGTATGAATGAATGAAATATGATAAATAATAAAAAATTTAAACTGGACATGTGACGATTTCATGAAATGCGTAGAATTGGGCTATAAAGTATAATATTATATATACCCTCTAATCTTCGTATATTTTTCCGTAGGTGTCTACTTCTCTCCCTGATTCATCTGTATCGTCCTCATATTCTTCCCCATCGACTGTGTGCCTTCTGACTGCGATTGTCTCATAACGCTGTATGGCAAAATCAATTTTTTTTTTGTATTGGACTATACCAACTTTTTCTACGAGAGTGAGTCATAAGTGATAAGTTATTTCTCCTATGGTCGAGATATGGTCCTATGTTCAAGATATGGGCTTTCAAAGCTCAAAATTGGGTACTTATTAGAAAATAATTTAAATTTAATGTGTGTGTAAAATAAAGGAAAATGCAAACATAGGTATGGTTGTGATCCGCCCATTCCACCTATATAAATAGTGTATAAGTTGTTTGCGCAAAATTATATTACAGGTGGTGATCCTAGTGATCAAAGATCAGATCTTCGAAAAATTAAAAATTAATTTAAACATTTTTTAATCGACTTTGAGAAATTGATCTTATATAAAATGTGATTGGTGTATCAGGTGGTGACATGCATCATTAAACATACTTCGTATATAAAGATTAAAAAACATGTTTAAATGGAAAAATATCTATTTCCATCAAAAATATATTTAACCAAAATGAAATAACTAGATAGTAAAACTTTTGAGTGCTTTATTAATAAAGAAGAGAAAATTAAGTTTACTATAATTTTTTTATATAATTTCTTATGTAAATTTAGTGGCTGATTCTAATTATATATAACGATGGACGTGTTTTTTTCTCTTGCTCAAGCTGAATGTTTTTTTCCATTGCCTAAACTAACGTAAAACTTAATTCTAAATCACAATTTTCCATGTTGTTTTGATGTCAAAAACTGTAGGAAAACGTACGGAGTAAACAAGACATGCAACGTACTTCATCAGCATTATCAGCAAATGGGGATATTTTGCTATTACTTACACCAGCTGCCCGCTTCTCCTGGATCACTTTGCCTCTCATCTGCTGATTTTTCCTTGTTTTTCTTATCGTTGATGCTAGACAAATTTTTGTGAAATGCCGTTCAAGTGACTGTCTTCAACTTCATATAACTGCAGGTTGTTATGGTCACGTACAGCTTACTCGCGTGCTCTCAATGGCAACCATACAAATTTCTCTGATTTTTTTAATTTCGTTTTACTTTTAATTATTCCTTCCCCTTCATTAAAAACTTCTTCGTCATTGTTGTTGTAACAGCATATAACTTTTGCAGTGGCACGCAAATGTTACATCCCTTATACGCCATGGTTTGGTGGGTCATTATCCAATAAAGGCGATATTTCTATGCTTTTTTGCGAAAAAGGTGTAAAAACTAGAACAAAATTGTGTTAAGAATATGCCCCAGAAGATACGGCGAAAAATTTATTACGTACCCTTTTCAGTGAAAAGTACTCGGTATTTCAACAAGAGTCTGGCACATAAAGCTAAACCAATCCACGAAAGAGTAAGGCAAAGTATTCTATCATTTATTGCTGCTGAAGATAGGCTCTAGATCAGCCCAGATTTAAATCATCTCCACAACAAATTGTAGTCAGATTTAGAGGATATGTTCTGCAAAGTTCGCTAACAAAATTTGGAAAATTTTAAGCTAGCACTTAATGCAGCAACGACTTCCATATACGAGGTGTTTTCAAAAATAAGGTGATGGTTTAAAATATCGCAAGCTACGTACAGTTTACTTTCGATTTTTATCTTTTTCTATGTTAGTACACTCATCTCGAAGATATGTTCAAGGCTTTAGCAAAATACGGGCCCGGCAATCGAAGCATAACCAATTAAAAAAACCATAAATTTAGTTTGGAAAATTACTTGTATTCAATTTAAATTAAAAAATGCAATCGAAGTATAACCAATTAAAAAACCATAAATTTAGTTTGGAAAATTACTTGTATTCAATTTAAATTAAAAAATGTGTGAAATACAAAACTAAGAATAAATTTACTTTTGCTCGATATGATCACCTTTTGCCTTGACTATGGCCTTGAGACGGTCTAGAAACGAATTGCGAGCTGCCCGAATGTGACTTGTAGGTATTTTGGCCCACTCGCGGACAATGACTTTTTTGAGCGCCTCGAGACTAGTGAATCTTTTAGTTCGGACCTTCCTCTCCAAAACGGCCTAAAGAGAATAATTCATCGGATTCGCGTCTGGTGAATTTAAACGCCATTGTGTGGATGTTATAAAGTTCGGAACGTCGTTTTTTAGTCATTTTTGGTTCACTCGAGCTTTGTGAGACGGTGCCGAGTTCTGTTGAAAAGTCCATGGTCTGCCAAGGTTTGCCTGCCCACGACTTCAAAGTAACCTCCAGAATACTTTCCCGATAATATTTCGCATTTACCTTGATGCAAGGCTCCATTGGAAATTGCCCATCTGCGGTTACAGCGGCCCTGTGACAGGTACTGCATACTGGTGGCCAATCGTTGACTCAAATTCTCGTATGAACGGTCGGTCAAATGAACCCTATCGTTTTGGGATTTTAAGAACCGCTCAATTTGAAAAATGGTCTCATCAGAAAACGCAATGTTCGGAAATTGTCCGCTTTCGGCCAAGCGAAGCAACTCCTTCGCTCACTCAAGTCTGACTTGTTTGCTGCTTTGGTGTGAGATCATGCACCTTTTGGATATTGTAAGGCTTGTCTTTGAGACGATTTTTCAGTATGCGGCGGATGCTATGGTCAGATATTTTCAGTTCTTTTGCCATTTGATTGGCACTTCGTCGGAGATTTCGTTCAAGTCGCTTCTTCACTTTTTGACCCATTTCACGTGACATTGCAGTCTTTTGATGACCACCTCCATGACGTTTCGCGGCGCTACCAGTATCATTGTAATGAGTAATGGTGCGATAAAGAAAAACTTTATATAATTTAAGGTGCTCGAGTTCACGACCAATCGCTGGTTAGTCAACTAAGCAACAAAGCGATCTGCAGCTGGTTACACTTCGAGTGCCGGACCATGTTTAGTTTGTTTGGGAGAGACATATATAAGGCAAGTATTTGCGTGTTCGGCAATTTTCTGCCATTTCTTCTTGCACTAATTTGAACTTCTAACAGAACTTTTGGTGCGAGCAAGCATTAACAATATTTTGGTTTGTTTTGCAAGAGACTTATTAGCAGCAAATGGACACAAATGTTTTAATATATTGCCTTAATTTTATTACTGTAATTAGCAGCTAATGAATTATAGGAAGTAGGGGATAGACCTGTAAATTTCATAATGAGATTCATTTAATTTATGAAATAGTTAAAAGCCGCTTTAATATGAAATGTATTCACAAATTTTGGCATATTTATTTGACGCATATAAATACAGCAATAAACAAAATGGTTTTGTATTGTATTTATCTACTGGTACTAGTAATCAACGGCCATCAACACGCGTGCCATGGCGTATACATAATTTATTTACATTGGCCTAAATTAATGAATTCCAGCGGTTTTCGAAGTGCGGTGTACGAGTTTGTCATACGTAAATACAAATAAAATGCATATTTAACCTAATTTGTTTTCTATATATTTCTATAATTATGTTTGTTTTGTTGTTATTAAATTTCAATAATACTTTGCAATGAGTAATGGGCTGTGGGCCTACTTTTTCTAACTACGTAAGTATAGATGGTCAAAAAAAAAAAAATACAAAATAGTTAATAGTATGAATCAAAAGAACAAAAGAGTCTTAAACAAGAAGGGATACATGGCACGTTATTCTTTTCTGAAATATTGATTTATAACCACTTGTTTATATATTTCGCTTATTTACCAACAAAAACAAACAATTTTCAAAATTCCCTATATCCATTTCCAACTCGACATTCCATCTTGAACTAAAGGATATTCGAACTCTATCTAAAACCTCTTCAGTGCCTTAGATTTGTATGAGTGTTAAATTGATTCGCAGCTTCAGCATTTAGAGTATTACTATAGACTAATGTTTTCAAATATACCTTCACACCTACGTGGGAAAGTTTTGTGTAAATGCTCAGTAATGGAAATTCACAGAGAAAAATATTGACAGAAATTGAACCAAGACAATATTTCCAAAATGAGCTCATATTAATCCGAAGCAATTGTCATGACAGGGCAAGGGACAAAAATAGATATCCATCGGATTCAAACATCTTCGCCATGGCTTGGCTATGAGTCTATGCCAAATTAAAAAAAAATAGTCAAAGTAAAATTCTTGAGAATAAAGATTGGGTACAAGTTAATCTTAATTATTTGTAATCAAAAGGAGAAAACTACTTGTACATTTGTCATTGATAATACCTTTAAGAATCTATATTAAATTTAATAGCGCACATTATTGTGGAAAATTTTAATACTACATTCTTAGCCGTGTGGGTAATTTTCAACCTATTTTTTAAAGCTATTCTAAAAACTATCAAGTTTTTAAAGTCAATGGAGGATTAAAATGTGGCATAAAAATATTTCGCGGAAAATTTCAGTAGGTATATTTTCAGACGTAAGCAATAACGGGAAAAGGTACACTATTAATTTGCTCAACTTTGTCGATAAATGGCAATTTGTGCCGGCGTCATTAATTTTACATAGCAGACCACAACTTAGAGAATATTTTGGAAAAAATTTCAGTATCACTATTTTCTTCAGAAGAAATAAAATGCCATTGAAATTTCGGGGTTATTGAAGACTAAAACTAAAGATTTGCCAAGTTGCTTTCATTTAGTTAAAACTTGTTCGTGTTGTTATTAAGGTACTGCAAGAATTTGACAGCAAGTGCCAACAAAAAGCTTTTAAATTATAATAACATCCGAATTTAGCTTTATGCGAATAAATATTAGTAAAACTTTTGCGTCGTTAGCATTTTTTCACACATTTTGACATAAAAGGCATTCTTTCGTCATATGAGTTTTCGAAGCTTTTATTACGCCGAATTTGTACTTGATGAGGAATATCGTGGCCAAACAACACCATGTGCAAGCTGAAAGTGTTATAAGTCATCAAACATGAGCTGAAAAGTTATATAGGTCTAGTTTTATTGTATTCGCCCCTTTTTCAGTTAGTATATACAAAATTAATGATACTCCATTCATTATTTTGTGGGTTACTGTGCTAAAAATGAAGATACTTTTGTTATTTATTGTTTACTATTAAGAGAGTTTCGTGTTTTAATTTGACACGGTTTCTTGATGCGAAAAAATAGCGATCAAGCAAAGTAATGGCCTGAAAAGTCTTATGGGGACTCCGCTCCATCAGAAAAAACAGTATAACGTTAATTTGCTGACTTCAAACGTAGTGGTAGAGACATCAATGATGCACAACGCAGTGAACGTCAAAATGAGGCGGTAACACAAGAAACATAAAAAAACACAAAACCGTTTTGAATGATCGAAAAGTGAAGTTGCGTGAGTTAGGTTGGCATCGTAAAGATACCAAAATAACATGTTGGCTTTATATTGTACGAGCATTTGACTAACAGAAAGCTCTGTTCAAAGTAGGAGTCGCATTTGCTTACTTTCAAGTCAACGCACCGTGTCACAAGTCAATCAAAACAATGGTAAAACTACATGAATTGAACTTCGAATTGCTCCCACATCCACCGTATTTGCCAGGTTTGGCTCCCAACGACCATTGGCTGTTCACAGACCTCGAAAAATGCTCGCCGATAAGAAATTTCGCTCGAATAAAGTTATCGCTGAAACGGAGGCCTATTTTGAGGCAAAAGATAAATCGTTCAACAATAGAGGTATTGAAATGTTAGAGTGGTACTGCAATGATTGCGTAGCTCTTAATGGAAATTACGTTGATAAATAATGCTAATTTTGAACAAAAAAGATGTGTTTTCCTTGTTAGTCACGGGACTTTCAACCCATGAAATATTTTGGAGCCACAATCGGATTCAACTCCTCCACAAACTATCAAATGCGCCTAATCACATGTTTCAAATAAAAGAATTTTGGTGCACAGTTGTATCAAAATATTCAAACATGTAGGAGTTTTTGTTGCCACCCCATATATATTTAGTTTTTGCTATACATAATAATATGCAATCGAATAAAGTTCATAATATTCAAATTAAACTCTGGCAAAATATTTCTTATATATTTATATAGCAATTTTGCATTTAGTTTTTTTTTCTTGCTCTCTGAAACAAATATTATATGATTTGTTGATAAAGTTACCCCTAAGAAAGATATTCAAGAGTAAAATGCTGTTCATGGTGGGTATTAAATTTAGTTTTGGAAGTTTTGCTACGGTTTTGATGTAATCATTCAACTCAACTAATATATAAAAATTAATTAAGAAGAAATATTAAGAAAAAGATAGGTTGTATTCACTTACAACTTATCTAAATACTGTTGACCCTGAACACCACTTTAATCTTGAATAACTTCCGGAGTTGGGTATTTATTGAAAAATCATAAATAGAGCGGTCAATTCCCTATAGAAATGTACATTGGTCATTGCTGTACACTGTCTTGTTTGAGACAAAAAAAGCTCTAAATACTTTGCAATATTGTGTGAGATATGCAATATGATTTCGGCACCGTTACGGCTACGATTTGAGAATTAAGATCTTTTTCGGATTGGATATTCATTTATAGAGCAAAAACTAAAAATTTGCAGAGCGGCAGCAAAAGTAAACCAACTTGGAAAATAACGAACACCCTAGTGTGTACTAATACATACACATATGTATGCGTATTTAGAATTACTAATTACGCACATTTCGTTTGGCGCATTTGATTGTGGTGTGGTTGTGTCTAGTGTGGTTAACCGCATTCTTAATAATTAAATTGAATTCTGTATTGCGATAAATACATTAACATTGCATAAATGTTTCAATATTTCAAATTAAAAATTTAAAAACCAAAACAAATAATTGTGTGAAATGTATTTACTGTATATATGTATGCATATTTGTTTGCTTTTCCAGCGGCAGAAATAAAAGGTTTTGTGAAAGGAAATTATTTGCCAATGTTAACTACAAATGAATAAGTAGTATCGCTTATTTTTTTAAGAGCTTGAGAACTTAAAATGATGAAAGAAAACAGACAGAAAATTTCATAGGATTTAGTTTTTTGAATAAGATATCCGGCATATATCCGCCGTGACTACGAGTTACATGGTTCATTCGATCAGTCCAATTTTTGACTACTTTTTCAAATAAATCTGGTCGCATGCCGTTAATGGCAAGTTGCGTCGATGTTTAGCTGATAAATTTTTGGAAACAAAAATTCAGTTTCAGCTTGTAACCCGCATGTAAAATGGACAAAGGGCTATATGAACTTCGCGAACAGATATATATTTTTCAATTTGGAAGCGTTGTTCTGGCGTTAAATGTTTCATAACGGCTTGCCAAATCTTACTGTACAGAAATATCAACGTAGTTTGCCATTCTGAGCTGCAAAACCAGCTAAAAAACCATCCGATTCAAAATCTTTTTCGTGTGCTTTTCGACAAATATCAGGATTAGCTTCTACAACTGCCTTTGGCCAACGCATTTCATTGAAAACAAGTAAGGAGGCTAAATTTCATATACGAGTACTCGCGCTCATTTTAGTAAAATTTAATTTGAGCTGGATTTAGTCTTGGAATCAAAGAGACTCATATACAATGAGAATTACAGCCAGACAGACGGAAATGCCCACCTCTGGAACTGGTTAGAGCGTCGAAAAAGTGGAAATAGTTGTACTAAAAGACCTTGATGTTTGTTGAAGAATGTTTGAATATTTACCAAAATATGTATACTAGTTCGGGGAAAAGGAGGTTATGGATTCCTAACTTCAACAATGTACACGTTCAGACATTTTTCTTGAACGTAACTATTTTACCAGATGCAATATTTGTAAGTAATGCTAGGCCTATCGTACAGAACGTCGATAGTACGCTTCTAGATTATCTTTGAATTTCGTGTATTTGGCATTCAAAATCAATGTATGTATATTTGTTTTAAATGCTAGAATAATCTTAAATAAAAATGTTTGAAAATGTTTTATCTGCAATTAAAAATGTATTAACATTGGTGAAGTTTTCTCAAAACGTCTCTAATCTACAAAATATTGTAATTTACAAAAATTGTGATCTTTCTATTAATAATTATTCACAGATAGTAATAATAAAAAAAAAAACGAATTTCCCAATGTTCTATAGAGGAGTTCAAGGGGCGAGGGATAAGTTTTGTTAAAGCTTAGACACTGATTCTCCTACGGATAAGAGTTGAGAAATCCACACCTACTTGTACGCTGTCCATCTCACCAAAATTTAAAAAAGAATGCTACTTGCCTCAGCGTAATCGCAATCTTTTCCTTCGGGCTATTACATTTGCGCACGTTAGAATTTTGTTTTTGTGCTCGGACCTATTACCAGGACATACTTGGACGACATGACCCAGCCAACGATGCCGCTGCGTCTTTATTCGCTGTGCAATGTCTATGTTGTCGTAAAGCTCATACAACTCATTGTTCCATCGCCGACGGCGAGTGTGACCAACGTACAAATGTCCAAAAATCTTCCGCAGAATATTTCTCTCAAACACTCCAAGCGACGTCTCATGGGAGCTTCTGCACTTACTCATTGGGAGAGGACTTTACTGCTCAATTGCTTACTTAGCGCAAAGTAACACTTGTTGGAAAGAGAAATTCTCCGCTGGATTTCAAGACTGACATTATTATCGGTGATAATGCAGAAATCTGTCAACACTGGCGTGAGTGCCGGAGAGTGTGCTAACTGTTTGCTTAATGACAGGAAGTATAACGTTTTGTCCTCGTTTACCACCAAACCCATTCGCTTTGATTCTTTATCCAGTTTGGAAAAGGCGGAACTAACAGTGCGGTTGTTAGGGCCGATGATATGAATATCATCAGCATACGCCAATAATTGTACGCTCTTAGAAAAAATTGTGTCTGAGCGAATAAGTTCTGTGGCTCGCACGATCTTTTCTAGCGTCAGAATCATCGCTGCTGGCATTGAGCTGGGATTGCAATTACATGTCCAATCGTATAAGTGAATTATTTATCGATAGCTAGACATTTCTCTGTAATGGAGTACGAGCGGGACGCTGGCGCAATTACTGAGTCTAGATCTGAAGAAATGATCATTAAATCTGAATGTCTCGCATTATTTGTTTGACTATCTTCACACAATAGAACATCCACTGCTTCTTCACCACTTCTAAATTAGTTTTTGCCACAAACATTTCTAATTATAGGAAAGAAGAATTTTGCGCATAACAAATAAAATATAATAAGCGATAGAAACGAAAAAATAAAAAATATATAATTATATTTTTGTTGCTTCTTGTACAGCTTTTTAACTAAACAAAGGTATGAGTTTCAGTATGATACAAATTTTTCTCCACTCATTCTATGAATACTCTGCGCTGTGTGGGACCACTTCTTATGTCTCAGATGTGCGTAAGTACGAGTAATATCATCTGTTAGACTCATACAAAATATAACGTATCACCTAGTAAACTATAAGTATTTTTCTTTTTTTTTTTTGCCTTGCATTCAACGTAATGCAATTCATGAAGTGTCTTGTTTGTGCCGCTATACTAAGCTCATTCTTCTGCACCCACATATGCATTAATATATGTAGATAATGCATACAACTTGAGCTCGCGGCATTACAACGCGCGACACGCAAAAGTACATTTGAGTGCTCCACATTTTTGCATCTTTGCACCTTTCGCACATTGATATACTTGAGGCTATTACTTCACGAGACATAATGGGACGTATGCAAAATGAGGAGGATGAATGCAAAATATGGGGTGTTGTTTATAAGCGCACATTTATAAACATTCATCTTAATGTTGATAGAGGAATGAATTTGCACTGGGTTTTAAATTTTTGCTTCTATGTAAGTTTATGGTTTATGGTTACTCTATTGAGACCCATGTGGGTGAAACAATTTGTGTTATGCACTGACTCAACGCTAATTTTTCAAAAGCTTTATTTCATTACCTTAACCTTTAAATGTTTGTTGCAACAAAAAAAAAAAAAAACACAAAAAACGTATAAAAATCTGCATAAGCTATTGGGTTACAGTTTTGAATTTTTTTATTTAGGAATAGTTTTTTAAGTTCCAGAAGTTATCAGAAAATTAATTATATTTTGGCTTTTCGCTACTTGATATTCACTTTTGGATAAAGATTGTTTATAGCTTTTTCTTTAAATAAATAAAGAGATTTTTTGCCATGCAATTTTTTATAAAGATTAAGGTTTTGCGTTTTGTTAAACCAGCCCCACTCAATTGATGGTTTGAAGCCCACGTAGCTCCACTTGAAATTTCTCTTCTAAAATGTTTATGATGAAGCCAGTCAAATATTGTAATCTAATCATCTACATATATATAATCTTCATTTTTAAAATGAAGTGCAATAAGTTTTGAAGAGTTTATGAAGCTTATATTACGTATGTATAAGCCTATGCCCTTCCGGACGCCGTAGCCGAATGGGTTGGTGCAAATAATAAACTTTCTTTTTATACCACTTGTCTCTCGGCAGGCAATAGCAAACCTCCGAGTGTATTTCTGTCTTGAAAAAGCTCTGCTAAAAAACCTAGCTGCTGTAGGGAAGTGGTATAAAATTCTAACATTTTAACTTTTTTATTAATTTTATTTCAAACTCGATATGACCGCACCGAACGATACAAATTAAGTCGCTAGTGAAACAGCGAAAGAAAACAGATATGGAAGAATATAAGCGTAACTGATTCCATGACAACAGAACATTACACAATTTTTCATGCAATAATAATATCTCTGGCTGACCAATAGCAATGGGCGAAGTGAAAGATACTACCAAGCGCTCAAAATACAATAAAGTTAAGATTCAGACGAAATACCAGCGGAAGTTTTATTACTCATAAATGAAAACAACATAATTTTACTTTTGCAAGTTTTTAATTATATTTACGATACCTGTCAGATTCCATGAAATTGGCTAAAACCCGTTTTCTTTCAAAATTGCTAAAAACTGTAAAGAGCTTAATGATATTCCTTACAAAATTCCTATGCATTATAAGTTGTCTGCAATCGTAAATCAGATGCTTTTTCAATCCGTTTTTGAAACGATGACTGGATTGAAGTTACAGTTTCATACCCTAGCTAAAAGGCATATTGCATTTTTCAGGTTGATATTTGGCAGTGACTCATCGATAGTTTCTCCCCGTGTTAAAATGTGACATAAGAGGAATTCTTTGTAGTTCAATTTAGTAAACCTTATAACGTTTTGACCCACGGGCTGTATTAGAGCCGTACACTTTGGAGGAAGGCATAACTGACTGTGACTGTCGTAGCTCTTTAACGCGTCTTCTTTGGAATAACAGGGAACATTATCAATAAGAAGTGCTTTTTTCGGAAGATTTTGTGCATGAAGGAACTCTCTTACCTGTTCATTTAACAAATTTGACAAAAAATTTGACACCCCTGGAACAAATGTTCTGTGAAACAATTCTTCAAAGGAAGAAGAAGTTAGCGTCATCAAAGCACTTTTATTTCCTTAGTAGCCAACAGGCATATCAGTAAAACATTTAGATGAACGCGGATTCACAGATCTCCCAATAACCATTATTTTTACTTTATGATTTCCAGCAGCATTCGTTTACTTAATCTTCGCATAAATTCTGTGACAAATTTTACAACGTATACGGCGAGAATAAATTCGTAGGAGAAAGTCTCGCTATTTTTGCTTTTGTTCGTACTCAGTTTCGTGGCAAATTTCCCTGTTTAACAATGGAGTTGGGAGCTAAGGAAAGTCCCGTTCCTGCAATTGCATTACTTAAGTTAGGTAAAGGAGCAAGTGAGATTTACGAATTGCTGACAAAACTAAAGCTACAGAAGTCGGAGTTAGGGTTTAGTACGTAGGTGTACTGTTTCGCAAGTCCAGTTTAGTAGTAATACTGACTGTGCGTGGTCCCGAATGAGGTGCACCCTTAGCAATCAGTATGAATCGTGCATGCCATCTATATTGACGGTATCTATGTAAGATTCCCCCTTCGGATAAAAAAAAAAAAACATACAGAAAAACAAGTGGTAAGTGGTCATCTTCGCGTGGTTCGGAGAAGTGCAGCCATAAAAGTCGTTCAAGAAAGAATTCGCCTTAAAAGCCCCCTTAGGGAAATGCATGTATCAACTAGATCCATGTGAAGACTAATTAGAGGTGACCTCCACATGAAAGCCTTCCGTCGCTCAACTTGTCATCTTTTGACAACGCGCTTGAAGAAAATTATACTCGATAGATGCAAGCAGCTTCCTCGGTTGCACGTGGTGTACGGCCATGAAAATATTCTTTTCACATTTCTCTGAAAAATGGTTAGGACCGGATCAAAGTGTACCAGGAGGATGTCATAGAAGGCGTGGAGGAGCAGTTGAGCAGTATTCTCTTCAATGGAGAATGTTGGGTCTTCCAGCAGATTCTGCTCCAGCCCATAAAGCAAAAACCACCCAGCAGTGGCTGAAAAACAATATTCCTGGGTTTATAGTCGCAGAATATTGGCCGTCTGGAAAAGTTTAAAACTAAGGCCCTTGGGCTATAGTTAGCGGTCAGAATTGGAGAACATGGCCTGTCGAAGACTTCACAGAAATTAGTGTTTCTCATCTTTGTTCGAGCAGCGCCGACAGTATCCATGGAAACCGTGTGTGCTGCAATAACTGAATGACCTTAACATTTGAAGGCTTATGTAAAAGCAAATGGGGGCCATTGCCATAGAAAATTATTATTATTTTTTTATTTTAATGTAATTAAATATAATTAACTTTATTAAACAACGGATTATAATTTCTTAGCTTAACATGTAACAGAACTTAAGGCAGGACTAAGTTTATATATTATATCTACACATTAGTTTTCAATACTTGCCTAAGTATTAACTGTGCAGAATGGGGCGACAATATACATTTGTAAATGCTGTGTGCCGTGGACAGGGTCTAATGTATTATATGGTATAATTAAATATATATGTAATATATTTTTCCCTTCAAGAAGTAAAATTATTTTGTTGATAATAAAATATTCTTACAACTCTTATTTACACAGTTCGTTTGCTTTATTAGAGTTTGCGCTCAACAATGACATATGTTTGCACATATAAAAATATTAATATTCTATATACGACTTTCATATTCACACAAATGAAGTGAAGTAGCATGCATTGCAAACAGAAGTATGTGCCATAAGAAAATATAATATAATACAAAATTATCATATTAAGGAAGACCAAATGCAAGAAGCACACGTGAATGAGGAAAACAAACAAACAGAAAATTATTTTCTACCACGATTCTTACATAAAAATGTGTATTAAGTTGTATGCATGGTAACCTGGTAATTGTACTGTCGCAAAACCTACTTCTTTCGAGAGAGCACTAGTCTCAAATTCATTTGAAAGTAGACACTCTCGTTAGCACGAGTCTGCGATAAGAACCTCACTTTGTAGACACTTTTTAGTTTAACTGATAGTGCTGTTCGGTTCCCTCCATCCTTTAAGTGTAAAACAAATTTTCTAATATACGAGCAGCTGACATCGTGGTTGCCGTGGCAATTGCCCTGGCACAATATCCACACTTTGCGCTATTCTTAAACCAGTTTGTAGTCAAATAAGAAATCACTTAAACTTTTCGAACCGTTATGTATTGTAGACTGCCTCGTTTGCTACTGCATGTTAATTTTGCATGCATTTCGCATTTGTATACGTGTGTGGGAGTTTGCGCTCGGATATGGTAATGCGTATTTCCGCTACGGGTGCATTTTGCCATTTCTTTCAGAAAGTCATATCGGTAGGAAAATGCAATTTCAACATTTAAGTCATATTTATTTTGCATTTTATAAGCTTCAGCTCAACTGGAAAACTGAAATGTGATAAAAGATAAAATAAAAATGGAAATTCAGATATAAAAATACTTTTCAACAATGGCTGGCATATGTGCTTGCATTGTGATTGAAAGAGTATTTGACAAAGTTTTGAAGCTTTTGGCACAAATTGTGCCTAGAGTAAACTTTAAGCTATTGATGCATTTTTTATTATTTGTGCAAAGTAGTTCTTATAGTGATTTCTTTTTAAAAATTAAAAAATAACAATAATCGTTGTTTTTAGGTATATTATTGGTGTATTTGCAATAACGAACATTCCTAATGCTTATGTCTTGGCCAACCTCTTACTAGCGGATCCTTTGAACCCAGTTTGCTAAGATCTTGGTGACGGGTTCTGGCTGTATATTATGAACGACGGGCTCGATATTCGCTTTAAAGGCTTGAATTCTTGCTAGATTGAACGCATAATATCCATTCTTCACAGCACTCCATAAAAAAATTTACACGACATCAAATCGAAGCACCAAATTGGCCAATTGTCCAAGCCCATGTCTTCAATTTCCAGCCTCACAACTATTTCATCATGCCTCTGAAGCGCTCACCGTTTATCGAAATAGCTGGTTTTTCGACGGTCACATGCAAATATCAACCTAACGAAAATTTTCGGGTTTTTAAAATTTCTCACTAGTCAGCAGGAGAAATCACTTATGAGTAGCCTGTGCGCTAAAGTAAACGATTACCTCAACTGTCTTTCTCGCTTTTTCACTGAGGGAATCTGCAACTTTTCCCCACTAAGACCACGGCGATCCTTTTTACCATCTGGGCGAAGGAGGTCAAACTACAGCTCAAGATCAAATTCGACGACACACCCAAATTTTGAGAGTAAGCTTCGACAGTTTGCTCTCCTTCTCTGCACACACAAAGAAATATTTTTGTGACATTTAAAGCAATTGGCCGACTAGTTCTAAATTACGCTGCGGTTGTCCGGTCACCTTAAACTAGTGATACACATTGGTCAAAGCTGCAGATATGCCAAGACACTGCTATTCGGACCGCGACGGCATGCCTCCTGATGTTCGCTCTACAATACATATGTTTCCTGTAAAAGAGCACAACAAACTTCTCAGCAAACATTTCCTACTAGAGTGCTACCGTAGTGTTCAGCCATGTAGACACCTGTTTGAAACGAGATCCAGAACAAAACAAACCGACCGGATGGTGTTTAGACAGACAATTAACGGCATTCATCAGGAGACACCTACCACCTTTTTAAGCCCCCGACCCCCGAGCCCCCATCCACAGAAGATGAAGAGCTCCAGCTCTCCGAGAAACCCGCGTAACCTTAGGACAATTACGTTCAGGTTAAGCTCCTACTTATCCAGAATCGACCCCGACATACTAAACATATGCCCAGCATGTGAATGCACTCCGCACGATACTAACCACCTTTTCATATGCCCCATCACACCCGCGAATCTAACATCCCTCTCCCTCTGGACTCAACCTCTCGAAACAGCAAGTTTCCTGGGCCTACCGTTAGATGAGCTAGACGAAGACAATTGGTAATCTACATTGCACTGACGGAGTTTAGTATGCTCGGCGATGGTCGGCATAATGCTTGGCAATCGGTTCCCCAGGATATTTCAATGCCCACTATCAGGCATCAATCTGTTAATTTTCTAAAACGCTAGTCTATATCTTTATTTTTATTCCATAAATGTTGGGCCCTGTATTTTAAATTCTTGCATATGATAGTCTTGCCAAAACTGAGGATTGAAGTATAGTGATTTGTTCAGAAATGGATTGTGTTTTTCCTGGTCCGGGTAGATATTTAGAGTTTCTATGCTCCTTCTATGTTCCAGGCATTTCCTCACAAAATTCTCCGACTTTCCCTTTCCTTATAACTGTCGAAATTGCAATTCAAATAATACATAATTTGACTTACATTTCGTTCGGCAACCAATTTTTTTTTGCCTGATTTGAGTTTTCAAGCATCATCAGTTCTGTTCAAGATTTTTTTCAGTGGGCCAAAGCTCTTTAACTAACGGGACATATCGATCGATAACTGCTTTAGATTTTCATGCTTTTAAGCATTGTCAACTTAAAAGCATGTCGTGGATAAAGTACTCGTTATAAACAGTTTCTTAGGGGAAGCATTCACAGTTCACCTGACGTGCACTCCATCTAAGAAGCCCAAAAAAGTCTGTTTCTATTTACGAGCGCTTAAAGAAAAAAAAACCATATTTTTTTAACATACTCGAGAATAATAGAAATAAAAAAAGTAATAAAATAAATAAGGAGAATATTAGACAACATTTTGTACTCGGTTTACGTCTTTTCAAACTATCCCTGTTTATTTTTTTTTGCCTTTGCCATTGCGATTTATTTTCACTTCTTGGCGGCAAGGTAACTTCAACTTCGCCTACTGACAGTTTTATCGACATAACAAAACGAGCTGTCATTAGTTACACTCTTGCCAGTGCAGGGCGCTTGGTATTTAAAGAATTCTCACTGCTGGGCAAGTGGTTGATGTGCCTGAAATACGAGTGTGCTGCTGCAGTAGTAGAAAGTTTTTTGGTTCCTACGACGCCACCGCAATGCGAAAGCAAAAAAAAAATTATATACTTTTATGTATGCATACACATATGTACATATACGAGTATATATGTTAAGATGGAGCAGCAGCTAAAGATGAAGATAAGAGTATTGGAATAAGGAAACCAGTGTAGACATAGAATAGTGGAAATAAACTACTTGCAAGTGTACAAATGTGTCCAACTATTTATAGCTAGTAAATATTGTTTGAATATATGCATGCATACATGAACTTATGCACATACACGTATGTATTTATATTTCTAGTCCTGCCTGCCTTCGAGCATTAAGGCATGTCACGTGTAGACGTTGAAAAATCACTTTAGCTTGACCTAAAAGATCAATTTCATCGATACAAAGACAGTACAATAACTTATGTATAAGTAATATATAAACCTATGAATGCCAATGTATGTATGCATGGATATACTCGTATGCACATGAGATTGGAATAGATAAATAGGGTTGTTCTTCTACGAGTATTACTCATTTACTATATGTTTTTGAATCCCAAAATTCTTTAAAATATATATAAGGAATAAAATGGAAAATATATGTACAAGGCGGCGCAAAATTAATCACCGAATAGGATGAATTATAGGTTTGGCAAAAAAAACAAGTTATTTAAAAAACAAAATCGGATAACTAACTTTTACACCACCCTGTGCAATATAAATATTTCTTAACCACTATAAAATATTATTAAAGACTTTTGTAATAAATTTAACTTTCTCGTTTTTTTTTTGAATAAGAAAATAATTTATTTTTGAAAACAGAATTCTAATAACAAAAATAAAATAAAAATTTTTTGATAATAAAATTTTAATTTTAATTTTAATCAAAATTTTATATATACATATCTCTTAACGACTTTAAAGACTTTATTAGTTCCTTTTTATTAAAAAATTAAACTTTTAAAATCTCTCTTCATTTTTGTATATTACTAAAAAATAAGAGTTTATTTTTGATAACAAAATTTTTAAAATAAAAATAAAAACTTATTTTTGATAATAAAATTTTAATTGACTCAAATTTTCGTATTTTAATAAAATGTTTATACTACAATTTTTACGGTTTTGATGATCCGCATTTTTAATTAAAATCTTAACTTGTAGTGTATCATAATTTTTTAATAAAAACCAAAATATTTTCAATCGCTCAGTGTGTGATTGGAAATGATATGTGGTAAGCAAAGTAGTGTGGTTCCTCTATTATAATTACTTTAGCCAATACATACATATATATGTGGAACGAGTTACTTAAGTTTGCTTAGCCATTAAATCCATAAGGCGTAAGATAGCCAAATGAGTTGGTGCTTGACTACTATTGGGTAGTGCATGGGTTTGAAACCATGGGCACAAGGCACCAATTGATAGAAATATCTTTTTTTAATGGCGGTCGGTCCCCTGCAGACAAAGGCAAACCCCTGAGAGTATTCCTGCCATAAAAAAAGCTGTTTATAAAAAACTATCGCTCGTTCGAAGGCAGCTCAAAACTGTGCATCCTTCAATTTGTGAGAAAACATCAAGACGCCCACCACAAACTGGACGAGAAACTCTGCCAAATAACCAACAAAGTATGTAGGCGCCTATTATTTATTTATTCACGAAGTCAAGAAAACATGATCTCAGACTGACTGATAAAACTAAAGAGTAATGAAAATATAATATATAAAGGGTTGTTAAGTTTCAAGGGCCAGTGTTGGTTTTAAATAAAATACAACTTTTTGGAAAATTATTGTCATATCTCTCTATTATGATAATATTGGTAAAGCTCAACTACGTGTGGAACAAAATACTGGCCAAATGGCCGTCGCGACCTCGGCGGCACACCTCCAGCCGATGGTCCAAATTTTCGATGACACTGAGGCATAATTGAGGTTCTATGCCGGTAATGTGCCGAATTATCTCATTCTTTAGCTCTTGATTTTTATTGCTGGCTTATCGACGTACCCCTTTCCTTTCAAATGATTCCAAAGAAAGAAGTCCAACGGTGTCGTTCACGTTTAGGTGTGGTTCACATTCAACATCGGCACTTGAAATTTAACCGCCCTTTACATACTTAAATTACAAACATACATCTTACTAAAATAAAAGAACGAGTTCAATAGTACAGAAACCCCTTTCTTTGAAACTGAGAAATCTACAAAGTAAGAATTTGAGATTTCATTAAAACAACGAGAATCAATTATGACCATAATTTGTTTTGAACTTATATAAATATGTAGTGAATATATATGTTACTCAGAAATTAGTACTTTGAAGGTGATAAAATTGAAAATAAACGAGAGAGCGAGAATAGGTATTTTCTTTTCTACAGACTTCAAGTTCAATAGCAAACGTGATGTGAAATATGGGAAATATATATACATATATATAATTGGCGCGTACACCCTTTTTGGCTGTTTGGCCGAGCTCCTCCTTCCATTTGTGGCGTGTGCCTTGATGTTGCTCACAAATGGAGGGACCTACAGTTTCTAGCCGACTCCGAACGGCAAAGCCGAAGGCCAAAAAAACTTTTTCTTCATTGTGGTGTTTCACAGGGATTCTACGTCTTCCGTATGAACTCTTCTCTGGCTGCCTGAAAAGCAGGTGGCTTACTCTTAATGAATTCTAATAATCTGCTTGCTATTTGCTGTGTACTAATTAATTTATACTTTCGTTTTAAGATTATCTTTTGAATAAGTAATGTTAAAAAAAATAAAAAAATAAATATGTGGCAAAATAATATTTTTATTTATCATACCACCGACTGCCAACTAATATTACAGTCATTGTAATTGTTTTAATTTAATTTGAAATAGAGAGCATAAAACAAGAACCAGAACAAGAACAAGAAAAAAAACTGTATATTAAAATAAAAAAAATATTTTTAATAAAAGCAAAAATTTATTTTTAATAAAAACAAACCTTTTTTTACAAACAGGTATACACTTTTTAAGCTTAAGTTTTGGTTTTGTTCCTAGAGATATTATTTAATTTTAAATACTAGCTTTTTATTAATAAACTTTGGTTTTAATTTTTCTGAAAACAATACGTACGTAACAAGCAGCTGAATATTATTGAAAATTGTAGTAGTTTTATAAAAACAAAAAATGTTTAGCTGCTCTACAATATGAGAGGTTAGAATGTCTCTCGAGGTTAGAGTTTCAGAGCTTACTTAGATTCGCAAAAGACGCAGGCTTATTAAAAGAAGCCTACCACAAGGAAACGTAAGGGTCAAGCACCATCTGGTACTACTAAGGCCCATTAGGTCTATGTGATGGCTTTCAGCCAGCCTTGTCAACTGAACCTAACGTAACCTGTAAAAACAAAAAGTCACAACCTTAATTAAACAATTATTATTATTATTATTATTATTATTATTAAAAAATTATTAAAAAATCATAAGGAACTAAATGCTTATTATCATTATATTATTGTCTGCAGCCAATTTAAGTGGTCACTTAAGCGACTACGAGATGCGGTCTGAATAAAAAATGCTAGGTAAAGAGGCTCAGGGTAGGTAAAAAACTACACAGAAAATTTAATATACTTCAAAGCGTCTTTTTCAATAGACCTATAGCAGTTCTATATTGCACTTTATATTTTCCCAAAAAATGATAATAATAATCCCAAAGCTGTTAGAAAAGTAATGTCTCGCTCTTTTCAAACAAGCTCGATGAGTTTTATAAAACTAAAAATGGCCACCCTTACCATTTTGAAGAGGCATTAGCCCACGACCGAAGCATGTAATGCATAAAGTTTAGTCTATATGTGTATATACTATATTATATATATACACACAAGTTCATACATATGTATATGATTATCTCAATACCATATTATATGTTTAGTATGTGTGAAAAAAGTGTCATCAGAAAAAATGTTTGCTTCATCATTGCACCCTCTTCTTTCTGCTTCTTTTTTATAGCAAGCAGGATGGAAAGAAATACTATCAGAAATTGTCCTGACTTTCAATTTGTCAGATACGTGAGGGATTGAGGATAAATTAAGTAAAATGTATTCGTTGTCGCTTCTCACACCACAGCTTAACTTTTAATCATACATAAATATGGGTGCAGAAACAAGTGTGCATATGTACGTCTAACTAAAAAAGAGGAAAGCGAATTTATTTGGATTTTGAATTTAAAATTCCAACAGCGATCAATGAAGAAAATTAAATGTTCACAGACATGCTGTAAGAATGTAAGAACAACAAGTAAGAAATTGCTCAAACTTATATTTATTTTTGTACTTTAGCGCATACTTTAGTAAAATCTAATTTGGTCGCATAAGTTTTGAAATGAAATATATTCATATGGTGTACATATAACTCTCAGCTTGTGACATCAACACATAAAAAGTGGGTGTGGATTTTAGCTGATAACAATAGTATTTACTTCGCAAATAAAAGAGGGGGAGACATTACAAGTACCAAGTTTGGGTGAGATTTATTGAGTTGTTATCGAGGCAAACGAACTTACGCATTCATCTTAAACTGGGTGTCAATTTCGTCCGTTCGTCGCTTTTCTTTGCTTGGGTTTTTCTTTAAACACTACCGTTGTATCGGAGGACTTCATATGATATACCAATTAATCGAATCTCCTTATTATTCTGAGTACTTTGGGATATAGACGAAGCGAAATAGCTACAAGGGAAACTGATACTTTTTTTTTTTTCAATGAAATAATTAGTGGTAAATATTTTTATCTTTCGGGAGAGGGCAAGAAAACAAAAGTAAGAATAAAGCATGTTAAAGGATTTATTTCGGCCATTTTTCTAAAAACTTTATATTTTTCGAAGCCGTTAAGGGAAATAGTTACATGGGGGAAAAAATATAATAAAATTTAATAGCTTGTATGGCTTCCGCTATTTATTGTAACTGATACTAAGATCGTTTTTTAACTTTTTCGCTTTTTTAAGGCGCAATATGATTTTAAATCCGCTTCTATACATTTGTTTGATAAGAGGCTATTCAATGGATTCAAGTCTGGACTAATTGTGGGTCACTTCAGCACCGGAATATTTTTCGACGCGAAAAACTGCTTTGTTCGCTTTGCGCCGTATGCTGGGGCATTGCCCTGTGGTACGTCTAAGACTCACGGTGAAATTCTTTGTCAAAATTCAATAAAACATTTGCCAAGTCGTGTATCTTATTTTCTGCTTAAATCTTGTGCGAAATAAAACAAACTGGGTTTTGCCATGACAGTTAAACCCACCACAGTTCAAAAGAGA
Organism: Anastrepha ludens; assembly: GCF_028408465.1. Classification (NCBI taxonomy): domain Eukaryota; kingdom Metazoa; phylum Arthropoda; class Insecta; order Diptera; family Tephritidae; genus Anastrepha; species Anastrepha ludens. Next base: position 46,297,868 of record NC_071500.1, on the reverse strand, counting down.
GTTTCAAAAGTGACGCGTTTGTCGTGGCTCGCAAATATCTCTCCAATACTTCTTTTTTTATCGCTAGAAAGTATGGATTGCTATTCATTTCACACCTAATGTGGTTATTTCTGATGTTTATTGACAGCCAAGTGTCTCATCTCTCTCTTACACATGTCGACAATTTTAGGCTTTGGAGCAGTTTTTTTTATTTTTTCCATATCCAACCGAATTTTTCAAAAGGTTGCTATTCGATTGTGTACAAGGAGGCACAAAGTTTGTCTTTGAGTAGCTATTTTACTAAAAAGGGAAAAGAATTTAAGTGATGGAAATCTTTATTTTGATCTTTACGTGCTCCATTATTTCTTTGCTTGTATACTGCAGCTGCTTAGTTCACATTCGTCAAATATGATTGACGTACGACGTCATTTGCAAAAATTATTAATCTTTCAGCAGGGTGATTAATTTTTCGCTACCTTGTATATGGATGTATATATTTATCTTGTCTCCTTTTTACTGCTACATAGAAACGTTATGTGAACAAAATTATTATATCCTTGTGCACAAGTGTGTGAGTTTATAAAAAAGAATATTATGCTATGTTGGGGAGGGGTGGATGCATTCAGAAAATTCAAAGGCATGCGAAAAGTAGCAGTTAGGGTAGACTTCAAAGCACGCTGAAGGAGATGTACAGCAGTCTCTGAGTCAAGTAAGCATATGCTGAAATGATATATTGGATTGAACAAATGTGAGAGTGACATCGAAGAGCAAAGAACAGTTCGACTACAAATTATTTGATGCGCTTACAGAAAAAAGTTCTGACTAAGGAAAATTGCCGTAAATTCACTTTGATTAATTACGCATTTCAGAGGTTCATTTTGGGTACAAACTAACTAACAGACTAACTATATAACTTTTTGATATAACTAAGAAAGTGCAACCCATATTTAGCGAACTTTTCAAGTTTTGTGGCATCCTAACGAATCGTAAAAAGTTAGTTTCGCTAAATATTCATGGGCTGCACTTCATTGCGTTTACTTCCATTACTGTGTAATGTCAATGGTAGATTGCGGAATAAATACTGTTGAGTCCATGGACTGAAGAGGTCCATACGAATCCACTCGATTTGAGTTTTAAGCCACTTATAAAGCTGACGAAAACTGGCTGAGACTTTTCAGGCTTCGCATCTGCATGCGTGAGCTTTCATTGTATTCTCTAATCTCCAATTAAGTAAAATGCTTACCAGGCGGAGAAAAACTTTTAAAGACTTATAAGAAGACATTGCAAAATGTATTAAGTGAAAGCCATTTGTCAAGCGACAGCCATTTGTCGATCAATCCTGGGTGATTACTGGGATATAAAAAATTTCATGTTTTCATTGCCCAAGTAGTGAGTTCTGATTTTGTGAGTGAACTTAATAACTTCCCAATGAGACTCACCCACATGGGACTCACGAGAGCGTTTTGAAATAAGGTCATGTGTTCTGTGTCATTTATATATATTTACAACCAAAATAAAATAAAATATAATAAAATAATTTATGAAAATTATGTATTTTGACATAAATGGATCTTATTTAGCGTATCAGCGAAAAAAACAGTGGACGTGGATCATTCACAAAATGCATTGAATGCGGACAGGAAATACTGAGCTAGTCAAATTACATTATAATAACTTTTCTTTCGATTTTATGCTTATTTTGTATTACGCCGGAGATAGTAAGGGAAGAGTTTTTTTGCCCTCGCAGATGCCACAGTGGAGCGGATGGATGTGATTACCGCTCGGTTGGTCTGTGCTCAAAACTCAGTGCTGCCCTCAGATCAACATTTAGGCAAAGTGTTTGTTTTTTTAGTGGCGGTCAGGACTCGGCTAGCATTGGTAAGCCTCCTAGTGCATTTCGGTAATGATGAAGTTTTCCATAAGAAAACACATCCGTCATTCGGAAGCGTAGTGAAACTGCAGAACTCTCCATTTGTATACGATTTCAGACATTCATAGGTTACGAATATTTCTCTGTGCTCAACTTCCTCCATAAATTTTAGTGTTTGCTCTCTTTTATTGAGTTTTTTTCCTCCCCTGGCAAAATATGTTTACCCAGATGCATATCTCGGTTACTTGCGAGTGCTGGGCACGAAGTTAGCACATGTTTGACAATTTCATCTTCCTCCCTATATATCCTGCAAGTTCAATTGGAGTATATTCCATCCAATTGCAAGGCAATATCAAAAGAAACCTTTTTACTGTTTTACTAATTGAAAATTAGTTTTGTCCACTCCTACAAAAACTGCGTAATTAATCCTGCAATACCTGATATACCTGCGCACAGTGGTGCGGCGGCCGGACAAAATTCAATTTTTCAACATTTTTGAAATAAAAATTTGATAATGCAGATGTTTTCTTAAATATTCAAGGCAGATTTCCTGAAAATATAACTGAATTTAAAAAATTTTTCATTGTAGTTTTTTGACTTTACACATCAAATGGTATGCAAATCGTACTTCATACAAGAGTTTCATTTTCATGTCTACAAATAAATATTACCATTTGATTGTTAACCAAATATTGAAAAACAAAAAGATAATTGAATATATGAACGGAAACAGTAATAATTATCTTAAGTTGTGGTACAAAATCCAATTTTTTTTTTTTTTAAATTTCAAAATTTTTCGAACATTTTTTTTTAAAGATCATTTTTTCGAGTGGTCCACACCGGTCCACTTGAAATCAACATGAGTGATGTAGCCACATATTTCAGCTATGATCTCAAACTGAAATCTGTTGCGCAAAGTTGCGCAAATTAAAAATAATATAGCTTTTGTGCATTTACCCACAGGCAAAACGTTACATATGGCTTATGCAATTTTGTGTAAAAGGCAGAAAAAGACATCACAGACCCCATCAGCATTAAGAGACAACTAACAACTAAACAAGCCAAAACCATTTTCAAAAAAGGTTCTTGCGCTTTTAAATTTGAAAAATGATCCAGCCTCAGAAAAAATCTCATCAGAAGCCGAGGATTCTGAATTATAAAAACTGTAAAAATCTGGCAACTACACACATTTGACAACCCACTTGCTATCTACCACGTGAATTTCATACTTCATTATACATAACAAGTTTAATTGAATAAAGTCAAGCTAACAAAGGTTATGGGCCCAGCCCCCAAGTAAAAGTTAAGAAAAAAAAAAAAAAAGAGGTCTAAAATAATAACGTTGTTCGCGGAACACTAAAGTGAATCGTTTGTCGATTGTGCGCCGATAAAACGCGGTATCAGTTTTTTTATCAATTTCGTTCGTCGATTGAAAAAACATAACCTCTACTCAACATGAGCCACGCGATGCAGCTTGAAAAGCTTAACGGCGAAAATTATTCCACGTGGGTATTACAGATGAAAAGTTGCTTGATTACCCAAGATTTGTGGAAGCCAGTGATTACAGAGTGTCCAGCATCGGGTCAGGAACGAGATCGGTGGTTGTCGGACGATGAGAAAGCTCTGGCCACAATTACTCTATGTGTAAGACCATCAGAATTACTGAATATCAAAGATTGTAAAACATCGAAAGATGCATGGACGGCATTAAGCGAGCTGTATAACGCGTGTGGACCTGCGAGGAAGGTCAATCTCTTCAAAAGACTAGTCAGATTCAAGTTTCACAGCAGCGAAAAGTTTGCGCCTCAAATTGCAGAAAACTTGCGCGAAATTGCAGTTACGCTTCCCAGTGACTTGCTTTCAATTTTGCTTTTATGCAGCTTACCGGACGACTTGGAGAGTTTCGTCATCGCAATCGAAAGCAGAGACAAATTGCCAACATTGGATAACCTAAAAAGTAAAATACTCGAAGAAGAGCAAAGACGTGGTGACAAATACGAACCAAACAGCGAGAAAGTTCTAGCGATGAACTCAAAGAATGGTGAAAGAGGAAATAAAAAACTGCAATACTCGCAGCAACAACAACAACGATCACGAGGAGCCGATAAGCAAAATAACAAAGTCAAGTGCTACGAGTGTGGAAGAAGGGGCCACATACGTGCTGAATGCAGAAGGCGCAAAGATCAACCTGCTCCAGTTGCACTAAGTGTAGTAAATTTGCAGAGCAAAACGGATCAAAAAGTGTGGATATTGGACAGTGGTGCTTCGTCCCATATGTGCCCACATAAGTCATTCTTCAATAAGTTAAGCAAACACTCGCAAAAAGTGTACTTAGCAACGGGTGAAGAAGTGAGTGCGACGGGGATAGGTACCATAAAATTAAAGTCAAGTTTCACAGAATTGATTTTAAATAAAGGACTTACAAGCAAACATTATATCATTGAGCAAAGTGATAAAAAATGGAAATAAAGTGTATTTTAATGAAATGAAAACAGAAGTAAAAAGCAAAGACAATAGAACGGTTTTCGCGGCTAAAGGAGACAACGGTGTGTTTTATACCTATTTAGAAAAAAACAATTAGTAACAACAACAAAGAGCAGCTAATGACAATGAAAGAGAGCGAATTAAAATTATGGCACCAACGGTTCGGTCATTTAAATTGCACGGACTTACTGAATCTGTCGAAAAGGGAAATGGTCCGTGGATTGGAATTTCGATCAGTAATTATATCCGAAAATATAAACTGTAATACGTGCGCGTTATGTAAAATAAGTCGTAAACCATTTCCAAATTATTCCAGTGTCAGCAGCTCGAAATTGCTAGAAATCATACACAGTGATATATGTGGCCCAATGCGTGTGCCTTCGCAAGGTGGTGCAAAATATTTTATCACTTTCATCGATGATTTCTCTCGCTACGTTTACGTCGATTTTTTAAAGAGAAAATCAGATGCATTCAATGCATTTAAAACATTTTTAAATCAAGTTGAAAGGCAGACGGGTAACAAAATCAAAAAATTGAGAAGTGATAACGGTTTAGAATATGTGAATTCTAATTTTAAAAATTTTTTGGATAGCAACGGAATCGTACACGAAACAACCGTCAGCTACACTCCACAGCAGAATGGTACTGCCGAAAGGTCAAATCGGACGTTGGTAGAGATGGCAAGATGCTTGCTAGAAATGCCAACCCTTCCTCAGTATTTATGGGCCGAAGCAGTAAAAAAATCTAAATTTGAACCAAAAGGCGTAAAAATGGTGTTCGTTGGATGCGCGTCTAACACAAAAGGCTATAGACTTTTTGACTTAAAAGAAAGAAAAATCGTAATTGCAAGAGATGTTTTATTTTTTGAAGAAACTTTCGATAAAACTGAAAACGAGTACAAAATAGAAACAGAACGAAAAGAAGGAGAACAGTATGAAATAGATTTCGGGATGAAAGAAGAAAATAAAAGTGGCGAAGAAGCAAAAGAAACGGAACTCGAAGAAAATTTTTTAAGTGCGAGTAGTGACGATAATGTTCATGACTATGATGACATAGAAACAATTGCAAATCGAGTTGTGGCGCGAAAAAAGCAAAATCGGTCAATTTCGGGAAGGTTCGGTGAATCGAAAAGAGTCATGGGACATAAAAAACCGTTATTTACACGCAGTAGTTGAGAAACCCAATTCGGTTAAAGAAGCACACGAATCGTCACAAAATCGGGAATGGAAAAATGCAATGCAGAGTGAGTATAACGCGCTTACGAAAAACAACACATGGAGCCTAGTAACCTGCCCAGAAAACAAGAACGTCATTGGATCGAAGTGGGTATTTACTACGAAACATAACGCTGACGGCACTATTGATCGGTTTAAAGCTCGCTTGGTGGCGCAGGGCTGCACACAAGTGGCCGGCATTGATTACACAGACACATTCGCCCCGGTGGTAAGACACTCTACTATACGTCTCATTTTGTCGCTGGCAATGCAGTGTAAGCTACTAGTCAACCATGTCGATGTTGTTTCGGCGTACCTTAATGGCGAGCTCGAGGAAGAGGTGTATATGAGGCAACCAGAAGGCTTCATAGACAAAAATTTTCCTAAAAAGGTGTGCAAGCTCAACAAATCATTGTACGGGCTGAAGCAGGCTGGGCGAAATTGGAACACGAAGGTCAACTCTATCCTATGCGAAATCGGTTTCAAAAGATGCAAGGTCGACAACTGCGTATACACTTTGATGACAGACAAGGAGATTAACATAATTTCAGTATATGTCGATGACATTATACTAGCATGTTCGTCGGCGGAAACATTACAACATATCATTAAAAAGCTTCAGTCACACGTCGAGGCAGTCGACAAAGGCCCTCATAGATACTATTTGGGGATGGAGATCTGTCGTGATGGACAGCGCGGTTCTATATCTATATGCAAACATAGATACGTGGCGGAAATGTTAAAAAAATGGAACATGGATGAATGCAAAGGAGCGTCAACGCCATTCGCTAGCGGCACCGTTCTGGATAAATGCTCAGATCCAGACTGTTTTGGCTATGAAACTAAAAACTATCAATCGCTTGTTGGTGGTTTGACATACTTGGCTACCGTTTCGAGACCAGACATCGCTTACACCGTATCCAAACTAGCTCAATTCCATGGACATCCACATAGAGAGCATATGTTGGCAGCAAAAAGAGTGCTTAGATACCTGAAATCTAGGCCTCAGTGTACGTTAACTTTTCTACCTAACAGCCATAGTCTTATTTGTTTTACAGATGCTGATTGGGCTTCTGATAGTACGGATAGAAAATCGTACAGTGGATTCGCTTTGTTCCTAGGCGAAAACCTGATTGCGTGGGAATCCAAAAAACAAAAGGTGGTTTCACTTAGTACTATGGGGGCGGAGTACATCGCAATGTGTTCCGGGGCAAAAGAAGTTACATTTCATAGAAGTCTGCTCTAGGAAATGGGTTTTAATGAATACACTAAGAAGCCAACAACAATCATGTGCGACAACCAGAGTGCGCAATTCTTAGTAAAAAATCCAATTGTGCATCAGCGAAGCAAGCACATCGACATTCGCTACCATTACCTTCGAGACAAATATCATGGAAATGAATTAAATATTGAATATGTCCCGTCAGAAGATAATGTAGCGGATATACTTACGAAGAATCTTCCCAAAGACCGGCACGAATACCTAACTGGCGCTATGAAGCTGAAATTTTGAATATTTTTTTGAATTTTTTCGTTGTATCGAGCTGATTAAATTTTTTCGTTGTATTTCTTTTTAATTGTATAATGTATTGTTAGAAAAATTTTGAAGTGTTATTTTTTTTTATTCATACAATACTGTAAAGCAATTGGGTTGAGGCGGAGTTTGTAAAAATCTGGCAACTACACACATTTGACAACCCACTTGCTATCTACCACGTGAATTTCATACTTCATTATACATAACAAGTTTAATTGAATAAAGTCAAGCTAACAAAAAAAAATTAAAAATGAAAAACAAAAAAACAACTAGATATCCAAAAAAAAATTTAAAAACTAAAACAAAACAAAAATTTAAAAATTAAAAATAAAAAATAAAAAAATATTTAAAAATTAAAAAAAAATTAAAAATTAAAAATAAAAAATAAAAAAAAAATATAAAAACAAACAAAAAAATGAGGAGAGAATAACCTTACCGTAAACCTCCACGTGGTACTCTCTGGGGTCGTGAAAAATATAAAAATGAACTCACCAGCTGATTACGGAAGTAAAAATGTATTAATGGTATTCAATGAATTTAAAATTTGCTAAAACTAAGGTCAGATTCGTCATCACTGATCCTTAAAACCCCTAAATATATATTTTCAGCTTAATTAAATGAGTTTTTGAATTTTGTCCGCCAACGCCTTCTGGTCGGACCACTGTGCTGCGTGGTACTTAGCATACTCACGGGCATCAGCAAACATAAAACATATTCTGTGCGGAACTTATTGTACTCGGTACGCGTGTATGGACTTTGATTAAATTAATTTTGTCCCATTCGAATATTCAAACCAAACTGTCATTTGTATGTATTTGTCTCTATATATTAGTGGTTGTCGCTTGATGATATTGTGGTGGCACACACTGTCTTTTAGTAGGAAATTGCTGGCTGTAAATCTGTCATCCACGCTGCTTAAGCGCTATGGGCGAACGTATTAGTCAAAGCTGTCAGGCTGTAGTAAGGACATATACTAATACGGCGTATTAGTGCAAACACATACATTATCGTTTGCCCATCCACATATGGGTGCACATGCATGTGTGTACTAATGTATGTATGCGTGAGTGGCTTTATTTGACAAATACATAAGCATGTGTGCTAACGGCCGCTAATCAATCTGTGACAAGTAGAATAAAAAAGGCATTTCGCACATCCACACACACAAATGCAGGGAGTAGCAGCGGTTTAAAAGAAGTGACAAGCAGAAAGCTTAAAAGCGAAAAAGAGAAGCTGCTGCGCCAAATTGTATGCTATAAGAAATGCATATAATGCTGTTGATGCCTGAGAAGGTATAGGTATGTAAGTATTGGTGAGGAGCATCTATGTTCATATTGATGTACGTATATACGTGCATATGTAAATGAGTGTGATTTAGCACCGGAAAATAAAATTGCGTGTATATTGTTCATAATGCGTATTTTACTGTCGACAACCGCGATTCATATGTTCCTTTCAACTTTCATTCGTCTCGCCTTCTCGTTTTCTCTTTACCTGCCGTCACTTTTATTAATGCGACTGTTGTTGACGTTGACTCTGTTGGTGGTGGCTCACAAACAAATAATGCCAAGGCGAATGTCTTGCTTTTGTGAATTTATTTTTAAGAGTTTGTGTGCGTGTGTGATGGCGTGTTCGTTCCGTATGCGTGTGCACATTGCAAACAGTCAAAGATTTCCGGTGTTGCGTGATGCCAAACAAAGCGATTTTACCGGAAGTAATTCGACATGAGAACCAAAGTCTCGCATTACAACAAATGATTTGCCGCGGGAGGACAAAAATTGTAAGGAAAGATGTATGAAGATGCAAAAGCTAAGTAGAAAAAAACGTTGAATCCAAATTAGGGTGGCCTAGCGAACAATAAAAATGCCAAGCGGTGATTGTGCAACTTACTAAAAGCGATTAGGTACTAAAAATGGATGCTGTGTACAAGTGGGAGTGTATGTTATGTATAATTGTGTGGTTGTGTATAAACAAGCGCATGTGTGGTTGTATTGAAAGCAATGTTGCTTCTAAGCATTGATGTGCCACCGAAATAGGCATCATGAGTTCATGATTTTCTTAAAGAGTGCTACTCCTTCTCACACATTTTATTTTAAGGCACTGTGCCAGTAGTAAGTACATACTTAGATGAGTGTAAGCAACCATAGCCTCTTACCCTGCAGGAAAATGCCATAGTACCAAACTGGTGCGATTCAGGTGAGTTTGAAACCGTAACCAGCTCGTGCTTCTTCTTCGTTTCTATAAAAGCAACCGGTTTCGGGGGGCTATTTTCTAGAACGAAGATTTGACAGATGGGAACAAATACAATTTACATACAGTTTTCGGTACTTTCGTTTTAGTGTGGAATTTGGTAAATTCTATTTGAAGCAAATGTGAAGCCTTAGTGGCACTGTTGCCCTTACCTCCCATTCGTAGTATCGAGCTTGAGCTTTTTGAACAGAGTTTGTGTAGTAGTGCAATAGATAAATTATTACCTGAGAACAGTGTAAGGCCGCGAAAAGAGCGCAGGCTTATCCATCGCAGCAAAAAATACAACATAGAGCAGCCGTAAGAATTCTAAATTTCGAACACTTATAGCAAACCACACATTTTAGTCAACTAATTTGTGTCAGTTTCCATTGCTGGTGATGTTTTTCCTTTTTTTTTTAAGGACCTATGTTCTTTGGAATATGTAACACAAAAGCGTCACCGATGCACTTGTCAGAATGCTTCCAAATATCAGCATCAAAATCACTAGAGATCAAATTTTAAAACAGACCACGTTTTTTCCAAGCAAAAAAGGGTGCTACCTGTGGGACATTGACGCCTTTAGACAGTTCAGTAAACACCGGGTGAGAACATGCAGAGATCTGAAGTGCTTCCAGTATTGGACTGCATAACGTCTAGCAAAGATAAGCCTCAATGTATCCTCGAGAACCTTCTACGTCATTATTCAAAATTTTGCAGTTCACTCTTTTCAAAGCAGTCTAAGCTCAGCGATCTCTACCTCATTGTGGAAAGGTGGATTAGAAAATGGAAAAACTTCCGAAGCAATACCTTTCGAGTAGTATCTACAACAGTTGTACTCATATAAATAAATTGTACTTTCACATGTGCGCGTGAAAGTGAAATATATAAATCAAATATAACAAATGAACGAATGCGTTCCTTATGAAATAGCTAGCGCATTCTTAAAAATTCCATACAGTGAGCTTTCACAAAAAAAAAAAAAAAACAACTCTAAGCTACACTCAGAGTCAGTTTTGGTATCTAACGGGCCATTGTGATTAGCCAACTTAATCTAGCTTAGCCCTTTATTTTGCCTACAGGGTACCTATTGGCCTCACTTAATGGTGATAGCTTTAGCTGTAATGCTTGCCAAATATGAGCGAGTCATCTTCATTGATTCTAAGTAGCACAAGTGTGTGCCACAAATCTACTTAACTTTTCTTCATGTAAAGTTTGAAGGAACTACTCAGACCAGCCATTTTCTATACGTACACTATCATTTATTTTTGTATTTGTGTCCGCCTCTTGTCCAACGGTCTAGAAAAGTATTCAATTGACTTTGTCGTCGCTCTGCTTGGCAAAAGTCGTATACATACAGACGTATTAAGATGTAGTCAATAATGGCTCAATTAAATAGCAAGCAAAACGCAAAAGTACTCCAAGAAGTATATCTTAAGAGTTAATAGAAACTTTTTGTGGGCTAATTGTGTCAATTATGTAGTAAGATTCTTAGTGGAAATCTAGGATTTGCGGTGAATTGAAATCAAGAGCCTTTAAGAGTGAAAAGTGAATAGTAACGAGGTTACAACTTTGTTACAACCAGGTGGAGGGTAATTGAGTTTAATAGTTTTAGATATTGGGAAGAAATGCTGAAAGTATATAAATAGTGGCGACAATGGAACTCTTCTGAACACATAGTTATTTATAGATGAAGGAATTTACCAAAGCAGCTACAAATGACTGATGTACTAATTTAAATATCTGCGGAGAGAAATGAAGTTAGAGAAACTACAAAAATCTAACGTACAACCTCTAACGAACGATTGGCCACAATGCTGACAAAATATCCAACTAATATTTTTTACATGATATCCCGCACTTCATATCTTTGGAAACCAGCCCTTTGATCATATGGACTGTGTAACAGCAAGGATGAGAGCTTACAAGGTTTGGCCATACATACCAAACTGTGAGTGTAACTTCGATTGCCACGCCATAGGAGATTCAGTCGCAGAACTGTGCTCGTTCATTTCACACACATTCACAGACTAGTCCAATCAGTCGTTGTACACACGACAGCGAAGCAGCATGAACAATAGCTCCGCTTTGTTTCTCATATTACCAACGCAATCTCAGTTTTGTCGTAAACAAACCGCCGTCACATCCCTTGTTATGTCAGGAAGTCAGTTGATGTTGGCAGAGGCTTGTTTTTAGCAGAAATTTGCTATAACAACTAATTCTGCTTGTCAAAATTACGGTGGAGAAAATATGGGAGTTGGTTTGTTCCGTAAACCGCTAGCCCCTTCCCAGAAAAAAATTGGTATTACTAACTACTCGAATGCCAACTATTGTGCGCCGAAAGGCGTATGTAGCCCGTATGAAAAGAGAACGAAGGGATTACAGAAAAGATATAACGTCATTCCAATGAGATGACTCCAATCGATATGTGAAGGCCCTGAAACAAAAAATACTTGACGCGGCTGGCGAAATGAGTCATCATCTAAGGTCAAACATCGTGAACAGTAATTTAAGAGAAATTGTACAAATATAGAAATATGACAACATTTAAGAGTTTGTTTAGAGTTGACATAGCTAAGTTTTTTCACTCTTTTCACAGTCACTATTTTAAAAATTGTTTCTTTCTTAAGAAATGTTTCCCTAGTGGAGGGTTCGCAAGCCGCCTACGGGTTATATCTTTAATGTAAGTGTTATACCTTTTTGAATAGCTAACAGGACATACTAGTTTTTAAAATAGTTTGCAAAACAGTTTCCGTACGAAGTCTTATTGATGTGAAGTGAGAAACACTCAGAGAAAACAATTTTCAAGTAGCCATTTTTAACTGTCATGGCTTGGTTAAAATTTTATTGACGAATTTTGTTAATTGATATGCCTTTGGCCAGCGCGTGAACTTATTTTAAGAGCAACAAATTCTATCAATTCCAACTTATTAACAGGGTGCCTAATCTATGCATGACCCTCACTAAATTTTTTATTTATTCGGCCCTTCGTGGCCCATAATTCCCTAGTTTGCCAAATGTTCCAATTTTCCAATAGATCTTTGGAATCTCAAATCTCTTTTATGTTATAAGCTGCTACCTCGGCCATTGCAAATCCACATTTTCTCAGTTTTACTATTGTATTTAAAAATAAGTTTGTCGGCTGACTAACGGTGCAAATTTATGTAATGATTTCATCGCTAGAATTGCCCATAATAATGAACAAAGACGGCTAATAGAAACGATGACAATACTGCTGAAATGTATGTCGTTGCCAGCGAAAAAAAAAAAAACGAAAATTTATTTCCATTGCAATGACGTGGCAAAAAATATAAGAACCTACTTAAATGCGTACACTCACTCAATAGAGATGACAGAGCAAGTTGGAAAATATGTTAGGATTAACTACACAATAGGAGTGAAATGGGTGGGAGTAAATGAACAGAGTTCTAATGAAAATGACTGTCTGAATATTAGAACCAAAACTCACAGTATTTAGTAGCATTTTTTTGGCTGAAAGTAAATTTTAAAGAAAATTGCAGGGATATACTAATCCCCTGAGGGAGAAGTAAAGCTAATGAAACCAATTTCTAGCTGGAATTCCCTCAAAGGATACAATAATTGCGCTAACTCTTCATGAGAGAGCTTAATAATGCACTGGATTTATTGTATGTATGAGGCGCTTCTCCCATCTTCAGCGTTAAAAAATGGCGTGAAAAATTTGAGTTCGTTCAAATATATGAAATTATCGAGCCTTTCGGAACACTGGACTGCTGAACAAAATAAGCGCTAGATCGAGATACGTGTGCTAGACTAACAAAGAAATTGCAGAAATAGCTTCCTCTAGCCCTTATTGCTACAACTTTAGAAAAGGTTATACCAACGCAGGCGGGCTCGGAAAATAATAATATAATCAATATCTCTTTTTGCTGCAATAACTTGTGTTCTCTGACGACTGTTTCCTTGAAACTCTTCAATTTTGAGACTTCCATGCGTAGATAGATAGCTTGTGAAGCCTTGTCATACCCAATATCAAATCATCTCTCTTATCTCTTAGGAATGGAATTGCGAAAATCGTTTTTGGGCCTTCGTGGCCACATGTTGTCTCTTTAAGAGATCATTTCTTAACTTGGCGTAAACTTTGGTTTTGTTTAACGATTCTTAAATGATAGCAGATCCTTAACTGTGATAATAAACTCAGGCAAGATTTCGAGAAATTAACTTGGTGAACGCCCAAATGGGGTCAAAAAAAATTAGATTTTTCTCGGCAGTTATAAGCAGTGATGAACATTACGAATTTCTCGGTACGAAATTCAACCATGTACGAAAACCAACTTCATATAACGCTTCACAGTAATTACGTAGTCTTTTCATTCACTTAAATAAAGTAACAAATCCGAGCTACGCAAGGATTATACGTTCACCCATTTTTTTGTGATTCAAATATATACAATTAGAGTTCTATTTTCTGGTTGATGGATAGAAGTTCAGGGAACCTATATATAAATCTAATCAAACCATGATAACCAAGCTCAGGAAATATCACAAAGAATTGGCCTAGGATTGGCGGCATTTGGAGAGCTTGAAGTTATTTTTAAAAGCAATTTGCCTATATGCCTGAAAAGAAAGATTTATAATTATTGTGGTGTACCCACTATAACTTGTGGCTGTGAAGCATTATGTTACGAAGAGTAAAGTACGAAAATTGTGCTGGGCTTAACGGACAATGGAAATATCAACAGTTGTTGTAAACAGAAGATACCATAAAGAATTTCGAATGCAGCTCTGAAACATTTGTCAAGTAAACAGATATACAATTTTGAGCGATAGAACCACGCGTTAAAATTATTAAAACTTATTATGAAAATGGTTAATCTTCAAGAGCAACATATCGAGAAATACGCATTTTTTGTCGAAATAAACGTAGGTGAAAAAATTTCAAGAAACTGGTTCTGTCGAGATTAGAAAACAGACTGGAGACCAAAAAACCGGACTTTCTGTTGAGAACCTGAATGAATCTAATCAAATTTTGTTTTCTTTTAAATAACACCTAGGCTCATCTTTTGAAATATCCTTTTTTTATATAGGTGGTTTTATAAGTGTGGTTAAGTTTAATGGACCGGTGTTGATTTTGAATAAAATACAATTCTTTCAAGAAAATAGTCATTTGTCTTTATCATAATTAATACTGGTGTAACTCAATTACGTATAAAACAAAATATTGGCCAAATGGTCGCCGCGACCTCGGCGGCACACCTCCATTCGATGGTCAAAATTTTCGATGTCGCTGAGGCATAATGAGGTTCTATGCCGTTATTGTGCCGAATTATCTCATCCTTTAGCTATTGAATTGTTGCTGGCTTATCGACGTACACCTTTTCTTTCAAATGCGACGTGAGATTATTCGGCCATCAAATTTTTCGCTCAAAAGAGCCATTGTTTCGTTAGCAGTGTGACAAGTGGCACCGTCCTGTTGAAACCACATATCGTCCATATCCATATATTCCAATTCGGGCCATAAAAAGTTCGTTATCATCTCATAAAAAAAAAAATACAGCCCAATGATGCCGCCGGCCCATAAACCGACAAAACAGTCACTCTTTGTGGGTGCATTGGTTTTTCAGCAATTACTCTTGGATTATCATTCGCCCAGATGCGGCAATTCTGCTTATTGACGAATTCACTAAGGTGAAAATGTACCTCATCAGAAAATTGGTCATTCCCTGTTGCCATTTCCTGCCACCATTCTGACCATTGACGACGCTTCAAATGGTCAAGAGGCTTTAGTTCTTGAGTCAATTGCACCTTGTAAGCGTGTAACTGCAAGTCTTTATGCATAATGTTCATCAACGACTAGCGTGAGAGGTGCAATTGTTGGGGACGACGACGAGTTGAGGTGGACGGCTCTTCAACCGCACTATCGCGAACAGTAGCAATATTTTCTGCAGTACGAGTTGTACGAGCATGCACTGGTGTTTTCACATCTCCTACAGACCCGGTTTGCTCAAACTTTTGTACAGTTTTTCCGATTGTACACATATTTGGACGATTAAATTGACCGAAAAAATCACGAAGTGCGCGACATGCATTGTTTGATTGTGTATCTTTCTATGGTTCAAATTGAATTAGTCTGAAATTGAAAAATATTGAATGAAATGCAAAAGAAAAACTTGACATTTAGGTGTGGTTTACATTCAACATCGGCCTTTAAAACTCAACCACCCTTTATATTTTTCTTGAACCAGTCAACCGGGAGTTCCAGTTTTAGGGTTACTTTTGTGGTCCAGAAATGGACTTAAAACGATATCATGTTATACACAAGCCTTTCTTACATTAATATTGTTAGCATCCCAGATAAGTATAAGTAAGTATAAGTAAGGTCAACTCTTAGAAAGTTTTTTTGTGATATTTATGATTATTTTATGTAAATTTTGATCTACCATTTCGCATCGAAATTTTTTTTGATATAGTGGTAATGCTTAAAGATAAATTCCTTTAAATAATGTCCTGAGATAAAAATCAGCACACGAGGTGGTTTAATTTACACAGAGAGGATTTGTACTGTCATGGAAAGTCTGCGCTTGTCGGCATTCGAGCTAAGACTTCGCAGATAAGTCCAACGCGTAAATTTTCTCGTAAAAGAATTAAAACCACCAAGTTCCGTCATTTAGATTTTGAGTAACAAATGTTTTTTTTTGTTTCTTCCCAATAGTTGGAAAGAATAACTGAATAAATGGATTGACTTATGTGGGTGTTCTCTACAGCACCAAATAAACTTAACTTGAATGCAGGGGCAAGTTTTTTGCTTGAATTCATTATTCAACTAACTTAATAATTACAGCCAACTACGATAAGAAAAAAATGCGTGCGATTGGTCCGACTTCTTCGGTTGAGACCCAGACCGTGGCCGGTGAGCACTATTGCAGGTAGTCCCGTTTCCGCGTGGTAGGTAGGTGATCATTTTGGAGGTTGTTCGCTACAGCCTTTTGAAGACAATATGTTAATATAAGTTTTATATATTCTTTCCTCCTTGAAGGTTTATTTTAAATAAACGAGAACTACATACTTATTATACACATAGAAATTCCGCCTTCTCTTGATTTGTTTTAAACAGTTAATATTGCTCTTATTTCTGCTCAGGAACTTAACTTTCGTTAGAGCTCTGTTAAGTTTCAGAAATACTAGCCGATTTGACCACAACAGAGTTAACTCAAGTGGCTTACTGCCAACGGAAGCATAGCAGAGCTTTCCGTTAGTTAAATTCATTTGGTACAGATGGACGGAAACTAAATCTTAACTTTAGTGGTCATGATTTTTTGCCAATCCTAACGCATTTATACATAATTGAGTATAGCACTGCTCATTTTCGAAGATTCGGCTTGGATAGTATTTTTTTTATCAATCGTACCAAATGTGAGTAATTTTGCTTTATTTGTAGCACAGATATAATGTTTTTTCTTCTCTTTTTGGCAAGTGGCCGCATTTATTGACCGGTTTCACACAGTTTCAGTATCAAACTACCTTTGGCAAAGAATAATATGTGGACCAAGTCTCGCTGCATTAATAGCAGTTATGTGATATTTAACTTTAGCTATGTGTGAACTGCAATTAAAGGTCGATGGAAATATGCTATTAATGCTGGAAATAGTTACTTAGAGGGAATATCATATTTAAAATTTTTAAATTGAATCTATCATTTGGCTAGTTGATACCAGTTATGGCTCCTATCGAATCAGTTTGTCTAAATCGAGTTTCGCTGCAGAGGATGTAAAGTCTCAGTATTTCGGCGTTGTCATTATCGGCATAAACTCAGAAATTAGCTCGAGTTTGTAGTGACGCAATGGCCAATTCATATTTTCATATGTAACGTAAATAGCTTCGTGTAAAGTAAAAAAAAATCGTCTGAAGAAGGATGGCTGCAAGTAGAACATAAGCATTTGCAGCAAATGGGAAAATAAAAATATTGAGTAAGCAATGATGCTATGGATAAGAACTTTTTCTAAATGAAGAAATCAGCAAGAGTACATACGAGGATGCTTTTGCATGTATAAAACCTTCACAAGAAAATTTAGTCGGGTGGCCGCCAGAGGAGGAATGTCATGCTGGGTAGCATGACAGTTTGCAAATGACAGGCAGCGCGCACATGACAGCCATCATTGACGGCGAAATGCTGCTAGCAAAGTGCTAGCTTTTTAGTTTCATACATTTCCACGCTTTATATTTTAAGCAAACTTCCTCTGCAATGCAAGAACGGGGGTGACAAAATCAAAAGAAAATATGTGTATACATACTTATATATATATTATATATATATATATATAAACAGAGCTGGTGCATAGAAATATATAATACAATATATTCGCATTTTTTCAATTTTTTCCTCCACTTTTGTTGCACACTTAGTGTCATTAGAGCTTTCTTTCAATTTGTTTGCACAGCGGCTGCATTGCGCCAGTTGAGTGGCTGGATGCTTGCGTTGGAAGTAGCTTCCTTTCTTCCCAAATATAGAGTAAGCCATGCAGATTCGACAGACACATTTTAAACACAACCATTTTTTCATTAAACGTTTGAGCTTTTTTTTCTTACCTTTTTCTTTAGCTATTTTTTTTCATACTTTTTAATCAGAACGAATATTTGACGACGCGCGGGAACTGATGTCAGTTTTGTTTTTCAAGTTTCCAATTTCGCACTTTACTTGTCACTTGGTGCATTTTCGCTGCCGCAGTGCTATAAAAAGAAAAGAGAAAAGTTTATTTAACAAAAATTGTGAATTCATAAGTTTAAGTTATTGGAGCAAAATGTCAAGCAAACATCCATTAATTATTATACGTATTTTAAGAAATTAGTTTTCAAAAGAAAATTCTTTATCGTTCAGGATGCTTTGAAAATATTATACATCACAAAATTGATTTCGGAAGTCTGTCAATAAAACCTTTTAAGGAGTTAAAAAACATTTAGGTCAAGTAGGTTTTTGTGGTATTCTGTATGTTTTTTATGGCTTTACAGCTGAAAATGGCAAACTGTACAGACATTTCTGCTCAGTGGGGTTTAACAAGTAATCAAATATCGTTTAACGTTGAAACAACGCTTCCAAATTATAGAAATTTACTTAAGAAAAATAGATAAATTTCTTCATAGAGCGAAATGTTGAGGAAGTCGCCGAAATTTCATTTCGTCGTCATTCCCAACTTATTGGCCTTCGTCCTTCGAATACGTATACAATTTTACGTAAGGCTTGACCTACAAAATGCAGCCAAAAAATTACCATCTTTTGCATCGCATTTTTGCTGATGGAAAAATTTACTACTTTGGACTGTGGACTGATCGAATGAATTATGTAACTCATAACAACGGCGGAAAAACGTTGGATATCATCTTCAAAAAATAAATGGCATGAAATTATAGGTATACCAGATTATAGGTAGGTAGGCGAAATGGTTGAAGTACCACTCTGGCAATCGGCAAGTAGCATTAAAGCACCGTTGTGATACCATTATAAGACCGCCAACAGGTAGATCTTTCCAGCCAGCCAGAGCTGTTGATATAATAAGATTTAGGTTGGCACAATGCTCCAGGCTGACGAAGAAAGGAGCACCTGGTGGCCTTAATCGACTAGCTGCCAAACCCGTAAATTTTCAGATAAAGTGCTCAACAGTTTTCTCATTTCAATGGCCGGTCGTCCAATTACCGGTAAACACAGCTACGAGTTTGGGAATTGAATGAGGTGGGGTCCCCCGGACTTTATGAGTCCTCCGTATATTGTCCTGGGCCCAAAGGGTTTTCGAAAAAGCACATGAAGAAATTCAGCTCCATCTTTTCTGCGCTTTCCTGAGAAATAACACAGGCCGACAAAATTTAACCAACATTCAGACCCAGAAACCAGACTATATATTTCCGAAGGTTTATGATGCGCTGAATGCAAATCTGGCCTCAGAATTGCTCTATTAGTTTGAGTTTTCGAGATATCCTAACCTAAAAGTGCAAAAAACCCCATTTTTGCCCATATTTGAGGTTATGTAGCCTTGCAGATGTTTTCTTTCACCAAAATTAAAGGATGGCATCTTTAAATACAATCCTTCTTTTTTCAAATGGCGTTTTGTTTGCTCAAATATCATTTTTTTTCGCAGAGATATCGCATTTTGAAATTTTCATGTTTCGAAATTTTCCTACACCTGAAAATCGACATAGACATGATATATTCGATTACTGATTTTCTTGAATTGAGTCTTATTTTTGTTAAAATTTTGTCTCACACCATAAGTGTGCTGACTCACCACATCCCTACACTATCTAACCTTTGGGTACCGAGTCACACACAGCCCTAACCCCTAGAAACCACCCCTATCATACCGCGAGCAGGCTAACCCACATAACCGCAAGCAGGCTTTCCCACAAACTCCAAATTTACATACTATTAATCCATATATTTCAGGCCCTCAAACCCAAGAAAATTAGTAAGCGATTATATCATGTCTATGTTATCTTAATCGATTTTCAGGTGTAGGAAAATTTCGAAACATGAAAATTTCAAAATGCGATATCTTTGCGAAAAAAAATGATATTTGAGCAAACAAAACGCCATTTGAAAAAAGAAGGATTGTATTTAAAGATGCCATCCTTTAATTTTGGTGAAAGAAAACATCTGCAAGGCTACATAACCTCAAATATGGGCAAAAATGGGGTTTTTTGCACTTTTAGGTTAGGATATCTCGAAAACTCAAACTAATAAATTAATTTTAGTTATCAATCCGAATTTTGCATGGACAGAGAAGCAGATATTAGTTTAAATTATTTCGGATACTTTTCCTTGTAGACTAGTGTAATTTGTGCAATTCTCATTTAACAACAGTCAGGGAGATGCCGACGGCCGGGTAGGAGGTCTCTGAGACCAATTCATCCCCTTCCTGGCAAGCTCATTAGAAATTTCATTTCCCTCTATGTTTCTATGTCCTGGAACCCACATCAGAGAAATCTTACCTGCATATCTAAGAGATTTGATCTCCTCCTTATAGGAGTTTACCAGATTATATTGTAGTAAAGCAATTTAAGTTTAAGTAAAGCATTTTAAGTCTTCAAGCTCTTAAAAACACCCTTCATAATATTAGAAAATAGCCGGCATGCTTTGTTACGTTTCTTAAAGACATATAAAATATTATTTTGTTCAAGAGTTTATTTGTGAAAATTGAAAGAAAACAGCTTCGGCAAAACTTATTTCAACATTTATGAGTCCCAAGGACATTAGTCATAAGTGGATGGTATAGAGAAAGTACAGAACAGTCGAGTAACTCTGCAATAACAAAAACAGTAATAACAACAGTTATAGCATTTTATTTGTTGAATAACTTGTACAGCTAATCAGCATTTATGTAGCTTTAGTGACCTTTTGCTCGTTGCAGTTTTCGGCGCTCACGCAGCCATGAAATCGAAAGCACCCAAATTGCAAAGCGCCATGTTCGGAGTGGAGAAAGTGCAAATTTGACTTGCAGTTGCTTGAATTAAGTGTCAAGTTAAGTTCTGAGAAATAAAAAGAAGAAAAGTTAAGGAAAAACAAGTAATAAATTAAGGATATATTTACACAGTTAAAATGAAGGGTATTTTCTAAGTTCTGAATAAGCGAACTGGAGAATGATATATAGAGTAATATAAACGATAAGAATCAACGCTTAGTATTTCAGAAGTCCGTGCTAAAATTTGTTACTTTGAATCTCTCTAAAGCTACTTTTTACTACTGCTTGTACGACCTAACCTGAAATTTGCCATCTTTATAGGGAGACCGCACATAACTTATGTCTCATTAGTACACTTTAACGAATTTTAAGGATTTTTTCCCTTTCTCTCTCAGATCACTAAATTTCTCTAATCCGATTCCTGCACCTTAATAAACTTTGCTAAGTGGTCGGAGTTTCTGCTTTATCTTTGATATATCAGTGGAGTAATCAGCTATCCATTTTTTTCGAGCTCATTTATTTTTAAATTCCACAAAAACACCTGAAGAGTAATGATTTATTTTTGCTGGATCGAATTCAAACGGTTTATGGATCTTATGCTCCGATATATGGAATATTGAAAGAATTTAATAAAACGTTAAATACTTTGAATGTTAATGTTTCGAAAAGAAAACTATTAAATTGCCACTTATGTTCAGCCAAGGATTGTTACTCCAGCATTCTTTTGTTTTTTAGTGTAATTAAAGGAAACATTGATTGAAATTGAAAAAGAAACAATGAATTAAATACTATATAAGTATATAAGTACATAGTAGTAGAATTACTTATTTAATTGTATATAGACCTCCTACCTGTTGGAGTTTGCAAACGATGGAGCCCAAAGGAAATAGTATTTATTGACGTAACAATGGACTTCGTTTCGATGAGCAAACGCCGAGAATGAGGAAGGAGCTGCCGTTACGGTGAATGGTGAGGGATTTGAGCGATACTGACTGAATTTTTGTTTCCAGAAATTATCAGCTAAACGACAACATTTGGTTTCAACAAGAAGGCGCAACTTGTTAATCAGCACGCTTAGCAATCGATTTATTGGATTGATCATATGAACCGAGTTACAAGCCGTAGTGGACACCCATATGTCGGATATCAGCAGCCAACATAACCAACACTCCATCAAATACCTTAGAAAAGAAGGAATGTACCACATTCTGGCATACAAAAATTCAAGCTAACAAAACTACATTCATCAATAGAACAAATATAACAATAAAAGCTTATCTATTATATATAGGGATATATGTATAATACAGGGCCCGCCATCTAGCGTTACGGATTTGAACCAGGTATTATTTGAAGAATGGTAACACTTAGCT
The DNA here is from genome assembly GCF_028408465.1 of Anastrepha ludens. Lineage (NCBI taxonomy): Eukaryota > Metazoa > Arthropoda > Insecta > Diptera > Tephritidae > Anastrepha > Anastrepha ludens. The sequence continues at coordinate 46,275,759 of NC_071500.1, read as the reverse complement.
GTCATCTGATTTGACAGAAAATTAGTTTTATTCTTCCGCTGAACGAAAATGGTTGTGTAGGCGCTCAAAGAACGCTGGGAAATATTGCGACATTACTTTGAAAATCATGGTAATGTTGCAGAATGTGCAATCTTTTGCGCACTGTCTTCGAAGATCGCATTATCAGCCGAAATTCTGATATCGTTTGGCCGCCTCGGAGCTGCGATTTGACGCCGTTGGATTATTATCTTTGGGGTGCCGTCAAAGACCAGTGTTATGCCAACAAACCAGCAACAATTGATGAACTGAAGACCACCATACGCGATGTCATAGCTGAAATACTGCCTCATACAATCGAAAATGTGTTGAAAAATTGGGCCGATCGTATGGGATGGTGCATGGCTAGCCGAGGCAGCTATATGAATGAAGTTGTGTTCCATCATTAACCGGAAGGATTGTACTTCAAAAAAAAAAAAAAGAACAGTTTGGAAAAATATTGAGTAGTTTCTTTTTTATAGCATTTTTAATTCCGTAAAGTTATATGACGGACCCTTTATTTAGTATTGCTTTCCTTCCTAGTTTCTTCTAACTAGTTACTTTGTAGGTTATTTAATTCCACTCAATCCGCCCTTCCCTCCTTAACTTATTCTTGTTCCAACCTGGAGTCTCTCATTTTGTACTGAATAGCATCAGATCAAGCCTTCTCAGTATTTACACTTAGCAGGCGGTGTTTAGACTGGTTCTTTAAAGAACTTTTTCCAAAGGTTTTCATTGAAACTCTACATACTTTTTCAAACTTATTAAAACTTTCCCACAACTCGGCTATAGGAATCAATTAATGACTTTTCTCTTTGTTCTTTTAATGCAGCCACTGGCAGCAGCTTCATTAAGTGTCAAGTGGCAGGGATGTGAATAAAAAACTTGCCTTTTAAATATTTTAAAAATGAAATTAATGAGCGCTTATTTCCACAAATAAAACAAGAGCATACAGGGCTATCCATTTTAGGATGATAAAAGGAAAAACCTTGCATTCAACAAGCGTTCTTGTTGTGATATTGTCAACCAATGTGCCGTACAAGTATTGTAATTAGTTGCTGCTTGCTACTTGACGAACTACTTCCCAACTAGTTAGTTTAGTTGAATTATGCAGCAAAAAGTCTGTGTTTCCGGGACCTGGATATTGAGTATTAGGATCGCTATAATTAATAATAATAATAATAATAATTGGCGCGTACACTTCTGTTAGGCGTTTGGCCGAGCTCCTCCTCCTATTTGTGGTGTGCGTGTAGATGTTGTTCCACAAATGGAGGGACCTACAGTTTCAAGCCGACTCCGAACGGCAGATATTTTTATGAGGAGCTTTTTCATGGCAGAAATACACTCGGAGGTTTGCCATTGCCTGCCGAGGGGCGACCGCTATTAGAAAAATGTTTTTTTATTAATTTTGCTTTCACCGAGATTCGAACCGACGTCTCTCTGTGAATTCCGAATGGTAATCACGCACCAACCCATTCGGCTACGGCGGCATTCGCTATAATTATATGCATATAATAAATGTAAATGTATATATATGTAAATTTATAGTTCAGAGTTGTTCCGTGTTATTATTTGTGTTATATATTGTGAAGGCCGTGCATCATCATAATATATTGCTTTAAGCAAAAGTGGATCTTATGGAAGTCATCAGCATAGGTTCGATATATGATCTAATTACTTCTATTACAATTGATTCTCGAACAAATTGCCATATCAAGCTCATAACCATCTTATTGAAAGAACTGGGCCTGGATGAGGCATTGTGAAGAGGAGAGTGCACAATGGATTTTATGGTTGAATATGTGTGACTCAATTTTGCATATCTATTTGATGTGCTTCTATTCTATATTCGACCGCCGTAGCCTAATGGGTTGGTGCGTGTCTACCATTCGGCAGCGCGTAAGCTCGAATCTCCTTGCATGAAACACCAATAGAAAAAGTTTTTCTAATAGCGGCCGCCCCTCGGCAGTCAATGACAAGTCAGCTTGAAACTGTAGGCAGCATCATTTGTAGAAAAATCTCGAGACGCATGCCAAAAATAAGAGGAAGAGTTCGACAAAACACTTACAGAAGTGTATGTGCAAATTATTATTATTATTATTTTTTTCATTTCAGTAAAAGCATGGAGAAGCAGACCCAAACTTGGCAATTTCAAAATGTTATGTGCCGTGCATATGCCGATTGGGTGATAGGGCAACAGCGCCATCACTTTTTTTCAGTGGGTGGCTTTGCCACAAGAAAAAATACTGTATATAGCCAGCGAAAAATCCACAAATGATTGGTGACATCATGGACTAGTATTGCTTTTTTGAACGAAAGTGGAGAGACTATCACCTTAAACGTGTATATTAGAGTGTTGTGGTTATGGTATGACAACTATTTTTTTGTGTCGCAATGGAAAATAAAGATTTCGAGTAAACGTGGCTTCATTTCATACAATGAATCGTGATTTTAAACACTTGAGCGTTTGAAAGATTATATTCGTTATAGTCGAAATACAGTTTCATATTCATACATAATTAGCTCTTTAAAATCCAGGCAGTAAAAAGTCACTCGAACACTATTTGAATGATGTTACGGTCCATCCATAATAGCATAGCTTAAATATTGTTATAAAAAAATATTATCGGCCAGTATTCGTTTGACTCCATTTTTGTGCCTTTTTTCATATATTTATTTATTGTCATATTAATGAATGTTGACGGAGTATGCCCTCTCCCCCATATCCTCGCTCAATTACAAAAGCCAAGTTTTACATAAGTTTGTTTTCTCTTTCTGATGACTGCAAATATTTTTCTTATGAAAGTTGCTTATTCTTAATTTAATTTGTTTATTTTATTTTAACGACGGCCATAGGTCATCACAATCAAACTTTTGAAGGAAGCCATAAAAGGAGCGTAAGCGTTTTGGTGGAGAAAAGCATAATAAAGAAAAACAAAAAAAGCAAAAGAAAGAACAACAATAAAAACATGGTATAATGACTCTTCTTTGACAAATGCTGTTTTAAATAGCTCTTTTAACTTTTGAGCACCGTTCGCTTGTTTTTTACTCATAAAACGCATACGTAAATAATTGCCATTTACATATACTGAATATACAAAACTATATATACGAGGGCGGTGCAATAAGTACCCGAGATTGATTACAGAGGGCCTTTCTGAGGAAAGTTGGTGTTAGCATCGTATGCTGCCATCTATTCGTGATTTTTGTTAAGATGGGAAAATAGTAGTATCGTTCGGTAATTCGCTTTTTATTTTTGGATGGAGAAAAATGCGAGGAGATAAAGGCAAAGTTAGATGCTATCTATGGGTACGCTTCGCCATCCGTGACCACAGTTGGGTTCAACAAATTTTAACGAGGAGCGACCAGGGCGCTCGGCAGACGTGGTTACCCAGGAAATCATTCAAAAAGTCCACGACATGATTATCGCTGATCAGTGAACGAAAGTACGCGAAGTAACATAGGTCATAAGTGTGTCGACAGGATTGGCCATTCATATTTTACATGATAAGTTGAGCGATGAAAAAATTGTCAGCCCTGAGTGAGGCGATTGCTCACGGTGGACATCAAGCAGATGCGGCTGTTTACTTCGAAGAAGTGTTTAGAGCAATTCAAGTGGAACCTGAGTGAATTTTTTCATCGAGTTGTCACCGCTGATGAAACCTGAATTCATTATTACACACACACTAAACAATAATCAAAGCAATGGATTTCTCAAGGTGAATCTGCTCCAAAGAAGGCGAAGACAGTCCCATCGGTCGAAAAGGTCATGGCGACAATTTTTTTGGATGGATGTTTTTTTTTAGAAAAAGAAAGAACGATCACGGGACAATACTGGAGTGAGTTATTGCACCGCTTTCACAAAAAAATGAAAGAGACGCGGTCGCATTTGACGAAAAAGAAGGTGGAGTTTTCGCCACCAAACTCCATGAATTGCGTTATGAATTGCTGCCACTCCCCCTGTATTCCCTCATCTGGCTCGCTGCGACTTTTTATTGTTCCCTAATATGAAAAAATGGCTAGCAGCTAAAAAGTTTTGTTGAAGCGAGGAAGTCATGGCCGAGACAGAGGCGTATTTTGGAGAGTTCCACAAATCCTATTTTTAGATGGCGTTAAAAAATGATCGGAGCGTTGGAAGCGGTGTATCTTTCTAAAAGTGGACGATGTTGGAAAATAAATAAATGTTTAAAAAAATTTTGTTTTCACTCCTAAAACTGGTACTTATTGAACTCCCCTCGTGTATTCGGCCGCCGTAGCCGAATGGGTTGGTGCGTGACTACAATTCGCAATTCACAGAAGAAACGTCGGTTCGAAACTCGGTGAAACACCAAAATTAAGAAAAGCTTTTTTCTAATAGCGGTCGCCCCTCGGCAGGCAATGGCAAACCTCCGAGTGTATTTCTGCCATGAAAAAGCTCCTCGTAAAAATATCTGCCGTTCGGAGTCGGTTTTAAACTGTAGGTCCCTCCGTTTGTTGAACAACATCAATACGCACACCACAAATAGGAGGAGGAGCTCGGCCAAACACCCAAAAAGGGTGTACGCGCCAATTATTTATATAAACACTATATACGACGACATTGCGGTTGTGGTTAAAGCTGAAAAATTAGCCGATATCCAAAACAACACGAACCATTCAGTCATAACCGTGAAGTCTTGGTAAGTACAAAATAATCTATAATTAGCGCAACAAAAGTCCTAAGCAATCTATATATTCAGCCAGAACAGGCATCTTTTAGAATCGGAGACTTCAACATATTGACCGTTTCTACAATCAAATACTTGGAAATAATGATAGATATGTCTTTCAAAACACACCTAAAGTACGCAAACGAAAAAGCGTCCACCTTTACAACGGGGCTGTCGAGGACCAAACAGAAAATCGCCGTCAGCTTCTGGCTAATGTCGTGAAAAGCCAATTTTGTATGGTGCACAAAACGGACTTTCGAGGTGTCCGACGATGCAGCCTCACTAATATCTGGGATTTATCCGCTAGACATATTAGTTAAAGAAAAACTTCATAGAACATTTGTTCCATAATCTTTTAAATATCTTTGCGATACTACTGTGTGGACGGCCGACTCGGGCAACCACTGTGGGTACCAGCAAATCCTAGTAGTAGATTTCCTAAGTACATTGTATCCAGCAAAAATCCTGGAAAAGACGGCTTTAAATATGTTTTTGACGGCACCTGGTATATGTACTGAACCTTTACAGTGGATTTTGAATGGCCAACTTCTTTACCATAATAAAGAATGCAACATAGATTGATAAAACAGTGACGGATTTTAAAACGAAGTACGACGTGAGCACATAAAGAGTTACTACTTCGTAGCTGAGAGAGACTTTAAATACTTAAGAACTACTGCCAAAAACTACTGCTACCGTTGGCAAATGGCTTGATACTAAATTTACAGCACGCCAGCGGAAAAACTGGAGGGGAAGATAGGCCAAATACTCAATAAATGCCATATCTGGCAACACCCTAATACACATGCAAATATGTACTGTGAAAATGCATACATTATTGGCTTAGTACAATTTTAGCTATAAAACGGGAGGTAAGTTTCATTAGCTTTCGTTTTTTTTTTTTTTTTCAAACAGATAAACAATGGGCGAGTAGCGGAAATATTTTATGAACTCTTTGCAAACTGATGCAATTGTACTGATACTGACACGCATACAAGTAACGTACATAGACGAGTGTACATAGTACATATGTATGTGCATATATAATATTAGATTTCATTATCGATGTATAAAATATCTACAATAACCCATACATACATAGTTTTGATATACATTGTTTTGTTTTTATCCACATGTATAGGTATGGGATTGGTCATCCAACTGCCAAACTCTCCGACCATTGAGTTTGATTAATGAGCGAATAATCCGGGGTGATTGATGAAACGTCAGTTTAGCATAGTTTTGGCAATACACTAAAGTGATATAAACCACCGCTATCGTATGCAACTTTTGTTTATTTTTTTGGAATGGACAAGCAATAAAGCTTTACAAAAAAGCAAGTAAGGAAGTGCTAAATTCGGAACGGATTGCACTTTATAAAGGGTCCTTCGAAAGTGACACTGACGAATGTACAATTTTACGCAATAGAACAATGCGTTACAATTATTAAAACTTAATATGAAAATATCTGATATTTAAGAAAAGCATATCGAAAAGTTTGTGATTCTTTCCGTGCAAATAATAGCCCCAATACGTCGCCATTTGAAATGTTTAAAAAAATCGGTTCTATCAAGGATAGAAAGCATAATGGCAGACCAAAAACTAGACGGTGTGTTGAGATTATTGCTGCTATAGCGCAAAATGTTTCTGAACAACCTTTAACTTTGATGTTGTATTATGGTTGGTGGAATGACCGAGGCTACGATCAACAAGTCTTAAGGTCTAATTACAATGAAAGCTTAGCGACTAAGTCTGAAGGGCTAGTTACGTAAGGATAAGCGAATGCATACTCTGCTAAAGGCCTGCTCACGTAAAAGCATATGCCTACAACTATTGTTTGCCTTGCAATATGTTGACGTTTTCAGCAATTAGGCATTCATGAATCTATATTGGCGGATGTAGTCGCGCTCTTGGTGGGCATTTAAATGATATAAAAAAGTTATAAAATTAGTGAAACTTAAAATAATCTAAATATAATTTTTTTTATTTTTTATATTTTTTATTTTGATAGATACTTCATAACCACGCATTGTAGTAAAATTTTGTGTGCGCTGACTATGCATTTTTTAAATCAAACGAATTCATGGATAATGAGAGGTGTAGCTTTTCACATTAGATAAACTGACGGATCGAAATAAGGTAGAGTGAAATACATACGTGCTGGGCAAAATCCAATGAGCAAAAAGCAAATTTATTTGCAGAGAATCTTTGTAAAACCTTCTGTGCCAATGATGGATCTGAAGATATTGACATCTCGTCAAATTGGATTGAAAGCGATGTCAGCATTGAGCCAGTTAGTAACGAAGAAGTAATGAGCGAAATTTTCAAAATGAAAGCGAAAAAAACGCCTGGTTTCGACCTCATAACTGCAGAAATTCTTCAGAGATTGCCCATTAATTGTGTTACTTGTCTGTCTCAATTGATTAATTTGTGTTTTTTGTTAAAATATGTTCCTATGTACTGGAAGACAGCAGAAGTAATTATGATTCTGAAAGCCGGAAAATCGCCAAATGATGTGTCTTCATACCGACCTATTTCTCTGCTACCAATGCTGTCCAAACTTTTTGAACGACTGCTACTGACTCGAATGTTGCCGATTATAGAAAACAAGAGAGTTATTCCAACGCACCAATTTGGCTTTCGAAAAAATCACTCCACTATCGACCAAGTTCACAGAGTTGTTAGAACCATAGAGTGCGCGATAGAGGTAAACAAAGTTTGCGCAGCGGTGTTCCTTGACGTCTCGCAGGCGTTTGACAAAGTTTGGCATACGGGCTTACTCCACAAACTAAAATTGATTTTGCCCAGGAATTATTGCGAAATCCTTTCTTCCTACCTTGATGGCAGATACTTTCGTGTCAGACTTGACAACGCCTATTCCTCATTGCAAAAAGCACGCGCGGGGGTACCTCAAGGAAGCATCCTAGGCCCTCTCTTGTACCTCTTGTATACGTATGACTTACCGGTTCACGAGCAACACGTTACCGCAACCTTTGCAGATGACACGGCTATCCTAGCAGTTGGAGAAGTGATAGAGACTACAACGACGAAATTGCAATCAGCGGTGAGTTCTATTGCAACATGGGCGAAAAAATGGCGTATCAAATTAAATAACTCCAAATCAGTTCACATTGTATTCGGCCTGAAAAAAACAATTTACAAGCCAGTCTACATAAACAGCGTAAATATACCGTACGTCAACGAGGCAAAATATCTTGGTATAACCCTTGATGCTAAACTGCGTTGGAGGGCGCATGTCAAGAAAAAGCGTAAAGAGCTGGAATTAAAAACAAAAAACCTTCTTTATCTTATTGGCAGACACTCTATTCTGTCAACGAACAACAAACTACTGCTATATAATCAAATACTCAAACCGGTCTGGACGTATGGCATTCAGCTATGGGGATGCTCAAGCGAATCTTGCATGACTGTTATCCAACGATTCCAAAATAAAGTGTTGCGCAACATCGTCAATGCTCCATACTATGTGAGAAATCTCGACCTCCATCGTGATCTTGGTATCTTACCCATCACTGACGTGGCGAAAAAGTACGCCATGGCTCACAGACAACGTTTAAGTACACATGTCAACGCTGAAGCATTGGTTTTGCTTCAGCCAAATACTCATCGTCGGCGGCTCAAGCGTAAAACAGTTTTAGACCAGATGGGCACCCAGTAGCAGCTGTACCTTATATATTTATACATTCATAATGAATTTATGAATATTGAGGCATCTTAGTTTTTTCCTTTTTTAATATATATGTTCAATAAAAATTGCTCGTTAGTATCTTTATTCCGTTGTACTAGTTGTAATTTCTAAACGTTATTCTGCCTATACTTTAAGATGCGTTAATAAAAAAAAAAAAAAAAAAAAAAATACGTGCTCCAAGTATGCGTAAGTTTTATTAAGTTGTTATCACTCACGCATAGACGTGATACTGCCCATTTTTTCAAATTTCTTGGGTTCGTCATTTGTGCTAAAATTTAGTAATTTTACTAAATTTTCTATTTTATTTTAAATTATTCAAATACGGCAGGTGGAAGTGGTTACAGACTGTTATTTCAATACCAAAATACCTTCCATAAAAAGTTTTATTCATATATATTTCTCTTCGCTCGACTTATCGTACGTATAGGCGTACGCATGGACGGACATGGCTAAATCGAGTCCTCCACTCATTCTGAGTATTTTGGCATGTACAGCTTGTCTCATAATTCTTTTCACAGTTTAATATTGTTTTATATATTTAATATCATTATTTTCTTAATAGATTCGATTGCGTCATATTACTTTGAATGCCTTAAAAATACAATTAGCCTTTTCACGGAAATGCAAAAACAACAACGGAAACCAAAATGGTTCATATTTTGAGTTATATAAAAATTTTTTTCGCAACTGGAAAAAAACATGAAGAAACACCAGAAGCTTAAGCGATTACTATGTTTTTTTTATATATTTTTAGTTGCTGTTATTTATAGGGTTGATGAACCAGTCGGCACAAGTGATTCGTGCTGTTCCTTATATCGCATCGACAAGAAAATGTCTTTGCAATAATGCCGGGTTGTCGTAAAAGTAAATCAGCAATTCAAATGGCATAAATGCTTTCTATTAATGCAAGAACAGTGTTCGAAATTGAAAATCTCCCAGAAAACGAAAATCATTTAGAGTTAAAACACTTCAGTGGCAGACCAAGAAAGCTCACACCGGGGATGGAAAGGTCAATAGTGAAACGAATTAATGAATACCCGCAGTGCAAGCTTAAAATGTTAGTCGCAGATTTGGAAGACCGCCAGGGTGTAAAAGTAGGTCACGAAACAGTCTGAAAAATTATCTTAAAGCTTACGTTTCGCACACAGTGGAATATTGGCATGATGCTTTTGTTTGTGATGAGACAAAAGTAATGGTGTATAACCACGATGGACACAACAGAGTTTGGAGAAAGCGGCCAACAGCCGTGAAAAACCCAGAAAAGTGGCCTTGGCTACTCTGGAGTGGAGGGAAACGAAAGAGCGGATGAGTGTGCAAGGAAAGGCTCTGAACTGGACATTCATTTTTGAACACTGCGATTGATTTGAGCGTAATCACGAAAATCAATAGAAGGTGGTCCGAAACTGAATCTTAAAAGGACAAAATGTCTGCTTGGATTCCACAGATACACTACCAGCGTCCTCGCAGGTATTATAGCGGGTCACTGCTCCATTGGCCCCCTAGCCATTAGCATGGGTGAATCTTACTATGACTTCTGCAGACGCAGCATCAGATGAGAAGAAATTGAGTTTGTTCAACACCTTCTCTGTGAATGGCCTGCACTTAAAAGAAGCCGTGTCAGAAATATTGGCGATTATTCCTTAAAAAAATCTAAGTGGTTTAAGTAACTTAGATAGGGAATGGAAATCAATCAGGTATCAGCAGGTATCACAATGTGCTTTAGGACCAACGAGTGTCTTGTCTTAGATAAGCAATTAACTTAACCTACTTACATATTTTACGTGAGAGTTTGAAACGAAGTGTGCAAAAATTTGGACTCACCGCTTCGGAAAATCAAATAATTGTTATTCCAATTATACCAAGATAATAATCCCAAGCGCAAATCTTACATATACAGGGCTCGAATCGTCACATCCGCCTTCGTATCGGCAATCGCACGCAAACGTATTTTTGATTCGAAATGAATGCAGAATTTTCCAAATAATTTTGAACTAAGCAGAACCTAACACGAATTTTATTTCCTACTTAAGTTGAAATGATTGGGACGCATATGCAAAAAAGGAATTGTATTGATTCATTGTCCTTGCCGCACACTGCAAAATCTATTTATAGTAATATAATATTTTAGAATTTATAAGCGATTCATTACATATTTTTAAAACGTTTTCATTTAAGCATTTCCAATGAAAGTATTCCATATTCTGACGAAATTAAAATTGAAATATGCATAAGTGAAAACGAAAGCGGTACCTCCGATATTAGATTTAGTAGAGAGCGACTACCTCTTTTGAATGTGCCGAGCACAGTCTGCGAAATAATATCGATCGTTCTGCAACTCGTCTGGCTCGGGTTCAATTTATTCTTTATATTCTTAATTGGCGTCATAACCGCTTATGCGGTTTTGGCCGAGTTTAACAAAGCAAAGGTCGTTTCTATCTCGTGAAGGATGGTTCCATATGTAGAAGTCTACGCATGGGGGAAGTCACTGATCGCCGTTCACTTGGGACGATTATTCTACATTTGGTTCAAACTCATAACTTCCGGGATTAGCCCAAGTATCCTCTGTGTAGCTTCCAAACACTGTTCGAGAGCAAGCTAATGTGAGAAGGCGAAATAGCCCAGGATAGCTGAATAGCGAAATGCAGTACGCTCACGTATATCACAATTCGAAAAATGGATTTTTCAGTGACGATTTGCTAGTTTGCGGATATCACGATTCGAGCTCAGGTCTTGTTTGCCACATAATTGCTCAAAAGTGCTAGATACGCCGCCCAAAGTCCATATATCAAAAAAAAGGCGCCCTACAAACAAAAACAAGTTCCAAAAAAAAAACAATTTCAAATGATTCCTCAAGAATATGGCTAAAAATACGAAAATTTTTTAAATGTTTAGGAGATTACATCCGGTAATAGATGGTGCAGGCGATCCCACCAAATATTAACACAAAAATAGTAAAAAATATACAATAAAAATAGTTATTTTGTTCAAATTTAAAAATAATTTTTAAATAAATTTTTCTAAATTATCATACTTTATAAAAATAACTGCCTTTTTCCAGAAATGAAAAAATAGGTTCGCTTTGTTTTAAAAATAAATAAATAACTGTGTGCTTTACTTTCGAAATCCACTTCAAAAATTTTCCTTGTCAAATAATTTCAAATGTAAAGATTTATGAGACAAACTGTATATGGATTTCTATATCTATTCCAACTCTTTTATATGTACACGCATTGTGCATTACTCTTTGCGCAAGGAAAAAAAATTAATTTTTTAATTGCTTCTATCATTCATGCGGACTCACACAAATATATATTAATGTACATATGTATGATGCTATTCTTTTCTATCATCCAATTAAAAACAAAAGAATGCGAGAGTATGCTTTTTTTAGCTCATGAATCTTTTAGTAGAAATAATGATTATTAATTAGTTTTGAGTTGACGAAGCGAATGCAAACGTGAAAATTAAGGGCATTGGTATTATGAGGGGCGAATGCACACATTTTTTTGAATGTTGGTATATCAAAAAAAGTATGCGTTAAGACCAATTTGATAAATCATATATTTTATGATTTATTATAAGAGATAAATAAATCTTGATATTTCAAAGCAAAAATTATTCTCAACAAGAAGTGTAAGTATTAAACAATCATAAATAAATTCGAAGTGAGTTGATTGCAATGAGCAGACTTCGATTAATTTACTATAACAATTTCGATTTATTGGAGTTAACTCTAATACTTCAGAAATGCTTTTATGGGTATAAGGACTACGCGAAATATTTTTTTTTATGTAGATGTGCAAGTACAATGGTTTACATTGCTCAATATGTGCTTATTCCAAACTAACACATCCCTGCATTGTCCTCTTAAATTCCGAAAGGCGAAAGAAGGACAATGCAGGAATGAATAACTGCATCAACATCGGCATAAAAGTTTAATTTTATAACTAACAGCACACAGAGCGCAAGGAAGATCGAAGGGAACCCAAATCCAGCTATACCGCCAATTTAATAGGAACATCACACCACAGGTTATTATATCTACCAAGTATTATAAATATAATTAATACACACTTATACACATGTATATATTATATACCCAATTGTAAAAAGAATAAATTATAACGAATTGAAATTAACCCTATTTTTCATTTCTACGGAATCGGCCACATATCGTCGACATACCCCGACAATATGAGTAAATTAAATGAGTGTTAATGAAATTTTAATTCAGATTTAGATTTATTGCAGGTTTGCACTTCGGTCTTTTGTGCCCATTCAGATTTACATGTATCCATCCTTCGCTTAAGCAAAGAGCCGTTTATGTACGTGCTTCTTAACATAAACAACAAACTGGAATCTAATACTTCTTCATCTATGATACAAATACTCGTACCAAAATTGTGCTGCGCGCTAAGGTTCTTTTTTACCATACATGGGAGTTGAAAATGAATTTCAATTGAACCCAGTCCAATCCTCTAGTTTCGGTAACTGGATGTGTTTTCGATTCCAGAATCTGAACTTTGCAGCCCATGGATCAAGACAGTTATGAGTGAAGGAGAAAAGCAATATTCGAAGCAAATTCCGAAATATCAAACTTAATCGACTGCATTGAAGGTATTCATGTTGAAATAATTCCTCCGCAAAATTATAGTATAAACACCTGTATTTCAACAGCAGAAGCTTTTTAGCATAAGTGTCATTTAATGAAGTGGCATTAAGTTTTAATTATATATGATATTAATTTATTGCAGATTTCCGACTATGAGATGAAAATCCGATGTGTTGATGCAGATATGCAGGAAGCATCCACGATTAGGTGTCCAATTCACTAAATGCATTTCTACAAAGTTAATACGAAAACGAATATCATAACTCTATTTATTTAGGTGCTATTTATTTGCATTTAAAATTTCATTAAAATTATCCCGGCACTAATCCTTAACACCTTTTCGCAATGTTGCATCGCGGAGTTGACAACAAATATACAATAAGAAGCACTCGAAGACTAGAAATGCTGTTGAATGGACGAATGAAGTGTTGAAAGCTCAACAATATTTTCTACTTGACTTTATTATTTTGGAAAATGTTAGAACTTTTATTTTAGGTCCCTGGTTTTTAGTGCAGTCTGGCTTTGTTCATTTTTAGATAGTTTATAAAGGGTATTTCAAAACACTCTCCGAGATGTTGTTTTAAAATAAAGCATGCGGCCGCCGTAGCCGAATGGGTTGGTGCGTCACTACCATTCGGAATTCACAGAGAGAACGTAGGTTCGAGTCTCGGTGAAACACCAAAATTAAGAAAAACATTTTTCTAATAGCGGTTGCCCCTCGGCAGGCAATGGCAAACCTCCGAGTGTATTTCTGCCATGAAAAACCTCCTCATAAAAATATCTGCCGTTCGGCCCGATTGTTGAAAACGTCGAGATATCAAATGTGAAGGTGGTTCATCAATACAGTCTGTGACTACAACACCAATATTTTTTACAGAACACCCAGTTTTTGGTCTGGCAGTACTTTTTCTATCCTCGGCGAAGCGGAAGGTTAAAAAATGGGTCACCGAATGGGTCATTGATTAGTGTGAATTGGTCTTACATTATTACAAAACTGGTGAATCGGTCGGGAATATTGTTCATATGGCATTTCCTATGCAGCACTTAATTCATGTATTGTTCATGGAAATCGGGTGAACGATAAGCGCAGACAAGCACCTTAAAAATTTGCAAGTAGTATGGGAAGCGATACATCGTTCGGAAAAGCAAAACAATTTACAACTGAGGCTCAACAGGAATTGGATTAGTCAATGGTTGGCTTATTCGAAATAACCCGTTCATATATCAGGCAAGAAATATCAGCAAAGTCGAATTGTATTTGTTAAAAAAACTGCTCTTTAAGAGTTTTGCAATACAACCCTTTTGTGGATGTGTTCAAATGTTTGGGTTCGACAGCGTGTCCTAGATTTAGCGAACACCAAACACTGCAATGGAAAAATAGAGTCTCAAGAGTCGCATGATTGTAGCTGCGTGATGATTAAGCCTGTATGCCTACAACTGTCATAGGTAGTTTGGAATTCATTGGAGGAATATTGGGCAAACACATATTCCAGAACAATTTGCCCCTAGGTGCTGTAAAAATTTGTATTAACGAGGAAAGTTTTTAATGAGGCAAGGATCCAAAATGTAAGTCAGAAATCAGAAAACTTGCTCAGAAACTTGCTGACCAGCGCCGTCAGAGATCTTACATATTAAAAATTCATAGGCTTTGTTTGGCATCAATATTCGAAAACATAAAATCTCCAACAAAGATGAATTGAACAAGGCGTGGTTGCATAAAAGGCAGAAAATACGACGCCAACTACGCAAAAGGTTTTAGATTCAGTGCCAAAACTACTGAAAGCTGTTATTTACACCATACCAAGTATTATATTAATAATCGAGGTTGTTTGTCTGTAAAATTTCAAAAACTGAATTCAATTGCATCAAATAAGCCCTGACATGAAATGTTCTATTCTTCTCAATAATTAGCTTTTATATTGTTAATCAAGACATTTGGGAAATAAATGAAGTTCATTGTTGTTAAGAACTAGCATTTCAATTTTCTTTATATACTTTTTAGTTTCTGAGCTAAAATTCCTTGAAATGTATAGCAGGTGCCGTATCAAATAAGTTGTGAGCCTTTATGAGCGTTGAAGCTTTCCTCCCAGAAGTCATGACTGTCAATAGAAGTGTAGACGAGTGCTAATAAATTTGCGAAATTTGTATTCAAAATACCATCTGCACTTCATTTTCACACAGAATATAATTTTATTGTTTATTGCCACCTCACCACTATACATATAAGCACACATATACATAGAAGGCATCTTTGTATGAATGCATATACAATGCAAATAGAAATATTATTCCGCCTGAGCTGCATTGCATACTTGCATAATGCTATCAAGTGCAACTTCAGCAAAAGATTCAGGAATTTAGGTACTAGTAAATGCTACGAATCAAAAACAAAAAAATAAAAATAAAACAAAAAGAATAAGAATAACAATAACAATAAAAAGAAAGAAATTGTTTTAGGTGTTGCAGCAAAGCGTAACATTCCAATACAAAGTTACATTTGTATGCTGATGTGTGGCATGTGTTGTGAGCATTCATGCAAACTCTGCATACAAATATACCCTGCAGTGAAACACCAAGCAAGGCGGAAAAAATACTAGGATACAACTCGAACTCCCTGACTGAATTCGAACTACTTCGAAAACGACCAGATTCGTAGCGACTACAAAACGAGTTATTCATGCATATTATATTTGGCTTCAATCTTTTGATTAACTTTTATTTGACTAAGCGAGGTAAATATTCAGTTATTTATATGTGAAGTATGCAATTAAGTACCGCGTCGCTTTGCCAACAAAAACATATTTAAAATTATTGGGAAAGACAAAAGCTTATGTTTATTGTACTTGAAAACTTTTACTCCCGTTAACTTGTAAAAAAAACTGATTTTCTTTCATATTTGGAATGATACGAGTTTTGAAATATTTTGCCTTTCTAATCAATTTTGAAGATGTAAGACTAATAATATAATATTAGCAAATCTAAGGCTACTGAATAAAAGTATGTAATATTTTAAATTATTCTTATTGTAAAGTTTTTTGCTGTGTATTTACGAATTTAATTCATTTCTTAATAACCCTTTTTATTCTCATACTAGTGGTTTCGGTCCAAAATTGGACTAGCCTCTTTTGAACAAGTATGGGCCCGGTATAATTCTAACCGAAATCTGACAATTGATATCTCGTAGAACAACGATAAGTAAAAATGATCACTACAATTGCTTGACTAGATCTACGACTCATATTGCTCTGCAAAGAAAAATATCAATTATGGACTAGTTCACTTTTCAACTCCACCAGTTCGTGTTCTATTCTTTTTGCATGTTAGCAAGTGGTATTTTTAACACGGCGATGCCCTACCAAATCTCACTTGTGCGGCCATGCATTAGCAAAATACCAGTTAAAATACCAGTTCATACCAGCCCAAGAAACACCAACGATGGCTTTGGAGTGGAACATGAGTGGAAATAGAAACCAATACATGGAAAACATATGAACATAATGCTTAACAATAGAATAAACCCAGAACTATCTTAGAAATGGTGAACACAAGGCCGTCTGCTTTCGGAAACTTAAGGGTTTCTGCTAGCAATTCAAAACGGGATAATTGCAACGAAGAACTACAGAAAATATATTCTCAAAGAGAACTTAGATTCCGATCTTTGCAGAAAATGCTCTCAGCAAAGAGAGACAATAAAACATATCATAAGTGTATGATCAATACTTGCGGGAATCAATTACACTGAGAGGCACAAGGTGGCAGAGTGGAGATTATAACATTAATAGCCAAAAAAATTCTAGTCTAATATGTTTCTTCAGTTTTAGGCCTATTAAAATAATATATAAGCAAAAAACACCCATATTCCTACAGCAGCATTTGAAAGAATACTCAACCTACCACCGATTGATATTACGGCAGAAGGTCTAGCAGCTAGATCTGCTGCAAGACTTAACGCAACGGGTGAATTTACCTGTAAAACATTCGGACATAGCTCAACACGTATGAGCGTACAATTGGGTGAAGGGGTAAAACAGAGGTATGAAACCTAGCCCCAATATGCTTAATATATTTACTGACGGCTCGAAAATGATGGACGAAGTAGGTGTAGGGATTTATTGCGCAGAGCTAGACATCAGGCGGCCAATTAAGCTCCCTGACCAGTGCAATATTTTTCAAGCAGAAGTCTTTGCGGTAGGAATTAGCACTAGCAAAGACATCGAGCAATTCCAACATAAATACAATATATATGTTGACAGTCAAGCGGAAATGAAGGCAATAAACTCATATAAAATTTCATCTAAAAATGTTCTTAGGACCAGGGAAGCCATAGAGAGACTAGCCGCAAACAGACCGTTACACATCTATTGGGTACCCGGACTTAAGGGTATTGCAGGAAACGAAATTGTAGATGAGATTGCCAAAAGCGCTGTTTACATACAATTCGAACAAGAAAATGGCATAGTGACCTTTAACCTATAACCTGTATACCGTACAATGACTTTGAGGTGAATATGAAAATGTGGATATATAGTAGAAACAATCTAGCGACTTGCAAAACCGCGAAATTCATGTGTACACAAAATGCAGATAAATACGCCCTGTGCTAGCCCTGTCTAGAAAGGAAAGCAGAACTATTGTAGGCCACAACTTGTTAGCGGCACACACATACAAGATGGGAATTACAAACAATGATAGCTTCAGATTTTACACTGAACTATTTAGAAGAGAGGGAAACTCTAGAACAAACACCTTCTATGTTCTTGCCCTGCATTAGCTAGAGCCCGAATGAAATGTTTAGGAGCTCTGCAATATGAGAGGTTAGAATGTATCTCTGGGTTAGAGTTTCAGGACTTACTTAGATTAGCAAAATACGTAGGTTATTACAAGAAGTCTACTATACGACAACGTAAGGGTCAAGCTCCATCTGGTACCAATAAGGACCTATAGGACTAGGTGATGACTTTCAGCCTGCTAGGTCAACCTAACCTATATTTCATGTATTATATAACTAGTTTACACAGTATTTGTTTTTTTTTTTTCTTTAAATTAAATAAAACTTCTTTCAGCTGCAGTAATTGGTGAAATATTCAATATTGAAATTGCAGGCAAATTGATTCTTTTACCACTGGTATTATTCTTGTCAATGGCGAACTAGTATGATTTCTTCTATTAAATACTAATTAGTATCTTAAATAGAATGTTTTTATACTAGTTTCGCTTTTCCCTGCACACGGTAGTTGTGTGGTAGTTTACAACCAATTCATTTGACTACAGGGTATGTAGGAGTATGAGTGAGTGAGTGCAACAGCTTGAGTGAATGTATAATATTTCTGCGTAGTTGCGGGTGGGTTGTGAATTTATATATTATTCAAGTTTATTTCAGCAATGTCTTTGGGTGTTGAAGCGGAATCAAACAATTTCCAGTCTGCTTCTTCGGCTCTAATACAGGCTCTTGTGCAATGTGTGGCATGTTCAACTTATGTGCATGGGTAGGTGGGAAGTTTTACTTTCAATTCAAATAATTTGTATTTTACACAGTTGTTGTGGCTATAACTGCAGCATTGGCTGAATTTACAGGTTTCATCTGTAACAAATTCAATTGGATCAAAAACATTAAATTACAAGCACTTGAATGGTTTCGGAAAACCCCTACCTGTTGTTTATTTATTTTGTATAACGCAATCAAAATCGAATAAATAATTTATAAAGCTAATAGGTAAAAATTGGATTTGATTTCGGAAAAAATAAATTTAGATAGAAAATTAACCAAAATAAAATCAAATAAAACCAAACAAACATTTTAGTAATAAAATAAAGCAAGGCAATTAAAGATGTACCGAATTCAGTTAGGACCATTTAACTTGAGCGCCAGTATAATATAGGTATATTTGAACTAATTTTTACATTTCTTATTGTGTAAGAGTTTGGTTAGTTCCAAAAATTAACACATTTTACTAAAATGTATGCGGGTGTACAAAGTTTGGTTCCTTTCGGACTTAGGAAATTTTTACTTGCTTAAAAACTACTATTGTATGCGAGGCGTCATGCTTATTGAGTGATTTTGACTGATTTTCAATAGAAACTTACCGGGAGAGATGCTAAATTTTACATTTCATTAATATGGGGTGAGCTTGAGATCCTGAAATGATAATATATATATATATATATATATAATTGGCGTGTACACTCTTTTTGGGTATTTGGCCGAGCTCCTCCTCCTATGTATTTGTGGTGTGCGTCTTGATGTTGTTCCACAAATGGCGGCGGCCGTAGCCGAATGGGTTGATGCGTGACTACCATTCGGAATTCACAGAGAGAACGTAGGTTAGAATTTCGGTGAAACACCAAAATTAGAAAAAACATTTTTCTAATAGCGGTCGCCCCTCGGCAGGCAATGGCAAACCTCCGAGTGTATTTCTGCCATGAAAACGCTCCTCATTAAATGATAATACATAAGGTAAATATTGTTGAAACGATTTTTTTAATTATAAGCTGGTAATCATTTTCATGATATCCGGCATATATCCGCCGCGGTTACGAGTTACATGATCTATTCGGTCATTCGAATTTTTGACTATTTTTTAATTAATCTGGCCGTTTGGCGTCAATGGTGGCTTGAATATTGTAATAGATCGATTGTTAAGTAGGCTGTATCGCAAGTTGCACTGTTGGAACCAAGATCGTTGGTGTTATCGTCGATGTTTAGCTGGTAAATTAAAAAAAACAATCAGTTAGCATGGCTGGATAGTGTCCACCATTCACCGAAAGGGCAGCTCCTTCTTTATTTCGAAGGAAGTAAGGATGTTTAAATTAGTATTCACTAAAAACTTAAAAAGATGGGAAAATAATCGGCAGTTCAATAATAATAATTATTATATATGTGTGCTAAACCGTTAAAATGTTGAATTGTGTGCGATGAAAGTTGTAAGGCTTATCTAATGCACAAATTTGTTTGTGCTTCGGTGCAATTAAATCAAATATGAATAAAAAAAATTTTCTCCTATTCGCTTGGCTGATGGAATTGCAGCTTTCTATCGACCTCTACGGTAGTCGACTTCAGTGCTCTAGTGCAAAAATCGCCAAACTATGCCACGGACGTTCGAAGGCATTTATAAAACTCTCAGAGCTTGAGAAAAATAGGAATTGGATTATTTATCCAGTATTTATCCAAGTACTGATCTAGCTAGACTAGATGTTAACAGCTTACACCGAAAAATTTACCTCATATTACATAAGACATTTTTTAACTAATTTTCCGGACTTCGCCGGTTGGGTACCATGCCAAAATATTCAGAGTAGTGGTTACATACAGACAAAAATAAATGATGCAACGACAAATTCACAGGCGCTATATATATTTTTCTTACTAACCATGGGAGTGACCTAAAATAAATTGAAAAATCGGATTCCCTAACCTGGCAATAGTTAACGTAATTTAACAAATTCGGATGAAATACTATGGCAGGCACTTATTTCATAAAAAGCTGATATATATATAACTTTAAAACATCAGCCAAGTGAATAGCAGTCTATTTCCGTTGTTGTTGTTGTACATTTTTTGTGAATGCTGTTTAAGAACCAATTTAGGGCCTTTTAGATTATAGATTCCCAGCGCTTTTTGGCAGAAAGTACACATATATATATATAAATATATATATATATATATATATATATGAACCACAAGGCTACTGAAGACGGAATCCTCCGTATTTCAATATTTCAATATCAAAAGAAACCAATAAGAAGCTGTGCTGATTATCGACAATACTGACACAACAGTGCAACAGTTGAAAAACAAAAAGAATGCCTTACAAAGTCAAAAGCTTGTGAGAAAGTAGCAGCAGTAAATACTGCTCTATCTCGAATGATGGTTAACATAGGCAGACTAAGTCAGAATAGAAGGCTACTACTGGCAAGCATTGAAATATCCAACATATGTGTACGCCAAGATTAAAACTTTTTTGTTTCGCCTGAGCGCTATTAGTGTCACAAGCGCATTTCGCACTGTATCCTAAGCAAGCTATCGGAGTCATTTCTAATGCCTCCATACAAATAATGGCCTGGAAGAGTAAGAGAATGTACGAGAAGCATATTCCTTTGGAAAGCTAGGAGCGCAAAGAAGAGGGGCACGGGAGTCTAGCTAAATGACAAAGATGATGTAACAAAGAAAACAACCAACCAAAGGGAGATGGATGCACAGACCAATTAGAAATGTACGGGCATGGGTCAATAGAGAACATGAAAATGTGGAATTTTATATGACGCAGTTCCTGACAGGATATGGTCCAGAGAAAGATAATAACAACCAGACCATGTGGTTCCACACAAGCTACAATCTAAGGAAGTATCAGATTGTATTAAAGAATTATGACATAAGATATATGGAGATATTGCGAAAACGTGAAAGCTTAGCGCTGAACCAGTAAACGACTCTCTGAAGTTATGTAGCCAATAAGCTTCGCTCGTCCTCCGATATAGTAATTAACGGCTGGGCAGTAGAACTATTTTTTCGAGCTAGTGCTGTGGGTGTCTATAATATAATCAATCTGGCGATACCAAGCATAGAAATTTATTTTTCTATGATATGGATAGGGACATGGCGGCTGGGGGAGTACTGATATGACAGGGGAGGCTATCTCAACAAATGATTTAATCAGTGATGGGTAACAAGCAGGACAGTAACAGACGTTGAGTCTAGTGCTCAAACAGCGTCCTGACAAAATACATACCCCTAAGTATTACCGAAGGGATCGGCTCTTTGACGGTACGAGGTTTAGTTCGAGTTAAGTCACACACTAACGGTGTTAGGCTTTCGATGCTTCCTTCTCCTTAAATAAAAAAAAATCATGCATACATGTATTCATTATGTAAGAAGTGTTACAGTTTCTCGCTAAAGAAGTTTCACTTGAAAAACCGCCTACAATGAAAGCCCTTTGTCTTGTTTTTTTTCATGATGGTGTGCAGAATTCCTGATACTGGCATCCACATGCAATTGCCTGAAGCTATTATAACACACGATGAATTGAGATGATTAATCGTTTTGCATTTATAACGATAACATCGGCAAACCAAAAGTGACGTTAAAGCGACTCACGAGTACATGCGTGTGTAAATTTCTGTGCTGGTAGCAAAGCAAATGGATAGGTTGCAATAACAAGCAACAATAATACTATATAAATATGTTTGTATGTATTATTATTAATGACAACACTCATACGTATAGTGTAAGTTGCATGTGTGTATGTGGATACATGCTAATACCATACACATACAAGTACACATACGAGGAAAGTTATGTCAGTATAAAGCAAGTGCATTTATGCGCATGAAACAGCTCGAAATGAGAAAAGTTGAAACGTTGCTGAGGCAACTGATTATGTCCTAGCACATTAATGACAGTAAATTGTAAGTGTAGTAAAAAGAGCAACAACATTGTGTGTATCGATGCGTATGATAGCATACAAATACCTACACACATATGTGCTATGTACCAGACGCTTACGTCGGCGAGCCATGCTGCTACCACAGTTTTTTGTCGTTACTCACATAGTTTGTGCATATCCATATATAACTGCAGGGTGTGTGTGCAAGTGATGACAAAACTTTTACCTCTGGCATATGCAATGACAACGAAAATACAATAACAATAATACGTTGCAGAACAATCAAAAGCAAAAATGCAATAATATATAATATATCACTTTATAAGAGGCAGACGGGCTAGTGCACACCAGTATATCGTAGTGCATTTACAAAGTTACATAAATGGGCGATTGGAGTTGAAACTCTTTTACTTATTGGCATGCATATGCACAGGATATACTATACATGAAGTTATAGTATGCAAGTGCGATTGCAACTACCCTAAAAATGGAGTCGGGCAGCAGCTGGTTGGGAACCAATACGTATATTGGGCAAGATGTTTAGATGACATGGAAAATTGTCAAGCAACTTTCGCAAACTTTCTTTGCCAGACATTTCCTTTTTCTCTATTCTGAATATTATTTTCTTCTAGCACTTTCGATGACTTGTGATTCAAATTTTTATCTGAAACTAGTAAATGAACCGTTTTTCTTATTTGATAAGTTATCTACTGTCACATAGGCGTGTTTGAAAAAAAATACACTTTTTATTAAAAAAGTTAGAAAAATTATAAAAAATTTAAACTAACCGATCAAAAAAATGCCTATAGACATACACTAAGTCCTGCCATAAATTCTGTTCCAAGTTAAGTTGGCTATGGCTTTGAAATTATAATACTTTTTTAATGAAGTTAGTTTTATTTAATCATGTAAATATTAAAAAGAAATCTTTTAATTTTCATTCAAAATGGTCACCATTTGTTTTTACACAAGCCTTCAAAGGTCATTCATCTATTGCAGCACGCAGGTTCCCAAGTATATTGACGTCGCTGCTCGAACTAAAGATTGTTTGAGGCTCTCCAAATTTCTATGGGGTCTTCGAGAGGCCATGTTCTCCAATTCTGACCACAAACTGTGGTCCAATGGATTCAGATCTGCACTTCCAGACGTCCAATCTTCTGCGGCTATGAACCCAGAAATATTGTTTTTTAGCCACTGCTGGGTGGTTTTTGGGCTGGAGCGGAATCTTGCTTGAAGATCCAACGCTCTCCATTGAAGAGAATACTGCTCAACTACTTCTCCACGCCTTCTACGACATCCTTCTGATACACTTTTGCCCCAGTCTTAATCCCTTTGACGCAGAAATGAAGAGATGTAACTCCCTTCCAAACCGTTACGGAGGCGGGATGGTGGCCATGCTGTATCCTCGGAATAACATGTTTTGTGTCTTTAGACGTTTAAGGATAGATTTCATTGTTTTGCTAATTGAAAATTTCTTCAACAGTAAAATTTTTCTCATCTGGGAAAAAAGTATTTTCATGGCCGTTGACCATGAGCCATCACGGAAGCTGTTGAGTCTAACTTTCTTCAAGCGCCAGTTGAGCGATTGAAGGCTGTCATATGTAGATCATATCTAACTAGTCGTGACATGGACCTGGTCATTACTTTCATTTCCCTGGGCATGTTTTTCAGCTTTCTAAGGGGATTTCGGCGAATTCTTTCTCGTGCGAGAAAAACGATTGATCGTGCGGTAAACAAACATTCTCGAAATATTAAGTTTTCTCAGCAACTCGTAAATCTTACTTGCTCCTTTACCACATTTAAGTAATGCAATTACAGCAATGCAACTTTCCTTAGCTCCATTCCATTGTTAACAAGCGAATTTTGCCCCAATCTGAGTATAATTTAAGAGTAGACAATGCGTATGAACCAAACCAAAAATAACGAGACTTTTTCCTGCGAATTTGTTCCCGCCGTATACATTGTAAAATATGTTATAGAAGTTATGGTAAAACTAAGTGTTTTTGTTTGGATCCCTTTATTTATTGCAATCTATTTTCTAATATTCATATTTGTACTTAAAATTTAGAAATTTTATTATGCATGTAAGGAAAGCACCCAATAGTGCAACCATTTCTGAAATGTTTGTTTTTAGCATAAAAAGTCCATTGTGGAAACTCCTCTTCTGTCTGTTAAATAAGATGGGATTGCGAATTATTTCTGTGATTAAATGATTTGTGTGTGATTGAAGTATTTTGTTGTGAGATAAGACTCCCGTCAGCATTCTCCCGCAGTATTGTATTCAAATAATCATAACTTTTTGAATTGTTTAGATACTTTTTTGCGAAATAAGTACATGTACCTTGAAAGGAAAATGAATGAGTAAAAAATATAGTTTTAAGAGCGGTGTCACCTCATAAATAACATCTTTCTTGTGCAATACACTATGCACTTTCCCGTAAATTATAGATCTTCACTTATTATAACTCGTACACATTTTGAGTTTAAACTAAATCGATTCATAAATACGATTTGTGGAAGCACCTCTACAGGAGTACCACCTAGCGGATACAAACCCCAACGAGTATACTCTCAAGAGCTAAATAGTCTTTCATAAAAAAGTCGTACATTACAAGTCTAGGTGGATAGTATAACTGTTGACAAATAATGCCGAAACCATGTAGAATAGTTTTTAGAGGTCAGCGAAATTGAAAGATACAGAGGTTTTTTATTAGATTGACATATCATCTCTTTTTCTCACTCTTGTAACTTCAAATTCAGCAGCAGCCGTACATTTTTCAGTGTTTTTTATGGTAATCATATCTTGGAGACTTTTTTTTAACTTTAGGTTGGCACTCAACAAAATGCCTTACTAATCGACCAGCGCATGATGGTATTGGTTCTGTCAAACTTGTTGAAAGCAACAAAGTGACAAACTTCTGAACAATTTTTTTGAATATACATGTTCGGATGTTCGAATCGCCAAATTATAGAAAAACTGTTTTCTCATAGCAGTCACCCCTAGGCAGGTAATGGCAAACCTCCAAGTGTGGTTCTACCAGGAAAAAGCTCGCCATAAAAAACCATTCGCCGATCGGAGTTGACTTAAAACAGTAGGTCCCTCCATTGGTATAACAACATAAAGTCGCACACCACAAATAGGAGGAGTAGCTCGGCTAAATACCTAAGAGAAGTGTACGCGCTAATTATTTATTTTTTATTTTTTGTAAAATCACACTCTGTGTTGCGATTGCAGCGTTATTTAATGCCTGGCCTCATATATTATAAATGCACTATATTTGAAATATTTTTTTAATAACCTTTTTCAGATAGGTTTTTATTAATTAAAATGCGAAAAATTCGCACTAAAATCAAA